>NC_134692.1:64143022-64885522 GCF_050947455.1 Rhinoderma darwinii | reverse complement strand
TTTCTCGCTTTTCCAGCACCCTCCCCACCTATACCCCACCCTCTAAACAAACTCGTAATCCACAGTGCCCCAGATGGTAATAATGATCCCTTAGTGCTCAACACAATAAAAGTGCCCCATCGGTAACCGTGCCCACTGCAGCTAGCGCCACACACAGCCCCCCCCCTTGTAGATAGCGCCACACACAGCCCCCCCCCCTTGTAGCCATCGCGCCACACAGCCCACCCCTTGTAGATCGCACCACACACAACCCCCCCTTGTAGAACGAGCCACACACAGCCCCGCCGTGTAGATCGCGCCCCACACAGCCCCCCCTCTTGTAGATAGTGCCACACACAGGCCCCCCCCCCCTTGTAGATAGTGCCACACACAGGCCCCCCCCCTTGTAGATAGTGCCACACACAGGCCCCCCCTTGTAGATAGCCACACACAGGCCCCCCCTTGTAGATAGCCACACACAAGCCCCCCCTTGTAGATAGCCACACACAGCCCCTTCTAGATAGCGCCCCCAACTTCCCTTGTAAGTAGCACCGCACAGCCTCCCCCCCACCTTCCCTTGTACTTAGTGCAAATAGAGCAGAGAGCGGTAGCCTACCACTACCACTCCCCGCTCAGCCTGACACGACTCACCGTCAGGAGGAGCAGGTGGTCATGTGGCGGAGGATCACTTTTGACTGGGGTCGGTGATGGCACAGGACTGGACCAGTCACCTCATGTCAGGTGACTGGATTGGTTCACTCCCGCCACTGATCTCACTTGGTAGTGTTCGGGTACTAATCAGTCTCAACCGGCAGGGATAATACGCTGAGTTCGTACGAAAGGAATCACACCACACAGAGTCTGGTACAAAGCTCCTCACTCAGCATCAGGAGAGGCGTCTGCTTTATTACACACATTTGTTCTATATCTCCTTTCTCCTGTTCTATATCACACTTTTATAAAAGCACGTATCACTGTAAGCCCCTTGTTACTTGTGTCATCCTTGGATAGGTTCACACTTATCTGGTCCTTTAGATATGTCTTCATAGTTCATAGTTCGTTTATACCAGGAAGTGACTTGTTATTTTATTAGTGCGTAGTCCCTGTTCAGGGGCCATCTTGCCACGTATACTTATCTAATCCTACTATTGCTTCATCACAATTATGTACACAACTCTATAGTCTATATTTTATTAAAGAAAGAAAATTATTATAAACATTAACTTCTGTCCACTCCATCCTTCACAGTAGCGGCCGTCCTGCATATTTTCAGATTCCACAAAATCTGAAAATATGCCTGGACCCAGCCTACTATTCCTTTGCACTGCGCATGAACATTTTGGCACATGCGCAGTGCAAAGTTCCGGGAGACTGCAGAAAAATCCCGGACGGTGCTTTTTTTCTGCAGGACGCTACGGACGGCAGAAAAAAAACACCCGTCTTTGCGGGCTGTCCGTAAATTTATGTACGGTTGGCAACCCTGAATGAAGTATGGGGGGGAAGGCAGCATCATGTTGTGGGGACAATTTTCCTCAGTGTGGACTGAGCATCTTATTAGGATGGATGAATGGTGTAAAACACAGATGCTGCTAGCTCGAAGCAACACAGGAGCGATTGAACAACAAAAAAAAATAGTAAGTTGACCAAGTCCAAGTCCAGACCCCAATCGAGAATCTGCAGCACTTTTTGTATATTGCAGACTACAAGCATCATCCAACCAACCTGAACAACCAGGAGCAAATCTGCAGGGAAAAATTAGCAAGCAAATCACTCCAAAATAGTGTGCAAAGCCGATAGAAACCTACCACCCCAACATACTTAAAGAGGCTCTGTCACCAGATTTTCAAACCCCTATCTCCTATTGCAGCTGATCGGCGCTGACGAATCAGCATCATCCACTTCTCTTCGTTACCACCCAGCTTCTGGCAGTTCACAGACACACAGCGTGTCCTCGCTCATCCGACGCGATGAAGTTCCTGTGGGAGGAAGTGAGTGACGTCACAGAGTGATCTCGCGAGGACACGCTGTGTGTCTGTGTACTGCCAGAAGCTGGGTGGTAACGAAGAGAAGTGGATGATGCTGATTTGTCAGCATCATACACTTCCATTCACAACGCCCAGCTAGTAAAACAAGTAAACACACCCAGATGTAACGAACACAATACACGCCCAGTTGGACATAAGGCTCATTTGCATAAATATAAAAATGCTCATAACTTGGCCAAAAATGCTCGTTTTTGAAAAAGAAAAACGTTACTGTTATCTACATTGCAGCGCCGATCAGCTGCGATAGTGGTTTGAAAATCTGGTGACAGAGCCTCTTTAACGCTGTAAGCCGCATTTTTCAGTTTTGAAAAGGGTTTTCCAGTCTTTAAAAATTGTGTGCAAATGGTTTAACTGCAGTAAGATTAGTCACTTACTAACGTACTGTCTGTAGCTGAAATGCCTCTGTAATCCAGTCTCACATGCAGCCGCCACATGACCATGCTCCGGATACTTATCCCCCGTTTGTTTGGCGTCCTTTATGCTGGATACTTGGTTATCTCCCTTATCCCTTTCACACATCACATGCCTCTTGATCTCTACAGCTCCCTTCTCTACCCCTTTCTCCCGGTCTCTAAAGGGATCATGTTTCACATGCTAGAGAGCAGACAGTGAAGAAAATAGCAGCAGAGAAGCAGAACTTTGTCTCAGTAGAAGACAGTTATTACAGCTCTACCTTACACCATGTAATAGGGGGCATGAAAGCAGCTGTAAATATAGGCAAGGTCTGAGAGGAATCAGACACCGTAATCCTTTACACAGTAATCCCGCCCACAACAAGCTTTAGCAAAATGAGGCAACATAATTAAAATAAAAAAAAACTAATTCTGAGCTGTGGTGGCAACATCTGGTGACCATACAGACACAAAGGTACTGTGTTTTCTATGAGCTCTGAAAACCATTTAAATTTTATTTTCAAAAAAATAAAAAAATCTGCTGACAAATAATGAACTGATAGTTTGACTTTGTATTTTACTTTAGTTTGCAATACAAAGACTAGCTGGAACAACCTGTGTAAATTTAAACGGGTTGTCCAGTCATAAGAAATTGATGGCCTATCCCAGGGGTCTCAAGCACGCGGCCCGCGGGACACAGAGCCGCTAGTATCTGGAATTCCCTGACAATGCTGTCCACATATGAACAGCGATGTCTGGGGCTTCCCCAGAGCCGGAGTCCCGGGCAGAGCGCTAGTACAGGCTCTGCTCCGGGACTCTGTGGAATTCCCTGACATCGCTGCCCATATATGGACAATGTGTCAGGGTCTTGCCCAGAGCGGAGCAGAGCGCTGGTGTCGGCTCTGCTCCTGGACTCTGTGGAATTCCCTGACATCGCTGTCCACATATGAACAGCGATGTCTGGGGCTTCTCCAGAGCCGGAGTCCCGAGCAGAGCGCTGGTTTCGGCACTGCTCCGGGACTCTGTGGAATTCCCTGACATCGCTGCCCATATATGGACAGTGTGTCAGGGTCTTCCCCAGAGCGGAGTCCCGGGCAGAGCGCTATTATCGGCTCTGCTCCGGGACTCTGGGGAAGCCTCTGACATCGCTGTCCATACATCGACAATGATGTCAGGGGCTTCCCCAGAGCAGGAGTCCCAGTGATGTCAGGAGCATAGCTGGAGTCCCAGGAAGAGCCTACTAGCGCTCTGCCTGGGACTCCAGCTCTGGGGTTGCCCCTGACATCTCTGTCCATATATGGACAGTGATGTCAGGAGCAGAGATGGAATCCCAGGCAGTGTGCCAGAAGCGGCTCTGCTCCGGGACTCCAGCTCTGGGCAAGCCCCTGACATCACTGGGGCAGCCTCTACAGAGGGCACCGGGGCCTTATCTAGGGGTGTGTTGCAGCACCCACAGAGGGCACTGCGGCAGCACCCACAGAGGGCACTGCGGCAGCACCCACAGAGGGCACTGCGGCAGCACCCACAGAGGGCACTGCGGCAGCACCCACAGAGGGCACTGCGGCAGCACCCACAGAGGGCACTGCGGCAGCACCCACAGAGGGCACTGCGGCAGCACCCACAGAGGGCACTGCGGCAACATCCACAGAGGGCACTGCGGCAGTATCTAAAATCTAAAAAGGGGCTGCCCAATCTTGACATGTGTGCTAACTGAGCCGCCGGACTGCATTTAGCGACACTTAAACTGGAAAGCTGGATTGTTGAAATAAGCACGTGGAGAAATATCTCAAATTTTAAACCTAGCGCTATTATTATAGTAATGTAGTATTATTATAGTAATGTAGTATTATTATTCTAGTAATATAGTGTTATAGTAGTTCAAATAACTAATTGATTAACAATTTTGTATATCTGTAATGATGGGGGTAGGGAAACAGACAAGTGAGCCCTAATCTACCCGCCACTCAACTGGGCGACGGTCCCTACACTCAATAAGTGCACGACAGACAAACAGACAAGGGAACACAGAACCTAAGGGAAACGGGGCAGTTGCCCACGGCAACACCGTGAGCAACAAGAGTAGTAAACGAGCCGAGTCAAACCAGGAGAGTACGAGGTGCCAAACGCAGAGCAGGAGAGTAGTCAGCAAGCCAGGGTCAATATGAAGCAGGGACAAATAGTACAAGAAGCTGCAGCAGGGCCAGGAGACCAACAGAGAAGATTCACAAGCAAGGAGGAACAGGAAAGGCAGGTATAAATAGACAGAGGGCGGGAGCTAGCTCAGTCTGGCCAGGCTGCGATAGGCTCTCCCACTCCTAAGCCTGCCATCCTGAGTGGTGGAAGATGGAGTCAGTCTCACAGACCTAGAAGCAGGTGCAGACTGATTACCTATGGGCGTTGATAAAGAAGCTGTGCCTGGCAGATCCTTTACAGTATCAAATTTGAAAGTAATGCGGCCCGTCAACTTCCCATTTTTTCTACCGGCGGCCCACTTACCCGGCCGAGTTTGAGACCCCTGGCCTATCCTCAGGATACACCAGCAACATCTGATCAGTGGGGTTTCGACTCCCCCACCAATTAGCTGTTTTGAAAAGGCCGCAGCGCTCATGCGAGTGCTACTCCCCCTTTATTCCTTGTCTGCTCGTACTGTGAATCGCAGAGACACTTGTAGCGGCAGTTCGCAGTATTACAGCCTTCTCCCATTCGAGGAAAGCAGTGAGCAAGCAGGCAGGGATTTCAGAGCTCTGTAGCAGAGAAACAGAGTTAGTATTCGAAGATGAATTAGACTCGGGTTACGCATTAATTCCTATAATAGAATTTTGATAGATAAACTATATACTGGATACAGTTTCCTACTGTTAATGCATACTAGTGAACCAAGGATTTGCTGATAGGGAAAAAGGGAAGACTAGTTTTTACAAATTTTCCTTCATATTCTTACCGGTTTCTTGCTGGGGACTTCCCAGCATCTTCTTGCACAGAGGCTAGACGTGTGGACAGTGATGGCTTTGAGGATTCCTGGTGTACAAGACTGAAAAAAAGAAATGAAAAAGAAATTATCACTAAGAATTAATAATATAGAATTTAAAGAGGCTCTGTCACCAGATTTTGCAGCCCCTATCTCCTATTGCAGCAGATCGGCGCTGCAATGTAGATTACAGTAACGTTTTTATTTTTAAAAAACGAGCATTTTTGGCCAAGTTATGACCATTTTCGTATTTATGCAAATGAGGCTTGCAAAAGTACAACTGGGCGTGTTGAAAAGTAAAAGTACAACTGGGCGTGTATTATGTGCGTACATCGGGGCGTGTTTACTACTTTTACTAGCTGGGCGTTGTGTATAGAAGTATCATCCACTTCTCTTCACAACGCCCAGCTTCTGGCAGTGCAGCACTGTGACGTCACTCACAGGTCCTGCATCGTGTCGGCACCAGAGGCTACAGATGATTCTGCAGCAGCATCGGCGTTTGCAGGTAAGTCGATGTAGCTACTTACCTGCAAATGCTGATGCTGCTGCAGAATCAAGTGTAGCCTCTGGTGCCGACACGATGCAGGACCTGTGAGTGACGTCACAGTGCTGCACTGCCAGAAGCTGGGCGTTCTGAAGAGAAGTGGATGACACTTCTATACACAACGCCCAGCTAGTAAAAGTAGTAAACACGCCCCGATGTACGCACATAATACACGCCCAGTTGTACTTTTACTTTTCAACACGCCCAGTTGTACTTTTGCAAGCCTCATTTGCATAAATACGAAAATGGTCATAACTTGGCCAAAAATGCTCGTTTTTTAAAAATAAAAACGTTACTGTAATCTACATTGCAGCGCCTATCTGCTGCAATAGCAGATAGGGGCTGCAAAATCTGGTGACAGAGCCTCTTTAAACGGAGAGGAGGGGGGGCGTCAATTTGGTAACATTTGTTGGACAGTCCGGTAACATGTAGCAGTAGTTGTTGCTTATGGTATTATGGACCTATGGTGTACCGAGCACCTTGAAAACGTGCATTTGGCATCCAGTGTGAAAGAATCAACACCACTGGTATGTTAAATGACCGTAGTAGGTTCACTTACCATTGTGTAGGACACAATACAATGTACTGTGTATGGTTTCGGATAGTAAAATTAAAGCATGACCAAGAATTCCACCATATAGAACAGAACTAAGCCGTATATGCACATGTGACAAGCGTTTAGATAGTTCCGCTTTCTATAGAAAAACTATAATCAAACACTTAGAAAATATTATTACCTTTGCCAAGTAAGATCTTCTTCTAAAAAAATGTTGCGACTAGACTTTCTACCTCCCACTGGAGTACGAGGTTCCCCAGGATCCAAAACCGACACAGAGCAGGAGTCTGAGAGTGCGTTCAAGTCTTCTCCAAACGTATGGGCGTCAGTGGAATGTGCATAGTTTATAGCAATCTTGCAGCAATAAGTACAAGCCCGTAGATCACCTTCACACACAGAAAGTCAGTATTTCACTACAGCACTCAATCCTACTAACAAACACTTACTTTTTTTATGCTTATGGCCTGCACAGAGGATTATAGTACTAAAGTTTATTCCCATTTTCTGGCCCATGAGAACAGGACATGCTAAAATACTGTAAATTTAGAGGGGCCTTATCACGCTAATACATATTATCTCTACTGCCGTTAAAAGCCAATGCTTGGTCTGTAAAGATTATGGAAGAACTACATGCCTTGACATAAAAGTCTACTTATTATTTCGATTTATTTTTTTGGGCATAAACCAGTAGTACATGTGAATATAGGAAACATTGTTATATCTTATGAGGGGAAAGTGGCATTGTCGTCACCTTTCAGCAGCCTGTAGACTCCTTTCCCGCTCTGTGAATTTTCAGAAAAGTCCTTAAACCCCAAAATATCAGTCTAGAGTTAATACAGTAAATGGTAATAGGAGGAAGAGGAGGAGGGAGTGGAATCATTTGCCGTTTCCTACTCTCTATTTGTCAGTGAGACTGCATGCTATGAGAGGAGAGGGTGCAGGAAAAAAAAAAATTTTTGAAAATCTATTTTTTCAATGCAATGCAGCCAGAATTTGTGTCCAACGTATGTTTTTTTTTTTAGGTATTATCCATCTCTCTGCATTATTTTTTAAAATGCAGATTTTGGCTATTTCCCTATATTGGCCTCAAGGACGCTGCTCTCTCTTGGTTTTCCTCCTATCTCTCTGACCGCTCGTTCAGTGTGTCATTTGCTGGTTCCACTTTTTCTCCTCTTCCCCTTGCTATCGGGGTTCCTCAGGGATCAGTCCTAGGTCCGCTTCTCTTTTCTCTCTACACAGCCCCTATTGGACAAACCATCAGCAGATTTGGCTTCCAGTACCATCTCTACACTGATGACACCCAATTATATGATTCTTCCCATGACATCACCCCTGCTCTAATACAGAACACCAGTGATTGTCTGTCCGCTGTCTCGAACATCATGTCCTCTCTCTATCTGAAACTGAATCTTTCTAAAACTGAGCTCCTTGTGTTCCCACCATCTACTAACCTCCCTAAACCTGATGTTTCCATCTCTGTGTGTGGCACTATCATAACTCCTAGGCAGCGTGCCCGCTGTCTCAGGGTTATTTTTGACTCAGATCTTTCCTTTACTCCTCACATTCAATCATTTTCACCTCAAAAATATCTCCAGAATCGGCTCTTTTCTTACTGAGGAAACAGACAAAACTCTCATTGTTGCTCTGATTCACTCTCGTCTTGACTACTGTAACTCATTACTAGTCGGTCTTCCCCTCTCCAATCTATCCTCAATGCAGCAGCCAGGCACATATTTATGACCAACCGCTACACCAACGCCTCTAATCTGTGCCAGTCACTGCACTGGTTGCCCATCCCCTTCCGAATAAAATTCAAACTTATTACTCTCACCCACAAAGCTCTCCACAGTGCTGCACCTCCTTACATCTCCTCCCTCATCTCTGTCTACCACCCTACTCGCGCTCTACGTTCTGCTAACAACCTTACATTAAAATCCTCCATAATCTGAACCTCCTACTCCCGTCTCCAAGATTTTTCTCGTGCTGCACCAGTCCTATGGAATGCGCTACCCCAGACAATCAGATTAATTCCCAATATCCACAGTTTTAAACGTGCCCTGAAAACACATCTATTTAGACAGGCCTAAAACATTCCCTAATCTGACTCCTTTCCATGGCCCCCCTTTTAGATTAGTCATCAGAATAAGATTCCCTCACACTCCTTCTCTTCATGTCCGTTATACACGGATACTGGCTGGTGACCGGCTCATGAAGCTTTATGTGTACCACCCCATGTGTATAAAAATGGCTGGACTATTGTACAGAACAAACACTGTTACACTTTGTGTCTCCCTTATTTCCTCATAGATTGTAAGCTCTTGCGAGCAGGGTCCTCACTCCTCAGGTTTGAAATGTAAATTAACTTTGTCACTATGTAATGTCTGATATTGTCTGTTCATGTTCCCTCTAAATTGTAAAGTGCTGCGTAATATGTTGGCACTATATAAATAAAGATTATTATTATATATCTGCTGAGTGGAGCTCTTCCAGACAGGATTCTAATGCGGTCACAGTACTCTGAGCCAATCAGATGTCTCTCCACGGCTCTCCTCTACAAGCATGCAGTCTCACAGACAGACAGTTATTTTTTTTATAGTTACTATGCTTAATATACTAGTATATCTGTTATTCATTTCCTACCATATAAACTAAATAATACAATCCTTCAATGACAATTGATTGGCCTTTTCAGTAGGTATTTCTGACTCATGCCAACCTGTATACCCCATGAATTTTCCAGGGATTTCCTGGTTGCAGCAACGGCTGCAGAAAATCTGGCCGCAAAGTCGACAGTGATGCCTCCGTCGGAAAGTGGTGAATTTTTCATTACAGTCGTAACACTCTTTGCATTGACTATCAGGCATCCAATACTGCTTCAAGTCACTGTCCTGGTGAAGAAAAAAGTAAGACCCTTTTATCCTGCTTATTCTTTCCCCAGAGAGTCAATGATTCCTGGAAAATTAGCACTTTCAACAGAAAGTTACCTGACTCCTTCCTTCCATAATCTCCTTCAGGCGCTTGACCACGGTGCTCAAACTGCGCAGCTGCACAGCCGTGCGAGGATCGTGTCCCAGAGGAGGCTCCGGCTTTCTTCTGGTTTCTAGACAAAAAAAATATGGAGCATGATTAATAAAATTGTGACCCCCTAATTCTGATTTCAATCCATTTCATTAACCTGTCAACTGTATTAGCTCTCTGCACCTGGACATGTGGATTATGGGAGACTAATTTAAATCTATGCAAAAAAATGAAATCATACAGTATGTAAGAATGGTGATCACATTTTTTGTCTGGTTTCAGTGTAAGCAAATATTGTGGAATTGCAGACCCTGTACCACATAATACCTGAAGAAGGCGTTCACAGCAGGTGACATGGTCACTATTTCACTCAATAAATGACAACCTAACAGTCCACACACCCCAAATACAGTGCTGGGAGTTCCGTGCCCATAGGTACCAAATATCGTATACACAGATGTAACACAGAATGCCCGCCAGTCTAGCAGTCAAAAGGTTAACACAGCAGAGCACACAAAAGAAGGCCTACGAATCATTTCAAAGCACAAAAATGAACTTGAAACTTCTGTAAGCACTGTACTGTTTTTGTATTCATTTATTTGACACTATCATTCCATTCTCCCACCCGTTTTGACATCGGGCATGGGGAGATGAAGGGCACATGCTGGGAATTACAGTTAGCATAGTCAACCATTTGACACCTGAAGAGTCTCCTGCATGACTCCTATTAATTAGTATAGGACCCGTGCACGAGACTCTTCATGTGCCCAGCATATCCCTGCGTCTCTCCACGCCCAATATCAGATCGGGCAGGACAACGGTATGATTAGGACACTAAGCTTTAATACAAAACATACAGTGCTTACAAAAAGGAATATAAAATGGCATACAAGAATATTAAAAAAACACATTTCTAAAACAGAGTAAATATAGTTACGTTGAAAAAATGAATACATAAATCCATTTAGATCAACTTTCATGCAGTGTTGATCCAGAGGAAGGCAAATCAACCTCCGTGAGCCAAAAGCTAATTTTCTTCCTCTTAGGTGAAAAATTTCTTCCGAACTCCAAATCTGGCAGTGGCAATAAATCCCTGGATTAATGCTCCAGTTATCTAGTGCCTATAACTTGTAATATTATTACTTCCAAAAAAAGACATCCAGGCCCTTTTTAAAACCTTAAACAATTAAACATGACAACGTCTTCGGGCAGAGAGTTCCATCGTCTCACTGCTCTTACAGTAAAGAATCTTCAATAACGTGGTCTCCAGGAATATATAAACAGCATTCAAATACATGAACAATACACTTTGTTCTAACTTTTTATTATACATCCTGTTAAACTTCAGTCCTGGGAGTGCTGAGAACTGTATATATCTATGTGAATATACTACATATGTGGATCTCTATGGACAAATCCTATAACCGTAGGCACAAAATTCATCTCGGGACTTGTTGATCGGTGGTTGTTTTTTTTCTTCCAACCAATCACTATTGCTGCTTGCCCACATGGATAGAACACACGCTCAGGCAATCGGTGCATGGGAAAAAGTATTAAATGGAAAAATCTTTCATCAGTCGGGCACTTCCCCTTACGGCAAAAGTTACGGCTACCATTACAGTTTTGATAAACATGAAAAATAGCTTTAACTTCTAAGCCAAAAAGCATACCCATGATGTTAAGTCCTAATAATACAGACACATGGGAAGTGGTAGCAGGTAAAAGTGAGAGGTCAGTTTGTAAGGAGTTACCCACCTGAACTGGTTGAGGATCTTCTCTCTCCAAGTAACTGTTTCTTGTATTGCACTGGAAACTTAACGGACTGTGATGTGGGGAATGATGTGGACTGGACCAGGTATTTCTTACTGCATGGTCACCAGGCCCAGGCTCGGACCGTCTGCAGCAGACACTGTTCGGACCTCATCTGAAAGAATAGCACAACACAGTTAGTTATCGCACATTTCCACTCCCTTAGCACTCCCTGGTTCCAGAGGTTTTTAGAGATTGGCTGCCACTGTCACCTAACACAATGGGGCACATTTATTATTACAGAAAGAACTAGACCAGGCAGGCAGAAAATGCACCTATTTATTCACAGTGGTGCACACTGTATGATAAATTTGGGGCATTTAGCGAAACATGTTAGCCACTTTTCTCTTCCTTACGCCACATCTTGGTTGGCTTACTTTAGAAAAATATTAGACTGAGTCTTTCAGACCGTAACCAAGGCTATGCATGCTACACTTTCAATACAATTATTAGATGAATCCCTACAGCTTAAAACATGTTAAAATATGTTAAATATTACAATACTAAAAAATTAGCGAGAGAGAGAGAAGAGAGAGAAAGGAGAGAGAGAAAGAGAAAGAGAAAGAGAAAAGAGAGAGAGAGAGAGAGAGAGAGAGAGAGAAAGAGAGAAGAGAGAGAGAGAGAAAGAGAGAGAAAGAGAGAGAAAGAGAGAGAAAGAGAGAGAAGAGAAGAGAGAGAGAGAGAGAGAGAAGAGAGAGAGAGAGAGAGAGAGAGAGAGAGAGAGAGAGAGAGAGAGAGAGAAAGAGAGAGAAAGAGAGAGAAAGAGAGAGAAAGAGAGAGAAGAGAGAGAGAGAGAGAAAGAAGAGAGAGAGAGAGAGAGAGAGAGAGAGAGAAAGAGAGAGAAAGAGAGAGAAAGAGAGAGAAAGAGAGAGAAAGAGAGAGAAAGAGAGAGAAAGAGAGAGAAAGAGAGAGAAAGAGAGAGAAAGAGAGAGAAAGAGAGAGAAAGAGAGAGAGAAGAGAGAGAAAGAGAGAGAGAGAGAGAGAGAGAGAGAAAGAGAGAGAAGAGAGAGAAAAAGAGAAAAGAGAGAGAAAGAGAGAGAAAAGAGAGAGAAAGAGAGAGAAAGAGAGAGAAAGAGAGAGAAAGAGAGAGAAAGAGAGAGAGAGAAAGATGGCAACTATAGATTTCATACATTGGTTATAACATAATACATATACACTTCATAATTAAATATTATACATTTAATATTTCTCATTAAGAAAACCCCTTGACTTCCGGTTCCGGCGCTGGGATGTGAGGACGGAGCTACATGAGCTCCTGAAGCCCTGATCCCCTAACCCATCTACGCCACACACCCGCAGGATATAAACACCCCGGCATTAGGAGGAGAGGTGGGGGAATAGAACCGGGCGGTTTATGGAGAGATATCTCCTTCGGAGCGCAGCAGAGAGATCTCCTGTCCGGCCGAGCACAGCACACGAGGTGAGGGGCCATCCAAGATGGCGGCGCCGCTGCAGCCACCACATTTCACAGAGCCGGTCTCAGAGCCCAGAAATTCAGAGGGAATGCTATCGCCGTCGGCAATGTCTGACTCAGATTGATTATCGGAAGCTGGCAATTGAGGTAGCTACCCAACTGGCCCCCGACATCAGAGAATCCTTAATAGCCACAGTCACAACAACGCTCCAAAAACTCCAAAATGAGGTGACATCTCATGACAATCGACTAGATGAATTGGAGCAGCGGGTTGGTCTCATGGAGGATGAATCAGCAGGGGCACATACCTGCATTAGAGACCTAATGCGAGATAATACAAAACTCAGAGACCGCTTAGAAGATCTTGAGAATCGGTCCAGAAGAAACAATTTAAGGATAGTGGGACTGCCTGAACATATTAGACCACAGCTCCTCCAGGGCATCTGCGAGACGGAGTTACCAGAAGCGCTAGGCCTGACCAGATCTTGCAGAGTGGAAAGGGCACACAGAGTGGGCCCCCCTGGTCCGAGCGCCTACGCCAAAGGAGAGCCGCAAAGCAGACCGCGCCAGGTGATCATGCGGTACTTGGATTACAATGACAAAGAGGAACTCTTGCGCACTTTCAGGAACCGTAATACCCCTTTGCATATAAGGGGGACAAAAATCATTCTGTTTGCAGATTATTCGGCGGAAGTCACAAGGCGTCGGAGAGCATTTGGAGGGGTCTGCACCTCCCTTTACAAACGCAAAATCAAATTTCAGCTACAGTATCCGGCCACTTTGAGGATCATACAGACGGATGGCGCCACCAAGGTATTCCACAATCCTGAGGAGGCGGCATTGTATGTAGACAAGATCCCTGGACTTCGGGGTCCTAGACAATCGGGAGAGGAGACGGCGAGTCAAGGTACAGGAGAGGAAGGTCCCCGTGCACCAGTTTCTTCACCGAGGGACTGTACATGGTCAGATATCGCCCGCAATTCCACTTCCTCACCCAAGCAACAACGGGCAGAATCGTCGAAGATGCCACATCGACAACGTTCAGAAAACCGGCTTGCAACCATCCCGGACTGATAAGTATCGCATAGAGGCTCCATGAGCGCATTTGATTGTGCCTTATATATTTATGTGGCAATTGGTTCTGGTGGGATATTATGATGACAAAATTCATGCTATAATAGGCATAAGCACTTGTACTCGTGTTGTATAGGAAGCCCAACTTATTTTGATACTTTAAAAATTAAAATATGAAGTTCCAGTATATCACGAAAAGATGGCGGGAAGGGGAGGGGGGGAGGGGTCACAGACCAGAAAAAAGTGAAGTTATGTATGCCAATTTAAAGTTTGTCTCACAGGAAATGCTGGTGACATTCCTGGATGGGCATTTTGTTGTTAAAGGTTATGCCAATTCTCTGGCACCGAATGTAAATGTTGTTATTGTAATGTTGGGAGCAATCTGGAGCAGACGCCGCCGGGCGGCTACCAAGGCAGCAAAGCACGCTTGCCTAGAATTAGATATATATGACCAGTCAATAGTGAACCTTTTCAGAACGCCCACTCTATGCAGCTGACCTTGTGGAATGTAAAGGGGCTCAGGTCCCCTAACAAGAGAATGATGGTACTCCGTCACTTAAAAAAACTCCATACGGACATCGCTCTTCTTCAGGAGACACATTTGGAGGAGAGCGACTTCCACCGCATGAAAAAGTTGTGGGTGGGCCAAGTATACGGCTCTTCAGCTTGTGGCCGTAAAGCGGGGGTACTTATTTTAATAAATAGAAACCTGGTTCATGAGGTAATCCACACTGATGCAGATAGGGAAGGGCGACTGCTCCATATTACTCTAAGCACACCATGCGGGGTATTAAGCATTTATAACGTGTATGGACCTAATAGTGATAATATTGCGTTTTTCAATGGTTTGGAAAGGGCCCTTATGTCAGATAATGTCCAGCACAAAATAGTGGGAGGTGATTTTAATTCAGTTTCTGATCACAAGGAGGATAGATGCACACACAGTCCACAAAGCACGGGATCCATTCCAACAGGGGCTCCCAGAAAACAGGACCGAGTGTTGGGACCCCTGATGGAAAGAACACACTTAATAGATCCCTGGAGAAGGGGTAACCCGGATGCCCGGGAATTTACACATTACTCCCACGCTCAACAGTCCTGGTCTAGGATAGACTACCTTTTAATATCCCCAACACTACAACCGAGGCTGGGGGCCGCTGAGATAGGGGACCTAGTGATCTCAGATCACGCCCCGGTACGAGTAGATCTTCAGGAAATATATCCCAGAGGATCAGACTTCATATGGAGATTCCCGGCTCATTTAGCAACTGATGACACCTTTGTGAGACAGCTAAGAGGGTGGTGGTTAGAATACGCGTCGACGAATTCAGAACACAGAAATGACCCCTCACTGTACTGGGATACGGCCAAGGCAGTGCTGAGGGGGAGGATAATGGCGTATACTGTCAGCAAAAAACGGGAAATAACACAAAAATTTAATGCTTCAAGTGCTGCACTGAGGGCAACCTATACAGCATATTTGGCACACCCTACACTAGATGCTAGACAGGCCTGGATTCAGGCAAAACACTCTTTTGACGAGTGGGCAGCTCAGAAAGAAACAATGCATACTCGAGACTTTGAAGCTACTTTACATAAGTTCGGAAGTAAGGCGGGTAAACTTTTGGCCAATATGGCTCGAGGAAAGCGCTCAGTGCAACACATAGCGAAATTAAGGGATCATAATGGGCGAGAAACATGCGATCCAACTAGTATTAATTCCATCTTGGCTAAATTCTATGAGGAACTATACTCTGATACATCTTCCCTTTCACTGACAGACACACTGTTAGACAAGGTCACTTTACCGGTCATCTCCGCGGAACAGTTGCAACTTCTAAATGCCAGGGTCACAAGGGAGGAGGTGGATGAGGCAATAAGAAACCTTAAAAATAGTAAGGCGCCTGGCCCAGATGGGCTGACTGGCGAATTTTTTAAAGTAATGCGGGAACAGATTACGGAGACTTTGGTCTCCTTGTTTAACAATGCTCTGGGAGAGGAGGGGTTACCACCATCAGCAGACACATCTTATGTGAAATTATTGCTTAAACCTGGAAAGGACCCCCTACTACCAGGGTCATACAGGCCCATATCGCTCATAAACGTAGACGCTAAACTCCTTTCCAAAATCATGGCTGATAGGTTAGCGAATATAATGCCGTTCCTCATAGCCCCAGAACAAGTAGGTTTTATTAAGGGTAGGTCGGCGGTCACCAATATTAGGACGGTTCTGGCAGTACTAGATAGAGTACAGCATAACCCATTTCCGGGGGAACATTCGGCTTTACTTTTACTTGACGCGGAGAAAGCTTTTGACAATGTCCGTTGGGGTTGGTTGGACGCTGTCCTGGATAAGATGGAAATAACAGGGGCATTCAGGATATTATTACACCACATATTCAAAGACCCTAAGGCTAGAATCTCCACACCAGGCTTTCTGTCTAAACCATTCCGGTTATGTAAAGGTACAAGACAGGGGTGCCCGCTATCGCCACTGTTGTTCAATCTGGCTTTGGAGCCGCTGGCGCGTTATCTGGCGTCATCCAATTTATATACGGGCATAAGGGTGGGGGAGATGGAGGTCAAGGAAACGTTGTTTGCAGATGACATCTTGTTATTTCTCGCAGACCCTCTTAAAGATGTTCCGCGTATCTTCCAGGCATTGAACGACTTTGGGAGCTATTCAGGGTACAAAGTTAACACGTTAAAATGCCAGTTATTAGATTTGGGAACGCAGGACCCAGCATATAGGCGGTCCCTAGCCTCCCTGGATGTTGAGATGGCTAAGTCAAATATTACTTATCTGGGTATTAAAGTGGGTCGGGCACCCAACTCGCTGTATGATCTAAATTATCCCCCCCCTTATACAGGATATCCAAGCAGACCTTCTGAGATGGCACAGTTTACCTCTATCACTGATGGGAAGGAGCTGTTTGGTCAAAATGTCAGGATTTGCGAAATTACTCTACCCGCTCCAGACTATCCCACTTCTGGTCAAGCACTCAGATATCAATGTACTCAACTCATCATTTACCAAATTCATATGGGGGGGAAAGAAACCAAGAATAGCGCTCACGAAACTCATGATGAGGAAGGCGGAAGGAGGGGTCAATTTCCCTAACATTCGGGGTTATAACCTGGCCTGTCTGAGTAGACATCTGCTAGATTGGAAACACAACACAGAGTTCCACTCCAATACTAGACTGGAGAGACAGCTAGCAAAACCTTGGGATCTCATGGCTCTGGTACACACAACGTTCACTTGTCTCCCAAAGATCGTCAAGAAATCATCTCTGTTACGAGATACCATCATTGCCTGGAAGGTACTGCGCAAACATTATAACCTCTATCATCGCATTTCAAAACACATGCCCTTATGGCAGCACCCAGAGTTTGCAGCGGGAAGATCTAACAAACTAATGTCAGAATGGAGGGAGAAAGGGGTAGCGACACTGGGGGATATGTTCCACGCGCAGGAAAAGAGGTGGTTAACCTTGCAAGAGCTCCAGAATAAATAAGTTTTTGCTCGGCATCAGCACTTACAGTACTTACAAATAGTTAATCACTGTAAAACTAAACTTGCGGATGTAGCGGATGAGGCCCCCCCCAACCTGTTTGATTCATGGTTCACGGACAATCGCAGACACTCCATCTCCCAATTATATAGTACACTCAGACCATCACTAGTGAAGATGTCCCCGGGTCAGGCCTTTGGGAGATGGGAAAAACTGTTTAATTTACCAGGCATTGAAAAGCATATTGAGAAAGGGTTGGTGGATTTCAGGGCACATGTGCACAACGAAAACTGGAGGGAAACTCATTTGAAGATCATTCACCAAGCAATATATGCATTTACCTTGGCCCCCTCCGCCTCACAACCAGATAGGAAAACGGCATGCCCTAGATGTAATATCTCAAAGACGGACATGTATCATGGCCTTTGGGCATGTGCACATATTCAGCCATTCTGAGGGGAGATAACATCCTTACTGCAGCAGGTGGGCAGGTTCCATGGGAATTTAGGGCCAATGGAGGTCTTATTCCATATACAACATGATGGAGAATTAGAAGGGACAGAAACGACACATTTAGCTCCCATGGCCCATGCCACACTGATTGTGGCAAAGAGATGCATACTCCAAAACTGGCTGGTAGCTGAAGTACCGACTCAGAACATGGTGGTCCAGGGGTTGAGGAAACTGTTTTATCTAGACCGCATTGGTATATTACAGAATAAAGACACGCAGAGCAAAAAATTCTTTGAGAAATGGAAGCTTTTCCTCACAAAATATTTCACCAGTGCAGAACGAAGGGACATCATAGATCCATTTACGGGAACGTCATGGTACCTGATTGAAGATCTCAAGGGCACTTTGGGGGCACTGAAAATATCACGGGAGTAAAGCATATATATCCACTGGGATTTCTTTATTCTTGCGGGCTAGCTGCCTGAGTAGGTGAACTGCTCCACGAAGCTCCAATTGTTATGTATGCTCCCATTTCTTATTTGTTTTGTGTATTGTTTAGTTATGTTAGGTAGGCAGACATGCAAAGTTATGTAACAATGTTTACAGGAATACCCGACATGTGGGGTTAAAGGATGGGAAGGATAGAGGAGATGAAGGAGGGCTGATAGCCTATGGGGAATACCTTCCAAGGTTAAACCTAGCTTGCAAGGAAGCATTCACTTTCACATGTTCATTTATACATTTTTTGTAATGTTTATTATTATTATGGCAATGCATTACTGTATGATTTGTGGTTTTTTTTTTGTGTTGAAAAAATTCAATAAAAATATGTTTAAAAAAAAAAAAAGAAAACCCCTTTTGAAATAGAAGCCTGGATTCAACTTCTCTAACTTCCGTCTGTTCTCGCCTGAAACTGCGCCTGGCCCTACGTGTAGTATGAAATGGCGGCTATTCAAATGTATGGATAGGCCAGGAGCTGTTCTTACATAGCAGTTCTTTGTTCTGGCTCATAGAGGGGGGTCCCAAGCAGAGGACACTCCTCTGTGATGTTCATATGTCCTAATAGAGCATACAGATAGGGGTTGCAGTCCTGAGATAACCCTTTTTAAGAAATTCATATTAGTCAGTAGAGTTAAATTCAGTAAAATACAGCGAATACAGTAAAATTCCACTAATGTGGTCATTTTAAGGCCTCATGCACACGACCGTAGCCATGTGCACGGCCGTGATTTTCGGGTCGGCCGGCAGCGGACTGTCAGCCGCAAGCTGCCCGCAAATCTCGGGCAATGCACATGGCCTCGGCCATTATTTTCAATGAGTCCGGACCCGCAGAAGACGGCCATAATAAGACATGTCCGTTCTCTGTGGTGCGGGCTCCCGGGCCGTGCACAGACTGTAAAAACTACGGTCGTGTGCATGGCCCAATAGAAATGAATGGGGCCGCAATTCTCCCGAGGATTTTCGGTAGAATTGCGGCTGAAAAAGCACGTTCGTGTGCATGGGGCCTTAGAAGTTAAAGTCTCAGATTACCAGACATTCTAGACTCTTATCTCCCCCTTCGCTTCCTGTTTATAGAGGGATCGTGTTTCACATGCTGGGCAGCAGATGGTGCAGAGTATAGCAGCAGTACAGCAGAGCGGTGTCTCAGTAGCAGACATACTAATTACAGCACTGCCGTACACCTGGTTATAGAGGGCCATGCAGGCAGCCGTAAATATAGGCATTATCTGTGAGAGGGAAATGAATCATGGGAACTGCAGTCCTCTAAATGGTAATCCCGCCCACAGCAAGCCCTAGTAAAATTAAAACAACAGTGCTGCACAGAGCTGGGCAATGTAATGAAAATTGAATAATTATTTAAGTGCCTCTCTACATATCAATATGAATTGTAAAATAAAATATGTTGTACATTGCATTTTAAAGTTTACTTGTAAACTTCAGCGCTTTGGACGTACCAGTTTTATGTTGAGAGAACCACTTATATAGTCAATGTAAACCTTTGATGGGCATTTTTTTTTTTTTTTTTAAATAAACAGGTCTGTCAGTGTGATTAGGGAAACTTTTTAATACTTGGATGCAAATCCTTTGCAATCAAGGACTGCCCGAAGTCTGGAACCCATAGACTTTACAAGATACAGAGTTTCCTCCCTTGAGATGCTTTGCCAGGCCTTTACTGCAGCCGCCTTCAGTTGCTGCTTGCATGCTCAGTCGGGATGAGGTCAGGTGACTGACTCGGTCATACAAGAATATTCTATTTTCTTACCTTATGAAGCTCTTTGATTGCTTTTGTTATTATCCATCAGTCTACCAGCATTTAAATAATCGGAGAAGAAAGTCACGCTCTATACACTTCAGAATACCTCCTGCTACTTCTATTCACAACACCGTTTAGTGTTCCCATAAATAGAAGTCCATAAACGCATGCATATATACCAAGCCAATGTAGAAAAATCATGCCGGACAATCACAAAAGGTCCAATAAAAGCATCGATATTTAATTAAAATCATGTATCAGAAACCAGCGGACACGCACAAACCCACAGAATGGTGGATCAGCCTGGTATAGTACAGAAAGTGTATGAATGAGCCCACAATGTATTCAAATACACAAAGGGGAACACATACCCCACATATCATAAGACATATCAGAGCCCCAATGTCAAACGTATCAATAAAATATGAAAACCTAAGTATAGAGTCATACCAAGGGAGAGGGGCAAATGTCCAGGCTATAAATAAAAGCCAAACTAAGGGGGGGGGGGGGACTTTGCCCAGGGGTGAATTGGCTTGGATACCCACTACTATTTAAATAGGGCTGGACCAATCATCAAGGGATGATAATCAGTAACAACTGTAGTTAATGGCATATATAAAGACACACGCTACTTACTTCTGGCGTGCTGCAATGGAGGCAGACATTACGATGACCATAAACTCCAACTTGCCAGCGCGTTATTATAATGCCGCCCCAGTCAGCGGTGGGGACGGTTGGTGCAGAGGACAGATTTAGTGCAGGCAGCCACAAAAAATAGTACCAGTAGTAGCCCACACTAAGCATGTGCATGACATCAACGCCACCCTGGCCAATAGAGGGTAAGGGGCGGAGGTAAGGCGCATTCGCAGTGCGGATCAAGTAAAGACCAATACGCATTACTATACAAAATTATAAAGGCAAAACAAATATGTACATATACATACAGTGCAGTACAGTCAAAGATATGTGCCAACACGGTACTATATACAAATGTCAGAAAAAGGGGGAAAACAAGGGGGAGGGGGCCACTGTAAAAGTAAAAACTGCGGAGGAGCAACAGCGCTAAATAAACCACTGTACTTTCTCAGATGATTTTGGCCTACCAAACTGGTACCAGCGTTTAGAACCACGTGCCCACATACCTTCTGGTTTCTTTCTATTACTTTGTTTGTTTATATAATCGTCTTTATTGCAATATCCAAATTTGGTTGGAATTCCCAGCAAGTGCTACTGTTCTTGGCATCTTAGCCTACCCAAATCCTCCCCCGACTGAGAAATGTCGCCGCCACAAGAAAACGTCACAGTCCTCTTAATTTAGGTCTCGCACATACGCACGAGACATGTTTGGGTTTTTTTAAAATAAAAGGAACACTTGAAAAAAATACATGAATACAGACTTCAAATAGTTATCCCACCAAAATAACGTACCACCTATCCGCTCCATTCATTCTGCTTTTTCTTCTGTGGTTTTTTAAATCTAAACAGATCAGACGTTAATAGAATTATTCTTCTTCCACAACACAAAAACATTACCTTTGTTAAAACGGAAAAGATTCACAAACGAGCTGTAGGCAGACTTAAAAGGTGGGTCATCTTGATCTGGGGTCAAAGGTTTAAAATGGGTAAGATGGGATGGACTACTTGGAGACCTGGGCAGCTCGCTGGCAGATTCCAGTGTAGGAGAGGACTTGTCATCTGTGGCCATTTCATGAGACCTTTGGGAAAAGAAGGAGGCAATAAATATAGGTCATAGCGAGTGTTAAACTAAATATATTTAGGCATGACTTTTAGAATGAAGAAAACAAGATCTCAGAATGTAGCCAAGTACTGCTGGATTTGATGATCTGCCTATATTTGGGAAATGCAGAAAAGCTTTTGTGAGCACTTTTGTCAATCAGAAATCCTCATGATCGCTGAAAAGAGAAAGTTGTTAAGGATTGGCCTACAGGGGTATCGAGCAAGGACCCGTCTCACAGATAGTCACTGGCCCGGTGTGACATCCGCCTCTGTATGGTCATCTTAACACAAGCGGTTTAAAGTCCTTATGAGGGTTATCCTAGGATTCATTTTCATACCAAAATTTCAGAAATGCTGTTAATACTGGTTGTAAAGTAATTTACAGTATTTCTAGCATAAAAAACAGTGCGGCTGCTAATCTGTGCTGCTGGGGGAGGGGCTCTAAACAGAATTAGTCTCCTTTCCCTTCTGGCAGCTGACAATATATTCCCTTCTCACTTTCCCTGCAGACCGGTAGCATGGGTAGCACATTGCTAAACACTTTGAGCACCTGGAACTATAGAAGTAAACTCTTCGCTCGATTGTTTTCTTAAAAGATTTTTTTCAACATTGCTCATTTCTTATAATTTATACAATGAATATGATAGTTAAAGGTGGGACAAGCCCTTTTGGCCCTGTTCACATCACTTTTTTTGTCCTTGTTTAAAGAATACCCCGGGAAATACTAGTTAAACTGAGGCTGTGACGGATACTTGTAACGCACCTGTACAGGTGGTTGTGGACCCACTAAGTTACTTTGGATTTGGTCTAAATGCAGGAGCGGAGTCTAAAGAAATTCCCAGTCTTCAGCCTTTACAGGGATCTGGACTTCACTGCAGAGATTTCCCAGGTTACTACACCAAGAGTAATCTCCGATCGAAACAGCTGACGTAGCAGAGGCAGAAGACACCAAGACGGGTGGACAAAATCAGTAGGCAGAAAACTTAAATTAGAAAAGCTCAGGTGGAGTTGTCGAAAATTGGAAGACGGGCAGAGGTCAGGGCATACAATATACGTAGTCAGGAAGAAGCCTTGTCAATAACTGGATACACTGGACAGACGAGCACCTTTACAACCAACTGGAACCAACACTTCCTTTTGTGCAGGCCCAAAGCAATGAGGGAGTGTCCCTTAAAAAACCCAGGGTACAATGGGTGTTGCTTGGCAGAAGCAGCAATTGGCGCCACTGGTCCTTTAAGAGGCCAGAAGTGCACTCATGCGCATGAACCACAGCAAAGTGGCGCAATGCAAGAAAACAACGGCGGCCAGGACAAGAGCGGAGACAGTGGCCAGGAAGAGGAGCACTGGCCGCTAGAAGAGCAGTGGCAGTGTTGGGGTTGTTGGGAGATTATGCCATATATAATTTTGTCTTTGTAACAGTGCACCCCGATACAGCTAATTAATCAGGAGAAAAGAGGCCTAGAATGCATTTTAGAATTACATTTAAATTACAGAAAATCTTCATTGCTCCCGATGCCAGGCAGGGTCATATTTGTGATAGAGACCCCCATCTAGGCTAGTGGGGGCAGCACGTGCTTGACTGTACTTTGACAGTGCGCAATAGAATGGCGGTCTCTATTACAAGTATGTTCATGAGTCCCATCAAGAGAAAGACAATTTTTCCTGGAGGGAAAATTTAATTTTCACATGGTTTTACTCCGGTTTGGTCTACAGGTGACATTGTGCCGTTTGTATTCTGTAAATGTGATATACACCCTGATCAGCCATAAACCACAAGCGCACAAACATATTTCATGTTCACCACACAACAAGTGGGTCCGTGTGTTTTCAAATGCCAGGGCTGAATTTCAGTCCCAGTCCGGCCCTGGTGTCTTCTACTCTTTGTTGGATGGAAACAGGCTTTTATAACCAGAAAGCATAAACGATCACTAAAAACCCCATTAAATATACACCGTAAATAATGTGAATTATAACCCTGAACTGCCCTTTCGAGTGAACTCTTAATACGATATTTAATAATTTCTGAGTAATCCAAATGGGTCAATAACCACTAATGGCAACCATTACAGTGCCCATATGGGCTGCGACTAACTTTTTAAATAGGGCCTAAATGGCATATCAATCTGCATTGCAACAAGGGGCTCTGTAAGGGCTACTGTTATTCAGTGTTACCGACCATTTAATCTACGCTTAACTTCCAATTTTATAACCAAAGCTAAATGAGGAAAGCCCAGTAGTAATACATACCCTGCTCCAGATAAACTGGGAAGACTTACAGAAAACGTTCTGCTTTCTTATTTATTCCTGTCTCAGAATGAACACTGGACTGTCAAGCTTCATCCTGTATGTCTGCAAAACTCATTCAACGACTCCCAAGCTGTATCCCATGGAAGGAAGATCCGGCAGGAATTTTGCTGTAAAGCATGTGATATTGATCAACCCCAATACGAGAACCAGCTGACCATTCACTGGACACTCCCAACATAGCTATGGACGGACTCCAAACCATAGAACTGTAAGTGGATTATAGTGACTGAACTACGGGTGGAAGTCATGGGGCACTGCTATGTGTTCAGGACGGGGCATGACTAACCGTTTCATAGAAAACTAAATCCTAAAGACCTTAATGTATTTATGCATAAATACAGTGAAAACATGGCGGTCACGCTAAACGCAATATTTATGAAGCCCCTGTGCCACGTGTATCGGTGTCAAAAAAAGACAGTGTGGACCTTTAGAACTGTTTTCAGGCTTCTTATTTATCAAGCGTTTCCGACACTTTTTCAGCTTGCATCGACCTGTGCACCGGTATTGATAAATCTTCTCTTATCTGCATATATTAAGCTTGATCCACAGGGGTATTCTGATTTTGTGAGCTTTTGGGCAATGAAAAAAGTGAAACCTAAGTAATAATCTTGATGATAATTATTAATTGACTAACTCCTATACTATCCCCAGAACACCAGAGATGATAAAATTAACCCCTTAACTCACATAAACCAGAGAAAAAAAATAAGCCCTCCTAGACCACCAGGGATACAACAACACTTTATTTATTTTTTTTCTCATAAATCAATAGTACTATCAAAACTTTGTAATATGTCAAAGAAAAATACCACTTTCTCCACTTATCAGACTCCTCTCTACCCCCCCCCCCCCCCCCCAGACTCCTGCATTGATCTCACTCACTCTTAATTCACTGAAGGCTTTGATCACATCTGTGTTGGAGGGTCTGTTAGGAGCCTCCGTTGCAGATGCCAGAAAAAAGGACAAAGCGCATCATTCATCGCTATTTTGTCTGTGAAAATATGAACACCATTAATGTCAATGACTTCCGTCAGGCGCCAATCGTGTCCGTTATGTGACGAATCAGTCACTGCCATAATTTTCATTGTTCTGCTCCTATGACAGAGCAGAATAACAGAAATTACAAATTAAAGAGGCTCTGTCACCAGATTTTCAAACCCCTCTCGTATTGCAGCAGATCGGCGCTGCAATGTAGATTACAGTAACGTTGTTTGTTTTTTTCAAGCCAAGTTATGAGCATTTTTATATTTATGCAAATGAACCTTTCTTAAGTACAAGTGGGCGTGTATTATGTGCGTACATCTGGGCGCTTTTACTTCTTTTACTAGCTGGGCGTTGTGACTAGAAGTGTATGATGCTGACGAATCAGCATCATCCACTTCTCTTTGTTAACACCCAGCTTCTGGCAGTGCACAGACACAGCGTGTTCTCGAGAGATCACGCTGTGACGTCACTCACTTCCTGCCTCAGGTCCTGCATCATGTCGGACCAGCGAGGACACATCGGCACCAGGCGACACAGGCTACATCGACTTACCTGCAAACGCCGATGCTGCTGCAGAATCAACTGTAGCCTCTGTCGCCTGGTGCCGATGTGTCCTCGCCCGTCCGACACGATGCAGGACCTGGGGCAGGAAATGACGTCACAGCGTGATCTCTCGAGAACACGCTGTGTGTCTGTGCACTGCCAGAAGCTGGGTGTTAACGAAGAGAAGTGGATGATGCTGATTCGTCAGCATCATACACTTCTATTCACAACGCCCAGCTAGTAAAACAAGTAAAAACGCCCAGATGTACACACACAATACACGCCCACTTGTACTTAACTTTAAACACGCCCACTTGTACTTAAGAAAGGTTCATTTGCATAAATATAAAAATGCTCATAACTTGGCCAAAAATACTCGTTTTTGAAAAAAACAAAACGTTACTGTAATCTACATTGCAACGCCGATCTGCTGCAATACGAGATAGGGGTTTGAAAATCTGGTGACAGAGCCTCTTTAAATCCATACATAGGAGTACATACACTGGAGGGATCAGATTAAAGCTGCTGTCCCTATAAAACTATAGAGAGAGAGAGGGAGGGGGGTAGATGGAGCTGCTGGAGGGAGACAGAAAAACACACAGACGCTGCTGCTGCAGCTTCTAGTAGGTGTTCTGCTGCTTTACCCCAGGGAGACAGAGGCAGGTAGAGACACAGTACACTGCTCAGTACAGCTGTATATTGTCCTCCATGTAGCTGCTGTTCTCAGTGTGAGCGGGAGATAGGAGAGCAGGAACTCCTCTTCTCTGTGTGCTGTGTATAGGAGACATGATAGCAGTTAGGCTCCACCCACTAGCTCAGAGAAAACAGACGTCAAAGAGGCTCTGTCACCACATTATAACTGGCCTATCTTGTACATAATATGATCGGCGCTGTAATGTAGATTACAGAAGTGATTTTTATTTAGAAAAACTGTAATTTTTGACGGAGTTATGACCTATTTTAGCTTTATGCTAATGGACTTCTTAATGGCCAACAGGGCTGGTTTTACTTTTTGACCAAGTGGGCATTGTGGAGAGAAGTGTATGATGCTGACCAATCAGTGACCAATCAGTGTCATACACTTCTCTCCATTCATTTACACTGCAGATAGCGATATAGCTATAATCGCTATTTGCAGTCACGTAAACACACTATAACGCTACTCATGTGTCCTGACAATGAATATACATTACCTCCAGCCAGGACGTGTTGTGTATTCATTCTCCTGACCACTTCTGTAGCGTCTCTGTGATTTACAACACAGCAGACGCAGTCTCGCGAGTTTACGCTGTAAACTGTCATCCACAGCGAGATGTCGCTGTGCTGTGAATCACACAGACGCTACAGAAGTGGTCAGGATTCTGAATACACATCCTGGCTGGAGGTAATGTATATTCATTGTCATGACACGAGTAGCGTTATAGTGTGTTTATGTGACTGCAAATAGCGATATAGCTATATCGCTATCTGCTGTGTAAATGAATGGAGAGGAATGTATGACGCCGATTGGTCACTGATTGGTCAGCGTCATACACTCCTCTGTATAACGCCCACTTGGTCATATAGTAAAACACGCCCAGTTGTCCATTGAGAAACTCATTAGCATAAATCTAATATAGGTCATAACTCTGTCAAAAATGATTGTTTTTCTAAATAAAAAAACACTGCTGTAATCTCCATTACAGCGCCGATCACATTATGTAGAAGACAGGCCACTTATAATGTGGTGACAGAGCCTCTTTAAATAATGGTTAGTAATAGTGTTATTCCTCATAACGGCTGGAGTCAGCACCCGGCGAACCCGAGCAAGTGCCAGGGCCCACTGGTCTTGGGATCCTCCATCCAGAGGGCCCAGCCCTGCTTCGGTAGGTGTCGCTTACTAATGCAGAGAGCAGAGAGCCATTGACGCCGCTCAAAGACAAAAACGACATCAGCGTACCCAGCACAAGTGACGTGACCCGCCGGGTCACAGAAAGGAGAAGCAGGAGTGACAGAAGCCATCAGCTCGTCGTGGGAAAGGGTAAACTGAGGTTTTCTTTTTGTTTTTTTGTTTTTATTGGCGCAAAGGGGACCTACCAAACAGGGTCTTACTAATATATGGTGGCACAAAGAGGGCATAACTAATACATAGGGGTACAAAGGGGGCCTAACTTCCATATGGGGGCATATAGGGGGTGCGTGAGTTGCACTGCAAAGGGGCCCACTAAGGCTCTGTCGTTCAAGTGCCCCCATAAACCTAAAGCCGGCCCCGTTTCTCATGTACAACCACATGACAGCTGATTGTGAAAAGTGAAACGTTAGGTACGCTTAAAAGGATTTCTGCCCAAATTGTAAAAAATGGCCATATGTTAGTAAATCAGAAGTTATATCTGTAGCCAAAGTTTAGAAATTATGCTTTGTCAGTTATTTCTGGAAAAAAACAAAAAAGACTACAGTAAGTAAAATCATATTGCCATATTTTAGTAACTGATGATAAAACAGTAAAAAAATTTGTCACGGTGTTAAATCAATGACACGTGGTTGTTCATTTCTGAGCAGCTGTCAAAAGTGACCACTAATATGTCATGCAGTCTCTGCCCTAACATTTGTTACAAAAAGGGAGCCGCAACAAAAAAAGGAAAATGCCAATATTTCTATAAATAAAACAAACAATCACCAAACGGTCTACAGTCTGACAATGCAATTAACTAGTATATGGCCAATTCTTTCTAATCCTGGACAACCCCTTTAGGCCCTCCGGTGCCAAAAAACAAAAACAAAAGGTATTATACCCCTAAGCTCATTTTTAGAAGTTGTCGTCAAATTATTTAGGTGAACAGTGATGTTGTGGCATAGTATGTACTCCCCTTGCTTGGTGCATGCAACCCCCAGATTAAATTTATGGGTGAACTTTTGACCGCAGAAGGGTGGCACAGAATTTTTTTAGGGGACCCTTCCTGTGTTATTAAACTGCACATGTTCAAGACAAAATAAGGCAAATTATCAGTGAATGAGAGTGATCGCATCGGATTCACTGAGAACTGACACCACCCGGTTATGCTGCCATAGACATTAGATGAAACTCGGCCGAACCAGACGTACTGTATTGCTTAAAAGGGGAATTCCATTTTTTTGCCACATCACCTAGACATGTCAGAAGACAAAGAGCGAAATTTATTTCAGTGATTTTTTTTTATCATATTTCCTCCGTCAGAGATTTCCAGTGCTAAAAATCTCATCTCCTTGGGAAATCAGTACAATTTCAAACGACGGCATGACAAAATATTATTTTAGGTGGGATTATCCTAAGTGCCATCTTGAAAAGTTTTTGATAAGGTGTAACCGTAACATAAATCCATCACCTGAACATAAATAATAAAAATAGACATTTTTAACACTAACAGTTATCGGAATCACTCTCACGCATGAGACAATGGCGTGTAAATTAAAAGTATCTACTGTATAAGATTCCCATAAAGGGTTAAACTGAGAACTTCCATTATAAACGCTCAAAAACAGAATTTATGCGCCATACACTGTGCCTGGCATCCAGCTGAAAGGGACTTTTCAGAGGAGCATTGTGAGTTGCTGTCTGTCAGCTGCTCTTAGCCAATCAGTATTGCCAGGGCTCTTCTCAGCTATGCTGATTGGCTGAGTGGATCTGACACTGGGATTTTACAATGCTCCTCCTAAACAGGTCCCAGACTCCATGGATTGTAGACAACCTGCTCCTGCTGCCAGGAATGACCTGTATAAGGACAGGCTGCCATCATGGTGGTGACCCGTCTGCACGACATGAATTTGTATGAAAGATTCACTTTTTGTTTTTTTAATCATTCCCGCTTGCAAAGAAAATGACTACAACTCCCACCAGGCACAAACAGCAAATCTGCCTAACCATGCAGCTATATGAGAAGTATCACCGCAACTTAGATTTGCCTTTCACATGCCAGTAAAGCTGGGTGGCAACCTCTGTGGAAGCTGCAACGCCAGCCTGAATGATGATGTCCCAGCTTTCCAGGACTGGTTTATGTGATGGGGAAGAATAATGAGGAAGTAGAATAACACTCCATTTATACCATAGTACCATGTGAGAACTTCTCCATGCCACCTTCATGTGCCAGTCACCTCTCTAACTGCATCAAGATGAACCAGTGTTACATGGGGCAGAAAACACAATGTCAACAAATGTCAGAAAAGTTCAGGTCATCGAGCAAAACAACAAGTAACTGGACTCCCAGCACAGAACCCAATGCACACGACCTGGTGAGGGCTGCCGCTGATCATCCGGGTCCAGTCAGCACATTGCACTGCCGGTTTACAGGGGTGGAATATGTGGGAGGCCCTGCCAGTGTTACCTGGTCTGTATAGTGGGAGTGCGCTTCCTGCCTCATGCAGATGCCCGGCACAGCTTGGCAGTGGGCGCTAACTCTTGGTACTGGTGCCCTCCTAGGAGCTGTGGATGGAAAGGCAGCGGCTCAGCTACTACTCGCTGCTTCCTGTTCCCTGCGAGCCGATCAGCTGAGAGCTCACGCAGCCAGGCAGCAGCAATCGAAGCTGAGCTTCAGGCAAAATAAATCTATCGCGGAGCAATGGATCATCGCACTAGATGTGAAAAGATGGATCACATAATAACCCAAAGCGTCAGTAATTCAATATGGATCTCTGGTCACCTGACAGATTTCAGCCAGTCCCTGACCTATGAATATTACACTGTGAAATATAAACTTGGCAGTAGAAGTGGAATATTGGTTATATTTATTATTCAATTATTATCTATCATTTATATTATTACAATAACAATAATTATTAACCCCTCAACGCCGCAGCTATTTTTATCATTTTTACGTCCCCCACCTTCGCTTCGTGTTTACGGCATCCTGGACGGCTGGTGGTATGTCCCAATGACAACTGCTAAAGGATTTGAGGAGTAAGCTTGTTTCTGCATGAGTGGGTATGAACACACACAGCGTAAACACTGCAGACTTTACGCAACGGATTCATTGCGGAAAATCCGCAGCGCATTACAGCAGTAGCAGTGTGGGTGAGATTTCAACAAATCTCGTCCCCCACACTGCGGTAAAACGCCGCCGAAAAAAACGCACATAAATTGACCTACTTAGACAATAGTCCCACAATATTTGAAAGTGGTTTAGAACAACGCCGTGCATGTATTTCAACCAACTAGAAAAAAGGAAGTTATAAAATCCACGAATGCACAATGAGCAGAATATTATGAATTTAAAATACAGAATGAGATAAGGATGTGGATACAGCGCGAAACAGTCAACACTCAGATAACGCAGCATCGATATAGAGACAACTTTGCTGGATACAAGATCCTGATGGATATGTAACATAAAATAAGAGACGATGCAATGATATTAGCAAAAAAAGGAATGGGAGGTAAATGTAGGTAGCCACAATTAGGCTATGTTCACACAGAGTATTTTGGAGGAGGAATATCTGCCTCAAAATTCCGTTTGGAACTTTGAGGCAGATATTCCTCTCCCTGCACGCCGATTTTCGCGGCAATTATCGCGCCGTTTTTCACCCGCGGCCATTGAGCGCCGCGGGCATAAAACAGCAAGAAATACGCTTTCTCCTGCCTCCCATTGAAGTCAATGGGAGGTCAGAGGCGGAAGCGCCCGAAGATAGGGCATGTCGCTTCTTTTTCCCGCGAGGCAGTTTTACTGCTCGCGGAAAAAAGACGCCGACGCCTCCCATTGAAATCAATGGGAGGCGTTCTCGGGCCGTTTCTGCCGAGTTTTGTGACGCGGTTTCCGCGTCAAAAAACTCGGCAAAATACCCCGTGTGAACATAGCCTTAAGTTAGTCAACAGACGTATGTACCTGGATATAACTAATTATAAGTGAGCGCAATATAGTGCATGTGTATGGGTATGTTCACACGGCTTGTTTTCGGGCCGTAAACGGCCGAAAAACGTCCGACGCATCGGAAGCCTCCAAACATCTGCCTATTGATTTCAATGGGAAATACGGCGTTCTGTTCTGACGTGGCGTATTTTTATGTGGCCGTTTTGAAAAGACGGCAAGTAAAAATATGCCCCATAAAAAGAAGTGCATGTCACTTCTTGAGCTGTTTTTGGAGCCGTTTTTCATTGACTTTATAGAAAAACAGCTCCAAAAACGGCCGTAAAAAACGCAGCGAAAAACGCGAGTTTGTTTAAAAATCGGCTGAAAATCAGAAGCTGTTTTCCCTTGAAAACAGCTCCGTATTTTCAGACGTTTTTTGCTAAGCGTGTGAACATAGCCCAATACCCAAAGCTATAAGGCCGGATTTACACGAGCATGTGCGTTGTGCGCACGCAAAAAACGTGGCGTTTTGCGTGCGCAAAAGGCACTTAACAGCTCCGTGTGTCATCACCATATGATGCGCAGCTGCGTGCTTTTCGCACAGCCGCCATCATTATGACACTCCGTTTGGATGTTTGTAAACAGAAAAGCACGTGGTGCTTTTCTGTTTTCATTCATACATTTCACTGCTGTTGCGCGAATCACGCGCGTCCCACGGAAGTGCTTCCGTGTGGTGCGCATGATTTTCACACACCCATTGACTTCAATGGGTGCGTGATGAGTGAAATACGCACAAAGAACGGACATGTCGTGAGTTTTAAGCAGCAAAAATCACTGACTGTCTGCACGGCCCCATAGACTAACATAGGTCTGTGCGAGGTGCGTGAAAATCACACGCGTTGCACGGACGTATTTTACGTTCGTCTGAATAAGCCCTAATGCAGACAAAAAACTTTGCAAAATCGGAGATCAGGTGACACAATGTGATACGAACATAGAAAGTGTTATTAGGTCTAGATTTATATACAAGTTACTATTACCATAAGGATTTATTCTGACGAACGGGAATAACGTCCGTGCAACGCACGGACCTATATTAGTCTATGGGGCCGTGCAGACATGTGCGTGATTTTTACTCAGCGTGAGGCCGCTGAAAAAAAGTCACGACATGTCCGTTCTTTCGGCGTTTTGCGCGAATCACGCACCCATTGAAGTCAATGGGTGCGTGAAAACCACGCAGGTCGCACAGAAGCACTTCCGTGGGACAAGCACGTGGTTTACAAACATCCAAATGGAGTGTCATAATGATGGCGGCTGCGCGAAAAGCACGCAGCCGCGCATCATATGCTGCTGCCACACGGAGCTGGTAAGTGGTTTTTGCGTGCGCAAAAACGCCACGCTCGTGTGAATCCAGCCTAATCGAAAGTATTTTGATGGTGTAGTTTAAGCCCACCCTCCGAGCTTGAAATTAACAGTTCACGTATAATTGCGAAAAAGAAAGAGTAGATCCGCAGCTTGAAAATATAATAAATAACTTTTACTATATTTGTTTTTTAAAATTCAAGATACAAGCACACATAAATAAATGCCATGCGTGCCATCACCGATCACACACTTGGTGCAGCTTATGAAATATTTCTTTCTGAAGTCTTAACTTAAACAGTAGACAGCATAATATTCGCCCAGTTGTGGGTTGTAGATATTTTAGTTATTTTTAAAGAGAGGGGTTCCTGTATAGATCCTCATATGGTTGGCTATTTTGCACATTCATTTTGAGCGTCATTGCCCTCCCTACCCGTTAAGATGCAGGATAACATATAGGGGATCAGGAAGCCTCTCTCCATCATGAATTCCTCCTAAGGCTATGTTCACACACCCTATTTACGGACGTAATTCGGGCTTTTTAACCTCGAATTACGTCCGAAAATACGGCTCCAATGCGCCGGCAAACATCTGCCCATTCATTTGAATGGGCTTTACGATGTTCTGTGCCGACGGTCATTTTTTTTACGCGCCGCTGTCAAAAGACGGTGCGTAAAAAGACGCCCGCGTCAAAGAAGTGCCTGTCACTTCTTGGGACGTAATTACGTCCATAATGGACGCAGCGAAAAACGCCTGCACATGCCATTACGTCTGAAATCAGGAGCCGTTTTCCCTTGAAAACAGCTCCGTAATTTCAGCCGTAACGGAGGCTGCCGTGTGAACATACCCTGAGGCTATTTTCACACGCAAACTCGAAAATGTCTGAAAATACGGAGCTGTTTTCAAGGGACATTTTTTAAGCCACTCGCGATTTTTGCTGCGTTTTTTACGGCCGTTTTTGGAGCGGTTTTCAATAGAGTCTATGAAAAACGGCTCCAAAAACGTCCGAAGAAGCGACCTGCACTTCTTTTTCACGCCGTTTTTTATTCGGCCGTTTTTCAGGCGTTTACGGTCCGAAAAACGGACGAAAATAGGCCGTGTGAACATACCCAAAGGGCCGATTCACACGATCGTGAATTGCGTCCGTGCAGGCTGTGTGGTTTTCACGCGGCACGCATGGACCAATAGAAGTCTATGGGCCTGTACAGACAGTCCGTGCTTTTTGCGCAGCGTTTGTCCGGTGCGTAAAAAGCGCGACACGTTCAATATCTCCGCGTATTTCGCGCATCACGCACCCATTGAAGTCAATGGGTGCGTGAAAACCACGCAGGTTGCACGGAAGCACTTCCGTGCGAACCAACTGAAACAGCGCACCAGCTGTCAAAAGGATGAATGTAAACAGAAAAGCACCACGTGCTTTTCTGTTTACAAACATCCAAATGGCGCGTCATAATGATGGCGGCTGCGCGAAAAGCACGCAGCTGCGCATCATACGATGCTGCCTCACGTCAAGTGGCTTTTGCGCAGGCAAAACACTGCGTGTTTTGCGTGCGCAAAAACGCCACGGTCGTCTGAATCAGGCCTAAGGGTATGTTCACACGGCCAAATTTCAGACGTATACGAGGCGTATTATGCCTCGTTTTACGTCTGAAAATATGGCTACAATACGTCGGCAAACATCTGCCCATTCATTTGAATGGGTTTGCCGACGTACTGTGCAGACGACCTGTTATTTACGCGTCGTCGTTTGACAGCTGTCAAACGACGACTCGTAAAAATACAGCCTCGTCAAAAGAAGTGCAGGACACTTCTTTCAGACGTTTTTGGAGCTGTTTTCTCATAGACTCCAATGAAAACAGCTCCAAAAACGAGTTGGTAAAAAAATGAGTTGGTAAAAATGCGAGTTGGTAAAAAAACGTCTGAAAAGCAGGGTCTGTTTTCCCTTGAAAACAGGTCTGGATTTTCAGACGTTTTGGTTGACTACGTGTGAACATACCCTAAGGGTATGTTCACACGCTTAACAAAAAACGTCTGAAAATACGGAGCTGATTTCAGAGAAAACAGCCTCTGATTTTCAGGCGTTTTTGAAGCTGAAAATTAAATTTGGAGCTTCTTTTGAGGCGTTTTTTGAGGCGTTTTTGGAGCTGTTTTCAATAGTCAATGAAATACGGTTCCAATTACGTCCCAAGAAGTGTCCTGCACTTCTTTTGACGAGGCTGTTATTTTACGTGCCGTCTTTTGACGGCGACGCGTAAAATGACAGGTCGTCGGCACAGTACATCTTAAGACCCATTGAAAGTAATGGGCAGATGTTTGCCGACGTATTGGAGCCGTTTTTTCAAACCTAATTCGAGGTGTAAAACGCGTCCATTACCTCTGAAAATAGGTTGCGTGAACCCAGCCTGAGGGTATGTGCACACGATAAGTGTCTTTTACGTCTGAAATTACAGACTGCTTTCAGGAGAAAACAGCTGCGTCGCTTCAGACGTAAATGCTCCTCGTAATATGTGAGGCGTCTTTGACGGCCGAACATTTGAGCTGTTCTTCATTGAATTCAATGAAGAACGGCTCAAATTAAGTTTCAAAGAAGTGTCCTGCACGTCTTTGCCGAGGCAGTCAATTTACGGGTCGTCGTTTGACAGCTGTCAAACGACGACGCGTAAATGACAGGTCGTCGGCACAGTACGTCGGCAAACCAATTCAAATGAATGGGCAGATGTTTGCCGACGTATTGTAGCCCTATTTTCAGGCGTAATTCGAGGCATAATACGCCTCGTTTATGCCTGAAAATAGGTCGTGTGAACCCAGCCTGATACTATTTAGGGTATGTTCACACGTAGTCAACCAAAACGTCTGAAAATCCAGAGCTGTTTTCAAGGGAAAACAGACCCTGCTTTTCAGACGTTTTTTTACCAACTCGCATTTTTCGCGGCGTTTTTCGCGCCGTTTTCGCGGCGTTTTTTACGTCCGTTTTTTGAGCTGTTTTCATTGGAGTCTATGAGAAAACAGCTCCAAAAACGTCTGAAAGAAGTGTCCTGCACTTCTTTTGACGAGGCTGTATTTTTACGAGTCGTCGTTTGACAGCTGTCAAACGACGACGCGTAAATAACAGGTCGTCTGCACAGTACGTCGGCAAACCCATTCAAATGAATGGGCAGATGTTTGCCGACGTATTGGAGCCGTATTTTCAGACGTAAAACGAGGCATAATACACCTCGTATACGTCTGAAATTTGGCCGTGTGAACATACCCTTATACTGACTCCCTGATATAACTTGTGAGTACACTAAGGGTATGTTCACACGCTGAGAGGCAGTTACGTGTGAAAAGACAGACTGTTAACAGCTGCTTCGTTTCACACGTAAAAGCTCCTCCTCGTAATTTACGAGGCGTCTGAGACGCTCGTAAACCTTGAGCCGTGCTTCATTGATTTCAATGAAGAACGGCTCAAATTACGTGGCAAAGAAGTGTCCTGCACTTCTTTGCCGAGGCAGTAAATTTACGCGTCGTCGTTTGACAGCTGTCAAACAACGACGCGTAAATTACAGGTCGTCTGCACAGTACGTCGGCAAACCCATTCAAATGAATGGGCAGATGTTTGCCGACGTATTGCAGCCCTATTTTCAGACGTAAAACGAGGCATAATACGCCTCGTATACGTCTGAAATTTGGCCGTGTGAACATACCCTAATAGGATTGTTAGAATGCACTAAGGGCTCATTCAGACGAGCGTAAAACTCGTCCGTGTGCTGCGCGTGGAAATCACTCACAGCACACGCACTCATTGATTTCAATGGAGACATGTGTGAGTTTTCACGCAGGGGGAGTCCGCTGAGTGAAAGTGACTGCAAGACCTATATTGGTGCGTTTTCACGCACCTACGCGCCCATTGAAGTCAATGGGTGTGTGAAAACCACGCACTGCACACGAATGCACATCCAAGTGCTGTGCGTGATTTTGCAAGTGCTTTGCAAGTGCGTGAAAAACACATGCCACATGCAAAGCACACGGATGCAATAACGCATCACACACGGACAGATTCACACGTGTTTTTTACGCATGTAAATCTGTCACGTTCGTGTGTATCTAATCTAACAAGGATGGTAGTACTACATGGCACGGAGGGCATGTATTTAGTTAGTCTTGGTTTTGGAAGTGCTTGCCTCACCCTAGTTGGCATACAAATTCTACGTGGCTTCCCTGTCAGTCTTCTTTAGGCCCTGTTCACACAGAGTTTTTTTTTACAGTGATTTTGACACGCAAACTGCGCCGTAATCAGCGGTAAAAACCGCCAGAAACCGCCTCCATTGATTGATTTCCATTTGGAGGCGGTTTTTTTCTGCAGCAGTTTTTAGCCACGGTAAAAAAAAGTGACATACTCTTTCTTGCCGCGATTCCGCCTCTGACCTCCCATTGAAGTCAATGGGAGGCAGAGAAAGCGTTTTTCGCTGCGTTTTTTGACCGCGATGCTCAATGGCCGCAAGCGGAAAACGCTGTGAAAATCTCAGCAATAATTTGCAGGCAAGTAAAAGTCTGCCTCAAAATTCTGTAAGGCTATGTTCACACGGAGTATTTTGGGGGAGGAATATCTGCCTCAAAGCTCCAAACGGAATTTTGAGGCAGATATTCCTCCCCCAAAATACTCCGTGTGAATAGCAATTATCGCGCCGTTTTTCGCCCGCGGCCATTGAGCGCCGCGGGCATAAAACACGCTTTCTCCTGCCTCCCATTGAAGTCAATGGGAGGTCGGACGCGGAAGCGCCCGAAGATAGGGCATGTCGCTTCTTTTTCCCGCGAGGCAGTTTTACTGCTCGCGGGAAAAAGACGCCGACGCCTCCCATTGAAATCAATGGGAGGCGTTCTCGGGCCGTTTCTGCCGAGTTTTGCGACGCGGTTTCCGCGTCAAAAAACTCGGCAAAAGACCCCGTGTGAACATAGCCTAAGGAATTTTGAAGCAGATTTTTGTGCCTGCAAAAAAACCTCAGTGTGAATAGGGTCTTATGTGTTCACACAGAGTTTTTTGCAGGAGGAAAATTCCTCCTGCAAAAACTGCTCCAGACGTTTATTGCACAGTGGTTTGACAAAAACTCGTCAAAACACTCGTCGAGGTGTTTTTTTTACCCTTTCTGACTGATTGAAATGGGGTCTTGGAGGCGGAAACCGCCTCAAGATGGGTCATGTCGCTTCTTTTTACCACGACGCGGTTTTCCGCAAGAAAAAACTCGTCAAAAAACTCAGTGTGAACAGGGCCGGAGGCTTCACACGCTGTATTTTGATGAAAAACGTGGCAGCCAGATATTAGCTGGGAGTTAAAAAGGAATTTCTTTCTCCCCTTCTTTTTTTTCTTTTTTCCCTTTCCTCCCTTTTTTCTTTTCTATTTCTTTTCTTTTTCTCCTTTCTCTCCCCTCCTTCTTTTTCTCTTTTTTCCTTCTTTCCCCCCTTTTCTTTCTTTTTTTCCCTTTCCTCTTTTCCCCTTCCCCTTTTCCCTTTTCCTTTCTTTCCTCCTCTTTTTCCCTTCCCCCTCCCCTCCTTTCCTTCTTTCCCCCCCCCTTCTCCCCCCCCCCTTTCTCTCCTTCCTCCCCCCCTTCTTCTTCTTTTCTTTCTCCCTTTCCCTCCTTTCCCCCTTCTCCCTTTTTTTCCTTTCTTTCTTTCCTTTCCTTCCCCCTCTTTCTCCCTTCTCCTTTTCTCCTTCTTTTCTCCCTCTTTCCCCTTTTTCGCAGCCGGCATCATTATGACACTCTGTTTTTAGGTTTACAAATAGAAAAGCAGGTGGTGCTTTTCTGTTTTCATTAATTTATTTTCCTACTGTAGCGCGCGTCATGTGCGGCACCTGGAAGTGCTTTCGTGTGCCGTGCGCGATTTGCACGCACCCATTGACTTCAATGGGTGCGTGCTGTGCGAAACACGGGCAAGTATAGGACATGTCGTGAGTTTCACGCAGCGCACATACGCTGCGTGAAATTCACTGGCAGTCTGAATGGCCCCATTCACTAACATAGGTCCGTGCGACGCGCGTGATTTCCACGCGCGTAGCACGGACGTAAAACACGTTCGTGTGAATAAGGCCTAAGCAAAAAAAACGCCACAAAAAAGCCTTAACCCCTTCCCAACATTTGACGTATCCATAGGCCAAAGTCGGGTAGGGGAAGTATGGAACGGGCTCACAGAAAAAACCCGCTCCGGACAATGCGGTTGTCAGCTGTATATTACAGCCGACACCTCAGAGCGAGAAGCGGGATCGCGCACTTTAACCCCTTAAATGCCGCGGTCAATAGCGACCGCGGCATTTAAATTGTTAGAAAGAGGGTGGCGACCCGCTCTAACAGCTCATTGCGCCCTCCGCAATGCAATCGCAGGGTGCTAATGAAGGACCCCAGGTCCGCCATCTTTGTGCTCTATTAAGCTCTGCCTCCGGCAGGGCTTAATGGAAGCCTGTCAGAATCACGATATACTGCAATACATTAGATCGCTGGTTGAAGTCCCCTAGGCGGACTAATAAAAAAAGTACAAATTAGTAAAATAAAGTGTTTTTTTATGAAAAAAATTAAATTTAAATTCAAAGTTAAAAAAAAAACATTTTCCTCCTAGAGCATAGTAAAAAAATAAAATAAATACACACAATTGGTATCGCCGCGTCCGTAAAAGTCTGAACTATTACAATATGTCATTATTTAACCTGCACAGTGAACGCCGTAAAAAAAATAAAAAAATAGAATCGCTATTTTTTGGTCACCTAATCTCCCACAAAAAATGAATTAAAAATTGATCAATACGTCGCATGTACCCCAAAATGGTATCATTAAAAACTACAGCTTATCCTGCAAATAATAAGCCCTCATACCACTCTCAGAATTTGGCGACACAAAATAAATTTTATTTTTTACTTGTAAAAGTTATAAAATATAGAAAAAACGATATATATTTGATATCTCCGTAATCTTATTGATCCACAGAATAAAGTTAACATGTTGTTTTAATTGCACAGTGAATTCCATAAAAACGAAGCGCAAAAAACCATGGAGGAATCGCTGTTTTTTTCATTTTCTACCCCACAAATAATTTTTTCCCGTTTCCTAGTACATTATATGGCACAATAAATGGTGCTACGAAAAACTACAACTCGTCCCGCAAAAATCAAGCCCTCATAGGACTATATCAATGGAAAAATAAAGAGGTTATGGCTTTTGGAAGGTGGGGAGGAAAAAATGAAAATCTGAAAAATGGCTGCGGCGGGAAGGGGTTAAAAAACACATGTATCATTTTACTAAAAACTATGTTTTGTTTTTTTCCACCTGCGTTTTATTGAACAAAAACTATGTGAAAGAAGGTTACACAGGGCGGATACGCTGCGCAAAAGCTCAAAAAAGGAATTTTCGCCCTGCACGCCACAGGGAATTCTGGTAGAAAAACCGCACCAAATTGTGGTGCAGTTTTTCTGCCGGAATGTCTGCTGCGGAAAATAGCAGGTAAAAAATAAAAAGCTCAACTTACCCGTTGTCATAGCGATGCGTCCCTCTGACGTCCTGCAGCCCGGCCTCCTGGAATGACGTTTCATCCCATGTGACCGCTGTAGCCTGTGGTTGGCTGCAGCAGTTACATGGGATGAAATGTCATCCCTGGAGGCCGGGCTTGACGCAGAAGCACAGAGATCTGGGTAAGTGTAATCTTTTTTTTTTTCTGAGATGCGATTGTTGCGGCGGAATCAGAGCTTTTCAGCCGCAAAAAATCGCAACATCTGCTATTTGTTGCGGGTTTTACTTCTTCATTGAATTTAAGCGTTTTTTCGGTAAGTTTTTTATGCAGCGGTGCATGCGCAATAACTAGATTTGAGGCCCGGATGAAGCGGGGAAGTGTGTTGGACCATATTACAGGTGCATGCGTGCTCAGGCGAGATTTCAGCGTTCAGGGTGGGCCAGTTTAGTCGGTGAGCGGGCATAAGCAGAGGAACGAACAAGACTGCCGGATTATTAAAATAAAAGGCGCAAAATGTTTGGGAGAGGGGATAACGGCAATGAACTTTTGACAGCAGTGGCCAGCGAGGGGCGAGTAGGGTTCAATAGGTGAAATGCTGGCGAACAGGTTCCCTAAGGATGGGTTCCCACGTAGCGTAAACGCTGCAGAATTTCCGCAACAGAATTCTGCGCAGCAAAGTGGATAAGATTTAGAAAATCTCATGCCCACGCTGCAGGAAAAACCGCAGCGTAAACGTTAATAAATTGACCTGCGTTGCGGAATTTAGTTCCGCAGGATGTCATTTTATGCTGCGTTTTAGTTGATTTTCCGGTTCGGGTTTTCCCTGTTGAATTCAATGGGGATGCAAATCTCGCAACAGAAAGCGAAGTGTTGTGACTTTTGCGCGCTATTCACAGTGATTGTGCTGCAAAATTCGCAACGCCGGAAAGCAAAACAAAAATATCATACTTACTCAGACCACCCTTCTTCCTGCAGTATGGCCCCTTGGGATGACGTTTCATCCCATGTGACCACTGCAGCCAATCACAGGCTGCAGTGTCACATGGCCTGCAACGTCAATGTAGGAGGCCGGAATACGCGCAGAGAAGACCGATAGGGTAAGTATGAACGGTTTTTCTCCACAGCGGAAATTACATTAAAAAAAACCTGCACCACGGTGTGGTGCGATCTTTCAGATGGAATGTACGGTGGGTTCCAGGTCAGTCACGCTGCGTGATTTATACACAGCGTATCCGACCCATGGGAATCCAGCCTAAATTCCGCATAGAATAGGAAAACTAGTGAAATGGAGTTTCTCATGGCAACCAATCAGATTTCACCTCTCATTTTCCAGGTCTCTGTGGAAAAGTAAAGCAACGAACCTTAGTGGTTGGTAAGGGCAACAGCTCCACCAATCCCTCAAACTCGTTTTGATAAATCTACCTACACTCCTGTAGTGGATAGAAAACCGTCGCGACGCCTTTAAGATGTCACACTGTCAACTTTCCCCTAGTTATCAGCCTATTATAGGACACGCCCTGGTCGTAGACACGCCCAATCCTTCAAAACAACTCAGACGGACAATCAGCACACAAGCAAGTCACGCCCTCTTTTCTCGGATTTCCGCCCCTATCTCTTGTGCCATGTTTCGTGTGGAGCTGTGATTGGCCAGCTGTCTTTCTGAGAATAACAACTATTGGTTGCAGGTGTATCAGCTGGTGAAAAAGGCGTGGTCAATGGCGAAATCTGGGAAGCGGTTTGCCTTGTGTTGCGGTTAGTGCCGCTTACAACTGTGCAGTGACCGGTGCTCTGACTCATTGTGCAACCTCCAACCGCCAGGTAAGTAGCCTAGTGTGTATGAGGTCTGATACGTGTATGTATGTAGCGCCATCATCAGGGTAAGGGCTTATGTGCAGCTTTAGGCACAATGCACTTTCTAGGTCATGCAGAATGGAATGCACTTCTTTGACACTGGGAGCCATTCATAGGAGAGAAGTATTTTTGGGGGTGCGTCATTGACCTCAGTGATCGTTGTCACAATGCAGGAATGTTCCCTGCGCAGAGTAGGGCGCTGCATATAATGTATTATGTGCTGGTGATTATACACTCGGCTGCTATGCTCATCGGTGTGACTCCAGCCTGTCCTGGGAGTGGCAATGGAGTCAAAGGGCTGTTACCTCCATCCAATGTCCTCTTGAAGCAGAATCTGCTAAGTCATTCAATGTTTCCAGGAGTTGGGGACTTCAGGGTTAATTCTGCAGCTCCGCTGTGTATGCCAGAGGGCACATTACAGGAAGAGGTGCTCGATCTATGGCATGGTGCTATCATTATAAGGGATAATCTATACATGTAAGGTGCCCTACCTAAACCTTTCCGTCAGATATCTGCACTTAAAATTGAATGAGGATTTCCCCATTTGTTTAAATAACGGGCAAAATCTGCAAAATATCCGACCAAAATCCATAAGGGGTAGAGCAAGTTGTGGTATTGACAATCCAGAGCGCTTCCTAGGGTCTGCATGGATTTATTCTGCTGCACGGAAATGGGATTTAGAAAATTCAGTCCATGCAGTGAGGTCTCCTCGGTGCAAATTGTGTAGTGTGAACATGGCCTAGGAGGTTAGAAGAGTGACTGTTGTGGTCAGATTGTCTGTAGTCGGTTTCCAAAGCAACGGTTGTAAAATTGTAACTGGAGACGTTAGTAAACGGCTGTTAAATGTACCCTGCGGCCGCAGTATTGGAAATGTGCATTGTATGCAATAGGTTTATTGGACACATTGGGATATCCCTGTGTAGTCTGTGTGTGTGTGTGTGTGTGTGTGTGTGTGTGTGTGTGCGCGCCGTATTCACTAGCTTGCTGCACTCGTTTGGGGGTTTTGGCCCACGCTGCATAACTGCCAGGTTGTCCCTGCAATTTTTTTGGGCTGTTCACATGTTTTTTTTGTTTGTTTGTTTAGCGTGTATGTCGGAATCTTCGGAAGTAGACGCTAAACATGTCTATAGGACTCTGTTGCCAGATGGAGGCCAAAATAGTGTTCTTTTGCCTCTGTCTGGCCGTACATGTGTCTGGCATAGTGTGGTATGCTACTCTAATTCCATCCCGCAGACTACAGTAAAAAAAACAAAACTAAAGTTTCCTTTTTTTTTTTAACATGGTAGCCTATGGGTGATGTATGGCATTCGTCATAGACCTTCATTAACTGAATACGTTATGAGCTTTTCAATATATTTTCATAGAATTTTGATGGTATTATCTGGAGTCCACCACCTGGACTAAATTTTTTTTTAAAGTTCTCCGTAATATTTATAGAAGAAAAAATAAAGTAGATCCGGAGTATATATAAACTTGACCATATTTTTGTTAAAAACTATTTTTGAAGAGGACAACATATACATTTGGTGATTTTATATGCCACAAGCTCATGCATTTTTCATATCTTTCTTATGGTGTTCAACCAAAGACCGCAAATTGTCCACCTCCTGAGTGTTCGGGTATGTGCACACGACCTCTTTTCAGACGTAATGGAGGCGTTTTACGCTTCGAATTATGCCTGAAAAGATGGCTCCAAACGCCTGCAAACATCTGTTCAGACGAGGTGTAATTTTACGCGTCGCTGTCAAAAGACGGCGCGTAAAAATACGCCCGCGTCAAAGAAGTGCAGGACACTTCTTGGGACGTTTTTGGAGCCGTTTTGAAATTCAGGAGCTGTTTTCGCCTGAAAACAGCTCCGTAATTTCAGACGTGTTTGCGTGTGAACATATCCTTATAAATCTATTATTTTTCTTTATAAGAAGGTTCCACCGACATATGTTGTTATGTCTGCCTTGCATGAATGACAATAGGAATTGTATGGAAAATAGGGGCCAATACCCCCCTACCCGCTTAGATGCTGGAAATGATCCTTCCACCCAATGCGTTTCCTCTTGACCAGACGATTCCTCAGGGGAGATGGGTCAAAGAGCACCGCTTTACCCAGATTCCATGGGCGCGGTGATAGAATAGTTATAGCTGTCCATTTGAAAAAAGCTTTCAAGTGAAAGCACGCTTGCAGTGGCAGATATCACCTCTGGCCTCCAGGTGTCAGAGCAAACGCCTGTACCTGACGTCCAGGTACAGGCGTCAGACGCTATGGTTTCCTTTCATCGGTTCCCCTGACGGAAAGGTTGAAGGGAAGCCCAACGCTGATGAGCACACAGCCTAAGCCCTTGTTCACACCGCGCTAAAAAAAAAAAGTTATGTAAACGTGTCAGACGCTTTTTAAACTACAGGCGTTTTTTTTAATGCGTTTTGTGAGCAATTTCGGCGTGTTTTCTTGGCTTGTACTTGGGACTCCCAGTGACTATGCGAATTGGCCACGTTCTACGTGCCAAAGAATCAACCTGACGCTGCTTTTTTTTTATGCAACATGTTTTTGTTTTTTTAAACGCACATGTCAAAAAACGCGTCGTATACACTAACGGCGCGCTTTCCCATTGATGTCAATGAAGAAATTAAATCATGTGTTTTATTGACAAGTTTTTCAAGTACATGCCGTGTGAACTGGGCCTAAATGGTACAATGTAAGGTGACTGCAGTGTGATCACCCTGTAAAATACACATACCGATCCTGCCACCTAGGATGCCCTGAGGGGCGTTCACAATGTGACTGTCAGACCATTCGAAGTATATTCGCTCTGATTTGCTAAAAATCTCCACAATTTCTAGACGTATACCCAACATTTTTTTTTTTTTCCTTTCAAGGTAAATACTAAAATGTATTGCAGAAAAGTGGCGGCGAGCTACTCCAGGTACAATTTAGTGTAGTTCAGTAGTTGTTGAAAATGGCGCACATGACACCCTGGCGTACTGCTTGGCCGGATGCCAGTATTTCTTAATATGCCCTCTTGATCTTATGTAAGATTGTATACGGTATGACAACATTACAATATGTTACCTTCGTTATCGACCATAGACCTGTCTTGGATCATGAAGTGATCACCGGTTGTTCTGCGTTACTACTTGTATAAACAATCCTTCCTTTTTAATGCGCTTTCTCATGGATAATGGCTTGAAGGCACGCACCTTTATATAACTTGACAAGCCTCGCGCAAATAATCCTTATAGCAACTCTCCTCAACTAGTGGCTTACTTATTATTTATTTCTGTTGCTTATATAGCGCCAACATATTCTACAGCTCTTTAATGACATTCCCATTCTCCCAGTGGGGTTCACAATCTAAATTCCCGGAAGAAACCCACTCAAACACTGGGAGAACATACAAAATCCATGCATATGTTTCGTATTCGAATCTGATTGACTATGCTGCTACTGTACTACGCTGTGCATTTGCCGCAGGCAAATACGTAACGCAAAACCGCACGTAATATGCATTATGTTCATTGAACCTAAGACAATTGGTCATACATGAATAGTAGACCAGGTTCAAGAAGCAGGATTGACAAATTTGCTTTAACATCTTGTCCGATCCTTGTGGAGGAAACGTAGAAGGAGCACACAATCGCCGTCATTCGTAGCTGCGCGTTGTCAGTGGTACTTCTCAGGGTTATTTGGCATCGGGTTCAGTAAAGTACACTTGACTATTATTATTGGCACGAGGAATAATTTCCAAGTACCAATGACACTTTTTTTCATACTAAGAAGTTTCTTTATTAACTTCTTCGTAACGTTCATTTGATTTAGATAAGTTTAGCAAAGTGTTTAACAATATTTTTGGATTGGTTGGGGACCTCTGCCCTACAGCTAATGAACGTGGCACTACACCAGTCCCTACAGGTTCCTTTCCGCTGTAAGGCCCCATGCACCCGACCGTAGAATTCATCTGTAATTACAGACCCATTCGTTTCTATTGCCTACAGACACCTTCCCGTATCTTTACAGGAAGGTGTCCGTAGAAAATCTCCGCAAAAGTTAGGACGTGTCCTATTTTTATTTTCACGGATCATGCTCCCATACTTTTATATGGGATTGCGGCCCGCAAATGCGTCTGGCCGTGCCCGTAATCACGAATCGTGATTACGGGCACTATCGTGTGCAGGGGGCCTTAATCTGTGGGCTCTAGTTCTTAGTTTATAGGTACATAGCGGGGCTGCTCATTGCTTTGTATAAAGTATATTCTATTCCTTTCATATCTTTGCTGTACTGAACTGATCTGCCCTCCTGGACTATGTACTTACATGTATGTAAAAACTGTAGCCTCTGTAACCGTTGTCCCTAAGATAAGAACTCAGGGAATAAAGCAAAGGGTGGCCATACACCTTCAATAGCTGCCAGCTATTCCTCCCGACCTCCCCATACACTTGCCCAATTCTCCTTCCCCCTTCTCCCTTCTGCCAAACATCTAATGCATATTAGTTGGTTGGCCGGTCTCACAGAAATTGTCGGGTTTAGCCGTCGTTGGTCTACAGTGTATGGCGACTTTAACTGTAGTCACAAGATTTTTATAGGTGAGATCCACAGATAATTTAATGTCTATGGTGAAATTGATTTAAGGCCTTACGATCCTATTGGCCCTAGAGACGTTACACCAGAGAAGTAGCTGTGCTCCTAGCTTAGAATGTCTGCTTAGTGGAGTGAGGAGATATTCGCTGTTCGGGTACGTGCACAAACAAAATTAAAAACGCCTGAAAATACAGAGCTGTTTTCAAGGGAAAACCGCTCCTGATTTTCAGCAGTTTTTTTGCGGCGTTTTTATGGATGTTTTTGGAGCTGTTTTTCTATAGCGTCAATGAAAAATGGCTCAAGGAGTGACTTGCGCTTCTTTTTCATGGGCGTTTTTTGTTTTACGCGGCCGTTTTGAGAAAAACGCCCCGTCGGAACAGAACGCCGTATTTCCCATTGAAATCAATGGACAGATGTTTTGAGGTGTTATGCTTCCGATTCTTTTTCTTTATATTTTCGAGCCGTTTACGGCCCGAAAAACGGCCGGAAATAGCCCGTGTGAACATATACTTAAAGTATTTGACAACGTTTGGGTTTGTTCATGCACATACTAAACTGGATGTGTTTAAAAAAAGACAAGTGTACAGTTTTCTTTTCCATAGGATTCCCTCCTGGTGTTGACTAACGAAAACACTGCACTGAGAGAAGCATGACACTAGACTACGCTCAAAGTGTAAGGCTATGTTCACATGCCTAGCAAAAAATGTCTGGAAATACAGAGCGGTATTCAAGGGGAAACAGTTCCTGATTTTCAGATGTTTTTTTTATTTTTTTTTAAGCAACTCGTGTTTCTCGTGGCGTTTTTTACGGCCGTTTTTGGAGTTGTTTTTCTATTGAGTCAATGAAAAACTGCTCCAAAAATGACTCAAGAAGTGACATGCACTTCTTTTTCACAGGCGGTTTTTTACGCGGCAGTTTTTCAAAACGGCCGCATAAAATAAAGCCCCGTCAGAACAGAACGCCGGCTTTCCCATTGAAATCAATGGGCAGATGTTTGGAGGAGTTCTGCTTCCACTTCTTCGGTCATCTTTTGACCGTTTACGGCCCGAAAATAAGCCGTGTCAACATACCGTAACAGATGTTAAAGGATGCTGACCGTTGCGATCCATATCTGCATTAATTTCAAGTATAAATTATTGTCACAACTGAAACATTTCTAAGCGATTGTAAGGATTATTGTCGTGTAAATGGTGTTTATCGTTGTGTCCTATTCAATCCACTTTATTTACCCAGTACCGGTGAACCCCCTCTATATGGGCAAGTACAAAAATGTGTCTCTCGATTAGGCTTTGCATACAGAGGGGAATGACTCCTTATCTTGTGCGCACAAGTGTTACCCCCGAATACTGCACAATCATGGCTCTTGTGTAATGGTGAACGTGTAGGTTAAAAAAAAAGTCTCGTGGGACTGGCTTCAAAATGTCACAGGAACCTTCTTTTTTTTTTTTTTTGTTAACTCAAAGGGTAAAGTGTCTGGTCATAAAGGGCCCGTTTATCAGTGCGTAAGGAACAACTATTAAGCAAACGGCTGCTGTTTGAGTATAGGTAAAGCAAGTATTCCGCAAATAAAATGGACATTGATAATCTACTGAGATGTGTAACAAACAGGGCCATAGCTAAAGGCTCATGGGCCCCGATGCAAAAATTCTTACTGGGCCCCCCCCTCCCCCCCAATAAACTTCTCATGGCCGACGGTCTGCCGCTTTCAGCTGCATCGCTGGGTCTTCTAAGTGACCCAACCTTGCAGCACTAGCAGCCGGGGGCGTCACTAAGGCTGGGTTCACACACCCTATTTACGGACGTAATTCGGGCGTTTTAGCATTGAATTACGTCCGAAAATGCGTCTCAAAAGCGTTGGCAAACATCTGCCCATTCATTTGAATGGGCTTTACGATGTTCTGTGCCGACTGTCATTTTTTTTTACGCGCCGCTGTCAAAAGGCGGTGCGTAAAATGACGCCCGTGTCAAAGAAGTGCCTGTCACTTCTTCAGACGTAATTGGAGCCGTTTTCCATGGACTCCATAGAAAAACCGCTCCAATTATGTCCGTAATGGACGCAGCGAAAAACGCCTGCACATGCCATTACGGCTGAAATTACGGTGCCGTTTTCTCCTGAAAACAGCACCGTAATTTCAGCCGTAACGGACGCTGCCGTGTGAACATACCCTCAGGGCTTAAAATGTCAGGGAAATGGCCCCAATACATATGTGTCCGCCCAAAAAAAAGTGTGTATATGAGACAGCATAGCATATCTATAGCACTACGACCCTATAAACTATGGATAGGATTAGATACAGTGGCTCAGCAGACAGTATCACACATGATAGGATTAGATACAGTGGCCCAGCAGACAGTATCACACATGATAGGATTAGATACAGGGCCCAGCTGGCTGATATTGCATCTCCAGGATATGTAAGGGTATGTGCACACACACTAATTACGTCCGTAATTGACGGACGTATTTCGTCCGCAAGTACCGGACCGAACACAGTGCAGGGAGCCGGGCTCCTAGCATCATACTTATGTACGACGCTAGGAGTCCCTGCCTCGCTGCAGGACAACTGTCCCGTACTGTAATCATGTTTTCAGTACGGGACAGTTGTCCTGCAGCGAGGCAGGGACTCCTAGCGTCGTACATAAGTATGATGCTAGGAGCCCGGCTCCCTGCACTGTGTTCGGTCCGGGACTTGCGGCCGAAATGCGTCCGTCAATTACGGACGTAATTAGTGTGTGTGCACATACCCTTAGAATAATAATTTTGCTTCTTTATGTGTTACTGATTATTTTTGTGTGTTTGTGTTTTTTTACAGGTTCGGTTGTTGGACTTCGGATTCGAGGACTTCAATGACGGCGTTTTTTTTATTCTCAATAAAATGGTTAATGAGGGTTGTGTTTTTTTATTTCAATAAAATATTTTTTCTATGTGCTTGTATCTTTTTAAACTTTATCACCACCTTAGTAATGGCCGCTGGCTGATTGACAACCTCCATTACTAAGGCGGGGCTTAATGTTAGCCGATGCAGAGGCTAATACTAACCCCCATTATTACCCCGGTACCCACCGCCACCAGGGGTACTGGGAAGAGCCGGGTACGAACCAGTACCCGTCCATCTGTAGTGACGGACAGGCACCGGGGTGGCCGCAGGCTGGTAGTATTAGGCCGGGGAAGGCCAAAAACAGTGGCCCTTCCCACCCTTGTAATGCTGCCTGCTGATGCTGTGTTGTAGCTGGCTGGTTATGAAAATTGGGGGGGGGGGACCCCACATCGTTCTTTCCAATAATTTTTTTTATTTTTTTTTTAAATGACGTGGCGTTCCCCCCCCATTTTTCATAACCAGCCAGATACAATAAAGCAGCAGCCTAGCATTACCAGGGTGGGAAGGGCCACTGTTTTTGGCCTTTCCCCTCCTGATAATACCAGCCTGCGGCCACCCCAGTGGCCGACCATCACTACAGAGGTACTGGATCATACCCGGCTCTTCCCAGCACCCCTGGTGGCGGTGGGTACCGGGGTAATAAAGGGGGTTAGTGTTAGCCTCTGCATCGGCTAACACTAAGCCCTGCCTTAGCAACGGATGCTGTCAATCAGCCGGCGGCCATTACTAAGGCGGTAATAATATAGTTTAAAAAAAAACACAAAGACATAGAAAAAATATTTTATTGAAATAAAAAAAAAACCACAGCCCTCATTAACCATTTTATTGATAAAAAAAAAAAGACGTCATCGAAGTAGTCCTGGAATCCGACGTAGTCCAACGACCGAACCTGTAAGAAAACACACAAAACATGATTAGTAACACGTGTGTTAGGCTTAGATACAGGGCCCATGTGTGATACTGTCTGTGGGACCCTGTATCTAAGCCTACCACAACGTAGGCTTAGATACAGGGTCCAGCAGACAGTAATCTTATACAGTATAAGATTACTGTGTGCTGGGGCCCTGTATCTAAACCTACAGTGTGGTAGGCTTAGATACAGGGCCCAGCAGACAGGATCACGCATGGGCCATGTATCTAAGCCTACCATGTGATTGGCTTAGATACAGGGCCCAGCAGACAGCATGACGCATGGGCCATGTATCTAAGCCTACCATGTGATTGGCTTAGATACAGGGCCCAGCAGACAGGATCACGCATGGGCCATGTATCTAAGCCTACCATGTGATTGGCTTAGATACAGGACCCAGCAGACAGGATCACACAATCTGTGATCCTGTCTCATGGGCCCCCTAAGCCTGCTACATCGTAGGCTTAGGGGTTGTGCAGTCCCTAAACATTGATGGCCTATCCTCAGGATAGGCCATCAATAGCTGATGTGTGTCTCGGGACCCGCAAATCAGCTGTTTTGAAGGGGCCGCAGCACTCGTACGAGAGCCGCTTCCCCCTTCATTTCACTTACTCGCCCACACTGTGAATCGCCGACACGGATTCACAGTGTGACCGGAATGAAGTGACAGGAATGAAGGGGAGCAGCTCTCGTACGTGTGCTGCGGCCCCTTCAAAACAGCTGATTGGCGGGTCTCAGGAGTCGGACCCCGCCAGTCAGGGCTAACCTTACCTTCCTCTTCGGCCGCGGCGGGAGTTCTGTCGTCTCGATGCTGTGCGCGGCGCATAGCGCTGTGATGTCATGCGCTGCGCACAGCGCTTAACGTCAGGACCTCCGCTGCGATCCGGAACCAGGAAGGTAAGTAAAGTATGTTACTATAGTAACAGGGGCCCGCGGCCCGAGTTACTATAGTAACTTTTTATTGATGTGGTGCGGGGGGCCGCGGGCCCCCCTGGCTCCGGGGCCCGGTCGCAATTGCGTGTTGTAAAATGGAATTCTGCTGGTCTGGCATTGCTCCCCAAAAGTGGCCAATTCAAACTGGATTCACCCAGTCAGTTTTTTTTTTTTGTTGTTTTTTTTTTCATTTTCAGGGAATCTTTCTAGTTTGGTGGCATCTAGAGGAAAAGGAGGATGGTTTCCATTGTACTGGTCCATGCATTGTTAGATAGGACAACGTATGGTCCGTAATTACAATGCATTCGGAAAGTCTTCAGACCCTTTCAATTTTTTTTCACATGTTATGTTGAGGCCTTCTGCTAAAATAAAAAAAAATTCAAGTTTTTCCCTATTGTTCTGCATTCAATACCCCATAATGAAAACAGAATGTTAGTAATCTTTGCTAACTTATTAAAAATAAAAAAATAAAATCTTGCATTGACATAAGTCTTCAGACCCTTTACTCAGTACTTAGTTGTAGGACCTTTGGCAGCGATAACCGCCTCCAGTCTTCTTGGGTATAATACCAAGGTTTGCACACCTGTATTTGGGTATTTTCTGCCATTCTCCGCAGATCCTCTCAAGTGTTGTTAGGTTGGATGGGTACCGTCGGTGGACAGCCATTTTCAGGTCTCTCCAGAAATGTTTAATTGGGTTCAAGTCAAAGCTCTGGCTGGGCCACTCAAGAACATTCATAGAGTTGTCCCTAAGCCACTCCTGTGTTGTCTTGGCTGTGTGCTTAGGGTCATTGTCTTGTTGGAAGGTGAACCTTCGGCCCAGTCTGAGGTCCAGGACACTCTGGATCAGGTTTTCATTAAGAATATCTCTGTACTTTGCTCTGTTCATCTTTCCAACCCTGACCTCTCTCCGCTCTACAGGCAGTTTTTTTCCTCCTCACATCTTGGTTTTTGCTCTGATATGCATTGTCATCTGTGAGACCTTATATAGACAGGGCTGTGTCTTTCCAAATCCTGTCCAATCAGATGCATTTACTAGAGGTGGACTCCAATCAAGGTGTAGAAATATTTCAAAGATGATCTAGACAAATTGGAGGCTAAATTTCAAGTGTCATAGTAAAGGGTCTGAGTACTTATGTCCATGTGAAATTTGAGGTTTTATTTTTAATACATTTGCAAAAATTTCTAAAATTCTGTCTTCACTTTGTCATTATGGGGTATTGAGTGCAGAATGATGTGGGGGGAGACTTTAGATTTTTATTTGAACACATGGCCTCAACATAACAAAATGTGAAAGGTTTGAGTGTACTGTATGTCCATCAGAATGAGATTTTCTACCATGTTCTTATATTACCCATGGACAAAGAACAGCTGTCCCTCTGGTGTGATGAGACTGGCAAAGCCTCTTTATCCTTGGCCATCTTTACAATTTATCTGTTTTGCTGTAAAGTGAAATGCAGAGCACTTGTCGTAATAGTTTAGTCCTGGTAGTAGACTCTACTGTACCTTATAATACATCCTCACCGTGAAATAATAAAATAGCCAGATGATGTCTTACATAGTTACATAGTTTGTACGGTTGAAAAAAGACACGTGTCCATTAAAGAGGCTCTGTCACCAGATTTTGCAACCCCTATCTGCTATTGCAGCAGATAGGCGCTGCAATGTAGATTACAGTAACGTTTTGATTTTTAAAAAACGAGCATTTTTGGCCAAGTTATGACCATTTTCGTATTTATACAAATGAGGCTTGCAAAAGTACAACTGGGCGTGTTGAAAAGTAAAAGTACAACTGGGCGTGTATTATGTGCGTACATCGGGGCGTGTTTACTACTTTTACTAGCTGGGCGTTCTGATGAGAAGTATCATCCACTTCTCTTCACAACGCCCAGCTTCTGGCAGTGCAGACACAGCCGTGTTCTCGAGAGATCACGCTGTGTCGTCACTCACAGGTCCTGCATCGTGTCGGCACCAGAGGCTACAGTTGATTCTGCAGCAGCATCAGCATTTGCAGGTAAGTAGCTACATCGACTTACCTGCAAACGCCGATGCTGCTGCAGAATCATCTGGTGCCGATGTGTCCTCGCTCGTCCGACACGATGCAGGACCTGTGAGTGACGTCACAGTGCTGCACTGCCAGAAGCTGGGCGTTGTGAAGAGAAGTGGATGACACTTCTATACACAACGCCCAGCTAGTAAAAGTAGTAAACACGCCCCGATGTACGCACATAATACACGCCCAGTTGTACTTTTACTTTTCAACACGCCCAGTTGTACTTTTGCAAGCCTCATTTGCATAAATACGAAAATGGTCATAACTTGGCCAAAAATGCTCGTTTTTTAAAAATAAAAACGTTACTGTAATCTACATTGCAGCGCCGATCTGCTGCAATAGCAGATAGGGGTTGCAAAATCTGGTGACAGAGCCTCTTTAAGTTCAACCAAGGGAAGGGGAAAATTTCTACACGTAGGAGCTAATATTTTTTCGTTCTAGGAAATTATCTAAGCCTATTTTAAAGCCATCTACTGTCCCTGCTGTGACCAGCTCCTGCGGTAACCATTCCATAAATTCACAGTTCCCACAGTAAAGGAGGCTTGTCGTCTCTGCAGGTTGAACCTTTTTTTTTCTCCAGACGGAGGGAGTGCCCCCTTGTTTTTTGAGGGGGTTTTACATGGAACAGGATTTCACCATATTTTTTGTATGTGCCATTCATATATTTATATAAATTAATCATGTCCCCCCTGAGTCCTCTGTTTTCAAGGCTAAATAAGTTTAGTTCTTTTAATCTTTCCTCATAACTTAGATTCTCCATGCTCCTTATTAGCTTTGTTGCTCTTCTTTGTATTTTTTCCAACTCCAGGGCATCCTTTCTATGAACTGGAGCCCAGAACTGAACTGCATATTCTAGATGAGGCCTCACTAATGCTTTGTAAAGTGGTAATATTACATCCCTGTCCCGCGAGTCCATGCCTCTTTTAATACACGACAATATCCTGCTGGCCTTTGAAGCAGCTGATTGACACTGCATGCTGTTATTTAGTTTATGATTTACAAGAACACACAGATCCTTCTCAACAAGTGACTCCCCCAGTGTAGCTCCCCCTAGGACATATGATGCATGCAGGTTGTTCGTACCCAGATGCATAACTTTACATTTATCTACATTAAACTTCATCTGCCAAGTGGACGCCCAAACAATTAGGGTATGTGCGCACACAAAATCAGAAACGCCTGAAAATAAAGAGCTGTTTTCAAGGGGAAAACAGATCCTGATTTTCAGAAATTTTTTTGGGCCACTCGCAATTTTCGCAGCGTTTTTTTTACAGCCGTTTTTGGAGTTGGTTTTTCTATAGATTCTATGAAAAACATCCCAAGAAGTGACATGCACTTTTTCGCAGGCGTCTTTTTATGTGCCATTTTTGGGAAACGAGGCGTAAAAAAAACGCCCCCGTCGGAACAGAACACCGTATTTCCCATTAAAATAAATGGGCAGATGTCTGTAGGCGTTCTGCTTCCGTTTTTTAAGGCGTAAATGCCCCAAAATACGCCTGAAAATACTACGTGTGCACATACCCTGAGTGTGTTCGTAAATTGCAAGCTGATTTGAACGTCTTCCATAGACTGAACAATACTGCATAGCTTGGTGTCCTCTGCAAACATTGAAATAGTGCTATTAATCCCATCCTCTATATCATTAATATGTCTCATGTCTTTATTTCCCTGTCCAGCATGTCCAAGAAAATCCAAGGTGGCTCCGTGGTGGAGATGCAGGGAGATGAGATGACCCGTGTTATTTGGGATCTGATTAAGGAGAAGCTCATTCTTCCTTATGTGGAGCTGGATCTGCACAGGTAATTCCTTCACAATATGTCCATATGAAGTAAAGTTGACTACTAAAGATGTGGCTATTCAGCTCAACTGGTTGTTTATCTAGCTAAGGGCCGATTAACATCAGCGTTGGCTTTCCGTTGAGGGGTTCAGTAGACTGCGCTATTGATTCCCTCGAAAAAACGGAAACCTGCCGGAACGGTGACAAACAGAAACCATTAGCAGTGTTTCCATCACCATTGATATCGATGTTGATGCAAACGGAAGCTGTGGTTTCCGTTTGACTTTCCGTTGTGGGGCTCCACAACGAAAACCTCAGAAGGAACCCCTCAATGGAAAGCGAACGCTGATGTGAACAGGCCCTTAGGCTAAATTCACATTGTGTTCCACAGGACTGCTTGAAACTGTCCAGCAGACTGTATACCCTGATGGTGTATGTTTTTTCTTTTTTATATATAGCTGTCTGAATGTGACTAGAGTATAAAATACATTTAAAAGAGATCTCACTAAAATCAGGGGTACAATCGCCACCGTGAAAATACCCCATTATGCTCAAATAATATTTTGAAAGAAAACAAGTAATTCATCAGCTGATTCAATTGTGAATCCTATGGACGAACGCACTCCTGAAGATATGTAATACAAGGGGTTGACGTGTTTAGCAATTGATGATACAGCAGATCATTTCCAAAGAACTATGGAGAATCCAGGAACTCCCCGAGCACCCCAGGACAGAAGCTTCAAGTTCGACACGCATTTAGCGGTGATTCACAGGTATTGCAGCCTCCTCTCCTTTTGAAGTGGATGGGAGAAAAGGTTGCAATACCTGTGAATCACCACTAAATGTATGTTGACGATTCACAGTGAGCAAGAAGAAATGAAGGAGAAGTAGCGCTCTTACGAGCGCTGCACCCCTTCAAAACCGCTGATCGGCGGGGGTCACAGGAGTTGGACCCCGACCCATCTGCTATTGACGGCCTATCCTGAGGATAGGCCATCACTTTTTATCGGCTGGAAAACCCCTTTAATATGAAGGTCTATAAAAACAATTGGCGCAGCGTTCAATTCCGAGCCCCCTTGCTGCTGCTAACTAAATACCATTTAGAGTAGGGATATCAAACGCTTTAGTTATTTGAACTACTATAACAATACTACACTACTATAATAATACTACATTACTATAATAATATGGTTCGGTTTAAATTTACCGGAAATTTGCACGTTTACGACACGTATATTTTAACAATCCAGTTTAAGTGTCGCTAAATGCTGCCCAGCGGCTCAGTTGGCAGCATTTGGCAGACACAAGAATTTTAAAATTGCCCTTTGTAGATAGTACCACAGTGCCCTCTGTAGATAGTGACACACCCCTGTAGATAGTGACACACACACACACACACACACACACACACACACCCCCCCCCCCCCCCCCCCCTGTAGATAGTTCTATTGGGGCTCCCTCTAGGAGTGGAATCCCCAGCCAGAGCGTTGCCGATGCTTTAGCCGGGGATTCCTCTGCTGGTGGAGCCCCTGACATCACTGTCCATAGCCAGGGAAGTCAGGGGATCCTCCAGGACTCGAATGTGATGTCAGGGGCAACCCCAGAGTAGGAGTCGCTGGCAGAGTGCTACTAACACTCTGCCTGGGACTCCAGCTCTGCTCCTGACATCACTGTTCAGATATGGACAGTGATGTCAGGGGCTTCCCCAGAGCAGGGGTCTCGGAGCAGAGTGCTAGTTTAGTGTCTGCTCTGGGACTACTCCTCTGACATCACTGTCCGTATATGTGGACAGTGACTTCAGGGGCTCCTCCAGTAGAGGAATCCCCGGCTAAAGCGTCAGCAATTCTCTGGCTGGGGATTCCACTCCTAGAGTGAGTCCCAATAGAGCTAATCTACAGGGAAGGAGGGTGTAACTCTGTCAAGCACGCTGAGGGGGGGGGGGGGGTGGTGGTGCGCACTATCTACAGGGACTGTGTGACGGCATTAAGGAGCGCCACTCCAGACTGCTCTCTCTTCCGAGGGAGCTACGGTGGCCCGCGTGCTGCAGGTGACAGTCTTAGGAGCCACATGTGGACCGTGTGTTTGAGACCCCTGATTTAGAGGGTACTAATGTACTCATTCTCATTGTCTAAAGCACTAGTATAGTGACCAGTAATCTGCCTGGGAGCATTTAATACTCCTAACACAGTTGGCTCCAGATTTTAGCATTTGCTTGGCTGAGTTCACTGACCTCTACTTGCATTGTTTGCTGTGGGAGACTTTGCTCTTCTCTCTGATTTGTTATTCAACCGGTTTAGATTATTCTGCAGAAACTTTGAACAGATGAAGGAACCTGATTTTTACTAGAAGTATTGTATTAGCAAACAGCCACCAACTCTTTAACTATCTTGGATCTAGGGAAAAGTTCACAGGGTTGGGCATTATAATTTCCTCAGACTTTAATCTTCTGGGGTTGGATTATTACTACATATTTAGGCCTCATGCACAACTTTGGCTCATGGTTAGTGTTACGTGCCTGTCTCAGGGAGAAGTGTCTTGTGATCTCAGACCTATTGCTGTCCAACTTGCCTTGACTGACGCGTCAGATCCTTCCCGGCTGAAGGTTCCCTTTAGTGCAATTTGATTGCCCCTTAGCCACCTAAGACATTGACTTAGGATGAAGCCACACATTGCTATTCTGTTGCATGGTTTTGATGTGATTTATTTTGAAAAAAGCGTAGCAAGATGCAGCGGTTTCGGCAAAAAAACAGAGACTCTGCTGCAACTTGTGGCCTCGTCGCTTAAAATACTAGTTCCAAATATGTGTTCCATTGCACACAAGGTAGATACACTGCCTAAAAGTACACCGCGTATCCGTTCTGGATGCCGCAGGGAATTCTGCCCGAAAAACTGCACCAAATTGTGAATTATGAACCTTTTTATTATCTAGAAACCCCCCAAATTTTTTTTGCTGGGGAATCAAAGCTTTTTTTGCCACAAAAACTTGTTGCGGATTTTACCTCCCCATTGAATCCAATGGGGTAAACCTGCAACCGAAGAGCAGCGATTCCGCAGCATAAATTTACATGCTGCAAATGCAAAAAATGCGTTATTATTTGTAACCATTTTTATTTTTTTTGTTTCCGCTCTTTGGGGATGAGATTTGTTCAAATCTCAGCCACTCTGCTGCTACTCTACTACGATGCAGAATTTCTGCAATGAAAGCCGTCTCGGACAATCCACAATTTTTACGCTGTGGGTGTGTCCCTAGGCACAAATCGTGTCACTCCTGGCATACTTTCTGATTACACACCAATGCTGGAATAATTTAGTTAATTATATTTGTAAGAGATCAGGATCAGCTGTTACCACCATACTTGTAACCATAGGAGAAACAATTGTGATCACACTGCAGAAAACTACAACCAGTTCCGGTAGAAGGCTCCCGAGTGTTATGTTTGTAGGCGTAATGCAGCCGTTTTTTCAGGCACGAATCGTGGCGTAAAACGCCCGAATTACATCTAAAACCAGTTCGTGTGAACATACCCTTATACTTTGATTTATAGACTATATGGCCAAAGGTATGTGTACCTATATGAGCTTGTTGGACATCCCATTCTAAAACCATGAGCGCATTAATATGTAGTTGGGTTGTCTTTTGTGGCTATAACCGCCTCGACTTTTTAGGGTATGTTCACATGCATAACAATTTTTTAAGCATCAAGCGTTTTTTGCGTGTTTTTTTTATGGTCGTTTTTGGAGCTGTTTTTCTATTGAGTCAATGAAAAAACAGCTCAAGAAGTGACATGCACTTCTTACGAGGGGCGTTTTTTTTAGTTATTTAAAAATGAGGCGTAAAATAACGCCCCGTCGGAACTGAACGCCGTATTTCCGATTGAAACCAATTGGCAGATGTTTGTAGACGTTCTGCTTCCGATTTTTCAGATGTTTACGGCCCGAAAAACGTCTGAAAATAGCCTGTGTGAACATACCCTTAGAATGCTTTCCACAAGATTTTGTAGTGTCTATGGGATTTATGCCCAATTCAGCCAAATGAGCATTTAAGGTCAGCCACTGATGTTGGACAAGAAGGTCTGGCTCCCAATTGGCGTTCCATAGGTAGGGTTGAGGTCCGGTCTCTGTGCAGATCACTCCAGTACCACACCAATCTTGCCATCCCTTTTGAAACATTCAATTTTTTTTTAAAAGGGTTTTTTCATATGAATATACAAATACATAAAATAAATTAAATTCAATCTACATTTCTTTTGGTATGCTCATTTAGGCAGCACGTAGCATAACCAGTACAGTGACCTATGAATGGAGAAGAAAATAATATATATATATATATATCTCAAGTCTAGTAGATATCAACATATGTTGAATGGTTTGGAAGGATAAAGGGAAGAAGTTTAATCCTATTGAGAGAAGTGCCAATTCGGGTTTTGGAGAAATGTAAGAGCCAAATATTTCAGATAATAATTGGAATACTTTAATCCAGATTGTGTTGGCTCTAGCACATTCCCACCACATATGAAAGAAAGTACCTTTATAGTTATCACCTACACAATGATTTGATGATGTTTGGGTATATTTTAGACATTCTACTGGGTGTATAATGCCATCTGTAAAAGGGCTTTCTTGAGTTTTCCACATGGTTAATACATCTGGAACGTTTGGCAGTGAAGTCTCGGGATAGGTCTGATTCCCAATGAGTTTTAGTGTATTGCAGTAGATCTGATTCTGGGTACCCAACCATCCCTTTATGGACCTGTTTTTGTGCACTGGGGCACAGTCATGCTGGAACAGAAAAGGGACTTCCCCAAACTGTTCCCACAAAGTTGGAAGCCTACAATTGTCCTAAATATCTTGGAATGCTGAAGCATTAAGATTTCTCTTCACTGGAACTAAGGGGCCTAGCCAAAAACTTTAAAAAGAGCCTCAGACCATTATTCCTCCTCCACCAAATTTTACAGTAGACATGATGGCCAACAGTTGCAAGCATTCTCCTGGAATCCACCAAACCCAGGTTTGTCAATCAGACTGCTAGATAGTGAAATGTATTCCATCACTTCATAGTACAATGGTGGAGTGCTTTACACCACTTTAGCTGGCACTTCGCGTTGCACATGGTGATCTTAGGCTTGTGTGCAGCTGCTTGACCCACGCACCGTTTTTGTACTTATGTCCCTTCCAGAGGCAATTTGGGAGTTTGTAGTGATACAAAAAAGGATTGGTGATTTTTACGTGCCAATCTCTTCAGCTCTTGGCGACCCTGCTCTGTTAGTTTACATATGGTCTACAGTTTTGTGACTGAGATGGTACTCCTAGGCGCTTCCGCTTTTATAAAAATAGCACTTAAAGTTGAGTGGGAAAGAGCTAGCAGATCAGACATTTCACAAACTCACTTGTGGCATCCTACGTCACTGAGCTTTTCAGTATGACTCCTACTACTACCAATATTTATCTATGCAGATGAATGACTGTGTGCTTGATTTTATGTATCTGTTTTACATTTGGTGTGACACCTGAACTCCATAATTAGCAGGGGTGTCCACATACTTCTGGCCATACAGCGTACATAAAAAATTAAACATTGGACGATATCTAGGGGTTTGAGAAAATGCTTGGACTTTTTATACTGTGTAGACCAAATCTATATATCAAATTTATCATGTTGCACTCGTTTCTGTCTCTACAGCTATGATCTTGGTATGGAGAATCGTGATTTAACTGATGATAAGGTCACAACCGAAGCTGCTGAAGCTATCAAAAAATACAATGTTGGAATCAAGTGTGCCACCATTACACCTGATGAGAATAGGGTTGAAGAGTTTAAATTGAAGCAAATGTGGAAGTCCCCAAATGGAACTATCAGAAATATTCTGGGAGGAACAGTTTTCAGAGAAGCCATCATCTGCAAGAACATCCCTAGGCTTGTCTCTGGATGGGTCAAGCCCATCATCATTGGCCGTCATGCTTATGGTGATCAGGTGAAGCTGCATATTTTGCATACAAATTTTTGGATGTTTTGTGGAATCTATTGTCACAAATGTTTTGTTCTATCCCTGTTGTCATTCTGCCATAAGGAATACTGTTCCCTTTTGTAAGAAAATGTTCACTAGTCTAAAGAATTCTAGATAAGAAATGAAGCTTACCATTCTAGTGGTCTGGAAAATCCTTGTATGTTCTCCATGACGGGTTGAAAATCGTCATCTGATGTCTCATTTGGTCACCAGGAAAGGGCAGTCACTAAAAATATCTGCTACAATTTGTCACAAATGAGCTCAAAGTCCGGCCTGTTCCTCTACGTGGAGAGCACAAGTCCAACAAATAGGCTCCTGAATTATCAGATTATCCCATTGAGTTTGAATCTGTCCATTCGTAAATACAAAACCCTTTCTATTGGGGTCCTGATAATTCTAATCAAAGTTTTCCCAAGTAGAACACACATTCATCCATACACAAGGGGCAGACTGTAATTTGCAGATTATCTTTTCAAGTGTTGCTAAGGGACGATAGGAAGTTTTCCTTGCACTTTTTTTTATATGATCCGCATTTTGCATATGACACACTGATGCACTACAGATGACAATTCATCCGCCAAATACGGACCACGGTCTGGGAATTGGAGGACCAGAAAAACACTACGGTCGTGTGCATGAGGCCTAAACGAACAAATACGAAAAACAAAACCAATAACAGCGATTCCTCCCATGATCTCCTTTTTTTCCTTTTGATTCTACTTCGTCTCCTCTTGCAATTAAAACAAAGAAATAGATAAAGAATTCTAGCATATATGTGTCCCAGGAGATCAGCCACCCACCTACCTCCTCCTCCTCCTTCTTCTGATAACACTGTCAGGCACTAAGTGCAGTTGCACACGATCGAGTGCCACTCGGGCCGTTTTTCAAGGCATCCAAGTGGCACCCTATAGTTTTCACGGACGCATTCACTTTAGCGGGTGAATCGGGTCTGTGAAAACTGACCCAATTCTCCGATCCATGGAAAGATAGGACGTGTCCTATCTTTCCACAGATCACTGACGAGACCCGGCCGGTGCACACTGTCGTGTGCATGAGGCATAAGACAACTGGCTGTAGAAGGAGCCTTCTCCCACTGCCCTGTCTGTAATAGGAAACAAAGAATGTTAAGCCACATAATTTGCCCATCTGCTAAGAAATCAAAGGGTTATTTCCCAACTCTGACATCCACAGGATATGGCATAAGTGTGTGATAGATGTGGGTCCCAGCTCTGGGACTCCGCACCTAGATCGAGAACAAGGGTCACCCGACCTTCGGTTTGCCTGGTGAAGCCAAGCATACTCGCAGATCCCTCCTTTTATGTTGTATGGGAGCTGCAGTGGAAAATATCTCTTCATGTGCCTAATATTGGGAGAGATCTTCTAAAATGCACCAGAATTTTTGAGGGAATTTCACCCAAAAAGGGGAGTACATGCCGTGTGCCAAATTTGTGTTTAACAGTTTTTGCACCTTCAAAAATATTGGGGTGAAGTACACCAGTCATAGGGTGGTGAAGGAAAGGGGAAACTGTCTAGCATGTATAGCATTTTACGACATTGATAGATCTTGCCCCTTGTCTTTTTCCTGTAAGGTGTGCTTTTGGCTTTGTTTTTTCTTTTATTCATTCTGTGCACAAATGAACACGAGACTATTCTGCATGTATGGCACCAAAAGTATACATAAAGTATACGTGAAGATTATGTAAAAGAAAACTGTGTATGTGACACATTGTTTTGTTAAACTCCCCCCATAAAAAAAGTTTTATTATATGTGTGTGTGTATATATATATATATGTGTGTGTGTGTGTGTGTGTGTGTGTGTGTGTGTGTGTGTGTGTGTGTGTGTGTATATATATATATAAAATGTTATGTTCTTTTGAGTTAATATTGTTTTTGTTCTAATTACAGTACAGGGCAACAGACTTTGTCGTTCCTGGGCCAGGCAAGGTGGAAATATCATTCACTCCTAAGGATGGTGGAGAAGCTATTAAATATGTTGTACATAATTTTGAAGGTTAGTGTTACGTTACTATGTGGCCATATTGACAGGGTTCATGCTTCTAAATATAGAGCAATATGCAGTGGGCACCACAATCTCTATCTAGAATGCCAGTCAATGTGTATTTAAAACATGGTAACTAATCGAGCAAGAACGCACGTATACCAAATTTCACCTCAAATATAGATTGGGTAATTTTATTACAATCTTCCATAATACAAAAACAGAGAAAATGGAAAAACATTTAAAAATGCACAACTATGTGCCGGACTTAAATAAGGCAGAAGGACAAATCTAACTTCTGTAGAAAGGAACACAGATAATTATAGGTCACGAACCATCAGTGAGAACAAATGTAACTTCGAACAAGTACATATGGAGAGCTAATAACCTCAACCCCTTAATGACTAGCGACGGATATATATCCATCATAAGCAGGTGCTAGTTCCCGCATTGTGACGGATATATCAGTCACTCGGACCTCGTGGGTACTGCCACTGCACCCACGAGATCAGCAGCAAGGGCACGGCTGTTATACAGCCAGGCTCTTGTCGCAACTGTTGGATTTGAAGAGCACTCCAATTGTGGCAGTTTGACCCCTTAGATGCTGCTGTTAATCGCGACTGTGGCATCTAGGATGTTTGACGGAGGGAGCTCACTCTGTCACCCCACTGGCACCCCCACGGTGCAAAGCGAAGTCCCCTAGTGGGACTACATTTTATTTAATTTTTAAACTGTTAAATACGTTTTTATGACAAAAACTAAAATCCTGTAAAGATTAATGTAAGCAGCACTCGCCAATCCTTTTAAAACACCTTTATTCAATTCATGCCAATGTATTGCACAGGAGGACAATGATTCCTTGGCCTACGGCCGTTTCGCCTGATGTCACGCTTTCCTTCCACTCCCCCCCCCCCCTATAAAAAGTGGTTTTATTTAGTAGAAGTGTAAATAAAACATACACATGTATATGATATCGCCACAATTGTAACGACTCTAACAATAAAGTTAAACCGCCGGGTGAACTGCATCCAAAAAGAAAACCCTGCAAAAGGCAAAGTCAATAAGTCCCCTGTACCCCAAAATAGTACCAATGAAGACTACACGTTGTTCCGCAAAAAAGAAGCCCACATATGGCGACGTAAAAATTCAACGTTACGGCTCTTGGAATGCGGCGATGCAAAAACAAGTTAATTTTTTTTTTAAAAACATATAACACCTTTACATATTTGGTATCCCCATAATCGTTCCAACCCGTAGAATAAAAGTAACATGTTATTTACACAGCATAGTGAATGGTGTCCATTTAAAACGCGAAAAACAATGCTGGTATAGCGGTTTATTTTTAATTCCCTCCTAAAATAAAGCTAATCAATATATTATATGCACCCAAAAATGGTGCAATTTCAAAATACAACTCGTCGCGCAAAATATAATGGAAAAAGAAAAAAAGTTATGACTCTCTTGGAATGCAACAGTAGAAATAATACTTGGTCATTAACCGCTTAGTGACCACCAATACGCCTTTTCACGGCGGTCAATAAGCGGTGCTAGGCTGCCGCCTTTTCACGACGGCCCAGTCTAAGCCCTGCACAGGTGTCCTGCTACACCAGCCACGATCAAAGTTTACTTAGATAGCGGCCGTTTAACCCGTTAAATGCCGCGCTCATTACCGACCATGACATTTAAATAATTTACTGAGGGAGTGAGCTCCCTCTGTCACCCATCGGCGGCCCGCAAATGGAATCGCGGGCCTCCGATCGAGTGTCATGGCAGCCGGGGGCCTGATAAAGGCCCACAGATCTGCCCTGGGCATATGCCTATTAGGAAACGCAGGAGCACGTCCTAATAGATTGCCTGTCAGATTTACACTGACTGGCAATAATGCTTTGGTATACGAAGTATACCAAAGCAGTATAGCAGTGATCTGATGATCGCATAGTGAAGTCCCCTAGTGGGACTAATAAAATAAGTAATAAATGTGAAATAAAAATTATTAGTAACAAAAATAAAACTTTTTTTTTCCCATAAAAAGTGGTTTTATTTAGTAAAAGTGTAAAAAAAGAATACCCCAAAACCATACCAATCAAAACGACATCTCGTCCTTCAAAAAACAAGCCCTCCTATAACTACATTGACCAAAAAATGAAAAAATTACGGCTCTTGGAAAGCAACGATGCAAAAATAAAGAAATAATTTTAGTTCAAAAGTGTTTTTATTGTGCAAAAGCGGTAAAACAAACAAAACCTATACATATGTGGTATCATCAAAATCGTACTGACCCATAGAGTTAAGGTAACGTGATATCTACGCCCCACAGTGGACGGCGTCCATTTAAAATGCATAGAACAATGGCTGAATTTCAAAGGGGGGGGGGGGGGTTTCTATTCCCCCCCCCCCCCCCAAAAAGAAATATTATTAAAAGTTCATCTAAAAATACGATCTACCCCAAAATGGTGCCATTAAAAAGTACAACTAATCCCGCGGAAAAACAAGTCCTCATACAGCTATGTCGACAGAAGAATAAAAAAGTTAGAGCTCTTTGACTGCGACTATAGAAAAACGAAAAAAAAAAAAAATAGCTTGGTCATTAGGGCCTAAAATAGGCTGGTCACTAAGGGGTTAAGCAAAAAAAGGGCTAGTCGTTAAGGGGTTAAACTATCTGGAAGATAAAACCAATAAGCCTATCCATGCAATAGTAACCATATATAGTCTCACAAACAAGGTATTTGCTTTTTAAAAAGCAGGGGGGTCAGTTCAAGACTTCACCTCTGAAATTGGGAGGACACCATGAGTATCGCCATGTTACCGGCTTGATCCGGGTTCATGCTTTAGGCAGGGCTTTTGTTTGCCATATATGCAACCTAGAAAACACGTGGGCAACCCTACAAAGTGTTCATTGCTGAATTCCATGTGATATTAGAAAATTTAACTTTGACGTGTGTCTAGAAATAACTGGTTTGCCATAAGAGGGTGAGTAGGGTATTTTCTCGGTTATCTATTATAAGTGGACACCGTCAACATTCCTGTTTTGACAAATACTTGTATTCCCTATAAAATAAAATTTCAAGAGTGTCTTTTCTTAGAGCTCTTAAAACTTGTCCCTCTTTTATTCCTCCTAAAAATGTATAAACAATTGACAACTTTGTCAAAGGGGCATTTTCTGATCACTGCACTTTATCGGCCGTCATCCACTGTTTTATAAATCCAGTAGGACATTCTTTGAGATGAATCTTTCTTTTTTATGTCCTGCAGAGTGTGGAGGTGTTGCCCTTGGAATGTATAACACTGATCAATCCATTAAAGATTTTGCCCACAGCTCTTTCCAGATGGCATTGTCTAAAAGTTGGCCATTGTATATGAGCACTAAAAACACAATTCTCAAAAGATACGATGGACGTTTCAAGGACATTTTCCAGGAGATCTATGAGAAGTATATATGTTTTTACTCTGTTCCACTGAACTGAAATATATTATAGGGTTACGCTCTGCCATGTGCATGATGCTTACCAGGAACTCTGTGTGTCGCCATTGGAGGTTGTAATTTGGCGGTGTGCAGGAGTAGGATTTGAGGCACAACTGAATGACCTTTCCAGCGCTAATAATTGGCATTTACATTGATAACCTTGTACGTGACATTGACATTGGGCCATAAAAATTGTAGAAGCGATATTAATACAATTATCCTGGTTTTTGTAGAGTCCAATGGTGTATTTTATCCATGTACCATTTTCACATGTTTTATTCCTCTACCTGCAGAGATTATAAGTCCCAATTTGATGAAAAAAAGATCTGGTACGAGCACAGGCTTATAGATGATATGGTGGCTCAAGCAATGAAATCTGAGGGTGGCTTCATCTGGGCTTGCAAGAACTATGATGGAGATGTGCAGTCGGATTCCGTTGCTCAAGGTGAGATAATAGGCAGCCATGAGTTCATTTTATGTTGCTGTGCTATTTATATGGATACATTGAATTTACCAATGTTTGTTTTTGGGGCCTATATCTGGTGACTGCGTTAGGGCCTGTTCACATCACAATTTGCGTTCCGTCGGAGGTTTCCATCGGGTGAACCCCGCAACGGAAAATGAAACCACAGCTTCCGTTTCAGTCGCCATTGATATCAATGGTGACGGCAACATCGCTAATGGTTTCCGTTCGTCACCATTCCGGCAGGTTTCCGTTTTTCCGACGGAATCAATAGCGGAGTCGACTGCGCTATTGATTCCGTCGGAAAAACTGAAACCTGCCGGAATGGTGACGAACGGAAACCATTAGCGATGTTTCCGTCACCATTGATATCAATGGTGACTGAAACGGAAGCTGTGGTTTCACTTTCCGTTGCGGGGTTCACCCGACGGAACCCCGGAATGGAAAGCGAACGGTGATGTGAACAGGCCCTTATTGATTTTATTGCAGAAATTTTTTTTATTTGTATTAAACTCATAAAAAATTTTTTTCCCACCTGGGGACTTAACCTTTTAACGACCAGGCCTATTTTGGCCTTAACGACTAAGCGTTCTTTTTTGGTTTTTATTATTTTTCCGTTGATGTCGCCATATTAGGGCTTGTTTTTTGCGGGACAAGGTGTAGTTTTCATCGCTACTATTTTAGGGTGCATGGGACTTATTGATTAACTTTTATTATAGTTTTGGGGGAGGGGATGGAGAAAAAAAAAAGATTTCGCGTTTTTTTGTACAGCGTTCACTATGCAGTTGAATTAATGTGTTCACATTATTCTTCGTGTTACGATCGCGGCGATACCATATATGTTTACTTCATGTTTGTTTGTTTTTTTACACTTTGAATAAATAAAACCCACACTTTATGGAAAAAAAATTGTTTTTATCTTTACAGGTTTTTTTTCAAAAACTTTATTTAACGGTTCTTAATTACTTTTCTTAGTCCCACTTGGGGTCTTCATCATGCGATCTTCTCATCGCACATATAATGCTTTGGTTTACTTAGTATTCCAAAGCATTATTGCCTGTCAGTATAAAACTGACAGGCAATATATTAGGCCATGCCTCTGGCACGGCCTAATAGGCATATAGCCAGGGCAGGTCTTGGGGCCCCTGGCTGCCATGGCAATCCGATTGCGTTTGCCGCCGATGGGTGACAGAGGGAGCTCCCTCCCGCTGTCAAAAAATTTAAATGCTGCGGTCGCTATTGACCGCAGCATTTAATAGGTTGAACGGCTGAGATTGAAGGTTTCTTCAATCTCCGCCGTTGCAGCGGGAGCAGTGAAAATGCGGGAAGGGGTTAAAGCTGCAACTGTTCGATCGCTTGTATAATGCTTTGAAATACTTAGTATTCTTGCAAGGCCTAACAGGCTTACTATTGCAGCCTTTATTCTACCCGGCTACCATAGTAACCTTTGTGTGACCGCACCGATGGGTGAGGTCTCCCTCTGTCAAGCTCTTTTTAGGTCCTGTGGTCGCTATTGAGCACATCATATAAGGAGATGAACAGCCGGGACTAGAGGTTTCTCTGATACTGACAGTTACATTGGCCGCCCACTGTCCTTCACGGAAACTGCCTGCACGGTCACCAGGACATGCTATTATGTCGTATTGCGGTTAGGAGACCGCAATTAGGACGAAATAGGATATCCAGTTGATGGAAGGGGTTAATATTGTATAACAATCAACACAAATACATGAAACGTTTCAAAGTATTTGTCTTGGTGCAGGCTATGGATCTCTCGGAATGATGACCAGTGTTCTGATATGTCCGGACGGCAAGACTGTAGAAGCAGAAGCCGCACATGGCACTGTTACCCGCCACTACAGGATGCACCAGAAAGGCCAGGAGACCTCTACTAATCCTATTGGTAAGTGAAATCTAAACTCTAACATAAAAACTGAAGAGTATATAGATACATAAAAATGTGAGTAACTTTATACAGTTATTGGATTACAATTCTTATATTCATTTTGAGTTACAGTCTTTATTATATTCCAGAACTGGATTCACAATTCTGTTTATTCTCGGTGTATAGTGCATGGTGTTGCTTCTTCTAAGGCCCCATGCACATGACCGTGATTACGGGCACGGCCGGCCGCGGACAGCCGTCCGTATTTGCGGGCCATTATAAAGGGAGCACGGTCCGTAGAATAAAAAAAGTAGGACATGTCCTATTTTTTAGGGAAGGTTTCTACGGCACGGACAACTTCCCATAAATATACGGGAAGGTGTCCGTCAGCCATAGAAATGAATGGGTCTGTAATTACGGACAAAATATACGGTCGTGTGCATGAGGCCTTAGGGTATGTTCACACGAGGTCATTACGTCCGTAATTGACGGACGTATTTCGGCCGCAAGTACCGGACCGAACACAGTGCAGGGAGCCGGGCTCCTAGCATCATAGTTATGTACGACGCTAGGAGTCCCTGCCTCGCTGCCGGACAACTGTCTCGTACTGAAAACATGATTACAGTACGGGACAGTTGTCCGGCAGGGACTCCTAGCGTCGCACATAACTATGATGCTAGGAGCCCGGCTCCCTGCACTGTGTTCGGTCCGGTACTTGCGGCCGAAATACGTCTGTCAATTACGGACGTAATGACCTCGTGTGAACATACCCTTAGAAAGAAAATCACAAGGGTAAGCTTTGTTCTGATACTGGACAGCAAATTCCTTGTAAAATGCCATAGACTGATAGGGGAGCCTCTTCTATTAGGAGGCTGTTCACATAAAAATATATAGACCTATAGTGCACTGGTAAAAATAGGGATGTCACGATACCAGGATTTGAACTTCGATACCGATACTTTGTGTAGTATTTCGATACCAAAACAATACTTTGCCAACAGAAATAAAAAAAAAACTTCTTCCATTTTCTGATGTGGCACGAGGTGTGATGAATTTTGAATGTGCCTCACATTCATAGAAATTGACCCCATCATGTTTCTGTCATACTGGGTTGATGTGTAAGGTACATGATGGGGTTAATTACTATTAGGGTATGTGCACACACACTAAATACGTCCGTAATTGACGGACGTATTTCGTCCGCAAGTCCCGGACCGAACACAGTGCAGGGAGCCGGGCTCCTAGCATCATACTTATGTACGACGCTAGGAGTCCCTGCCTCGCTGCAGGACAACTGTCCCGTACTGTAATCATGTTTTCAGTACGGGACAGTTGTCCTGCAGCAAGGCAGGGACTCCTAGCGTCGTACATAAGTATGATGCTAGGAGCCCGGCTCCCTGCACTGTGTTCGGTCCGGGACTTGCGGCCGAAATACGTCCGTCAATTACGGACGTAATTAGTGTGTGTGCACATACCCTTAATGTGAGGCACATAAAGGTTAAATTCATCATCGCACCACGCGCCTCACAATTAGTGATAGAAAGCAGTTTTTTTGTTGTTTTTTTTTACTTCGTACACATCATAAATGACGCAAAAAAATTGTTGTGCAGGTTGTTACATCCGTGCCAATACCGAATGTGTGTATTTTATGTATTGAGACTTATTTGAATGTTTATTGTAAAAAAGGTGTATGTTTTTTTTAATTTTTTATTTTATTTAACATTTATGTTTTTACTTTTACTTTTATTTTTAAACTTTAATGTACTGTCATATCTATATACTGATAGTACACAGGCATATATCTATATTACAGTAGATTAGCCTGTGTACTGATAGTACACAAGCAGTTTTAGGACATACCTAAGTATGCCCTAACAGGAACTATGGTAAGACAGCCCTGGGGACCTTCAATGGACCCTGAACTGTCTGGCCATATATGGTATGTCCCTCAATCGCGTCACACGGATTCCCTGTGATGCGATCCAAGGGGCATCCCCCTTTTCCGTTTCCCCTGAATACTGCAGTCCGCTGTGATCGCAGCATTCAGGAGAATAGCGGCGGAGATGAGAGGATTCTCTGATCTCCGCCGTTAGAGTGGGGCTGCCGCTGTGTAATATAGCCATTGCCCCGCTCCAGACATTAGGTGCCTGCACGGTCAGTATGAGGTAATGCGGCCGGTGCTGCACTAATGAGCGGCGGTTCAGGCACTGGAGACAGAATATGTGGGTGTTTTTGTAGTGCGCCCACCATGTTTGGTTTTCAGTTCCGCCACTCACGATGCAGCCAGCGCTGAACTAATATCACCCTGACGGTGCGCACTTGCCAGGATTCAGGAGCGCGGCAATGACTTTATTACACAGCCGCAGACCCGCTCTCATACATTCATGTATTACTATACTTAGCTGTACGGCCGCACAGCTTAGTATCGAAATACATGAAATCACGTTATCGAACCTTTTCGGGATTCACAGTATGGAAACCGTATCGACGTTTCGATGCATACCTAGGTAAAAAATAAATATATATATATATATATTTTTTTTTTTGTTTGTTTTCAAGATGTCTTATTCTTCTGGAAAAATATAATATATTGTATCCTAAATAAAATTATAATTTCAATAAGAAATACGATAAAATCATTAGTAACAATGGTGATCACTAAAAAATGAAAGTAGGATAAAATGCTATCAAATTAGAGAACGCGACCTTTTATCTAGAGAAGAGCATTGTGCAAACTTTGTGACAAGTTCCAGTACATCCAAGGATTATGTATAATTGTATATTACATAGTGTGCGCTGGGATCTGCATCATACTACCTGCAGTACAGTGCGTCTCAAAAGTGTGGCGTCCTTAACTGGTTATTATGCAGGCGCAAGGTAAGCAAATATGCCGGGACTGATGAGACTTGTACTCCATCGTTACTATGCACGGCTATTTTTGACCAATATGTGTCTTGTAAGTGCCACTGAGGCAGGCACTTGATGTGGAGGTGATTCCATGGGAAACCTATGTACATTAGTATTTCCTTTGTCTTTTCTAGCTTCCATCTTTGCTTGGACGCGAGGTCTGGAACATAGAGCTCAGCTGGATAATAACTCTGAACTGAAAAACTTTTCTGCGGCCTTAGAAGAAGTCTGCATTGAGACAATAGAAGCTGGCTTTATGACTAAAGATCTTGCCGCTTGTATTAAAGGTTTACCCAAGTGAGTATCCTGTACCTCAGGGCCGCAATGTTTATGTTCAATAATGAAAGAAAAACGAATGTGATTTCTGTTCTCATTTTAGCGTGCAGCGAGCCGATTACTTGAATACTTTTGAATTCCTGGACAAACTGGCTGAGAACCTACAGCTGAAGCTCTCTGCTCCATCCAAGTTGTAATGAACATGTCTCAGATGGCAAATCTCAGGTTTATTTCTTCACTGGTAGTTTACAGCATTCAACAGGACCTTTTTACTTCCATACAGTGCAAACCATCTGTCCTCCATGTTGGTCTGCACTTATTTTAGTGTTGTTTTTTTTTGTTTTTTTTTACAACTTGTCTTTATTTCCATAATTTGATTGTAATGTCTTTGGATCTCTGATAATGAATGATATTGTACAGAGCTGTTACTATAGCAAAAAAAAAAAGACTGTAGGCCTCACCCCACAAAGCATGCCCACAACACTGCCTTTGCCAAAGCATAGTTATTTTCCTTCACACTTGTCACCACTGTGGTCATGGTTTGTGTAAATTCTTAAGTCAGGCCAAGACCGTAGCCCAAGACATGTATTTGTCGGCTATGATACAATAGATTTCCTGGCGTATACTTCCAGCGTATCCGCTGTAATGGGCATACAGTGACATACATCACCTGTAGGCTTCCATATTAAAAAAAATTAATACGTGCAGCTAAGTTATTCCTTAGAGTTGTAGGAAAAAAAAGATAAACTGATGTGTATTGGCCAGACGATTGCCAGAAGGACCCTTAGTATCTGTTGGGGGAACCGGGCCCCTAGGCAAACAGTGTGAAGAGTCTAATTTATTTGAGTAGTCCGTATGGTAACAAATAAATAAAAACCGAGGTTTCCTGTGGACTATGGTAGTAACAATTACCGCTGCTTTAGTCCAAAACTTGTGGACTGAATCGCCCTCATTGTTGAGCTAAGGCATCAGTGATCTACTCAACCTGTCAAATCTACCAGTAGGCAAGAGAGAGACTGCAAAAAGTACAACATCCATTGAATTAAAAAAACAAAACCGTTATGCTCCATTTGCAAATGTACTTCATCCAGTAACCTACAGGTTTTTATGTTGAATGCCAACTAGATGTGCGTATTGTATTTGGCATATCGGCATGTATGGATAAGTAAATGATTGTGCTATTTCGCCAGAATCACGAAATTGGACACTATTTGTATCTTGGTGTCTAAAAGCATTGCAGATGGTAGAGGTTGGAACATTAAACTAATCATAAGTTAGTAATTGTAGATCCACATGAGTTATATCGTACACTACACGTGTTGTGTCCAGCACAAATCGAGTAATATACTCTTACATCTTCTGTCGACTTGTAGGAATGGGGCATCCCAGTAAATAGCCAGTTTATCCTGCAGGATTATGTGACTTGTTTTACATAAAAATTGCAGACCAAGCGGTCTCCTGGTTCATAAATAAGATTTATTTTTTTATTTTTTTTTACACCTGAAAATGTAATCTATGGTTGTCTTCTCCATTATCCACGTGACTGCAGAATTACTGTAGTGTGTGTAACAGAAGCAATGACTTTATTTTCCAATTCATACCGCAAGTCGTTTATTACAAACCTTACCCGTGTCTGTTTTTACAGAAAATTTGAATATCTTTTAATAAAGCAGATTCATAGTGAAATGTCGTCTTATTGAAATAACCGTGTGGGAGGGAAACGATAAAGTCTTAATGCAAAGGATAAATAATTTTTTTAGGGGGACCAGCTATTGGCTTTTTGCTGATGTTCTAATGAAATCTAGTACAGAGCAAAATACAGGCAACACTTCTGACGTAACCGGCCTTGTCAGGACAACTTGAGATGCTTGTATTTAGCTAATGTGCCATGTTGGAATAAAGCTGTAAATTGCATCTTGAAGAGGAGTTTGGTGCCTTGAACTTTTTTCTCTTGGATTGCTCATGGGGAGTACCCCGGCTGACTCACACACACACACACACACACACACACACACACACACTTCTGGATCCAAGACTCAGCACAATTTGAATATATTACAAATCTGAATATTGTATTTGCATATAGAAGACTATAGTACGTAAAACACTGTCAGATCAAAATGAGAAGCACTTCAATATTGGGGCTTCATGGTGCTAAGGGCCCTTTTATACCAGCCAATTATTGGGCAAACCTTGCTCTCGATTGCCCTGTGTAAGCAGGGCAACGACCAGCCCATAAACGCTCGTTCATCAGCTGATCTAATGGTAAATGCCTAAAGTATTGTAAGCAGCACATCTCGGTGTGTAAACCGGAAGATGCGCTGCCGACATCATAGAAATGTATGGGGACGAGTGATCAGAGTAACGATCACTCGTCCCTATACTAGCTCCTTGTGTAAGGAGCAAACAAGTGCCAGTCAACGAACTGCCTCGTTGACTATCGTTGTCTTAAGTCTAGGCTGCCAATCTTAACCTTTCACCCATAGCACACAACTTTGAGTAGTGTACAGGCTACCCCTGATAAAGGGGTTTTCTAGCCACTAAAAATTGATGGCCTATCAGGGTAGGCCATCAATAGCTGATCGGTGGGGGTCCTGAAAGCCAGACCCTAACCCATCAGCTGTTTTGAAGGGGCAGTAGCACTCGTACGAGCACTGCTTCCCCTTAGTTTCTTCTTGCGCACTGTGAATCGTCGATACACATTTAGCGGCGAGTCACAGGTATTGCAGCCTTTTCTCCCGTTCACTTTAATGGGAGAACAGGCTGCAATACCTGTGAATCGCCGCTAAATGCGTATCAACGACTAACCGTGAGCAAGAAGAAATGAAGGGAAAGCAGCGCTTGTACGAGCGTTACTGCCCCAGCTGATGAGCGGGGGTCCTGGGAGTCTGAGCCTGTCACATCAGCTATTAATGGCCTATCCTGAAGATAAGCCATCAATTTTTAGTGGCTGGAAAACCCCCTTTTAAGTACTGATATACCAACAAAAAATATGATGGAGGCAAAGAGCGCATAGGTTGGATCTTCCTTTCTACCTAAAATAAGCAACTTTAGGGGTATCTGGTAGCTGCTCATCTACCCAATAATAATGTCAGAATAAGCCTTTTTAAATCAACGCTTTTTTTTTATAGGACACAACTGACCACTTATTCAGATAAATTAACTTAACCCCTAGGCGCACGACAACGCAACCGTTGCCGGCCAGCGGCCCATCGCCGCTGATTTCTGCAATTAACCCCCTAAATGCGGTGATCGATTGTGATCGCTGCATTTAAGGGGTCTGTAGCAGATCGGCAGCCCCACGATGCAATCGTGGGGGTGCCGATGGTTGGCATGGCAACCGGAGGCTAGACAATGGCCTCCAGGTCTGCCATGTACAGAAGCCTATGAGGACCAGTTGGCTTTCTGTCAGCGTCTCGATGACCGAATACATTACACTACGTACAGTGGATATAAAAAGTCTACACGCCCGTTAAAATGCCAGGTTTGTCATGTCAACGCAGTACAAGATGAATAATATCAGAACGCTTTCCACCATTTAATGTGACCCTTAATCTGTACAATTCCATTGAAAAACAAACTGAAGTCATGTAGAGGGGGAAAAATCACAAATCTGACAGATTTGGAGGGCTTTTGCAAAGGCAGAGTGGGCAACAAGTACCAGGTCAAGTTGTGCCATGCTGATAGACTTCTACCTAAAAAGACTGACTGCTGTCAAAGTGGCAACCACATTTTTATATTTTCACCCTAAAAGATTTTTGTTTTTCAATACAATTGTACAGATTATAGGTGACATTAACCCCTTCCCTCTTTGGCCACTTAACCTTCCTGACAGAGCCTCATTTTTCAAATCTGACATGTTTCACTTTATGTGGTAATAACTCCGGAATGCTTTTACCTATCCAAGCGATTCTGAGACTGTTTTCTCGTGAGACATTGAACTTTGTTACTGGCAAAATTTGCTCGATACGTTCAGTATTTAATTGTGAAAAACACAAATATAGCGAAAAATTTGCATTTTTCTTAATTTAAATGTATCTGCTTGTAAGACAGGCAGTTATACCACACAAAATAGTTGCTAATTAACATCCCCCATATTTCTACTTTAGATTGGCATCGTTATTTGAACATCCTTTTATTTTTCTATGACATCACAAGGCTTTGAACTTTAGCAGCAATTTCTCATTTTCAAGAAAATTTCAAAAGGCTATTTTTACAGGGGCCAGTTCAGTTGTGAAGTGGCTTTGAGGGCCATATATATATATTAAAAACCCCCAATAAGTCATCCTTTTTATTTTAAAACCGTCACCCCCCTCAAAGTATTCAAAACCGCATTTAGAACGTGTCTTAACCCTTTAGATGTTTCACAGGAATTAAAGCAAAGTTGAGGTGAAATGTACAAATTTCATTGCAGAAATTCATTTTTAATCCATTTTTTTGTAATGCAAAGATTTATCAGAGAAATGCAACTCAATATTTATTGCCCAGATTCTGCCGTTTTAGGAAATATCCCACATGTGGCCCTAGCGTGCACCAGCATCAGAAGCAAAGGAGTACCTAGAGGATTTTGGAGCCTTATTTTTATTAGAATATATTTTAGGTGCATTGTCAGGTTTTAAGGGCTCTTGCGGTGCGAAAACAGTGGAAATCCCCCAAAAGTGACCCCATTTGGGAAACTACACATTTTAAGGAAATTATCTAGGGTATAGTGAGCGTTTTGACCCCACAGGTTTTTTGCAGAAATTATTTGAAGTAGGCCATGAAAATGTAAAAAATTTTTCAAAGAAAATGTAGGTTTAGCTAATTTTTTCTCATTTCCACAAGGACTGAAGGAGAAAAAGCACCTCAAAATTTGTAAAGCAATTTCTCCCGAGTAAAACAATACCCCCGTGTGTGGTAATAAACGGCTGTTTGGACACACGGCAGGGCTTAGAAGCACTATTTGGCTTTTGGAGAGAACATTTAGCAGGAATGGTTTGCGGAGGCCATGTCACATTTGCAAATCACCTGAGGGGACAAAGCAATGAAAACGCCCAAAAAGTGACTACATTTAGGAAACTACACCCCTTGAGGAATTCATCTAGGGGTGTAGTGAGCATTTTGACCCCAAATGTGTTTCATAGAATTTATTAGAATTGGGCAGTGGAAATAAAAACAATCCCTTTTCGTCAATAAGACGTAGCTTTAGCTCAAAATGTTTCATTTTCTCAACAAATAAAGGAAACAAAGAACCCCAACATTTGTAAAGCAACTTCAGTGGAGTACGGAAATACCCCATATGCAGTCATAAACTGCTGTTTGGGTACATGGTAGGGCTCAGAAGGGAAGGAGCAGCATGTGGAGTGCAGATTTTGCTGGATTGGTTTCAGGGCGCCTGTGGGACCAAAACAGTGGAAACCCCCCAGAAGTGACACCATTTTGGAAACTACACCCCTCAATGCATTCACCTAGGGGTGTTGAGAGCATGTTAACCCCGCAAGTGTTTTGTAGAAATTAGTGTGCACTCGATGTTGCAGAATGAAAATGGGATTTTTTCCATAGATATGCCAATATGTGGTCCACAGCTTGTACCACCATAACAAGACAGTCCTCTAATTATTATGCTGTGTTTCCCGGTTTTAGAAACACCCTACATGTGGCCCTAATCTTTTGCCTGGACATTTGACAGGGCTCAGGAGTGAAAGCGTACCATGTAAAATTGAGGCCTAATTTGGCGATTTACAAAGTCTTGGTTCACAATGGCAGAGGCTCAGATGTGAAATAATAAAAGAAACCCCAGAGAAGTGACCCCCATTTTGGAAGTTGCACCCCTAAAGGCATTTATTAAGGGGTGTAGAACATTTTCACCCCACAGGTCTTTTCCATAAATGAATGCGCTGCGGATGGTGCGAATTAAAAATGTATATTTTTCCCTAGATATGCTATTTCAGTGGCAAATACGTCGTGCCCAGCTTGTGCCACTGGGGAGAGACATCCCAAAAATTGTTGAACGGGATCTCCTGGGTATTGGCGATGCCATATATGTGGAAGTAAACTGCTGTTTGGGCACGCTGTAGGGTTCAGAGGGGGGCATTTGGCAGGCAGATTTTGCTTGGTAGTTTATGTAAGCTGGGCTGAGGCATAGTCAGGTGGTATAATAGTGGGGTAAAAAAATTATAAAATGATCCATAGATGTGATACGCCGTGAAGCAATCCTTTCTGCACAGGCCAGTGTCGCACTGATAAATGGTGTCATTTCTTATCCCCCTTTTGCTCCACACTCCGCACCTTTGCAGTTTGGGGAATTTTGCTGGGAAAATGTAGTCCAGGTATAATACAGGCACCCTTCCAGCGGTTATGTTTGGGCCCTCCCCTTCCTGGTTCCCTAATTTTAGGGCCTTGATAAATCGCCTCTTGAAACAGAAGAAATGTTCCCCTCAGGCCGGCACAACTGCATATTTTTCTTTCCTGACTTATTGGAGCCTTAACTAATTAAATTTTTTCATAACTTTTTTGTGGGACGAGCTGTAGTTATTATTGGTACCATTTTGGGGTACATGCGACTTTTTGATCACTTTTTATCCTATTTTTTTGGGAGGCCAGGTGACAAAAAACTGCAATTCTGGCATCGTTTTTTTTATACAGCGTTCACCATGCGTTATAAATTACTTGTTAACTTTATCCTGCGGATCAGTCTGATTCCGGCAATACCTGACTTATAGCACTTTTTTATGTTTTACGTTTTGCATAATAAAATGACTTTTGTAAAAAGAATGTATTTTTGCTGTCGCTAAGTTGTAAGAACCATAACTTTTTAACTTTTTAATCGGAGCTGTATGAGGGCTTGTTTTTGCGAGACGAGCTATAGTTTTTATAGGTACCATTTTTGGATACGTGCGACTGTTCGATCACTTTTTATTCCAATATTTGTAGGGCAAAGTGACCAAAAGCCAGAAATTCTGGTATAGTTTTTACGGTTTTCTTTTTTACGCTCAACACCACGTGCAATAAATAATATTTTGAAAGCTCAGGCCGTTACGGTTCCAGCGATACCAAATACGTATGGTTTATTTTTTTCAACAATAAAGGACTTGATAAGGGAAAAGGTCGATTGTGTTTTATTTTATTACTTGAAACTTATTATAGGTTTTCAAACTTTTTTTAAACTTTTTTTTTCTAGGGGACTTGGAGGTCCAACTGTCTGTTTTTTTTTTTTCTAATACATTGCACACCGCTGCATCTAAGGGGCTAATGGTGGGGATCAGAGCTAGCTTCGGTTCCTGCCGTTACAGGTGGATGTCGGCTGTAAAATACAGCTGACATCTACTACTGATGACGCCAGCTCCGCATCTGAGCCGGCGCCATCTTGCTGGCGGCTACACAAGCCGTTCAGGCTCCGCCGCCGCTGGGCGGGTCCTGAACGGCTTCCGTGCTAGGCAGACCGGGAGGGCCGTATTAGGCCTCCGTTTGCCATTTCAGTCACCGGAACCCCGACAATTTCATTACTGGAGTTCCGAAGAGCTGCAAACACCTTAAATGCAGCGATTGCTTTTGACCGCTGCATTTAAAGGGGTTAACGGTGGGGATCTAAGCTAACTTCGGTCCCCACCATTACAGCCGGATGTCCGCTATAAGATACAGCGGACATCCGGCGATGATGGCACCGGCTCAGCTTCTGAGCCAGTCCCCAGCATTTTTCGTATGGATACGGCAAAATGCGGGAAGCGGTTAAAGGTGGAAAAAGTTGTGAAATCACTAATCTTGGACTGATCTTGTAACATGACAAAAACTTGGCATTTTAACAGGTGTGTAGACTTTTTATATCCACTTTAGGTAGTATAATATATTATAGCAGCGATCAGTGCCTAGGGGGACAAAAAAAAGTTAATAAAAATGTTTTATAAAAGTTATAAATTAAAACAAACTGCTTTTTTTCCCCTATAATTAAAACTTTATAGTTTGAGTCGTTACGAACGTGGCGATACCAAATATTTGTACATTTAAAGTTATTTTTCCCGCACAGTGAACACCCAAAAAAATAAATGCAAGAATCGCTTTTTTTAAAAAAAAATTTTTGGTCACCACCCCTCCCAAAATATAGAATAAAAAGTGATCAAAAAGTCGCATGTACCCCAAAAACACTACGTATAAAAACTACAAACCGTCCTGCAAAAAACAAGCCCTTACACAACTTTTTTGACTGAAAAATTAAAAATGGCTCAGAATATGGTGACACAAAAAAATAAATAATTTTATTGTGCAAACACTGTAAACCATAAAAAAAACACGATATACACATGGTATGGCCGTAATCGTATCAACCAGCAGAATAAAGTAAAATTATAATTTATAGCACGTAGTGAACACTACAAAAAAAAATTATATATATACACACACACATATTCAGAATCGCTTGTTTTTGGTCACCTTGCTTGCCAAAAAATTGGAATAAAAAGTGATCCAAAAATGGTACCAATGAAAACTACAGATTGTCCCGCAACAAATAAGCCCTCACACAGCTCTAGTGGAGAGAAAAAAAAAAGTTTTGGCTCCCAGAATATGGCGATGCAAAATGAGCAGAGCGTTCCAAAAGCGGATAAGATTGGGCACCATTTATCAGTGCGACACTGGCCACACATCTGGGGATTGTTATTTATTTACATTATTATACTCCCTTATTATGCCCTGATGTACACTGCGCAGTTTACATATGCCACCACATTATAAACTAAAATACAAGTAAAACTTTAAACAGAACTACGACCAAGCAAAATCTGCGCTCCAAATTGCGCTCCCTGCCTTCTGAGCCCTGCAGCGTGCCCAAACAGCACTTTACATCCACATATATGGCATCAACATACCCGTGAGAACCCGCTTAACAGTTTGAAGTATTTGTCTGCAGTGGCATAAACTAGCACAACTTGTGCACTAAAATGGCATATCAGTGGAAAATTGAAATTTTCAATTTGCACCATCCGCTGAGCATTAAACCTTTCGCGCACCATGATGTAATATCCCATCGAGGTGCTTGGGATGATGTATGGAGTGGGCTCACGCGCTGAGCTTGCTCCATACACTGCAGGTTTTAGCTGTCAATTACAGCTGACAACCGGGACTAACGGACAGGAACCGCGAGCGTGCTGCTACAGAAGCCTGTAAAAATTACAATACACTGCAATACATTAGTATCTTACGATCACTGGTTCAGGTCCCCTAGGGGGATTAATAAAGTGTGTAACAAAAAATAAAAAATTTGTAGTGGAAAAATAAAAAGTTCTAAAAAACCCTTTTTGCCATTTTTCCTCTAAAGTAATGTAAAAGAACAAAATTGGTATCGCTACATCCATAAAAGTCCAAACTATTACAATATACCATTATTTAACTCACACTGAACGTCGTAAAAAAAATAAAATGTAAACTTTAAATTTCACTGTTTTTTGGTCACCTTTGTTCTAAAAAAAAAAAAAATGTAATAAAAAGTGATCAAAAATTGTATGTACTAAAAAAAGCTACTCCCGCAAAAAAATAAGCCCCCACATTACTCAATCGATCAAAAAAACAAAACAACTTATGGCTCTCAGAATGTGGTGAAACAAAAACAATTTTTTTGTTGTTTTTGTAACAGTAGTAAAATATATAAAAAACCTATATAAATTTGGTCTCACCAAAATCGAATTGAGGCAAGGAATAAAGTTTGTCATTTTTAACGCACGGAGAAATCTGTAGAAACGAAAACCAAGAAACAATGGATCAATCTAAGTTTTTTCCAATTTCAGCCCGCAAAGAATTTTTTTTCAGTTTCCCAGTATATTATATGGCACTTCAAATGGTGTCAATAGAAACAACTCCTCCCACAACTCTGACGGTAAAAAAAGAAAGTTATGTCTATTGGAAGGCGGGGAGTGAAAAATGAAAAAATGGATCAGTCCTGAAAGACTTAATGTGTATTGAAAAAAAAAACATTTATGACCAAATGTGTGGTATAGCCGTACACGGGAGAAATTGCTTTACAAATATTGGGGTGCTTTTTCTCTATCTCTTGTGAAAATGAAAAAATCCAACATTTTAGTGGGAATTTTTTTTTTTTTTTTTTTTTTTTTTTTTTCACGGCCTAATTCGAATAAATTCTGCAAAAGACCTGTGGGGTATAAATGCTCACTATACCCCTAGATAGAATCCTTAAGGGGTGTAGTTTCAAAAAATGGGTTCACTTTAAGGGGGACTCCACTGTTTTGGCCCCTCAGGGGCTTTGCAAATGCAACATAGCGCCGCAAACCATTCCAGCTAAATTTGAGCTCCAAAAGCCAAATAGCGCTCCTTCCCTTCTAAGCCCTGCTGTGGGTCCAAACAGCAGTTTCTTACCACATATGGAGTATTACCGTAATCGGGAGTAAGTGCTTTACAAATGTTGGGCTTCTTTTTCTCCTTTATTCCTTGTAAAAATGTCTACGTTTGCCCCCAAAAAAAAAGTGGATTTTCATTTTTACGGCCTAATCCCAATAAATCCCATTCAATTCTGCAAATAACCCATGAGGTCAATATGCTAACTATACACCTAGAAAAATTCCTTGAGGGGTGTAATTTACAAAATGGGGTCACTTCTGGAGGGTTTCCACTGTTTTGGCACCAAAAGACCTCTTCACACCCGACAAGGTGCCTAAAATATATTCTAAAAAAAGGAGGCCCCAAAATCCACTAGGTGCTCCTTTGCTTCTGAGGCCTGTCCTTTAGTGCACTAGGGTCACATGTGGGATATTACTAAAAACTGCAGAATCTGGGCAATAAATATTGAGTTGCGTTTCTCTGGTAAAACCTTCTATGTTAGAGAAAAACAATGTATTCCTAATGAATTTCGGCAAAATGTAACTTGTAAATTTTACTTCTACTTTGTTTTAATTCCAGTGAAACGCCTAAAGGGTTAAGAAACTTTCTGAATGCTGTTTTGAATACTTTTAGTGCAGTTTTTAAAATGGGGTGATATATGGAGACTTTAATATATAAGGTCCTCAAAGACACTTCAGAACTGAACGGGTTCCTGAAAAAAAAAAATCCTCCTAAACTACAATAATCAGTATATGGCTTAAAAAGACGCTAATTTTGAATCTGAAATTTTTATCTTTCTACTCACTTGCATTCCCCCGCTGTGAGACCGCAAATGGTCCGTGCACTACATGCTGATACATAGAGAGGGCTCCTAAGCTCGGTGACATAATGGAGAGGACTCATCTACATGCAGTGCCGGCCCGTTTGCGGGCTTACAGCAGGGGAATGCAAGTGAGTAGAAAGATAAAAACGTAGTTTTAGCTTTTACTGGATTATTGTAGTTTGAAGTTTTCGGAGGTGATAGTCACTTTAAAAGAGGGCTCACGGTGACAACTCTGCTCCAACGGAATGATTGCAAAGATCGTTCATTCAGGGGATAAGGTCCATAGCTGCACATGAGCATCTTAAAACACTCCTGTCTCTATTCTGTGTGCATTACATTGCCCTTCATGAAGAATATGCTGTAATTTGGTGTATCTGATAAACGGTCATGAGATATGGGCAATATAAGAGTGTTGAAGGCAAGGACTATTAAAGATATTCTTTATTAAAAGGGTACAAGACACAAAAATGAATTGTGGTGAACATAACCAAAAAGACTAACACACAACAGTTACATGTAAACCAGTTATCTTCTATTCTTCTAAGGCCCCATGCACACGAACATGCTTTTGCGGCCGCAATTCCCCCGAAAACCCACGGGAGAATTGCAGCCCCATTCATTCCTATGGGGCCATGCACACAACCGTGGTTTTCACGGTCCGTGCATTGCCTTGGAGCCCGGACCGCAGAAAGAACGGGCAAGCCTTATTATGGCCGTGTTCTGCTGTCCGGGCTCATTGAAAATAATGGCCGCGACCATGTGCACAGCCCGCGATTTGCGGGTGGCTCGCGTCTGTCACTCCGTGGCCGGCCGACCCGGAAATCACGGCAGTGCACAATGGCTACGGTCGTGTGCATGAGGCCTAAGCTAACCTATAGCAGTAAACACAATATATATATTTATATATACATATGGAACTGTTCAATATATACAAAATACTAGAATATATCCCATAGAAAGCATACGTTAGATAGCACTAAATATTGTAAATTTACTAAGGAAATGCTAATTGAGAATTAAAGGCTGTAAACCTTTATTGCTTTTTTTTTTTTATGAAATGTATGTGTGTTTTAAACCTTTTTTAAAAATTGACATTTAAATTTTATTTTTTGATGCAGCTTCTATGTATGAACTTTACATAGAAGCTGCATAGCGCCGCTGTGACCCGAAACAGTCAGTCAGCTGAACATACAGCTCAGCGGACAGCAGCTTCTGTGTTCCTCTGACACACAGATGTGATCGGTATTAGGGTCACCCTAAGTTCATGAACAAGGATTTGATCGGTATTAGGCCTTATTCACACGAACGTGTTAAATGTCCGGGTGACGGACCTAAATAATTCAATGTGGCCGTTGTTTCAACGGACCGTGGGAAGGGTCTGTGAGAAAATAGGACAAGTCCCATTTTTCCACGCTTCACTCCATAGACTCTAGTCCCGCAAAGCACAGATGCACCTCGGACGTGAAGAACGACCGTTGTTCACGTTCGAGATGCGCAGCGCCCGTTTGAATTTAGGGTTATCCTGTGTGTGGGCACACATGGGCTTTCGGTCCAGATGACTGACTGATTTTGCTCACACCGGTGCTATGCAACTTCTATGTATAGTGCATACATAGAAGTTGCATCGCAAAAAGTTAAAATTTTAATGAATGTAAATTTACAAAATTTTTTAAAAACACAACACATACATTTCATGAAATTAGAAAAAAAAAAAGAGGCTACAAATGGTTTTTAGCCTTTAAAGAGGTTTTCCCATCCACAGGATATGCCATAAATACCCAAAAGATGCGGATCCCACCATCTAGACCCTGTTCTAGCTTACTCGGCTCCGCTGCCACTTCCTGGTTAGATGGTCGGAAGTTACGGAAACAGCCGAGGGATCGCTGAGCTACACGGTTTCCGTAACTCCCATAGAAATGAATGGGAGTTACTGAAACAATGTGGCACGGCGAGCTACTCTGTTTCCGGAGCTTGGTAGCCACTGAAACAGCATAGCTCGCCGTGTTTCCGTAACTCCCATTCACTTCTATGCAATTTACGTGAACAGTGTAGCTCGGCTGTTTCCGTAACTCCCAACCACCTAACCAGGATGTGGCCAGGAGGCAGCGGAGCCAAATAAGCTAGAATGAGATTTAGGGGGCCCCATTCTAGAAATAGGTGCGGTTCCCAGAGGTGGGACCCGCATCTATTGGACTTTTATAGCATATCCTGTGGATATGCCATAAATGTCCAAGATGGGGAAACCCATTCAATTATTAAAGATAGTGGTAGCATAGTATATATAATTAAAACTAGAAAACTTTACCACTTTTCTTTTTTAATAGAAAGATCTTGATCCACATAAGGAGAGCAGTGGAAAACAAGTCACAATGATGAGCTCTTCCACAATCCCTTCTTTATGTATCTTCAGTTCCACATTCTTCAGTTTTGACTTTCTTTTTTCGCCCCCCTCCTTGTTTGCCTTTTCCTTTTTTAATAGCTGAACACCGTAATGCAGTGTGTTTGGAACTGTCTTCACGTCTAAGTTTTCTGAAAATACATACATGGATTTAAGAGAACGATAAGCTTTATTTTAATAGATAGGAATAAAAAAATGTTCATCTTACGTTCCCAAATTCGGCTCCTTGTAATTAACTGGATTGCGTCTCCTCCTAGCTTGACCATGAGATTCTTCTTCTGAGCAAGACTTTGGAGACTGTTTAGTGGCGTCAACATTTTGGTTTGTCAGATCCTCAAAAGTTTTAATAGCTGTAGAAACAATAGATAGAAATTACTATTTTTTTTACTATGTCCACAAATTCTGGCCAAAAAGTCTATCCATACACACGGTTAGAAGCGTACAAGTTCGTTCTGGATGATGCAAATCTAAAGTACAAAAAATGTTAGTCAAAGTGAATACAAGGTTCTATAGAGAAAAACAAGCAGATAGCGCGAACATCAAACACGCCAACTAAAATCTGCAACGTCAACTTTCAACCACCTGGAACAAGAGTGTCAACAACCATAGACTTCTACTGTTCTGTAGAACAGTTCACCAAAACCCAACCCGATTAACCTCTTCCCGCACCTTGGCGTAAATGCACGCCCAAGTGAGAAGTAACTTTGCGCACCTGGGAATGCAGTTATGTCCGCGCTTTAAGGGCATGTTCACACGTGGCGCAAACGCTGCAAAACCAAAAAAAACGATATACATATGGTATTGCCGTAATCGTACCGACCCGCAGAATAAAGTAAAATGGTAATTTATAGCCCACGGTGAACGCCGTAAAAAAGTAACAAACAAAAAACATTGTCAGAATTGATGGTTTTTGGTCACCTTGCTTGCCAAAAAATTGAATAAAAAGTGATGAAGAAATAAATCACATGTACCCCAAAATGGTACCAATGAAAACTACAGATTGTCCCGCAACAAATAAGCCCTCACACAACTCCGGTGAAGAAAAAATAAAGACATTCTGGCTCTCAGAATATGGCGACGCAAAATGTGCAGTGTTCCAAAAGCGGATAAGATTGGGCACCATTTATCAGTGCGACACCGGCCACAGATCTGTGAATTATTATTTATTTACCCCATTATTATACCCTCTTATTATGCCCTGATGTTCTCCGCAGATTACATATGCCCCCACATTATAAACTGAAATACCAGTAAAACGCCAAACAGAACTACTGCCAAGCAAAATCTGCGCTCCAAAAGTCAAATGATGCTCCCTCCCTTCTGAGCCCTACAGCGTGCCCAAACAGCAGTTTATGTCTGCAGATATGGCATCGCCATACCCGGGAGAACCCAGTTAATATTTTATGAGGTATTTGTCTTCAGTGGCACAAACTGGGCACAACATATTGTGCCGTAAAATGACATATCAGTGGAAAACCCTTTGCGCACCACGACTTAATAACATGTTGTGGTGTGTGTGTGTGATATATGGAGCGGGCTCAGCCCGCGCCATGTGCTTCGGGTGTCAGCTGTGTATTACAGCTGACACCTGGGACTAACGGACAGGAACAGCGATTGCGCTGTTACAGGAACTTGTAAAAATAACAATATACTGCAATACATTAATATTGCAGTGTATTGTACCAGCTATCTAATGATTGCTCGTTCAAGTCCCCTAGGGGGATTAATAAAATGTGTAAAAAAAATTGTAAAAAGTTATTATTGAAAAAATTGTAATAAATATTTAAAGTCCAAAAAAAATAAATACACAAAATTGGTATCGCTGTGTCTGTAAAAGTCCAAACTATTACAATACACCATTATTTAACTCGCACGGTGAACGCCGTTAAAAATAAAGAATTTCAAACGGCAGAATCGCCGTTTTTTCAGGAAAAAAAAGTAGATTTTCACCTTTACAGACCAATTCCATTGAATTCAGCAAAACAACTGTGGGGTCAAAATGCTAAAATTACCCCCAGAAAAGTTCCTTGAGGGGTGTGGTTTCCAAAATGGGGTCACTTTTGGTCCCTCCAGTGCATTGCAAACGCGACACGGCACTGAGAACTATTCCTGCAAAATCAGAAATCCAAAAGGTGCTCCTTCTCTTCTAAGCCCTGCTGTGGGTCCAAACAACAGTTTATTACCACATATGGGGTATTGCTATAATCGTGAGAAATTACTTTACATATTTTGGGGTGTTTTTTCTCCTTTATTCCTTGTAAAAATGTACAAAAGTTTTTTTTCTGATAAAAATTGACTAATTCAAATACATTTGACAAAAAAACCTGTGGGTTCAAAATGCTAACTATACCCCTAAATAAATTCATTAAGGGGTGTAGTTTCAAAAATGGGGTCACTTTTGGGGGGTCTTTACGGTTTTGGCACAAGACCTCTTCAAATCTGACATGGTGCCTTAAATATATTCTAAAAAAAAGGAGGCCCCAAAATCCAGTAGGGGCTCCTTTGCTTCTGAGGCATGTGCTTCAGTCCAGTAGCGCACTAGGGCCACGTGTGTGATATTTCTAAAAACTACAGAATCTGGGCAATAAATATTGAGTTGCATTTCTTGGGAAAAACCTTCTGTGGTACAGAAAAAAAAGTATTACTAATGAATTTTGGCAAAAAAAATATGAAATTTGTAAATTTCACCTCCATATTGCTTTAATTCCTGTGAAACGCCTAAAAGGTTTAAACAGTTTCTGAATGCTGTTTTCAATACTTTGAGGGGTGCAGTTTTCAAAATGGGGTGATTCATGGGGTCTATCTAGTAGATAAGGCCCTCAAAGCCACTTCAGAACTGAACTGGTCCTTGACAAAATAGCCTTTTGAAATTTTCTTGAAAATTTGAGAAATTGCTGCTAAAGTTCTAAGCCTTGTAACGTCCTAGAAAAATAAAAGAATGTTTAAAAAATGATGCAAACATAAAGTAGACATATGAGAAATGTTAACTAGTGACTATTTTGTGTGGTATTACTATCTGTTTTACAAGTAGATACATTTAAATTTAGAAAAATGCAAATTTTTGCACATTTTCTCTAAATCTTGGTGTTTTTTTAGAAATAAATATTGAATTTATTCACCACATTTTTTCACTAACATAAAGTACAATGTGTCACGAGAAAACAATCTCAGAGTCACTTGGATAGGTAAAAGCATTCCAAAGTTATTACCACATAAAGTAACACGTCAGATTTGAAAAAAATCGGCTTTGTCCTGAAGACCAAAACAGGCTCAGTCCTGATGCATGAACCGCCTTTTATATTTCTGACTGTCTAAGGATCTGCTCACACCACTTTTTGTGCACTCATACAGCTGAATTGACAAAAAAAACGTAAAAAGATAATGTGTTTCAGAAGATAGCGACACAAAATGCCCCCCCCCCCCTATAAAACATGCTTTTATTGAGCAAAAGTACTAAAATATAAAAAAAAACTATACATATTTGGTATCCACATAGTCCTATCAAACCACAGAATAAAGTTAACGCTATAGATAGCCCCCGGTAAACCGCGTAATAAAACAAAACTATATATCTCTATCCATCTATATCAAAAACAATGGCAGAATTGTACCCCAAAATTGAAAATACAACCCGTTCCGCTAAACAAAAAAACACAGCTATGTCGACAAGAAAATAAAAAAAGTTATGGCTCTTGCAATACGGCAATGGAAAAACAAAAATATAAAAGGCAAAACACTCAGACCTGAAGGCACAAAATAGGCCAGTCATTAATGGGTTAAATGTTCTAGAGAACTTTTTGTTCTGGAAATCAGTGGTGGTCTGACATCAGACGTCACATGCATCTAGGACATCAGAAGACCATTTTAAGATGTTCAGATTGCAATATTTTCACTCTGATGGGGAGAGACTTAGCAGAGATCGGGACAGTCTTGATCTGCGGCATCACATTAGTCTTATCAGGCCCTGTTCACACTAAGTTTTTTGCAGGCGAAAAAAAATCTGCTTCAAAATTCCTTCAGGAATTTTGAGGCAGATTTTGACCCGCTGGCAGAACATTTACTGCGTTTTTCAGCCGTGGCCATTTAGCGTCACAGGCAGAGAACGCAGAAAAGACTGCTTTGTCTGCCTCCCATTGATGTCAATGGGAGGTCAGAGACGGAAACGCCTGGAGGGCAGAAAACGATCAATGGGAGGCAATTTCGGGTGTTTCTGGCGCGGTTTCCGCGTCAAAAGCAGCGCCAAATTACACTGTGTGAACACCCCCTTACCGTTTAGAAGTTTTTTTTGTTTTGTTTTTTTTCTGGTAAATTTAAACCACTACAAGATTAAAACACATCCAGCAACGTTGAAAAGCCCATGCAACAACCTAAAAACCCACGCGGATCCATACAAGAGAGGTTCAGTTTAGAAGACTTACTCCGAGCTACAGAAACACATTGATAAGTACCTGGTTCATAGATTTCCACACTGAGGTCTTCAACCTTGCATTGCCGAAGACTTCCAATTTCAGTTTTATGTGGTTCTTGTTGATGGTCGTCGTAATTTTCCTCTAGAACATTGTTCAAATCATGAGAAAGTTCCTTATTACAATCCTCAGACACTGGGCGCTCAGAAGAAGGAAAGCTTTTTAAAGAAGTGCTTCTGGAGTTGGTGGCGGATGGGAATTCTGCAAAACTGGACAACTCGGTTGTATTTTCAAGTATGGACTCGCTAACCATATCAAGCGTAAAAGAGTCATTCAAATTTGTAGTGACGTTTGGGATTTTTCTTGCCTTATCCCTCTGACTAGATGGTAGATTAATAAAGCTCTCCCGGGCAAGTGTAGCTTTTTCACCCTTGAAGTCGTCCTGTTTACCAGGCAAAATATGGGTCTTCCTTTTGTCGAATTCAGAAAAGAGGTCAGATGAGGCCTTCTTCCCCGAACATCTGGTAACATGCTTCTTGCAGTCAGATGTATCATTGAGGTCTGACACGGCATTACAATTCTTGTTTTCAGAATCCGATTTTTTGGTATCTGGTCTATTTTTAGTCTTGCGATAGACCTTTACCGGGACAAGAGATTTCACATCATTTTCTGGCTCGACAAAGGTGTTATTTGACATTTTTAAGGTAACCGAGACCAAGGGATTTGGTTCTGAAACCACAAAAGTTTCTCTCCTATACTTAACTCCGTGAGCTTTGGATATTCGCTCATTTGCCACTGGGTGCTGTTTTGTTGAGCTGTCCACCACATAGGTCTCCCTCCGTATTTTCTGCTCTTGATGATTTACATGGATATTGGGCATTATATTTATTTTCTTACTACGGTCAGTAGATTCCTTTATGTTGTCATTTTCTTCTACCATTTGTTCTTGATCCTTTGAATTTCCACGTGTTTTCCGTTTCTTTTTTCTGGAACATTCCACATGTGAGGCTTCCTTAACGTTTTTTGATCTTCTCTTCTTAGGTGCCACATCAGCAATATTGCCTGCTTCTGTCCAATGGTCTTTTACTACAGTAAATGCCAATTTGCTCTTTTCACCATTTAATACTATGGTCTCATCTAAAACTATTTGCCCTGTTACACAGGACTCTCCAGACACTGACACTTCAGGTTTTGATTGTGTTCTGCTTTCAAAAACATCAAGCCCTTCTTGTACCACAGGCCCCGGTAAAACGTATGTCCTGCGATCATCGTGTCGATCACTTGTCAAACTCTCATGGAACTTATCTGCAGTAGCTCCTTTTTCGTTGCTGTTGGATGATTCGTCGACTTGTTGCTCAACAGAAGATGCAGCTCTCTTTGTTTTTTCACGGACGGACTTCTTCACTTTTCTTAAGGTGCCAGTCTGTTTCACAGGTATGCCAGATTTGTTTTTGGAAGCTTGCTTCTTATTTTTAGATAACACTGAAATTATAGTAGAAGATTCACTTGAAGTCATTTCCATATCGGCTTCATATACGGTTTTCTCTTGCTCCACATGTCCATCAACCGTATGTTGATCACTTTCCCCGTTTTGTACAAGCTTTAGTTCATTTGTACCTTCATATAAAACATTGCTGATGTCTTTGCCCGCATCATTGCCTTGATCAGTGTCCAATTTTTTGGACAGTGAAGAGCAATGTGACGTTGTTGATAGCCTGTCCTTTTGCAAGACAGAATCAATATAAGAGCTTTTTGCTCCACCAAAGTCTTTGCGTTCCAAGTCAGGAAAAATAATGACATCTGTACCCATCTCCCATTGTGCACTAGGAGAGCTCTCCTGGCTCATACCCATTGAGCTCATGGTCTGGTTAGTTTCAGACTTCATAGACCCTGTGCTAGAATGGGATAACATGCACCTTTTCTTCCTTTTCGTAACAAATTCACCACTTTGTGCCTTTCTGTTGCTAGAAGAAAATACTTCATCCAATGGTAGCAAGGAGTCCTTGACTTTCCCAGAGAGAGAATCCCGGCTTGCGTTCTCATTGAATTCTGAAAGTTGTTCTAAAAAGAAATATAAAATATTTATTATATATTCTATATAAATAATACAGTGGCATCTTCTATGTCTAAGGGGTAGTTAACACAACGTTAACACAGGAATTTTGCAGTAGATTTTAAAATGCCAGCATTTTTTTAAACGTATTTTTCTGCGTCGCAGGTTTTTTCTGCCTCCCATGGTTTTCAATGGTAGGTCAGAGGCGAAAAGCGCTCAAAGAAAGAGCATGCCTCCCTTATGGGGACTCAGAAAGCCAAGTCCCCATGAGGGGATAGGGAAGAATGTCCTGCTTGTATTATTGGGCTGAAAATGCTGCAGCAGGCATAATGGCATCGGCCATGTTGAAATAGGGCTGGGCAATTAATCAAATTAATTCGATTAACTCGCCCTGGTCTGCCCCCTCCTGTTTCTGCTTCCCCATGGAACTGCTGTTCTGTACTGAACAAAATGATACAGCACGAAACAGCAGTTCCGCGGAGGAAGCAGGGACTCCTCGTATATAGCAAAACGACCCCGCTGTAGATAACACCCCCCTTATAGATCGCGCCGATGTAGATAGCACCTGCTTGCAGATCGCACCACCACCGCCCTTGTACCTTGCAGATCACACTACCCCCCTATTTACCTTGTAGTTCACACCACAACCCCCTTATAGATCGTGCCGCTGTAGATAGCACCCCCTTGCAGATCGCACCACCCACCCTTGTACCTTGTAGATCGCACAACCCACCCCTTATAGATCGCACCGTTGTAGATAGCACCGCCTTGCAGATCGCACCCCCCCTTATACCTCGTAGATCGCACCACAACCCCCCTTATAGATTGTACCGCAGTAGATCGCACCCGCTTGCAGATCGCACCCCCCCCCCCTTGTACCTTGTAGATCGCACCCTCCCCCATGTACCTTGTAAATCGCACCACAACCCGCCCTCTTATGGCTGGGGATTCAGCTCCTAGTGGCAGCTACAGCGGCGCAATCTCAAAGGGAGGGGGGTGCAATCTACAAGTAAGGGTGGGTGGTGCTGTAATTTACAAGCGAGGTGGGTGCGCTCTACAAAGGAGGCGGGTGGTGCTGCGATCTGCAATGGAGGGGGGAGTGGTGCTGCAATCTACATGTGGGGGTGAGATCTACATGTGGGGGTGCGATCTACGAGGTGAGGTACGATCTACGTGGGGGTGCTATCTGCAATGGCTTGTGGCACTGTCGACATGGGCATTTCTTTTCACTGTCGTGTGATTGTAGCCTAAATGACTATAATGCCGGGAGTCCCGTTCACATGAACCCTGGTAGGGCTGTGAAAACTGGCTGACACACGGATCATTTTTCACGGTCCAATCATCGGAGACCGGTTGAGGTGGTGACGGGCAGAGGGGGATGTTAGTGCACGCAGTGCATCACTGATTAGAGATTCTGTTAACCTGTTCCTTGCCGGGGAACACAAGGGGAACACATGTATCTATTCCTTTGCACACCTAACAATTATTTGCATTAGCTAGCGCCAGGTGCCCTATACTCTAGTATTTTATCGAATATTTTTTTCATGTGATGTCCTACTCGCCTCTTTGGGTTATATATTTTATCTTTGTCTTGTGTATGTGTCTTTTTTTTATTGTGGGCTTTGTCGGCCTTATTTCTTAAGATTTTAGTATTTTCAAAATGATACACCGTTTTTTTTGTTTATTGTCGATACCTTCCTATTGGTATACAAAATGAGCCAGAGCCCCAAACTACACGCTACTGAATGGTAGGTCCAGGGGACCTATACTGCAAGCAAGCGGTAGCCTGGGGGGGGGGGGGGTAACATTCACCAACCTCTCCGCGCTTTTTCTCCATCTTCCAGACTAATAACCTGGAGCACCCCTTAGTGTTACAGCCTTTACTAGGGGGACACTGGTGGGAGAAGTGTTAGAGGTGCCGCTTAGGTTGGTGGGTGACAGAGGAGCTGACACTCTTGTCCCACTTCACAGGCAGGTCGGGCATCAGTGCATTTGAAACATGAGAGCGAGCGCTCGCCAAGGAGAGGACACAGGTGTCAAACCGGGGTCTCATCTTCTTGCTTGATGGAAAATAAATGAAAAAGTAAAAAATCCTTGCTAGAGACTCTGCTGCTATCAGCAGAAGCGTCTGCCTCCTACAACACTAAGCTAAGGCCTCATTCACACGGCAGGGTTTCCCGGCCGGGTGCCGGCCGTTCATAAATCAGCCGGCACCCGGCTGCATTAGGAATAATAGACCCCTAATGGGGCTATTCACACGACCGATTTTTTGACGGCCGGGAAAACCAGCCGTCAAAAAATAGGACATGCTCTATCTTCGCCCGGGTACCCGGCCCCCATAGAAGTCTATGGGGCCGGGAATTACACGGCCATCACCGGAATGTGTCCCGAGTGATGGCCGGGTTTTCCGGCGCTTGCGCTCTATCTCCTCCTCCTCACAGCGCAGAGTGCATGTGAGGAGGAGGAGTTGATGCAATTCTGACGAATGGCATCGCTGTACACTGTGGCAGGGCCGGGGTGTACAGCAGGTGGAAGGGAGCGCTGCGCTGGCTCCCTTCCCCTGCTTGTTAAAAGCACCCTGGCCCGGCGACACCTTCGATGGCGCCGCTAGCAGCTGCTGCGGCTGCTACTACTGCAGCGACGCCACTATAGCAGAGCAGGGAGGTATCTCCCTGCTCTGCTATGTGCTAGCCGCACTTTAGCTCCTTGAAGGAGCGGAATCCCCGAACACACGGGGATTCCGCTCCTGGACAGAGCGCTTGATGTCTCTGTCCATATCTGGGCAGTGACATCAGGGGAAACTCCTGAAGCGGAATCCCCGAACACATGGGGATTCCCCTTCAGGAGTTGCCGCTGATGTCACTGTCCAGATCTGCCCGGCCCGGCACGGATGCAAAACTTAATGCAAACCGGCCGGGCAAAATGGCCGATTTTACCGGCCGACACTCGGGCTCGGGAACGACCCGGTCGTGTGAATCCCACCTTAGACTGAATAGGGACTGTGGGCAGGGTATATCCTATAAGAGGAGTCACTTTTTTTTTTATATCTTAGTGTCAAGCCTCCTAGTGGCAATAACATATAGCCACAGTCTGTGTCCCCCAAATGTAACGAACAAGAAAAGACAAATTATCGATAATATATAAATCCTAAGATATATCATGGTATATTTGTATGGGCTTTGTGTAATCGACATGCAGCCAAGTATTACCTTTGGAAGATAAATTCAAGGTATGCAATTCTGGTTCATCCAGCTTGTCACGGTTTTCTCTGACAACAGTGGTTAGTGGTGAAGGTGGAACAATAAGGCGATTTTCTTCATTCACCACAATAGGTTGACGACTGTTGCGTTTAACTTGCCCCACGGAGTTGGAAGGAACCCTTAATGCCACTCCTGTTAGCCTAACCGTTAAGAGAGAGAAACCGTAACATTATTACATACATTTTCAAGCTACACATGGTAGTTATGATCTCCTAATTATATGATAAAGGAGGCTACTGAAAAAAATAACTTGCTAATCGGCGAGTGTCCGACAGCTGGGACCCCCACCGTTTACAAGAACGGGGGTTCCATACCCCGTTTGAACGGCGCAGCAGATCGCTAATGCGCACTGCAGCTCTATGCATTGTCTTTGGGAGCGCCGGAAATAGCTATTTCCGCCGCTGCCATAGAGAATGAATGGAGCAGCAGTGCACATGAGCGAGCTGCTGCTCCATTCAAACAGGGTAAATGGTTGGGGTCCCAGCTGTCGAACACCCACCGATCAGAAATTTACCCTCTATCTTACGGAAAGGGGGTAACTTGTTGTACCTGGAATACCCCTTTAACCCCTTAGTGACCAGCCTATTTTAGGCTCTAATGACTAAGCAATTTTTTTTATTGTCGGATTCAAAGAGCTAGAACTTTTTTTTAATTTTCCGTCGACATAGCTGTATGAGGACTTGTTTTTTGTGGGGTTAGTTCTACTTTTTAATGGCACCATTTTGGGGTACATATTTTTTGATGAACTTTTATAAACTTTTTTTAAAAATTTTTTTTTTGGGGGGGGGGGGGGGATAGAAAAAAAACCTGAAAACCATTATCCTGTGCGTTTTAAATTTTGTTCACCGGGCGGTGTAAATAACACGTTCCCTTTATTCTATGGGTCGTTACGATTACGGCGATACCACATATGTAGAGGTTTTTTTTTATGTTTTACGACTTTCAATACTTTCCAAGAGCCAGAACTTTTGTAGTGAAATGTGGGCTTGTTTTTTGCAAGACGAAACGTAGTTTTCATTGGTAAATTTTTTGGGGAACACGGGACTTATTGATTAACTTTTATTATGACTTTTTTGGGGGGCAATGGAAAAACATGGCGATTTTGCCATTGGTTTTTGCATTTGTTTTTTATGGCATTCAGTTTGCGGCTTAAATTACATGTTAACTTTATTGTTTGAGTCCTTACGATTGCGGCGAAAACCATATAGGTGTACTTTTATTTCTTTTTTTACACTTTTACTAAATATAACCCCTTTTTTAACGGTCACCTTTATCAATCATTTTTAATTAACTTTATTTATAGACTTCTTATTTTTTCAGTCCCACTAGGAGACTTCACTATGCAATCTTTAGATCACAGATATAATATAACTTCGTATACTAGAGCATTACTGCCTGTCAGTGCAAAACAGTGCCTCCCCGGCGGCATTTAGCTCCGTGATCCAGCTGTCTCTAGACAGCTGTATCAGAGCTTCAACTGGAGACCACTCACCGCGGTCTCCGGTCATGTGATCGTTGTGACAACCTGTCACAACGATCACATTACTCCTCCCAGTGGTGCTTACGCGCTGGACTGTGAGGAGCTCTGTGATACAACTGTATCACGGAGCTTTCACCTGGAGACTCGGTCTCTAGTCATGTGATCGCTGCGACAGCCTGCCCACACCACTACCAATATTGGTCTATGGAGATTGCCTGGCAGTGCGCAGGATTTTATGTAGCTGTTTGCAACGGAAGTGGCTGAAACATCTAAAGTCAATAATTAGGAGGGATGTCCACATACTTCTGACCATATACTATAGAATCGCATTATATATTTCATATATTACCTAAAGCCTTGATACTCATCCGTAGACAATGCACTCTGCTGGCTAAAACGTTGACTCTTTGTTTCATTTAACGATAGACGATCTGATGACTATAGGAGGTAAATATTTAAAACAGAATACAGTTACGGTAGTTTCTTAAAAGCAGCAAAATATAGTCTGTTCACATTCCCATCTATTGAACTGTCAAACACTGAAGTAATACACCCCCTCCCCATCTCCACTCTTCAATCCTTTCAATGCATTACCACATATAGGCCTCCTATACACATTTTTTTTCAGCATTTTAAAATGCATGCACAAAAAAAATGCATTTCAAACTTTTTACATGCATTTTTAGTGGCGTTTTTAATTTTGCAATATTTTGTACATGCATTTTTCCTGGCATTTTTGAAGCCCTGTAAAGAAGCCTATGGAAAAACAACCAGGAAAGAAAATGCCAAATCTAGAGTGTGCTGCGTTTAAAACAAACAACAAAAAAGGTCACTGACCCCCAAAAAGCAACAGAAACGCCACAAACCCAGAGGCTCTGTATGTAGTTACTTTCATATATTACTGTTCAGTTTAACCCCTTCCCTCTTTGGCCGCTTTTGACCTTCCTGACAGAGCCTCATTTTTCACTTTATGTGGTAATAACTCCGGAATGCTTTTACCTATCCAAGTGATTCTGAGATTGTTTTCTCGTGACACATTGGACTTTATGTTACTGGCAAAATTTGCCCGATACATTCAGTATTTAATTGTGAAAAACACCAAAATTTAGCGAAAAATTGCAAAAATGAGCATTTTTCTCAATTTAAATGTATCTGCTTGTAAGACAGGCAGTTATACCACACAAAAATGTTGCTAACTAACATCCCCCATATGTCTACTTTAGATTGGCATCGTTTTTTGAACATCATTTTATTTTTCTAGGACGTTACAAGGCTTAGAACTTTAGCAGCAATTTCTCACATTTTCAAGAAAATTTCAAAATGCTATTTTTACAGGGGCCAGTTCAGTTGTGAAGTGGCTTTGAGGTCCTTAGATATTAGAAACCCCCAATAAGTAACCCCATTTTAAAAACTGCACCCCTCAAAGTATTCAAAAAAGCATTTAGAAAGTTTCTTAACCCTTTAGACATTGCGCAGGAATTAAGGCAAAGTAGAGGTGAAATTTACAAAGTTCATTATTTTTTTCCAGAAATTCATTTTTTTGTACCACAGAATTTTTTACCCAAGAAATGCAACTCAATATTTATTGCCCAGGTTCTGCAGTTTTAGTAAATATCCCACATGTGGCTCTAGTGCGCTACTGGACTGAAGCACCGGCCTCAGAAGCAAAGGAGCACCTGGTGGATTTTGGGTCTCCTTTTTATTAGAATATATTTTAGGCACCATGTCAGCTTTGAACAGGTCTTGTGGAACTAAAACAGTGGAAACCCCCCAAAAGTGACCCCATTTGGGAAACTACACCCCTCGAGGAATTTATCTAGGGTTGTAGCAAGCATTTTGACCGGCCAGTTTTTTTGCAAAAATTTTTGGAACTAGGCCATGAAAATGAAAATCTACATTTTTTCAAATAAAATGTAGGTTTAGCTAATTTTTTTTCATTTCCAAAAGAACTAAAGTAGAAAAAGCACCACAACATTTGTAGAGCAATTTCTCCCGAGTAAAACAATACCCCACATGTGGTAATAAACGGTTATTTGGACACACGGCAGGGCTTAGAATGGAAAGAGCGCCATTTGGCTATTGGAGCTCAAATTTAGCAGGAATGGTTTGCGGAGGCCATGTCGCATTTGCAAAGCCCCCTAGGGGACAAAACAGTGGAAACCCCCAACAAGTGACCCCATTTTGGAAACTATACCCCGCGAGGAATCTATCTAGGGGTGTAGCAAGCATTTTGACCGGCCAGTTTTTTTTGCAAAAATTTTTGGAACTAGGCCATGAAAATGAAAATCTACATTTTTTCAAATAAAATGTAGGTTTAGCTAATTTTTTTTCATTTCCACAAGGACTAAAGGAGAAAAAGCACCATAAAATTTGTAAAGAAATTTCTCCCGAGTAAAACAATACCCCACATGTGGTAATAAACGGTTGTTTGGACACACGGCAGGGCTTAGAAAGGAAAGAGCGCCATTTGGCTCTTGGAGCTCAAATTTAGCAGGAATGGTTTGCGGAGGCCATGTCACATTTGCAAAGCCCCTGAGGGGACAAAACATGGGAAACCCCCAAAAAGTGACCCCATTTTGGAAACTATACCCCTTGAGGAAATTATCTAGGGGTACAGTGAGCAGTTTGACCCCACAGGTGTTTTACAGAACTTATTGGAAGTAGGCCGTAAAAATGAAAATCTACATTTTTTCAAATAAAATGTAGGTTTAGGTATTTTTTTTTCATTTCCACAAGGATTGAAGGAGAAAAAGCACCATAAAATTAGTAAAGCAACTTCTCCCGAGTAAAACAATACCCCACATGTGGTCACAAACATCTGTTTGGACACACGGTAGGGCTCAGAATGGAACTAGCACCATTTGGATTTTGGATAGTGTCTGGGCGCCATGTTACATTTGCTGAGCCCCTGTAGTACTAGTACAGTGGAAACACCCCAAAATTGACTACATTTGGGAAACTGCACCCCCTGAGGAATCATCTAGGGGTATAGTGAAAATTTTGATCCCAAAGGTTTTTTGCTGAATTAATTAGAATTAAGCTATGAAAAATAATTTTTTTTTCCAACAAGAAGTAGTTTTAGATCAACATTTTTCATTTTTACAAGGAATAGAGAAGAAAAAGCACCCCAACATTTGTAAAGTAATTTCTCCCGAGTACGGTAACACCCCATATGTGGTTATAATAGGCTGTTTACGTATATGGGAGCATTCAGAAGAAAAGGAGCGGTATTTATCTTTTGGAGCGTCGATTTTGCTGGAATGGTTTGCGGACAGCATGTTGCATTTGCAAAACCCCTGATGTAACAAACAAAAGTGACCCCGTTTTAGAAACTACACCCCTAAAGGCATTTATCAAGGGGTGTAGTGAGAATTTAGACTCCACGGGTGTTTTTCCGAAATGAATACGCAGTGGATGGTGCAAAGTGAAAATTGCAATTTTTCCACTGATCTGCCTATTCATCGCACAATATGTTGTGCCCCTAGAGAATCTTACCCCATAAATTGTTAAGCGGGTTCTCCCGGGTATGGTAATGCCTTACTTGTGGCCATAAATTGCTGTTTGGGCACACTGTAGGGCTAAGAAGTGAAAGACCGCCATTTTGAGCATGGATTTTGCTTGGTAGTAGTTCTGTTTGGGGTTTTGCTGGTATTTCCGTTTATAATGTAGGGCATATGTAATCTGTGCCAAGTACATCAGGGCATAATAAGAGGGTATAATAATGGCGTAAATAATACAATTATCCATAGATGTGTGGTACGCTGTGAAGCAATCCGTTATGCACAGGCCGGTGTCACACTGATAAACGGTTTTCTTTCTCACTCCCCTTTTGTAACGCTCTGCACCTTTTGGGGACTTTTTCTCCTTCGTAGTTTGGGAAATATTACTGGGAAAGTTTTGCGCTGGTATAATACGGGCGCCCTCGCTTCCAGTGGATGTGCGATGTCCCTTCCCTTTCCTAGTTCCTAAATACTAGGGCCCTGAAACTGAAGGAATGTTCCCCTCCGGCCTGCGCATTGAGATGTTTTTTCATCACCGCATTACTAGTGCCGTAACTTTTTTATTTTTCAGTTGATTCAGCGGTGTGCGGGCTTGTTTTTTGCGAGACGGGCTGTAGATTTTTGTACCATTTTGGAACACATACGACTTTTTGATCACTTTTTATTTCATTTTTTGGTAAAGGAAATTACCAAAAACAAGCAATTCTGGAATAGTTTTTTATTGTTTTTTTTTATCGGCATCCACAGTGCGCCCTAAATTACATGTTCGCTTTATTCTGCGGGTCGATACGATTACGGTGATACCAAATTTATATAGTTTTTTTTATGTATTGCAGCTTTTGCACAATAAAATCACTTGTTTTATAAAATAATTTGTTTTCTGTGTCGACATATTGTAAGACCCATAACTTTTTTATTTTTGCGTGCACAAAGCGGTGTCAGGGACTATTTTTTGCCGGACGGATTGTCGTTTTTATTAGTACTATTTTGGAGTAAATGTGACTTTTGGATCACTTTTTATAGCATTTTTTGGAAGGAGATGTGACCTAAAAACAAAGATTCTGGCGTTGTTTTTCATGTTTTTTTTACGGTGTTTACCGTGCGGGATAAATTACATAATTGTTTTGTAGTTTGGGTCGTTACGTACGCGGCGATACCAATTATGTATAGTTTTTTTTATGTATTGCGGCTTTTGCACAATAAAATCACTTTTTTTATAAAATCATTTGTTTTCTGTGTCACCATATTCTAAGACCCATAACTTTTTTATTTTTGCGTGCACAAAGCGGTGTCAGTGATTATTTTTTGCGGGACGGATTGTCGTTTTTATTAGTACTATTTTGGAGTAAATGTGACTTTTTGATCACTTTTTATAGCATTTTTTGGAAGATCTAAAAACAAAGATTCTGGCGCTGTTTTTCATGTTTTTTTTTTTACGGCGTTCACCGTGCGGGATAAATTACATAATAGTTTTGTAGTTTGGGTCGTTACGGACGCGGCGATACCAATTATGTATAGTTTTTTTTAATTTTTAAGGTTTTTCCCATAATAAAAGACTTACTATGGGAAAAAAGTCAGTTTAGCTTTATTTTTATTTGAAATGTGTGTGTTTTTATTGTTTTACCACATTTTTATTATCTTTTTTTTACTTTTCTGACTTGTCCCACTAGGGGACATGAGGGCCTGATGCCCCGATCGCTAATCTAATACACTGCACTACATACGTAGTGCAGTGTATTAGCGCTGTCAGTTATTCACTGACAGCAAGCCTATGAGGACGCGCCGCAGGCGGGTCCTCATCGGCTCCCGTACAAGGCAGACTCGGACGCCATTTTCTGGCGTCCGATTGCCACAGCAACCCAGTGATTGCATCACTGGGTTGCCGGTAGGGTGAAAACCTATCAGATCCTGCGCTCTATTGAGCGCAGCATCTGAGGGGTTAATCTGCCGGATCGGAGAGTAGCTCCGGTCCTGGCAGTTACAGGAGGGTGCCAGCTGTATAATACAGCTGTCACCCCGCGGTGATGGTGCCGGCTCTGCTTCGGAGCCCGCACCATTACTGCGCCGTACATATACGGCGCTTTGCGGGAAGCACCTCCCGACAGCGCCGTACATGTACGGCGCATGTCGGGAAGGGGTTAAAGGTGCTGTTCCGGTATTAAATGTAATTGCAATATAATTCAGAATTACAAATTAATGTTTTGTAATTTAAGTTTGAAAAAAAATAAATTCTTACACACAGCCCTGCACACGTGCGCACAACTCTTCTTTAGCTTTATATGTTGGACTCTCTCTCTGGCTCTAAAAAGAAATGCAATGTGGGGCATTTGTGAAGTTTCTTCTAGAGGAGGCAAAGGCAGCGAAACAAAACGAGCAACCGTGTTGTGGTCAATGACTCCTGCTCAGAATGGTCCCCGGTTATAAGTGGTGCACCCCAGGGTTCAGTGCTGGGACCACTATTATTCAACTTATTTATTAATGATATAGAGGATGGGATTAATAGCACTATTTCTATTTTTGCAGATGACACCAAGCTATGTAATATAGTTCAGACTATGGAAGATGTTCATGAATTGCAAGCCGATATGGACACACTGAGTGTTTGGGCATCCAGTTGGCAAATGAGGTTTAATGTAGATAAATGTAAAGTTATGCATCTGGGTACGAACAAACTGCATGCATCATATGTCCTAGGGGGAGCTACACTGGGGGAGTCACTTGTTGAGAAGGATCTGGGTGTACTTGTAAATCATAAACTAAATAACAGCATGCAGTGTCAATCAGCTGCTTCAAAGGCCAGCAGGATATTGTCGTGTATTAAAAGAGGCATGGACTCGCGGGACAGGGATGTAATATTACCACTTTACAAAGCATTAGTGAGGCCTCATCTAGAATATGCAGTTCAGTTCTGGGCTCCAGTTCATAGAAAGGATGCCCTGGAGTTGGAAAAAATACAAAGAAGAGCAACGAAGCTAATAAGGGGCATGGAGAATCTAAGTTATGAGGAAAGATTAAAAGAATGAAACCTATTTAGCCTTGAAAAAAGACGACTAACGGGGGACATGATTAATTTATATAAATATATGAATGGCACATACAAAAAATATGGTGAAATCCTGTTCCATGTAAAACCCCCTCAAAAAACAAGGGGGCGCTCCCTCCGTCTGGAAAAAAAAGGTTCAACCTGCAGAGGCGACAAGCCTTCTTTACTGTGAGAACTGTGAATCTATGGAATAGCCTACCGCAGGAGCTGGTCACAGCAGGGACAGTAGATGGCTTTAAAAAAGGCTTAGATAATTTCCTAGAACAAAAAAATATCATCTCCTATGTGAAGGTGTAGAATTTTAGTTTCATCCCTCCCCTTTTTCCCATCCCTTAGTTGAACTTGATGGACGTGTGTCTTTCAACCTTACTAACTATGTAACCTCTAAAGGACACCGTCCCTGAGCTGCAGGTCTGAAGAAAATCTAACAGAGCAATTGGATTAAATTCGGAGAGGGGGGGGGGGGGGGGTGTGTTCTCTGGATCCATGTAAGGTATAGGGCTAGTTCTAGCTTTGTTAGAAAGATTGGTTTGCATGATAGTATGTTGGAATTTCTTTTTTTACACCATGTGCCTACAGATACTCTTTAAAGTAACACCTGGCAAAAGACGTTTTTAGGGAAAAACAGAAAAGTGTAAAAAAAAAAAACACCACCAAAAATGTGAGTAAACAGTGTGCGTGCGAATCGAGCCTTACTCAGATCCCTTACGATGCATCTAGGTTACCATTATGATTTTAACAGTCACTGGTATTGTATAAATAGACAATGAGGAAACAAAAAAGTGGAGAAAATACCTCCATTGTGCTGCTGATTTCAATAGCGGCAGGCAAGTTAATATTCATGAATACATCGATATCTTTAAGCATTTTGTTCTGTAAAAGAAAGCAGGTATTACCTGAAGTTATTTATTGTAACAAGCGTCAGTTCAGCAGGTCATTAAACCGGGGATACATTAAAAATTACATCAGTCCTCCATCCCCCAGCTGCTCCTCTTCCAAATAAGGGTGCGCACAGACGCTGATAACGTCACCAGTCGTGCCAACTTGCACCATTCACTTACACTGTGCGGATGTCAAATAACATCATCCGCACACTGGGACTGTGGCTTAAAGAGACTCTGTCCCCACATTATAAGTGGCCTATCTTGTACATGATGTCATCGGCGCTGTAATGTAGATAACAGCAGTGTTTTTTATTTAGAAAAACTATCATTTTTTACGGAGTTATGACCTATTTTAGATTTATGCTAATGACTTTCTTAATAGACAACTGGGCGTGTTTTTATTTTTTGACCAAGTGGGCGTTGTAAAGAGCAGTGTATGACGCTGACCAATCCGCGCCATACACTTCTCTCCATTCATGTACTCAGCACATAGTGATCTTACTAGATCATGATGTGCTGTCACTTACTCACACATTAACTTTACTGAAGTGTCTTGAGAGTGAATAGACATCGCTTCCAGCTAGGACGCGATGTCTATTCACAATCCCGACACTTCGGTAATGTTTGTGTGGGACTTAATGACAGCAAGCGTGATCTCGCGATCGTTGATCGTTTTTCTAAATAAAAAAACATTGCTGTAATCTACATTACAGCGCCGATTACATTATGTACAATATAGGGCACTTATAATGTGGTGACAGAGCCTCTTTAAAGCAGTTGGGTGCTGGATATACATACTATTGTGTGCTTCTGCTCAACACAGGACAACAGCCCTACCCTGACGGCTCAGTCTAAGTGTTTAATAACACGTGTAGAAGCAGTGGCGTCTGTAAGCAGTCAGTCATAGGTAGTCATGTTGCATGATATTTGGTCACACTCTTGACTATTTTAGTTGTAGACTGGAACCCGCTCTCTAACCATTGACTATAACTTATTGCAGCCACCTGATCTTTGAACTCTTACGTTAGGTTAGTCGCTAGTTCCTACTGGTCTGACCAGCTGCATTCACATGAACATGATTTATTGCTACAACACTGCAAGCTGCTATGCAGGTGGCGTCCCCCATCGTGCTATCACACGGGACCAGGGTCTTCCCTCAACCTCCAAAAATATTATAATTGACACACAAAAAAAAACCTGCAGGATCAAGAGCACCCCCTGTATACATAGCACGGTGTATGCTTTTGCTTACATACGTCAGTGTGGGAAAGCTGGGTGCCTCTAATATGTTACCTGTGCCGGCGCCTGGCTGACGTCAATTGCTGCCCATCAGTCCCAGACTGACTGCTCAGTGCCAACGTGTAATAAGTACGTGAGAAAAAGTAGCAGCATTAAAAGGTCAATCATATTCCATCCTGTTTTTACAGAAAATTCCATTACTACTAAAACAGGATAATAAAAAAAAAAAAAAAAAAAAAAAGGATATGACAGATTGTGGTCTATGAACATTGAGATTTATTTCAGGTATTGTACTCAAACCGGTCCCATGGAAAACATGGCAGCCACTGCATACACGTGAGAACATTTGCTGCTGGTGTCAGACTTACCACAATACTTAGGTTTTGTCTAAGCAAAGCATTCTGAAAATGCAGCATCTTGACTTCCTTCTGGAGGAACATTATGTCATTTCCCAATCTACTTGACTTCTCTTTCTCAACAGTTAGGGCACGTGCTAAAGCTTTATTATTGTGCTTTAGGGAAACTTTTAGAATAGATGAGTTATCTAAAAGACACAAAGATGGCACCAGAACAATATAGAAACGGTGATGCAGGGATTTTTTCTGTAATTGAAAAGTATATACATATTTTTTAAAGGTAATTTTTATTAAGACCTCATAACAAAACAGCGGTACAGATACAAAAACAAATTAAAAAATGTTGCATACAGTAATACAAGTATATACATATTTTAAATACATATACCTGCTCGGCCATGGGTAGCCATGCATAGAAGCTCCCAGGTCACAGTTTCCGTGCGTATGGTAATAGTGACGTCACAAGGACAGCACATCAGGATGTGGCTAGTGTTCACAACAGGGACATAAACCCAGTAGGGAATACATAGACATGTACTTAGTTTTACATATATATTTATTTACAGTGCATTCAGAAAGTCTTCAGACCCTTTCACTTTTTATACATTTTGTTATGTTGAGGCCTTGTGCTAAAATAATAAAAAATTCAAGCTTTTCCCCATCTATCTGCACTCAATACCCCATAATGACAAAGTGAAAATAGAATTTTTATAAAATGTATTAAAAATGAAAAACTGGACATAATTATTCAGACCCTTCGCCATGACACTTAAAATGTAGTTCCAGGGGCCTACCATCTCTCAAGATCATCAGTGAAATGTTTCTACACCTTGATTGGAGTCCACCTGTGGTAAATTCATTTGTTTGTACATGATTTGGAAAGACACACCCGTGTCTATATAAGGTCTCACAGCTGACAATGCATATCAGAGCAAAAACCAAGCCATAAGGCGGAAAGAACTGCCTGTAGAGCTCAGAGACAGGATTGTGAGGAGGCACAGATCTGGAGGAGGGTACAAAAAAAATAAATTATGCTGCACTGAAAGATCCCAAGAGCATAGTGGCCTCCATAATTCTTAAACGGAAGAAGTTTTGAACAACCAAAACTCTTTCTAGAGTTGGCCGGCTTGACAAACTAAGTAATCGGGGGAGAAGGGCCTTGGTATGATAGGTGACCAAAAACCCAATGGTCACTCTGGCGGAACTCTAAAGAGCTTGTGTGCAGATGGAAGAAACTTCCAGAAGGTCAACCATCACTGCAGCACTCCACTAATCTGGGCTTTATGGCCAGAAAGAAGCCTCTCCTCAGTAAAATACACATGATAGCCTACCTGGAGTTTGCAAAAAAAAGCACCTAAAGGACTCTCAGACTGTGAGAAACAAGATTCTGTGGTCTGATGAAACCAAGATTGAACCTTTTGTCCTCAATTCTAAGCATCATGTCTGGAGGAAACCAGGCACTGCTCATCATCTGCCCAATACATCCCTACAGTGCAGCATGGTGGTGGCAGAATCATGCCGTGGGGGCATTTATTTTTTTTTAACAGCTGGGACCGGGAGACTGGTCAGGGTTGAGGGAAAGATAAATTGAGCAAAGTACAGAGATATACTTAATGAAAACCTGATCCAGAATGTTCTGGACCTCAGACTGGGCTGAAGGTTCATCTTCTAACAAGTCAATGACCCTAAGCACACAGCCAAGACAACACAGGAGTGGTTAGGGACAACTCTGTGAATGTCCTTGAGTGGCCCAGCCAGAGCCCTGACTTGAACCCAATCAAATATCTCTGGAGAGACCTGAAAATGTCTGTCCACCGACGGTCTCCATCCAACCTGACAGAGCTTGAGAGGATCTGCAGAGAATGGCAGAAAATCCCCAATCCAGGTGTGCAAACCTCGTGGTATCATACTCAAGAAGACTGGAGGCTGTTATCGCTGCCAAAGGTGCTACAACTAAGTACTGAGTAAAGGGTCTGAATACTTATGTCACTGCAAGATTTTAGTTTTTCCTTTTTAATAGATTAGCAAAGATTACTAACATTCTGTTTTCACTTTGTCATTATGGGGTATTGAGTGCAGAATGATGGGGAAAAACATAACTTTTTTTTATTTTAGCACAAGGCCGCAACATAACAAAATGTGAAAAAATTGAAAGGGTCTGAAGACTTTCCGAATGCGTTGTATATATGCATCAGTCAAGACAATTTAGACCTATTCGTCCAACCATTAACTAGTCAATCTTTTGTTCAACAAGCTGTCGATCAATCGAGACGCTATATTGGATTCCCCAGCCAAAATTCTGAGGTATATGTTACAAAAAGAAGATTGATCAGGTGGTGTAAAATCACCTCAAAAACGCATCAAACCAGTTGTGTAGCGCATTTGATATTTTACTATAGACTTTAATGCAACATCTGGCCGCACTTAAAACTGCATGAAAAAAACGCCTAAAAAACCCCACGAAAAATGCACAAAAACCCAGCAAACCGCTGTGTGTGAATTAAGGCTAATGGGACTCTGTCGGTACTGAAGACACCTCAAAACGGCTGACAGAGCTATATAGAGGATGGGGAGAGTAACATAACCATACCTGTGGTGGCTGTCATACAAGTTGAATGACAGAAATCTCAATTCTAATGTCCCTCGCGCCACAATCGTAAGTGCCCCCTCTGCTCTGACTTATGGCTCTAGCTGCTATCCGATTGGACGCTAAAGCAATCACTTAGTAGAGGGGCTGGAGAACAGACAATTTAGAGAGCCAGGAGCACTGCACATGAAGGGGCCGCCCCCATGGCACTTATGATCGCGGCGCTAGGGGCATTAAAACGTATTAAACCTGCATGGCTGTCAACACAGATATGGTTACAGTGCTCTCCCCGTCGTCTATATGGCGCGGTGAGCCGTTTTGAGAAGTCAAAACGGTTTACAGATTCCTATTAAAAAAAAAACCCTGCATCAATACTGCTGTGTAAACAAGGCTTAACCGTACAGTCTGCAAAACGATCCACAGCTTGTTAGTCTAGATCTGAGCTCATACAAGCGTCATCTCATTTCTCCACACACAGAATTGTTTCTGGCAATTTAAACTGAATCAAAAAGCGCTTTAAAAACGCTAGCGTTATTAAAATGTTACATGCGGTTTTAATTGGGTGTCATTTTGTACATACTATTTTTCTGCCCTATAGAGAAGCCTATGGGGAAAAATGCCATACCCAGAGCATGCTGCATTTTGAAAAAAGACCACTAGCCACAAAAACCGCCACAAACCAAATAGTAGTTGTGTGTAGCGCATTGTATATCTGGCCGCACTAAAAAGCGCTTTAGGTAGAACAATTGAGTCATTTGAGACAAACTGGTTCCTATGGATACATTCACTGACAGATATAGCTTTATATATGGGGCAGTCAATCCCGACCAACCAGTCTGTCTCATTACACAGCTCTTCAACTCAAGAAAAACTGGCATTGTGTTGAGGGCAGAGAAAGGGCAACGAGACTGAGGCTGGGTTCACACGACCTATTTTCAGACGTAAACGAGGCGTATTATGCCTCGATTTACGCCTGAAAATAGGGCTGCAATACGTCGGCAAACATCTGCCCATTCATTTGAATGGGTTTGCCGACGTATTGTGCAGACGACCTGTAATTTACGCATCGTCATTTGACAGCTGTCAAACGACGACGCGTAAATTGACTGCCTCGGCAAAGAAGTGCAGGACACTTCTTTGCCACGTATTTTGAGCTGTTCTTCATTGAACTCAATGAAGAGCAGCTCAAGATATAGGAGCGTCACAGACGCCTCGTAAATTACGAGGAGGAGCATTTACGGCTGAAACGACGCAGCTGTTTTCTTCTGAAAACAGACCGTCATTTCAGCCGTAAAAGCCAGCTAGCGTGTGAACATACCCTTAGCAGTATTCAGTCTTACTTCTCGTCATCCCTTACCTAGAAATGTATTATTTTTTGGGGGTTAAAAACCATAAAAAACGGAGCAATAAAAGCGCTGGCGCTTTATAAAATTTAATACTTTGTAACATTCTCCCTGTGTATATACCATGAATGTCTGAAACAGGAAACCCCCTTTAAAGAGGACCCGTCACCTCTCCCAACATGTTGGTTTTAGTAAATAATTGAATTTCCTATGAAATAAAAATTCTGGAGCATCTTTTCTTAGACTCTGCGTTGTGCCGTTCCTCTGTTACAGTCGACTGCGCTATTGATTTTGTCAAAACCAACGGCACCCTGTCACAACGATGACAAACGGAAACCATTAGCGAGGTTTCCATTTGCCTTTCCATTGAGGGGTCAAACCAAATAGTAGTTGTGTGTAGCGCATTGTATATCTGGCCGCACTAAAAAGCGCTTTAGGTAGAACAATTGAGTCATTTGAGACAAACTGGTTCCTATGGATACATTCACTGACAGATATAGCTTTATATATGGGGCAGTCAATCCCGACCAACCAGTCTGTCTCATTACACAGCTCTTCAACTCAAGAAAAACTGGCATTGTGTTGAGGGCAGAGAAAGGGCAACGAGACTGAGGCTGGGTTCACACGACCTATTTTCAGACGTAAACGAGGCGTATTATGCCTCGATTTACGCCTGAAAATAGGGCTGCAATACGTCGGCAAACATCTGCCCATTCATTTGAATGGGTTTGCCGACGTATTGTGCAGACGACCTGTAATTTACGCATCGTCATTTGACAGCTGTCAAACGACGACGCGTAAATTGACTGCCTCGGCAAAGAAGTGCAGGACACTTCTTTGCCACGTATTTTGAGCTGTTCTTCATTGAACTCAATGAAGAGCAGCTCAAGATATAGGAGCGTCACAGACGCCTCGTAAATTACGAGGAGGAGCATTTACGGCTGAAACGACGCAGCTGTTTTCTTCTGAAAACAGACCGTCATTTCAGCCGTAAAAGCCAGCTAGCGTGTGAACATACCCTTAGCAGTATTCAGTCTTACTTCTCGTCATCCCTTACCTAGAAATGTATTATTTTTTGGGGGTTAAAAACCATAAAAAACGGAGCAATAAAAGCGCTGGCGCTTTATAAAATTTAATACTTTGTAACATTCTCCCTGTGTATATACCATGAATGTCTGAAACAGGAAACCCCCTTTAAAGAGGACCCGTCACCTCTCCCAACATGTTGGTTTTAGTAAATAATTGAATTTCCTATGAAATAAAAATTCTGGAGCATCTTTTCTTAGACTCTGCGTTGTGCCGTTCCTCTGTTACAGTCGACTGCGCTATTGATTTTGTCAAAACCAACGGCACCCTGTCACAACGATGACAAACGGAAACCATTAGCGAGGTTTCCATTTGCCTTTCCATTGAGGGGTCAACCCGACGGAAACCTGACGGAACCCCTCAACGGAAAGGGTGAACAGGCCCTCATACAATACATTTCATACTTACTTAAAGTTTTTGTCTTGATTTTTGCAGCAAGAGAAGTTTGCAGCTTTACAGCCTTCAAAGAGCCATTAAGTTTTCCCCGCATTCGTTCCTTTAAGGATTGTAAAGCGGTAATGGATGTAGAGTATGGAACGTCCATTTTGCAGACGTTGCATTAATCAAGCTGCAGAGAAAAAAGAAACCACCAGAGAAATAGAGAAAAGTAATGTGTATGGGAGGAGGTCATCTGTTGAAAGAGCAGTTTACTACTAAATAGAAATATTTGAGTTTGCCCTTTTCTATTCATATAGTGGTCAGTCAAACACTCGTTTGACTAAGGCCTGATTCACATTGCATTATTCTTCTTCCATCAGAGGTATACGTTGAGAGGAGTCCCAGCGTATACCTCCGATGGAAGGTGGCGACGTATCATACTGTATAGGCGTTCAGTGTGATACGTCACTTCGGGCACAGTGCTATTTGAAACTCTGGCCGTGGACTCTGCAGTTGAAAGCATCTGACATCACTGTCCATATATAGACAGCGTAGTTAGGGGCTTCTCCAGTTCTGGAGTCCCCGGCCGGAGTGCTACTGATGCTCTGACCGGGGACTCCGTAGTTGAAAGCTCCTGACGTCACTGTCCTTATATGGACAGTGACGTCAGGGGCTTCCCTAGGGCCGGAATCCCCGGGATGAGCGCTACCTGATGTTCTGCCCAGGGACTCCGACCCTGGGGAAACTCCCCGATGTATATGTTTAACGTCTGCATCTGACGAATGCCATACAGTAGCACCCGAAACACATAGGCTCCCACGTTGTAAAAACGTATACCGCACGGTATATATATATTTGCTGCAGGATCCCTCAGGATGGAATAGTGTAATCTACTACGTTATTCCATTCTCCAAAAAAGAGATATATTGAGCTTTACCAGACCCCCAGAGGACAATAGGACATTCTTTTAGCCTCTGTTGTGCTATTGGCGCCCTATGGACAGGTTTAGTGTCTACGTCTAGAGTTTCCCCAACGCACGCGCCAAACAAAGCGATAAAACGCAATGTAAATCAGACACCAAAGAAAAACTCGTGCAGGACAAAAGATGTCTGTAAAAGGTAGATTTTCATTAAAGGGTCCGAGATAAAATTACTATATATTAATGCTTGTAATTTATTAATGTAAATACATTTGTAATATACTTACATTTTCCAAATTGGCCCCGTTTCCAGATCCTGCCATGGGGTACTTGACGGGTGACGTCACCCTTTGGCCGCTGTGTTGATCTTCAATTATTTTCCGGGTAGACGACACGTCACTTTTGACATGCCGTGTATGGGCTGTTCTGTTATACCGCACATGCGCGGTCCCTGCTGTTCTCGATATAACATCAGGGACCGCGCATGCGCGTTACGGGCGTTACAACAGAACAGCCCATACACGGCACGTCTAAAGTGACGTGTCGTATACCAGGAAAATAATTGAAGATCAACACAGCGGCCAAAGGGTGACGTCACCCGTCAAGTTCCCCATGGCAAAATCTGAAAAATGTAAGTATATCACAAATGTATTTACATTAATAAATTACAATTAACACATAGTCAATTTATTTTGGAAAACCCCTTTAAGTCCAACAATAAAAATATGAAAAAACATATAGATGAAAGGTTAACGCACTCACAGACTGGAAAGAAATGGTGGGCTTTCCTGAAGCCAAGGAAGAAACGCTGCACTACTAACAGACTAAAACTGGCAAACGTATGTATAGAGAGTCCGTATCCCTGCAAAGAAGTAATAAATAGTAAAGAATACAAAAACTCTCATGTATACAAGAGACAGAAAAGACCCCCGAAGTGAGAACAACAATCAGTAATGACGTGTACCAATGGCAAGAAAACGTAAGTAAAGCAACAGGTGGACCCACCACTCCCGACGCACGTTGTCGCAAGAATGCAATGTGAATGAGGCCTACCAAAAAATTCCCCCCAACCACCCCATACCCCAGGAGTGCATGTGTACTCAATGGGGAGAGGAGACTACGCAGCTGACAGACACCTTTGGTGGCGGACTATCTCCTGTGAAGAAAAGGATCAGGCAATGTTGAAATCCAACATGCCCGATCCTTCTTTCCCAAACATCTGCCATCGGGGGGGGATACATATTAGACAATCGGTGGGTCCGGCCGACATTAATCTAATGTGTATGAGCATCTAAAGTTGTACTGATTTGTTGTTGGTCAGGACTCCTCTCTAAAAGCCAGAAAAGGGAAACCACCACAAAGAGCAGCTCCTGCTGCGGAGGATTTGGGGTGAACGTGTAATAGATGCCCACACATTTATTCATGTATAGTGGCGGGTGAACAGGTGGGCTGTTTCCATAATTCCCATAAAGTTGTATAGAGCGGCAGCCCGTATGTTCACCGCCACTGCATACAACTGCCCGTCACCGTGGTTGTGCTGGTGACAAGGAGCGGGGACTCGGATCTCCTGTACTAGTTTTGATGGTGCCAGTGATCTTACATTGATCACCAATCCTATTGTTGATTGTGCTAGCCAGATTTGCTATTCAGGAGACCAGAAAAGCATGGTGATGACCCCTGCGAGAGCTATGATGGGGCCATATTGCCTGTCACCCAGCTTTCCCAGACACAGATATTAGTAAGAAATGACAGCTCAAGGCTATATATTATATGTATGTTTCTATATAGATAAACGTATGTAAGAATAATGAGACGAGATATCAGGACCAGTGGATAACAATATCCGGATGATATGCATTTATAGGAGAACGGAAGCTGCTGCCCGGGTCACGGTAACGCGCAGAACGGACCGTGGATATGGCGTTATAGCATCGTGACAGAGCACAGCGGTGACATCAGGGGATGGAGTAGAACGAGCTGCCGTCCACACACCGCCCTCAACCAGACCGGGCTTACCTCTATGTACAATCACAGCCGCCGTTACTTCCGCTCTCCCCGAAAAAAATTCAAATTTCGAGCTCCGTGAGCACGCATGCGCAGCGCGTGTTGAAGCGACCAGTCAGAACGCACAGTAGGCGTGGTTTACCTACAACGGAACTTGCTTCGTTTGCCTTAACCGGCCATTTTTGTTTTGGGAAGTGGGAAAAGGCGCAATGAAAATGTGTTTAGTGGTTATCTTATTTCAGGCGTTATGGGTGTACAGTACATGGAGTAGGTACTTTTAACCTCCATTGAGTACTTAATTCATACTAATCCATGGGCATAAATGGTTTGATCTTTAAGGGGTATTCCCATAGTTGCCAATATTTCAATTTTAGGGTGTGGCGTCTTTGGTGGGTGTGTTTTATTGGGGGCGCGGCTTATCTGGTGGGGCGAGGCTTTTCAAAATTTTCTGCATACAAATAAACGAACAAAAATATCTGCACTAGTTTGGCTCACAACTATTTTGGTAGCCAGTATCTGTCTCTGGTTTTCCAGTTGTATGCAAGCAGGTGATGTCTCACTTTATCACTAGGGCTAGGCAATATGTGATGACCACTACTGGTAGTGTAAAAACCTAGCGTAGATAGTGCCGCACTCAGTTTCCTGCTCTGCCATAGTATTCAATTGTATCTGTGTCCTAAAGACGCAGATACAATTGAATGTAGCAGTTGCCGGGACAGTAATTTGCCGGGACTGTCTCTGTAAATTCGGGACAGTCCTGGCAAATTCAGGATGTCATAAATATCAGATAGATGCGGGTCCCACCTCTGGGGTCCCACTTCGCTGAGCTACACTGTTTCCGTAAGTCCCATAGTAATGAATGGCAGTTACGGAAGCAGCTTGGCATGCGAGCTATGCAATTTCGTAACTACTATTCAGTTCTATGGGACTTCTGGAAACAGCGTAGCTAAGCGAGCTATGCTGTTTTCTTCTTCATGGACGGAAATCACACTCTTCAGCCATAACACAAAGCGGAATAACAGGGTTTAGGGGGCCCCGTTCTAGAGATAGGTGCGGGTCCCAGAGGTGGGACCCACATGTATCTGACATTTGTGACATATCCTGTGGATATGTCATCAATATCCCTAATGGGAAAACCCCCTTAAAGAGACTCTGTCACCACATTATAAGTGGCCTATATCCTACATAAGGAGATGTGTGCTGTAATGTAGGTGACAGTAATGCTTTTTATTTAGAAAAACTATCTATTTTTACCACATTATTAGTGATTTTAGATTTATGCTAATTTGTTTCTTAATGCCCAACTGGGCATGTTTTTACTTTAGACCAAGTGGGCGTTGTACAGAGGAGTGCATGACGCTGACCAATCAGTGACCAATCAGCGTCATACACTTCTCCCCATTGATTTAGTCAGCGCACAGTGACAGTGTGTTATTCACTATGTGCTGTCTAAGGCTGGATTCACACGAACATGGCGTTTTTGCAGACGCAAAAACGCGGCGTTTTGCGCGCGCAAAAACCACTTGACAGCTCCGTGTGTCATCCGTGTATGATGCGCGGCTGCGTGATTTTCGCGCAGCCGCCATCATAGAGATGGGGCTAGTCGACGTCAGTCACTGTCCAGGGTGCTGAAAGAGTTAACTGATCGGCAGTAACTCTTTCAGCACCCTCGACAGTGAATTCCGATCACCATATCGAGCAACCTGTTTAAAAAAAAAAAACACGTTCGTACTTACCGAGAACTTCCCTCCCGGCCGTTGCCTTGGTGACGCGTCCTTGGTGGCGCGCCTCTCTTGACATCTGGCCCCACCTTCCTGGATGATGCGGCAGTCCATGTGACCGCTGCAGCCTGTGCTTGGCCTGTGATTGGCTGGAGCTGTCACTTGGACTGAATTGTCATCCCGGGAGGTCAGACTGGAGGAAGAAGCCGGGAGTTATCGGTAAGTCAGAACTTCTTTTTTATTTACACGTTCATGTATATTGGGATCGGAAGTCACTGTCCAGGGTTCTGAAACAGTTTAACTCTTTCAGCACCCTGGACAGTAACTATCTCCTGACGTCGCGTACCGGTGAAGTTCGGTTCGGTTGTCCGGGTTCGCTCATCTCAAAGACACTCCGTTTGGATGTTTGTAAACAGAAAAGCACGTGGTGCTTTTCTGTTTACATTCATCCTTTTGACAGCTCTTGCGCGAATCACGCAGTTCACACGGAAATGCTTCCGTGCGGCATGCGTGGTTTTCACGCACCCATTGACTTCAATGGGTGCGTGATGCGTGCAAAACGCCGAAAGAACGGACATGTCGTGACTTTTTTTCAGCGGACTCACGCTGATGAAAAATCACGGACATGTCTGCACGGCCCCATAGACACATGTAGGTCCGTGCAACGCGCGTGCAAATCACGCGCCTTGCACGGATGTTTTCCCGTTCGTCATAATAAAGCCTTATACTGACACATTAACGTTACTGAAGTGTTTAGACAGTGAATAGACGTTCCTTCCTGCCAGGACGGGATGTATATTTAGAATCCCGACACTTCCGTAACGTTTCTTTGGTACTTACAGCAGAGCAAGCGTAATCTTGCGAGATCACGCTGTAAATGACAGGTTACAGGGAGATTACGCTTTGCTCTGCTGTAAGTCCCACACAAACGTTAGCGAAGTGTCGGGATTGTGAATAGACATCCTGTCCTGGCTGGAAGGAATGTCTATTCACTGTCTAAACACTTTAGTAACGTTAATGTGTCAGTATAAGACAGCACATAGTGAATAACGCAGTGTCACTATGCGCTGACTAAATGAATGGAGAGGAGAGCATGATGCTGATTGGTCAGCGTCATACACTCCTCTGTACAACGCCCACTTGGTCTAAAGTAAAAATAGGCCCAGTTGGGCATTGAGAAATGAATTAACATAAAGCTAAAATCGCTAATAACGTGGTAAAAATAGATTGTTTTTCTAAACAAAAAGCACTGCTGTCACCTACATTATAGCGCCGATCTTCTAATGTAGGAGACAGGGCACTTATAATGTGGTGACAGAGCCTCTTTAACCCCTTCCCGCACCTTGGCGTAAATGCATGTCCAGGTGAGCAGTAACTTCGCGCACCTGGGCGTGCAGTTACGCCCGCGCTTTAACAGTTAACCGCCGCACGGCGCTACACCGCAGCGGCGGTTAACTGTGCAGGGTGTCAGCCCTGCTCTCCCCGTTGCCGATCAGTGGCCTGTCGCCGCTGAAATCGGCAATTAACCCCTTCGATGCGGTGGTCGATAGCGATCACCACATCGAAGAGGTTTACAGCGGATCGGCAGCCCCCCACATGCATTTGTGGGGGCTGGCGATCCTTATCATGGCAACCAGAGGCCAGACAATGACCTCCGGGTTGCCATGTACGGAAGCCTCGGAGGAGCAGCCTCCGGCCGGTCCTCCGATGCTTCCTGTCAGTGTGACTGTCACGTCACAATGACAGTTAGAACACATTACACTATGTATGTAGTGTAATGTGTTCCAGCAGCGATCAGAGCTGCAAGTCTAAGTGTCCCCTAGTGGGACAAGTAAAAAAAGTAAAAAAAAGATAATAAAAATGTTTTTAAAAAGTGTAAAAATAAAAGTTAGAAGTGACATAAACAAAGAATGCTTTTTTTCCTATAATAGGTCTTTGTTTTAGGAAAAAAATGAACACGTTAAAAAAAGTACACATATTTGGTATCACCGCGTTCGTAATGACCCCAACTATAAAACTGTAATATTATTTTTCCCGCACGGTGAACACCGAGAAAAAAATAAATGAAAAACAGTGCCCAAATCACAATTTTTTGGTTACCAACCCCCCCAAAATATACAATAAAAAGTGATCAAAAAGTCGCATGTACGCCAAAATTGTACCGATACAAACTACAACCCGTCCCGCAAAAAACAAGCCCTTACACTGCTTTTTTGACTGAAAAATAAAAAAGTTATCGCTCTCAGAATATGGTGACACAAAAGATTATTTATTTTATAAATAAGTGATTTTATTGCACAAACGCTGCAAAACATAAAAAAATTATATACATATGGTATCGCTGTAATCGTATCGACCCGCAGAATAAAGTATAATGGTCATTTATAGCCCAGGGTGAAGGCCATAAAAAAAACGAATAAAAAACATTGTCAGAATTGATGGTTTTTGGTCACCTTTCTTGCCAAAAAATGGAATAAAACGTGATCAAAAAAATTTCTGGTACCCCAAAATCGTACCAATGAAAACCTACAGATTGTCCCGCAAAGAATAAACCCTCACACAGCTCTGGTGGAGAAAAAATAAAACAGTTCTGGCTCCCAGAATATGGCGATGCAAAATGTGCAGTGTCCAAAAGCAGATAACATCGGGTGCCATTTATCAGTGCGACACCGGCCACAGATCTGCGGATTATTATTTATTTACTGCATTATTATACCCTCTTATTATACCCTGATGTACCCCGCACAGATAACATGTACCCTGATGTACTCCGCACAGATAACATGTACCCTGATGTACTCCGCACAGATAACATATGCCCCCACATTATAAACTGAAACACCAGTAAGACCCCAAACAGAACAACTACCAAGCTACATCTACGCCCCAAAAGCCAAATGGCGTCCCTCCCTTCTGAGCCCTGCAGCATGCCCAAACACCAGTTTACGTCCATAGATATGGCATCGCCATACCCGGGAGAACCCGGTTAATATTTTATGAGGTATTTGTAAAGGATCTGCCAGGCACAGCTTCGGGGTTAACGCCCATAGGTAATCAGTCTTCACCTGAGTCTATGTCTCTGAGACTGACTCCAGCTTCCACCACTCAGGCTGGCAGGCTTAGGAGTGGGAGAGACTATCGCAGCCTGGCCAGACTCAGCTAGCTTCCGCCCTCTGTCTATTTATACCTGCCGTTCCTGTTCCTCCTTGCTTGTGATTCTTCTCGTGTGGTTTCCTGGTCCAGCTACACCTTCTGACTATTTGATCCTGCTCCATATTGACCCCGACTACTCTCCTGCTGTGCGTTTGGTACCTCATACACTCCTGGTTTGACTCGGCTTGTTTACCTCTCTTGTTGCTCTCAGTGTTGCCATGGGCAACTGTCCCATTTCCCTTATCTTTGTGTACCCTTGTCTGTTTGTCTCGTGCACTTACTGAGCGTAGGGACCGCCGCCCAGTTGTACCCCGTCACCTAGGGTGGGTCGTTGCGATTAGGTAGGGACTGAGTGGCGGGTAGATTAGGGCTCACTTGTCCTTTTCCCTACCCCTATCATTACATAATCACAAGCCCATTACCTAGTCTACCCTGGTCCCTGTCTCTACTATGGACCCCGTTGAGACCCTGGCCCAGCAAATGCAGGGTCTCTCCCTACAGGTCCAGGCCCTGGCTCAGAGGGTCAACCAGCTTGACGCTACCATGGTAGTGCCCCTCACCTCACCTCTTGAACCCCACCTCAAGTTGCCTGACCGGTTCTCAGGGGACTGGAGGACTTTTCTCTCCTTTCGGGAGAGTTGTAGGCTTTACTTTCGCTTAAAGCCTCACTCCTCAGGTTTTGAGAGCCAGCGGGTGGGTATAATTATGTCCCGGCTCCAGGAAGGGCCCCAAGAGTGGGCCTTCTCCTTGGCTCCTGACGCCCCTGAACTTTGCTCCGTTGATCGTTTCTTTTCTGCTCTCGGACTCATTTATGATGAGACTTACCAAATGGGGTAATGAATGCATGACGTCATGTTTTTCTGTTAATTCTATTTCTCCCCCTGAGGAGGTGAACACGCTACCTGAGTTTGTTCAGGACTTCGTTGATGTTTTCTCTAAGGAGGCCTCCGAAGTGTTACCTCCTCATAGATAATACGATTGCGCTATCGAATTGGTACCAGGAGCTAAGCTTCCTAAGGGTAGGATATTTAATCTTTCTTGTCCCGAACGTGAAGCCATGAGAGAGTATATCCAGGAATGCCTGGCCAAGGGTTACATTCGCCCCTCTACTTCTCCGGTAGGTGCTGGCTTCTTCGTAGGGAAGAAGGATGGTGGTCTTAGGCCATGCATTGACTACCGTAACCTGAATAAGGTCACTGTAAGGAACCAGTATCCCCTTCCTTTGATTCCTGATCTCTTTAATCAGGTTCAGGGGGCCCAATGGTTCTCTAAGTTTGATCTACGGGGGACGTATAACCTTATCCGCATCAAAGAGGGGGATGAGTGGAAGACTGCGTTTAACACGCCCGAAGGTCATTTCGAATACCTTGTCATGCCCTTTGGGTTGTGTAATGCTCCGGCGGTCTTCCAGAATTTCATAAATTATATTTTGAGAGATTACCTGAGGATATTTCTTGTAGTGTACCTTGATGACATACTGGTGTTTTCCCAGGACTGGTCCTCCCACATTGAGCATGTCAGGAAGGTGCTCCAGGTACTTCGGGAAAACAAACTGTTTGGGAAAATGTGTGTTTGGGGTACAGGAGATACCATTTTTGGGTCAAATCCTCACTCCTCATGAATTCCGCATGGACCCCGCCAAGGTTCAGGCTGTGGCGGAATGGGTCCAACCTGCCTCCCTGAAGGCGTTAGTGTTTTTTGGGGTTCGCTAATTATTACAGGAGATTTATTGCTAACTTCTCGGTCATCGCTAAGCCTCTTACGGACCTCACTCGCAAAGGTGCTGATCTCCTCCACTGGCCTCCTGAGGCTGTCCAGGCTTTTGAGGTCCTTAAGAAGTGCTTTATCTCGGCCCCGGTGCTGGTTCAGCCCAACCAAATGGAGCCATTTATCGTGGAAGTTGACGCATCCGAGGTGGGAGTGGGGGCTGTCTTGTCCCAGGGTACCAGGTCCCTCACCCATCTCCGCCCCTGTGCCTACTTCTCCAGGAAGTTTTCGCCCACTGAGAGAAACTATGATATTGGCAACCGCGAACTCTTAGCCATTAAATGGGCATTTGAAGAGTGGCGCCACTTCCTGGAGGGGGCTAGGCACCAGGTAACGGTCCTTACCGACCACAAAAATCTGGTTTTCCTAGAATCTGCCCGGAGGCTAAACCCGAGACAAGCTCTATGGACGCTATTTTTTACCAGATTCAACTTTTTGGTTACCTATAGGGCTGGGTCTAAAAATATTAAGGCCGATGCACTGTCGCGTAGCTTCATGGCCAGCCCTCCTTCGGAGGAAGATCCTGCTTGTATTTTGCCTCCTGGTATAATCATTTCTTCTATTGATTCTGATTTAGTCTCTGAAATTGCGGCTGATCAAGGTTCAGCTCCCGGGAACCTTCCTGAGGACAAGCTGTTTGTTCCCCTGCAATACCGGCTAAGGGTACTTAGGGAAAATCATGACTCCGCACTATCTGGTCATCCAGGCATCCTGGGTACCAAACACCTCATTGCCAGAAACTATTGGTGGCCTGGGTTGCCTAAAGACGTTAAGGCCTACATCGCCGCTTGTGAGGTTTGTGCTAGGTCCAAGACTCCCAGGTCCCGACCAGCGGGCTTACTACGTTCGTTGCCCATTCCCCAGAGACCTTGGACACATATCTCCATGGATTTTATCACCGATTTGCCTCCATACCAAGGCAAGTCGGTGGTGTGGGTGGTAGTAGACCGCTTCAGTAAGATGTGCCACTTTGTGCCCCTCAAGAAACTACCCAACGCCAAGACGTTAGCTACCTTGTTTGTCAAACACATCCTGCGTCTCCATAGGGTCCCTGTCAATATTGTTTCGGACAGAGGGGTACAATTTGTTTCTTTGATTTGGAGAGCCTTCTGTAAAAAGTTGGAGATTGATCTGTCCTTCTCCTCTGCCTTCCATCCTGAAACCAATGGCCAAACGGAGAGTACTAATCAATCTCTAGAACAATATTTAAGGTGTTTTATCTCTGACTGTCAATATGATTGGGTCTCATTCATTCCCCTCACCGAATTTTCCCTGAATAACCGGGTCAGTAACTCGTCAGGGGTCTCCCCCTTTTTCTGTAATTTTGGGTTTAATCCACGGTTCTCCTCCGTTTCACCTGGTAGTTCCAACAATCCCGAGGTAGAGGTCGTTCATCGGGAACTGTGCACAGTCTGGGCCCAGGTTCAGAAGAACCTAGAGGCGTCCCAGAGCGTACAAAAAACTCAGGCTGATAGAAGACGTTCTGCTAACCCCTTGTTTATGGTCGGGGATCTGGTGTGGTTATCGTCTAGGAACTTGCGCCTTAGGGTCCCGTCAGAGAAATTTGCTCCCCGGTTTATTGGGCCGTATAAGGTCATTGAAGTCCTCAATCCTGTCTCCTTCCGTCTGGAGTTGCCCCCATCTTTTCGAATACACGCCTCCCTCCTTAAACGCTGCTCCCCGTCCTTGGCTCCCTCGAGGAAACCTCCTGTTCCCGTTCTCACCCCTGAGGGGGTGGAATTCGAGGTGGCCAAGATTGTGGACAGCAAGATGGTCCAAGGCTCCCTCCAGTACCTGGTCCATTGGAGAGGATACGGGCCTGAGGAGAGGACTTGGGTACCCGCCCGGGATGTTCACGCTGGGGTATTGGTCAGGAAGTTCCACCTTCGTTTCCCCAATAAACCAGGTCCACTTAGAAAGGGTCCGGTGGCCCCTCATAAAAGGGGGGGGGTACTGTAAAGGATCTGCCAGGCACAGCTTTGGGGTTAACGCCCATAGGTAATCAGTCTTCACCTGAGTCTATATCTCTGAGACTGACTCCAGCTTCCACCACTCAGGCTGGCAGGCTTAGGAGTGGGAGAGCCTATCGCAGCCTGGCCAGACTCAGCTAGCTCCCGCCCTCTGTCTATTTATACCTGCCTTTCCTGTTCCTCCTTGCTTGTGATTCTTCTCGTGTGGTTTCCTGGCCCAGCTACAGCTTCTGACTATTTGATCCTGCTCCTTATTGACCCCGGCTTACTGACTACTCTCCTGCTCTGCGTTTGGTACCTCGTACACTCCTGGTTTGACTCGGCTCGTTCACCTAACTTGTTGCTCTCGGTGTTGCCGTGGGCAACTGTCCCATTTCCCTTATCTTTGTGTACCCTTGTCTGTTTGTCTCGTGCACTTACTGAGCGTAGGGACCGCCGCCCAGTTGTACCCCGTCGCCTAGGGCGGGTCGTTGCAAGTAGGCAGGGACTGAGTGGCGGGTAGATTAGGGCTCACTTGTCCTTTTCCCTACCCCTATCATTACAGTATTTGTCTTCAGTGGCACAAACTGGGCATAACATATAGTGCACTAAAATGGCATATGAGTGGAAAATTGTAATTTTCACTCCGCACCATGCGCTGCGCATTAACCCCTTCGCGCACCACAACATAGCATGTCTTAGTGTGGGGGGTGATGTATGGAGCGTCTCACGTGAAAAATAAAGAATTTAAAATGGCAAAATCGCTGTTTTTTGGTCACCTTGGCTCTACCTAAAAATGTAATAAAAAGTGCTCAAAAAGTTGTATGTACCAAAAAATGGTACCAATAAAAACGACCGCTCGTCCCTCAATAAATAAGCCCTCATACCACTCTATTGACTGAAAAATAAAAAAGTTGTGCTCTTGAAACGTGGGGAGGAAAAAACTAAAACGGAAAATAAAAAAATGGATCAGTACCGGAAAGGGTTAATTACTTTCCAATGAAAAACCATTTATGACCACACGTGGGGTATTGCCGTACTTGGAAGAAATTGCTTTACAAATGTTGGGCGGCTTTTACCCCCTTTATCCTTTGTGAAATTGAAAAAATGCAACATTTTAGTGGAAGAAATGTTGATATTCATTTTCACGGCCTAATTCTAATAAATCCTGCAAAAGACTTGTGGGGTCTAAATGCCCACTATATCCCTAGATAGATTCTTTAAGTGGTTCTAATTTCCACTTTTGGGGGGTTTCCACTGTTTTGGTCCCTCGGGCGCTTTGCAAATGCTACATGGCACCCAAAAACCATTTCAGCTAAATTTGAGCTCCAAAAGCCAAATAGCGCTCCTTCCCTTCTAAGCCTTGCTGTGGGTCCAGAAAGCAGTTTATTACCACATATAGCATATTTCCGTAATCGGGAGAAATTGTTTTACAAATGTTGGGGTGCTTTTTCTCTTTTATTCCTTGTAAAAATTCAAAATGGCTACCTTTTTTCAGAAAAAAAGTCGATTTTTACCTTTACAGAATAATTCCAATGAATTCAGCAAAACAACCGTGGGGTCAAAATGCTAACTTTACCCCGAGAAATTCCTTGATGAGTGTAGTTTCCAAAATGGGGTCACTTTCCGGGGGTTTCCACTATTTTGTCCCCTCCAGTGCATTTCAAACGCGACACGGCGCTGAAAACGATTCCAGCAAAATCAGAATTTCAAAATCCAAATGGTTCTCCTTCCCTTCTAAGTCCTGCTGTGGGTACAGCAGTTTATTACCACATATGGGGTATTGCTATAATCAGGAAAAATTGCTTTACATATGTTGGGGTGTTTTTTCTCTTTTATTCCTTGAAAAAATTAAACATTTCTACGTTTTTTCAGAAAAAAAGTAGATTTTCATCTTCACAAACTAATTCAAATAAATGTAGCAAAAAATCTGTGTGTTCAAAATGCTAACTATACCCCTAGATAAATTCCCTGAGGGGTGTAGTTTCCAAAATGAGGTCACTTTTGGGGGTCTTTATTGTTTTGGCCCCACAAGACCTCTTCAAACCTGACATGGTACCTAAAATATATGCTAAAAAAAAAGGAGGCCCCAAAATCCACTAGGTGCTCCTTTGCTTCTGAGGCCTGTATTTCAGTAAATTAGCGCACTAGGGCCACATGTGGGGTATTTCTAAAAACTGCAGAATCTGGGCAATAAATAATAAGTTACATTTCTCGGGTAAAACCTTCTGTGGTATAGATTCTTTTTTTATTACAAATGAATTTTGTAAAAAAAAAAATGAAATTTGTAACTTTCACCTCTACTTTGCTTTAATTCCTGTGAAACGCCTAAAGGGTTAATACACTTTCTGAATGATGTTTTGAATACTTTGAGGGGTGCAGTTTTCAAAATGGGATGATTTATGGGCACTTTCTAATATATAAGGCCCTCAAAGCCACTTCAGAACTGAACTGGTCCTTGTAAAAATCGCCTTTTGAAATTTTCTTGAAAATATGAGAAATCGCTGCTAAAGTTCTAAGTCTTGTAACGTCCTAGAAAAATAAAAGACTGTTCAAAAAACGATGCCAAACTAAAGTAGACATATGGTAAATGTTAACTAGTAACTATTTTGTGTGGTATTACTATCTGTTTTACAAGCAGATACATTTAAATTTCGAAAAATGCAAATTTTTGCACATTTTCTTCAAATCTTGGTGTTTTTTACAAATAAATATTGAATTTATAAACCAACTTTTTTCACTAACATAAAGTACAATATGTCACGAGAAAATAATCTCAGAATCGCTTGGATAGGTAAAAGCATTCCGGAGTTATTACTACATAAAGTGACACATGTCAGATTTGAAAAATCGGCTTCGTCCTGAAGGCCAAAACAGGCTCAGTCCTGAAGGGGTTAAGGACACGGCCAATCTTCGTCTTTTCATTTTAGTTTTTTTCTCCCCGCTTTCCAAAAGCCATAACTTTTTTATTTTTCCATAGACATAGCCGTGTGAGGGCTTGTTTTTTGCGAGACAAGTTGAAGTTTTCCATGGCACCAGGGCATAATGTACCAGGAAACTCCAAAATAATTATTTGGTGAAATGGGCAAAAAACTGTGTTTACCACATTTTTTGGGGGGTTTTGTTTTTACACTGTCCATCAGGCGGTAAAAACTACATGTTCACCCTAGTCTACGGGTTGATACGAATACAGCATTACCAAATTTATATGCTTTAGGGAAAAAATGGGAAAAGGTTTTTTTTTTTTTTTTACTTTTAGTGTTTATTTATTTTTTTAAACATTAAAAAAAACATTATTTAACGTTTTTTTAGTTTTTGTTTTTTACTTTTGTTGGATCGCTTGCATGATATACTGCAATACTCCTTTGAAGCCCTGCTAGAGGAGTCAAAGGAGTATAAAGATGTCCGACCTGGAGGCATTCATTAGGCCCCTAGGCTGCAGAGATGACCACCGGTACCCTGCAATCGCGTTGTGGGGGGTTGCCGATGGCACGTCAGTGGGGGCCTCCCTGATTGTAAGAATTTAAATGCTGCGGTCACGATTGAAACAATTGCATGCAACCTTTTCTTCACAAGTATAATGAAACGCACAACAGCACAACATGTAATGGACAGCTCCTAGTGGTTAAAGAGACATTCCCATTTATGGCATATACACAGAATATGCTATGAATAGCTTTAAAGGCAATGCACACATCTGAAATCTTTATATATATATATATATATATATATATATATATATATATATATATATATATAAACAAAAATTTGAACAGCACATTCCAACTAAATGATATAAAATGTGTATGCAGGTGCAGGAACACATGTGACTGCAAATATACAGCAGAAAAAGAATGGCGACAGCACACTGCGAAACTAATGCCACCTAAACCACTAAATATAAATAAATATGCACTAAAGCTAAATCTACTTATAATAGGGAGGTTCTTAGTGCACATTTTGATCAAAAAGTGTTAGCCCACCTGCCACGACAAGGCGACCTCTGTAAGGTGGGAACCTACGCTGCACATACACCCAGAACTGGGACTAAGCCTACATATATACCTGGGGATGGTAGGATCCAGCATTGAACTGATTAAAATCACCCAGGGCAGAATGGGAGTAGTGCAAAAACAAAAATGGAGGCAGTCACTAACCCCACATATATGGATCACATAAACAACAAAAATGTGAACAGCACATTCCAACTAAATTATATAAAATGTGTATGCAGGTGCAGGAACAGCTGTAACTGCAAATATAGAGCAGAAAAAGAATGGCGACAGCACACTGCGACACTAATGCCACCTAAACCACTAAATATAAATAAATATGAACTAAAGCTAAATCTACTTATAATAGGGAGTTTCTTAGTGCACATTTTGATCAAACCTTACAGAGGTCGTCGTGGCAGGTGGGCAAACACTTTTTGATCAAAATGTGCACTAAGAACCTCCATATTATAAGTAGATTTAGCTTTAGTGCATATTTATCTATATTTAGTGGTTTAGGTGGCATTAGTGTCGCAGTGTGCTGTCGCCATTCTTTTTCTGCTATATATATATATATATATATATATATATATATATATATATATATAAAAATGTCTATCAGTGTGTTTTATGCAACTTTCTAAAAACGTATTAAATTTTTTTTTTACTTTTTGAGATACAGCTGCTTTGTATCATGTATGCATATATAGCATGTATAGCATTATCTTTGTCCGAACCCATCTAAAATAAAAAGGAAGCCACTTGCCGATAATCTTGATAACCGTTTCATAAACATGTCAACCAGAAATTCCCCATATAGCCATAAATGTTGCCATATAGTGCCAGCTACAATCATAGTCACAGCAATCCTTCCCCTACCCTAGCCCTGTATCTAAATACCTTGGCCAAGTAGTGTGGCTTGTTGGCATCCTCTCTGCCATCTAGCACTAGGGGAACATTCCCCACCAAGCGCCGCAGTATTGTTCCTTGCCACAATGACACTCATACAGTGCCAGGTATACTAAAGTTAGTTTAGTTCCCACTAAACCGCAACATACTTACTTCCTCCTCCCCATTCCCTGTCTGCAGACCTACAAATATTATATATAAACACATCAATGGAAAAACTCTACTGAGGTATGTTAGATTTTTACCGTGAAAGGGGTTTATCAGCCACTAAAAATTGATGGCCTATTCTCAGGATAGGCCATCAATAGCTGATGGGTCGGGTCTGACTCCCGGGACCCCCGCCAATCAGTTGTTTTTAAGGATGTGCAGCTCTCGTATGAGCGCTGCTTCTCCTTCATTTCTTCTTGCTCACTGTGAATCGTCAACACACATCTAGCGGCGATTCTGTAATGACGGGGGTAGGGAAACGGACAAGTGAGCCCTAATCTACCCGCCACTCTGTCCCTGCCTACTTGCAACGACCCGCCCTAGGCAACGGGGTACAACTTGGCGGCGGTCCCTACACTCAGTAAGTGCACGAGACAAACAGACAAGGGAACACAAAGCAAAAGGAAAGGGGCAGTTGCCCACGGCAACACCGTGAGCAACAAGAATGGTGAACGAGCCGAGTCAAAACCAGGAGTGCACGAGGTACCAAACGCAGAGCAGAAGAGTAGTCAGTAAGCCAGGGTCAGTATGGAGCAGGATCAAATAGTCAGAAGCTGTAGCTGGGCCAGGAAACCACACGAGAAGAATCACAAGCAAAGGAGGAACAGGAAAGGCAGGTATAAATAGACAGAGGGCGGGAGTTAGCTCCGTCTGGCCAGGCTGCGATAGGCTCTCCCACTCCTAAGCCTGCCATCCTGAGTGGTGGAAGATGGAGTCAGTCTCAGAGACACAGACTCAGGTGCAGACTGATTACCTATGGGAGTATACACAGAAGTTGTGCCTGGCAGATCCTTTACAGATTCACAGGTATTGCAGCCTTTTCTCCCAGTGAAGTGAATGGGAGAAGAAGTCTGCAATATTGCCACTACATCCGTGTTGATGATTCACAGTGAGCAAGAAGAAATGAAGGGGAAGCAGCACTTGTATCAGTGCTGCGGCCCCTTCATAATTGCTGATCGGTGGCATCCCGGGAGTCGGACCCCGACCCATCAGCTAATAATGGCCTATCCTGAGGATAGGCCATAAATTGTTACTGGCTGGAAAACCCCTTTAATTTGCTCTGTATTCCAATTATAGAAAATTTCCAATACATCTCGACACTGATGCTCATGAAATGTGTTTGTCGTTATATTGGAGCAGTCATTTTCTATTATTTCTATTAAAAGTAGTATAAACAATCACAGTTTTACAACTGTATTACTGATATCACTCCTTTGTCTCTACTTCAGTGGCGTAACTACCGCTGTAGCAGCCATAGTGTCTGCTATGGGGCCCGCGGCATGAGGGGGCACCTGCTAGCAGCCGCTATGGCCACTTTCAATAGTATCTGCGTCCTTAGGACGCAGATACTGTTGAGCACTATTGCAGAGCAGGGAGGTATCCCCCTGCTCTGCCATTTACTAGGCTACATGATTCCTGCGTAGGCCGGCCAATGCAAGGATCCCGTCGGCGTTGTGGAGCATCTCCGTTCGTCGCAGTAACGGGGCCCAGGTGAGTACAATTTTTTGGTTTTATTTGGGGGCACTGTCTACAATGGGGAGGTGGGGGGCTGTATGGCACTATATAAAAGGGGGAGATGGGAGGCTGTAAGGCACTATCTACAAGGGGAAGTGGGAGCACTGTCTACAAGGGAGGCTGTATGGCACTGTCTACAAGGGGGAGGGGCACTATCTACATGGGGGTGACACATCAGGGGGGCTGTATATCACTGTCTACAAGGGGGGCTTTATGGAAGAATCTACAGGGAGGGCTGTATGGCACAATCTACAGGGGGGCTGTATGGCACAATCTACAGGGGGACTGTATGGCATAATCTTCTGGGGGGCTGTATGGCACTATCTACAGGGGGGCTGTAGGGCAATATCTACAGGGGGCTGTATGGCACTCTCTACAGGGCGGCTGCATGACACTCTCAACAAGGGGGAGGTGGGTGGCACTGTTTACAAGAAGGGGGCTGTATGCAAAAGTTTGTTATGGAGCCCAGTCTTTCCTAGTTACGCCCCTGCTCCACTTTACACCCTAAACCTCTTTTTCCTTTGCTCCCTTACTTTTGTTGTTCAGTATTTCTTCTGTCCTTTTTTCTGTTAATACGCTTTATCATCTTTTAGGCTAGGGATACACGGCTACTTTGTCCACAACACAGGTCGCGCAGCTAAAGATCGCAGTTTCGCCCTGCCTGCATCTCAGCTAATGAAAGTCAACCCATGGGTTGTATCTATCGCGACACGACAGTCCGAACCTGCTATATTTTTTGCGACTACAGGCAGGGCGACTTAGCGATCTTTGGCCGTGTGACCTGTGTCGTTTTATAAATATAGCAACATTCTATGATTAGAGGGACTCAAGGCAGAATCTAGCCCTTCTTCTGTCTGACTAAACAGCATCCCCTTTCACAAAACATAAAATACATACGCACAAATTAATATAAAATTGTTAGAAAAACACCAATTTCACCTACTAGTGAAATCCAAATATATACAGTGAATTACTTTACCCCATCACCCAATAGTCTGGAAATCCTGCTAATCAAGCACGTGACAAAAATTGTCCCATGCTAGTTACCATATAGTCCAAGCACTGGGGTCTGGGGGTCAATATAATATTTGTGTATAAGTACATACATGTATGCAACTTCCACTTCAGAACTTCTGATAATTGGGCACCTACACACAAATATGCAAACCTATACAGTGCAGCAAGTTCGTGCCGTGATCTGTCATGCTATACCATAAAAAGTGAATCCTTTAAATCAAGCAGAGCAAGTATTTCTTACTCAGGGAAGGATATTTACCTATGACAAGATAGTTCCCTTTATGTTACCAGTGCCGGTTTTAGACAAAGTGTGGCCTTAGACAAAGTAAAAGTGGGGCCCCAAATACTGTATTATTGTATCAATAATGCAGTAATTTTCAGAAGGCGGTGTGCAGGGAACTGCATCGCTGATTTCTAGCATGTCCAGGAGTGTTGCAAGCCCCAAAGCATATGTCCCCCCTCTCACACAAAACAATTATCTATATACGTATACAGTTATTAAATCATACCACTATACCAGATTAAATATTACCTGCATACTGTTACTGAACACAACTCACTATTATAAGACCAATATTACCAATAATAACACAATATAAGATCCAAATAATACCAACACACCATAACCACATGGTGTTTGAATAATACCCCCATCATTTTTAATGAATAATATCATCACGCCGGCCTGCACAGGGATTCTGTCCCAGCATCTTATAGGCTAGAGGCCTAACGTGGCCTCTAGCCTATAGTATTCAATTGCACCTGCGTCCTGAGGATGCAGATACTCTCACTGCCCCCCCCCCCCCCGGTGTTAACGACGTCACCGGGCATGAGGGGGCTCGTGCTGCCCGGCCCATAAATGTTATGTGCAGGGCAGCGCGCGCCCCCTCATGCTGCCGACACGTAACAGCCGCTATGGCTGCTATAGTCGGCAAAGGGCCCTGACTATATGGGATTTTGGCCTTGACAATTGGCCAGTTTGGCCCCCCCCCCTAACGCCGGCCTGGCATGTTACGGGCTAGAAATTTAAATGAGTTGTAGGGTACAAAAAGACTAAGACTGTGCAAACACAAGGCCAGTCCTCCAACTTTAAAGCAACTGTAAATAGAATAACATTTATTAGGGTATAACTATGTATGCAATTCCCTATTACAGTGAATCTCAACTAGGGTAGTTGGGCTGCGAAACCAAAAAATAGATTATTTCAGAAAGTAAGTGGATTACACTATAAAAACAAGGGATTGAATATCACCATTTTAGGCTTTGTTCACCTCAGCGTTCCTTTCTGCTGAGGGGTTCCGTTGGAGGTTTCAGTCGGGTTAACCCCTCAACAGAAAGGCAAACTGAAACCTTGGCTTCCATTTCCCTCACCATTGAACTCAAAGGTGATGGAAATCTAGCTAATGGCTTCCGTTTGAAACCATTGTGACAGGGTTCCGTCGTTGTGACGGAATTAATAGCACAGTCGACTGCGCTGATTAATTCAGTCAAAAACGATGGAACCCTATCACAAAGGTGACAAGCGGAAACCATTAGCTAGGTTTCTGTCCCCATTGAGTTAAATGGTGAGGGAAAGAGAAGCTAAGGTTTCAGTTTGCCTTTTCGTTGAGGGGTAACCCGACGGAAACTTCAGATGGAACCCCTCAACGGAAAGGCAACGCTGATGTGAATAGGCCCTAACTGCTGACCAGATTGCAGGGTATAAATTACAGATGTCAGCGACAGTGTGTAAAGTGTGGCCCTCAATAGGTGGTGGTGTAAGGTCAAATGCAGGTGTTAAGCCAAAGATGGTACGAAGACAGGATATTATGCAGCAGCTGAACTTTACTACGTCAGTGTTCACGGTGTCAGGGATCATTACTATGTATATTGTCTGAAAAATATTATCCTCACACATATGTATATACATTTCAGTTCTTTGTGTAATATACTGATATATATAACAAGTTCTTTGTTCATGTCGGACACACCTATGGAAGACACCGCCCCCTGGAATGCAAAGAGGAGTGTGCAGAAGAATGTATAGGAAGACTTACAGCAGAAGAGCCAATGGGATTCAAGCAAGTCCCACATCTATAGGGAAGGGCATGTGTCTTCTTTGTGTGTGTTTCTTTGTTCTGAATAAAGTTCAGTTCCTCCTGGCTGACATTGAAGCTGTACCTCAGACATTTGTGTGGTGTACTTCTCTCCAGGCATGCCTTCAGCTTTCAATTTACAGAGGTGGTTATTCGGTGTGAAATACGGACCTGACATTTGGCGCCCGAATGTGGGGCCTCACTCGAGGAAATATCAAAATCCGGACAGTCGACAATCACAGGGTGAAACAGAGGACTCAAAGTTGCCCACTGAAGGAATTTGATCACCTCCGCAATAACACGGTAAGCGAATTGATTTTATAAATCTTCGTCTTATCTGTGTTAGTGGGCAGTCTTGTGGCGATCTGTAGAACCCTTTTGTTGATTTCCTGGACTATCTCAGGCGACAGAGGTGATATTTTCCGCTGTGAGGTAAAAAACCTGTGAGACCTTAGTCGCGCCCGACTAACCATCCTCTGGGTAATTAGAGATGATAATAATTCTAGCGAGATGTAATAATAAATACATTGCAGACTAGAGATGATAATAATTCTAGCGAGACGTAATAATAAATACATTGCAGACTAGAGATGATAATAATTCTAGCGAGATGTAATAATAAATACATTGCAGACTAGAGATGATAATAATCCTAGCGAGATGTAATAATAAATACATTGCAGACTAGAGATGATACTATTTCGGCGAGACTTAGCGTTGGAGACTGTGAAATTATAATATTTCCTGCCAGACCAAGAGTTGCAGATCGAAAATTGTTATATAAATTACGTGTATAATATAGACTGTTAGAATGGATGGTTTACGGTCCATATTCAAATCTCCAGGATAGTCCGAAAAATGAAGAAATTGATGGGAGTGTGTGGGATCCATAGAGGAGGGCGGCTCCAAGCCGCAGATTGGGCAAAAGGTATTCTGGAGAACAAAGGGAAGTTGGAAGGTAGTAAGTTGATGGAAAGTGCTTTAGAGGGATTTGCAGAAGAAGAAGTTAGGAATAAGAAAGGTATTGTATGTATTAGAAAACAGGACCAGCCGACGCCCGGTAATGGCGTCCGTACCTCATGTTGAGTGTGTCCTCATTGTGGGTGGGAAACCACCCCCCCTTCACAGCTGCGCACTGTGTTTCCAATGGGAGAGGCTGCCCCCCCCCTGCCCCTGATGTGGCCACGCCCGGCCCAACCAAATCAGTATGAAATAATCACCTTGTTAATTTTGTCATTTGTAGTGTTTTTTCTATTTACAGAAGTTCCAGTCTAGTTCACTGATGAAACAACACGTCATCATAATATAGAGATGGTGGCCGACAGATTGTATTGTTAAAGATTATGTGGTTGATGTTTTGAACGTAGATAATTCCTATACAATGGTGTGATGAATGATTGCAGATACGTATGTTGTTTTGCCGGCATTGAAAGTGTTAAGATTGTGAGACTAGAAGTTGTGAGAAATGAGTGTGTGACCCCCCTCCCTCTCCCCTGTAGTGTGCTGTGTTTGGGAGGAGGAGGGGGGCTGACTGGGTGCAGTCTGCAGGGCTGATGAGACAAAGGATTTCAATATGCACTGCTGAGATATATATATATATATATATATATATATATATATATATATCAGTAATGTCTACAAACCTAAATAAATTTCTTCTCTTTTGCGCATGCGCTGTTGTTTATAAAAGTTACGATATTTATGTGTTATGATGTGATCAGATTTCATGCGTTTTGATGTTAATTCAGATGTATTAAACTTTAGATACTGTGAGACACGGGGTTTTGAAAATGTATGTGCCCCCACCGTTCCCTATTTATATATACAGTTTATTGGTTTGCAGTAATTAATGTTATCAGAGATAATATTTTTTGTTTTATTGAATAACTAACTACAATTGTTTTGTTTTTGATTTCACACATGAGTTATGTCATTGTAAAGATCAAATGTATTTTCGTCAGGAAAAAGTCATTTTTGTTTCAGGCTGTTGCACATTACAGGGGGTTAAACTAGTGCCGCACAGATAGAGTGCCAGACTTTGTTATGTTGAGATGTAGTTTTGAACTCTGCTACATTACTTTCGCAGAGTCCACAAAGGGGGGAATGGTGAAGGGACTGATCAGGTACAATTTTGGTTTGTTTTGAGTTAATTAATTTGGTTTCAGGAGATCTAAAAATGTGTAAGAGACCATCCCCCTCCAGCAAAGTTACACAGGAGGCAGAGGTGACGTCACTCACACGAGTCTTTATGGATTTAGATGAGGGAGAAGGCAGAACAAAAATTGTCTGGACATTGTTAATTTGATGTAAAGTTTTTAGGAATGTTTTATTTTTATTTGTTTTTGTATTAATCAAGTATTTGCAGAATCTGATAAAAGTGAGATTCTCAAAGTATTCTGGATTATCAGATGAGTGTGGAGAAGTGTATAACATTTGGTTTTATTTTAGAGGATGAAGATGCCACCCCTTTGAGATGTTCTATCTATATGTGACATGGGTTTTTAATGTAAATTTGTAATAAAGAGATTTTATTATACAGTATGTACAAGCCGGGATACGAGGCACCAGGTAAATTACCCAGAAACCACTCTCACCTTCTCGTTCATCTCAAGGAGTGGAGCTGGAGGTGCTCGCTGAGGCTTGTAACCTGGCAGAAGGTAAGACGGCCGACATTTACACTGACTCTAGGTACGCTTTTGGCATCGCCCACAATTAAGGGGCCCATTGGTAGTAGGAACTTTATTGGATCATCGGGTAAGCCAATTGAGAGAGCGAGAGAAGACAGAACTGACAACAAGGGTATGTGCAGCCAGGTGTCAGTAAATTGGCTTGTCCCTGAATACAATAATGCCACCACTAGGTTTGTAGCAGCCGGCATGATGTGCGCACGGCATGACATAGGTAAAACAGCAAAGGTACCTGTGAAAAGTGCAGCCCGGCCAGATTACCCATCCCAGCCACTGGAGAACATACAACTACCCGAGGTAGAAGTGTATGACAAAGTGCTCATGTGTGTAGACCTGTTCTCAGGGGGGGCCTGAAGCCCGGCCTGTATTTTTCCCACTGCAGACCTTGTGTGTAAGTGACGGGGGGAACAATGTTATCCCAAGTATTGAACTGGTGTTTGTACAATGATAAGATGTCAGCAGTTCTCTAGACATTGTCCCAAGGTTAGTTTGTTTAATAACTGTATTTAAGAAGGGTTGTGGGAATATTAAATACTGAGGTTAAGTTTTATGTAAAGTTCTGGACCAGCCTTAGCATTGGACTATTAGAGTCATGCGTCAGATAAAAGGTACAGAAGCGGAATATTCCCATTCGAAAACATTTTTATTTGTTTATTTTTATTTTTGTTGTGAAAGGGAAATTTTAGAGCAGAGAATTCTGTGCAGTGTATATGTGTATGTATAGATATGTATATAAAGAAGAAGAATCAGTTTGTAAGTTTTAGTTACTGACCAGTGTGAACGTTTAAAATAAATCTGTCATTGTTAATGTTCTCCTTCAAGTTAATTATCTGATTAAGATCAATTACTGATTAGGCTATGAAAAGCTTGTTCTTCACAGGAAGAGTCCAACTGGGAGCGGAAGGCGTGAGAACCAGATTCTAACAGAATGTGGACGGATAAGGGAAGATGAACCGGTAACACCCAAGGCACTCTTGATGGCCCTTGCATTGATGGTGTATGACCTCACATATGCCCCAAGACTGCAAGGATCGACGTGGTAAGATCTAATTGGTATGTCCCAGGTTTTACAGCTGTCGCTGCTAAATTCTGTTAGAGCTGTTTGATTTGCCTACAGAACAGTCCTGGCAGACCGGTGCCAACCTTATCATACGCGTCTCCCACGAAGAGAACCGACCTTGAGAGGCCTTCCCAGGTAGAAAGAACCAGATTAGAGTAAGAAAAATTGGTTTGAGACACTTGTCAGATAAACATGTGGAATCTGTGTATGTTTCTGTGAAGTGGAGATGTTCTAGGCAATCAGCTGAGATCAAGGTACAAATCCTGCTGAAAGAGTATCACCAAGTGCAAATGAAATGTACCCAATAAATTACACATCTTCTAGGTGCCCTGTCCATTGTAACAGAGAAGTATTTCCTTATATAAAGGTGTTTGATGTCATTTAAGGGCCTGACATTATTGTATGTACTTAGAACAACGTTTATAATGTATGCGGATGATGTTATCACCAGATTAGTATTTATTTTAACAATTGACAAGAGTTGGGGGTCCCCAGCAAGTGCCAGTAAATATGAACTAAAAGACTTTTAACACGATGAACTCCATCACTGAGATGCGGCAGGCGCAGCCTGAGCCACTACAACGCGTTTATCATGAACTGACGGCAGTGTCACAATTCTAAGCGGCCGCCCAGACAAGTAACTTGCCTGAGGAAGAGTACAGATGCGGAGGGTTTGATAGTCACAATACAACTCCACTAATCCGCCTACGTGGGATCTCACCCCAGGCTCACAACATGAGGTGCTATGTACAGCCTGATGACGTAAACTAAAGGAGACGGTGTCGGACAGATGAGAAGGACCAAACCAAGTCCTGATGACATCAGCAAAGTAAAGACCAAAGACCTGAGTGAATCCGTCAGCAGGATCAAGTGTTTTGATAAGTAAGTGACCAGGAGGGGGTAATAATAACTCCCCCACTGGACACCAACGTAGTCTGACTCCACAATTGTGTGGGTTACCCTGAGGGTGACAGTCAGTGAAGAGCAGAAGACAGGAGAAGAAGAAGACGATGGTGTACAGGACTGGCAATGAACTGATGGGACCCGAGACCTGAGGGTGATGGCATGAGATTGGTGATAGCATTATGTTATTAGCTGAGGCCCTATTGTTTATAATGTCTGAGGTTTATAATTATAATGTGTGTAAATATGCCACGGTGCTGCAAATTACAATCTGAGGAGTTTTATGTGAAGGTGTGAGGTGAAGGTCACTGTGCTGCCCATGACCTGTCATATCTGCAGGGGTAAAGTCCCATTAGGACAGTAAGTGACAGTGCGACAATTATTACTGTTAATAAAAATTTAGACCGGATTAATATATATATATTACAACCAGCAGTGGTTTGTAGATTATATCAAGACAACCATCCTGTATCCAGAGGAGAATAGGGAAAGTTAGGACCACTCCGACACCTTGGAAGTCCAGGTACAAAGGGGGGTTACTCATCAGGAGTAGCTCGTCTGAAACTGGTGAAGAAATCCAAAACCCCTACCCGCCTGGTTCGAGTGGTCAGTGGTAGGTTGCTAGGCAAGACTCAGGGATAGAATAATATTTTTAGGGGGGACTGTCAGGGATCATTTGTAATGGCAGGAAGGAGGTGAAGGGAAAGTGAGCCCTAATCTACCCACCGCCCTGTCCCTGCCTACTTGCAACGACCCGCCCTAGGCGACGGGGTACAACTGGGCGGCGGTCCCTACACTGTCTAAGTGCACGGGAGAACAAACAGGGAACACGCAAGGGAAGGGGCAGTAGCCACGGAACGCCACGAGGAAACGGAGCGGTGAATGAGTAGTCAGGACCAGGATGAAGTGGAGTATACCAAAGAGAGCACGGAGAAGGAAGCAAGCCAGGGGCAAAGCAAAGCAGGTTAAGCGGAACTGCAGCAAGGCAGAAGCACGGCAGAAGCAGGCTGGAGCAAGCAGCAGTGAGGCCAGGAATCCAGAAGCATTACAAGCACTGAGGAAGAGAACACGGCTGGTAATAAAGGACAGGGGGCGGAGCTAACTCCGACTGACCAGGCCGCGATAGGCTCTCCCACTCCTGAGCCTGCCACCCTGGTTGGTGGGAGATGGTGTCAGTCGAACAGGTCTGGCCTCAGGTGTGGATTGATTAATCCCAGGACTATACCTAGACGTAGTACCTGGCAGATCCCTAACAGTACTCCCCCTTTTATAAAGGGCCACCGGACCCTTACTAAGAGGACCCGGTTTAGTAGGGAAGAGAAGGTGGAACCTCCTGATCAATACCCCAGCGTGAACATCACGGGCAGGTACCCAAGTCCTCTCCTCCAGCCCGTATCCTCTCCAATGGACCAGGTACTGGAGGGAGCCCTGGACCATCCTACTGTCCATAATCTTGGCCACCTCGAATTCCACCCCCTCAGGGGTGAGAACGGGAACAGGAGGTTTCCTCGAGGGGGACCAGGACGGGGAGCAGCGTTTAAGGAGGGAGGCATGGAAGACGTCATGTATGCGAAAGGATGGGGGCAGCTCCAGACGGAAGGATACAGGGTTGAGGACTTCAATGATCTTATAAGGTCCAATAAATCGGGGAGCAAACTTCCTGGACGGGACCTTAAGGCGCAAGTTCCTGGACGACAACCAGACCAAATCCCAGACGACAAACCGGGGGTTAGCAGAACGTCTACTATCCGCCTGAATCTTTTGTGCGTTCTGGGACGCCTCTAGGTTCTTCTGAACCTGGGCCCAGACCGTGCACAGTTCCCGATGAACATCCTCTACCTCAGGATTATTGGAACAACCAGGGGAAACGGAGGAGAACCTTGGGTTAAACCCGAAATTACAGAAAAACGGGGAGACCCCTGACGAGTTACTGACCCGGTTATTCAGGGAAAATTCAGCAAGGGGAAGGAATGAGACCCAATCGAATTGACAGTCAGAGATGAAACACCTTAAATATTGTTCCAGGGATTGGTTAGTCCTTTCCGTTTGGCCATTAGTTTCGGGATGGAAGGCGGAGGAGAAGGACAGATCAATCTCCAACTTTTTACAAAAAGCTCTCCAAAATAAGGAAACAAATTGTACCCCTCTGTCAGAAACGATATTGACTGGGGCCCCATGGAGACGCAGGATGTGTTTCACAAACAAAGAAGCTAACGTCTTGGCGTTAGGTAGCTTCTTAAGGGGCACAAAGTGGCACATCTTGCTGAAGCGGTCTACTACCACCCACACCACCGACTTGCCCTGAGATGGAGGCAAATCGGTGATAAAATCCATGGAGATATGGGTCCAAGGTCTCTGGGGAATGGGCAAGGAACGTAGTAGGCCCGCAGGTCGGGACCTAGGGGTTTTGGACCTAGCGCAAACCTCACAAGCGGCGACGTAAGCCCTAACGTCTTTAGGCAACCCAGGCCACCAATAGTTTCTGGTAATGAGGTGTTTGGTGCCCAAGATGCCAGGATGACCAGATAGAGCGGAGTCATGGTTTTCCCTGAGTACCCTTAGCCGGTATTGCAGGGGAACAAACAGTTTGTCCCCAGGGATGTTCCCGGGAGCTGCACCCTGATCAGCCGCGATATCAGAAGCTAAATCAGAATCCGTGGCAGAAACGATTATACCAGGGGGTAAAATACAAGCAGGATCCTTCTCGGAAGGAGGATTGGCCATGAAACTACGTGACAGAGCATCAGCCTTAATATTCTTGGACCCAGCCCTATAGGTAACCAAGAAATTAAATCTGGTAAAGAATAGTGCCCACCGAGCTTGTCTAGGATTAAGCCTCCGGGCCGATTCTAGGAAAACCAGATTCTTGTGATCCGTAAGGACCGTTACCTGGTGTCTGGCCCCCTCCAGGAAGTGCCGCCACTCTTCAAAAGCCCATTTAATGGCTAGAAGTTCGCGGTTGCCAATATCATAGTTACTCTCCGTGGGCGAAAACTTCCTAGAGAAGTAAGCACAGGGGCGGAGATGGGTGAGGGAGCTGGTACCCTGGGACAAGACAGCCCCCACTCCCACCTCGGATGCGTCAACCTCCACAATAAATGGCTCCTCTTGGTTGGGCTGAATCAGCACGGGGGCCGAGATAAAGCACTTCTTGAGGGTCTCAAAGGCCTGGACGGCCTCAAGGGGCCAATGGAGGACATCAGGACCCTTGCGAGTAAGGTCCGTAAGAGGCTTAGCGACGACCGAGAAGTTGGCAATAAATCTCCTGTAATAGTTGGCGAACCCTAAAAAACACTGTAACGCCTTAAGGGAGGCAGGTTGGACCCATTCCGCCACAGCCTGAACCTTGGCAGGGTCCATGCGGAATTCATGAGGAGTGAGGATTTGCCCTAAAAATGGTATCTCCTGTACCCCAAAGACACATTTTTCTGTCTTAGCAAACAGATTATTCTCCCGAAGGACCTGGAGCACCTTCCTGACATGCTCCACGTGGGAGGACCAGTCCTTGGAAAACACCAGTATGTCATCAAGGTACACAACAAGAAAATTACCCAGGTAATCTCTCAGGATTTCATTAATAAAATTCTGGAAGACAGCAGGGGCATTACACAACCCAAAGGGCATGAACAGGTATTCTAAATGACCCTCGGGTGTGTTGAACGCAGTTTTCCACTCATCCCCCTCTTTGATGCGGATAAGGTTATATGCCCCCCGTAGATCGAACTTAGAAAACCATTGGGCTCCCTGAACCTGATTAAAAAGATCCGGAATCAAAGGAAGTGGGTACTGGTTCCTTACGGTGACCTTATTCAGGTTACGATAATCAATGCACGGCCTAAGACCACCATCCTTCTTCCCCACGAAGAAGAAGCCAGCACCTACAGGAGAAGTCGAGGGGCGAATGAAACACTTGGCCAGGCATTCTTGGATATACACCCTCATAGCTTCACGTTCAGGACATGAAAGATTAAATATCCTACCCTTAGGAAGCTTGGCACCAGGCACCAAATCGATGGCGCAATCGTAATCTCTATGGGGGGGCAACACCTCGGAGGCCTCCTTAGAAAACACATCGGCGAAGTCCTGAACAAACTCAGGAAGCGTGTTTACCTCCTCCCGGGGAGAAATAGAGTTAACAGAAAGACATGACATAAGACATTCACTACCCCATTTGGTGAGATCCCCAGTATTCCAATCAAATACTGCAACCAGGGAAAACCTAATACCAAATCAGACGATAATCCCTGCATCACCAGTACAGAGCACTGCTCCAAATGCATGGAGCCAACCAGGAGTTCAAAAACAGGAGTATGCTGAGTAAAATAACCATTAGCAAGGGGAGTTGAGTCGATACCTACTACAGGGATAGGATAAGGTAAATCAATAAAAGGCATCTTTAGAGACATAGCAAATTCCACAGACATGATATTAGCAGATGAGCCAGAATCCACGAAAGCGCTGCCCGTGGCAGACCGGCCAGCAAACGAGACCTGAAAGGGAAGCAAAATTTTATTGCGTTTCACATTAACGGGAAATACCTGTGCGCCCAAGTGACCTCCCCGATGATCACTTAGGCGCGGAAGTTTTCCGGCTTCTTATTCTTGCGCCTGGGACAGGTGTTCAGTAGATGCTTGTCGTCCCCACAGTAGAAGCAGAGACCATTAATTCTGCGAAACTCCCTACGTTGTCGAGGGGACATGGAGGCTCCGAGTTGCATAGGTACCTCCAAGTCCTCCGTGGAGGGGCGAGGAGACGGGACTTCGGGGGGAATCGCAGAAAAGTCAGAGGGGAGCACATTGAAGCGTTCAAGCTGACGTTCCCTGAGACGTCGGTCAAGTCGTACTGCTAGGGCCATAACCTGGTCAAGGGAGTCAGAAGAGGGGTAGCTAACCAGCAGATCCTTCAGGGCGTCAGATAATCCTAACCTAAACTGGCACCTTAGGGCCGGATCGTTCCACCGAGAAGCTACGCACCACTTTCTAAAATCAGAACAGTATTCCTCAACCGGTCTCCTACCCTGACGTAAGGTCACTAGCTGACTCTCGGCTAAAGCAGTCCTGTCAGTCTCGTCGTAAATGAGTCCGAGGGCAGAGAACAAACGATCAACAGAGGAAAGTTCAGGGGCGTCAGGAGCCAAGGAGAAGGCCCACTCTTGGGGCCCTTCCTGGAGTCGGAATATGATGATACCCACCCGCTGGTTCTCGGAACCTGAGGAGTGGGGTTTTAGGCGGAAATACAGTCTGCAACTCTCCCGGAAGGAGAGAAACGTCTTACGGTCCCCTGAGAACCAGTCAGGTAACTTGAGGTCGGGTTCTAGAGGTGAGGTGAGGGGTACTACTAAGGCAGCGTCACCCTGGTTGACCCTCTGGGCCAGGGCCTGGACCTGTAGGGAGAGGCCCTGCATCTGCTGGGTCAGGGTCTCAAGGGGGTCCATGATAGCGTCAGCGTAGGAGAAATGGTAGACTAGGTAGGGGCTTGTAATTATGTAATGGCAGGAAGGAGGTGAAGGGAAAGTGAGCCCTAATCTACCCACCGCCCTGTCCCTGCCTACTTGCAACGACCCGCCCTAGGCGACGGGGTACAACTGGGCGGCGGTCCCTACGCTGTCTTAGTGCACGGGAGAACAAACAGGGAACACGCAAGGGAAGGGGCAGTAGCCACGGAACGCCGCGAGGAAACGGAGCGGTGAATGAGTAGTCAGGACCAGGATGAAGTGGAGTATACCAAAAAGAGCACGGAGAAGGAAGCAAGCCAGGGGCAAAGCAAAGCAGGTTAAGCGGAACTGCAGCAAGGCAGAAGCACGGCAGAAGCAGGCTGGAGCAAGCAGCAGTGAGGCCAGGAATCCAGAAGAATTACAAGCACTGAGGAAGAGAACACGGCAGGTAATAAAGGACAGGGGGCGGAGCTAACTCCGACTGACCAGGCCGCGATAGGCTCTCCCACTCCTGAGCCTGCCACCCTGGTTGGTGGGAGATGGTGTCAGTCGAACAGGTCTGGCCTCAGGTGTGGATTGATTAATCCCAGGAGTATACCTAGACGTAGTACCTGGCAGATCCCTAACATCATTACTATGTATATTGTCTGAAGAATATTATCCTCACACATATGTATATACATTTCAGTTCTTTGTGTAATATACTGATATATAACAAGTTCTTTGTTCATGCCGGACACACCTATGGAAGACACCGCCCCCTGGAATGCAAAGAGGAGTGTGCAGAAGAATGTATAGGAAGACTTACAGCAGAAGAGCCAATGGGATTCAAGCAAGTCCCACATCTATAGGGAGGGGCATGTGTCTTCTTTGTGTGTGTTTCTTTGTTCTGAATAAAGTTCAGTTCCTCCTGGCTGACATTAAAGCTGTACCTCAGACATTTGTGTGGTGTACTTCTCTCCAGGCATGCCTTCAGCTTTCAATTTACAGAGGTGGTTATTCGGTGTGAAATACGGACCTGACAACGGCACACCCGACCACAGCAGGAAAAACAATACTTCTTAATGCGAGAGACATAGTCTCTTATATAAGGCGGTTCAGGCTGGTGGAGGATGGCTGGCTAGCTCACACTTCTCGCGGACAGAGCTTAGGGCGCTCCAATGCTGTCAAAATGGTATCCGAGCCGTACATTCTGGCCCCAAACAATTTAGACCAGCCAGCGAGCCAGCCACTATTCTGCTTTACCTGCCATAAATAGACACAACATTACAGTGCAGGAAACAAAACGACAGTACAACATAAATACAACATAAACACCCGCTGTTACTGGTCACATAAATACAACATAAACACCTGCTGTTACTGGTCACATAAATACAACATAAACACCTGCTGTTACTGGTCACATAAATACAACAGGCCGGAAAGGCCCCTGTTTCTGTGGAACGCCTCCAAGGGGGTAAAAACACCATAGAAAATACAGCATAAATAGCACACGTTAAAGGCACAGTCCATATACAAATCTACATAAATATGCATCACAAACTGCTTTAACTGGTTGCCGACACAGGACGAGATTTGGCAGCTGAACCTGATGGCCGCTTGATAGATCAGCTCCAGCACCTAGCAGCTATAATTAGCAACTTACACCTTGAGAATAAGAGAGATTTTCCCTGCAGACCTTACCTGGAGACTGGAGATGCAGAGGAGACGAAAACTTGTGGCTAAACCGGTCAAGCTGTCGGACTTCTACTACCCCTGCCGATCTGAGGGGGAGAGAGACGAGGTGGCATCCGAATTGCAGGCCAGTTCACCTATTTCAGAGCCGCCTCATCGTGGCTCGTGGGGTGAACCGGAGGATCCGATGCCGAGACGGAGCATGTCTATGCCGTCACTGGAGGTTAGTTCCCCCTCTTATGGGAGGACATCGCCGACAACAGCCGCCATTACCGCGGCCTCTACAGCGTAGATGGCTCCCCCCACAGCTCTGCATTGCCACGTGGGTCAGCTCAGTCGGCGCCATCTTCCCCATCCTCTAGAAGTCATGTGAAACAGAGAATGAGACTGCAGGATCCCGATCTGATGCAGGACACGGTAGGGGGTAATGACTCTTCTAATTATGTACCTGGGCATGTTCTTGATCATCTGCCTTCATCTTCAAACCCTGTCACGGAATCTATGCTGAAAACCATGTTGCAGGCGCTTCACCAGTCATTGCATGCAGGCATGGCTGAGCTTATTAACCCCCTAGCAACCTCTGTAGCAGCAGTGGAACATAGAGTGCAAAAGGTGGAAACGAAAATGGGTGAAATCACCTCATCTCATAACACTCTTATTGATGCACACTATGACTTGGAAGACTTGAAAGCCAAAATTGCAGACTTGGAAGTTAGGTCTAGACGCAATAACCTCAAATTCCGGGGAATTCCGGAAGAAATTGCGCCGAAGGACCTTAGTCAGTATGTCCAAGATTTTATTCAGGCTCTGCTACCTGCCTGTACCCCACGAGACCTAATTATAGACAGAGTACACAGACTACCCAAGCCTAAACACCTGGCAGACTCCATACCCCGAGATGTGCTGGTCAGAGTGCATTTTTTACACATCAAAGATCGATTTCTGAATGCCTCAAGAAAGGGTATCTCTATTCCGGCGAAGTTTAAGTCTCTCTGCTGTGACTCTGCAGCTACGCAGACAACTAAACCCTATCACTTTGGCTCTACGGAATAACAACATTCTTTATCGGTGGGGATTTCCGGTCCGCCTCATGGTCTCACAAAATTTAGTCTCATATCATTAAATCTGTATCGGATGGCATCAACCTTTTGCGACAATGGAACATTGTAGTTTCTCCTCCTAAGCCTCTACGATGGACTCTCCACAACGTATCAGAGAAGAGTGGCGTACGGTTGGTCATCGTGGGCGGCCACCTCGCTGAGCGCTTGGCTTGATGTCAGGATGGTCGTAGTATGGCACTCCGCGCTATTTTCTTGGACTCTGTCTTGTTCTTACGGTTCTCATACGCCACTTTCGGTGTCAATTGGCTGTCATCGGGGTTCGGTTTCGGATGGACTGTTCTACCCCCGATCTACGGGACAACCCAGTTTGTTCTTTCTTGGAATTTGTTTCTATGTTGTTTTTTTTTGTTTGTTCAATTTATTTTATTTCACATCTGTTTTCTACAGTTTGGATTCTAAGCAGTGCTTACATCATTGCTTTACATATGAGAAATTATGCTTTCTTTAGGGGGCCTCAACTTTTGCGGGCTGTAAGGAGCTTTCTCCCAAATACTTACCGTCATGGATTAGATCAGACATCAGCACGCCTCCATATTGAATAATGGTTATATCGTTTGCTTCCCTGAATGTAAATGGCCTTAAAGGGAAGGTGTCACTAAAATTTTTATATATATATATATATATATATATATATATATATATATATGTTATTGCTTTTATTATGTCATTAAAGTACATTTTATTTATTTGTGTTTTTTTGTTGTACTTTTTTCTTTTTTCTTTCTTTTACTTCTCTATGGGGGCTGCCATTTTTTTTTTCATCTCTGTATGTGTCGATTAACAACACATACAGAGATGGAATACGGCACATACATCCCCATAGAGAATGCGAACGGGAGCCGTTCCATTCACTATAGTGTACGCCGTCTGTGTGGGAACGGCGCATGCGCCACTCCCACACAGTCCAAAAGGAAGGTCTTCGGCAGAGCGACATCCGGCGCCATTTTCATGTGGACCGGAAGCCGCGGCCAGACAATAAGATGACTACTTCCGGTCGCGGCTTCCGTCCATATATTCAGAAGCAAGGACTAGGAGCGGAGGGAGCTGCAGCGGCAGGAGCAGGTAAGTTATGTTTGTGTATGTGATGTGTGTGTATGTTTGTGTTATACTGTGTGATTACCACTGTATCTAATCCTCCTACACTGTGCATTCGCTCAAAAAATGGCGGCACACAGTGTAGGAAGTTTGAACATTCAACCCCCTCCTTTCTCCTGGCACTAGCCAGGATAAAGGAGGGGGGATTGATGAGTACACTAGAGCGAGTGTCTCTCCTCCAATTTTGCAGCATAAAGCAATGAGGTTGCTTTACCACATGCCAATGCTGCAATTTTGGGAATTGCTCCCTCTAGTGACCAGCACATGGAAATGTTATAAATTAGAATCTAATTTATAATATTTCCTCACTTGTGAAAAAATTAAAAAAATTAGAGCAATGTGTAATCCTTTATATACTAAAGGTTTGACTAAAAAAAAATATATATATATTTTTCTAGCGACACATTCCCTTTAATAGTCCTCAAAAACGAGCACACATGTGGAATGAAGCCAAATCTAGGATGTCTGACATTTTATGCATCCAAGAAACACATCCCTTGAAAAAAGATGCTAATCGAATAAAGAATCACCTCTTTCCTGATATTTATCAATCACATTATTCCACTAAATGCAGAGGCGTTCTGATAGCTGTTAAAAATACTGTTGCCTTTCAGCTTCTTCAGGTACATATACATCCAGATGGGCGGTATATTCTATTAGTATGTTTACTTAATAATGTAAAATACACCTGGGTGAATCTGTACGCCCCTAATAGACATCAAAACTAGGTTTTTTCATAAAATCTTTAGGCTTATTGATAAACATAAAGAGGGGAAATTGCTCATATGCGGAAATTTTAACACTGTAATGGACACGTCACTTGACTCTACATCCAGTACTAGGTTATCTCAGACCTCTTTGTCTGATATGTGTTGGCGTTTACAACATAGCTCTGAGACGGATTTCTCCTTTTATTCACAGCCACATAATAGTTATTCCCGCATTGACATGTTCATTGTTGATAGAGATTTGCTACTCTTGACCAAAGAGTCGCAGACAAAGGATATTACATGGTCTGACCATGCTACCTTGACGCTGCAACTTGAGGAACGACACAGTATTAATCAGACTTACCTGTGGCGCTGTAACCCCTTTCACTTGTCCCATAGTAAATACAAAGTAGAACTTGAGCGAGATCGTAAGGAATATTTCCAGACTAATGATACCCCTGATATTACTATCGACACACTTTGGAACGCTCATAAAGCGTTTATAAGCGGTTCATTGATTTGCCTCTGACATATTGTTAAGATACAAAGACTAGCAAAGATCGCTTCGTTAACTGAGGACTTACATAAGTTGGATGTGTTAAATAAATCAGCTCCGTTTTAGAGTTATGCAGAACAGCTCTTTCGCCTTAGACAGGACTTACGTCAATGTTTACTGACAGAGTATGAAAAATCTCTTAGAAAATGAAAGCCAAATACTACTTGCGAAATAATAAAGCAGGTAAATTGCTCGCAGCCAGACTTAAAGCTCAGAATAGAAAATCTAGAATTCCGTTCTTGCTTGACCCCCACACTAAAAGAAAAATTTTGCACCCTAAAGACATAGAGGATCAGTTTAAAACATTCTATTCGTCCCTGTATAATTTGAAGGATGATCCATTCACGACCTGCCCGACACCATTAGACATTGAGGATTTTTTTAAACATATTTCGCTTCCTAGATTGACATCATCCCAATTATCTGCCCTTAATGCCCCAATCTCGGAGACAGAGATATATGACATTATTCGCGGGCTGCCGTCTGGCAAGTCTCCTGGACCGGATGGCCTGACTAACGCGTATTATAAAACGTTCCATGACATTTTAACACCTTTTCTTATCAAATTTTTCCAAAAAGCTATGTCCTCGGGGGAATTCTCACAGCGGTTCAAGCCTTGTACTCAAATCCGTCTACAAAAGTCTTTATTCTGTCCTCATACACGTTAGCACGGTGTGTAATCTGACATGTAGCTTTCTCTAGCTTTATCTGTATTTCCCGTTCTGCGAAGCTGGCTTTCGCTTTTGCCGCTTCAGCTTTTGCGCGGGCAATGGCGGCAGCTTCCCTGATCGATGTCCTGTTAGAGCCACTTGTCAGGGACCTTGTCTTGACCGAAGATGCTCGACTTTGAGACATGATGCGACCGTTAGGAGGTTGCTGCGATATCCGTATGCATGCTCTGCGTGGATAATGGCGGGCACCCTATGGTCTGATCTTCTGAGCTTGTTCTCAGCAGTCGTTTCACTATTCTGTCCTCATACACGTTAGAACGGTGTGTAATCTGACATGTAGCTAAACCCCCTGTCTTCTTAAGAAAAAGGCTGTGAAACTGTAATCTTTCTCTTTATTGCTGGTAGACAGGAAAGGGTGAAACTATAGGATGAAATAACAGTAGTATTCAGAATATATCAACTGTACAGTGCATAGGATACATATAATCTGCTACACACACACATTATAACATGAGGTAATACTGCAAGCTGACAATGTGATATCTGATACAGCAAAACATACAGTGAACCACAGTATATAACATATAGATATTGATCTTACCGACTATGCTTAGAACAGGCTGTTGGCACTGAACTTGAGGTAGAACTGGCATGATGAGGAAAATGGCTGCTACTCATACACAAACAGGAACAGGAAATAACCCACAATGCCTCAGGAGCTTTCCCATAATACATAGAGAACTACAATCTAGGAATACACAAAACCACCAGTAGATGGTGCTATAACCATATAATACAATATAGATGGGGTACAAGAATAAGCAATTGCAATATCTGTACTGGTAATCAAAGACAAAAAAGAGGTATTATTACGTAAATAACTGGACTAGCTGGTGAGGACAGAACAGTCTTCATTAATGGAGTATTATCGGATGATTTTAAAATGACTAACGGCACGAGACAAGGCTGCCCTCTATCACCCCTCATATTCATACTGGCTATGGAACCCCTTGCTCAGATGCTGAGAGTACATGAAAATGTACATGGCATAACGGTTGGCTCCCTAACTCATACTATCTCATTATATGCTGATGACATCCTTTTGTCTTTGTCACAACCGGAGACTTCCCTGGCGGCAGTCTTAGAATGCATACAGTTATTTGGTAATATTTCTCTATATAAGCTTAAAGAGGCTCTGTCACCAGATTTTGCAACCCCTATCTGCTATTGCAGCAGATAGGCGCTGCAATGTAGATTACAGTAACGTTTTTATTTTTAAAAAACGAGCATTTTTGGCCAAGTTATGACCATTTTTGTAGTTATGCAAATGAGGCTTGCAAAAGTCCAAGTGGGTGTGTTTAAAAGTAAAAGTCCAAGTGGGTGTGTATTATGTGCGTACATCGGGGCGTTTTTAATACTTTCACTAGCTGGGCATTCTGATGAGAAGTATCATCCTCTTCTCTTCAGAACGCCCAGCTTCTGACAGTGCAGATCTGTGACGTCACTCACAGGTCCTGCATCGTGACGGCCACATCGGCACCAGAGGCTACAGTTGATTCTGCAGCAGCATCAGCGTTTGCAGGTAAGATCGACTTACCTGCAAACGCTGATGCTGCTGCAGAATCAACTGTAGCCTCTGGTGCCGATGTGGCCCTCACGATGCAGGACCTGTGAGTGACGTCACAGATCTGCACTGTCAGAAGCTGGGCGTTCTGAAGAGAAGAGGATGTTACTTCTCATCAGAATGCCCAGCTAGTGAAAGTATTAAAAACGCCCCGATGTACGCACATAATACACACCCACTTGGACTTTTACTTTTAAACACACCCACTTGGACTTTTGCAAGCCTCATTTGCATAACTACAAAAATGGTCATAACTTGGCCAAAAATGCTCGTTTTTTAAAAATAAAAACGTTACTGTAATCTACATTGCAGCGCCTATCTGCTGCAATAGCAGATAGGGGTTGCAAAATCTGGTGACAGAGCCTCTTTAATACCCAAAAATCACAGATTCTCCCCTTGTGTCTATCTCCGTCCACATTACACATTTTGCAAACCAAATATCTCTTAGATTGGAGGACAGATGATATTTAATTTTTGGAGCTTCACTTGACTCCTTTACATAAGTCTTTATATGTGACCAATTTTATACCGCTCCTTAGCGACATAAAAAGTGTAGCTGACAGGTTACAAAAATGTGAGATCTCCTGGATGGGTAGAATCACCTCCTTTAAAATGCCTCTACTTCCAAAGCTTTTATATTTATTTCGCACCCTTCCCATACATCTTCCCAAGACATTTTTCAAACAAATCCTAAAAATCCTATCACAATTTGTGTGGGCAAAACAGAAACCTCGTATTGCCTCTCACATTCTGACAGAAAACTGGGGGGGGGATGGGGATCCCGAATATACATGGGTACTCAGGGCCGCCATCAGGGGGGTATCAGGGGTAGTAGTGTAGGGGGCCCGGCCAAACTTAATTGAAAGGGGGGCCCGGCAACTGCCGCGACTTGCCTTTGGTACAAAAAAACAGGCCCCTGCAATGGGGCCTGTTTTTTTCACCAAAACAATGTCGTGAGCTGCGGGCCCCCCTCTCGTGAAACACCGCCGTGAGCTGCGGGCCCCCCTCTTATCACCGCCGCGAAATACCGCCCGCTTGCGCGCGTATGAGCGAGCGCGCGACCACGCGCGACCGCGCGCGAACGACCAGGCGCGCCGCCGAGAGGGAGGCGGTGCGCCCGCAACACAAGATCTAGGGGGAAGGACAGCCACACTGGACAGCGGCGCAGTCTACTTACCTGCTGGCCCGCCTCCGACTCGTCCTCCTCGTCCGCCTCCGACTCCGCCTCCTCGTCCGACTCCGCCTCCTCGTCCTTCAGAGCGTGGCTGCGTAAGGAGAGGGGGAGGAGTCTAGTTGTTGCGCGGCAGCAGTTTTACGATCCTCGCCATTTTCTGGAGGCTGGAGGTGAAGGACGACATCTGGACCGAAGATATCGCCTGAAGAGGACTGGAGTGGGAGCAGCTCTTCTGACACGGTGAGTAAAGTGTCTCAAAGTGCTATTTATGTATGGCCCTGTTCACACAGAGTATTTTGCAGGCCAAAAAAATCTGCCTCAAAATTCCTTAAGGAATTTTGAGGCAGATTTTTACCTGCCCATACTATCTTGCCGCGTTGAGATTGCATTTTCTGCCTCCCATTGATTTCGATGGGAGGTCAGAGGCGGAACCGCGGCAAGAAAGTACATGCTGCTTTTTCTTTTTTCCGCGTCTGGCTCCCATTGATTTCAGATTAAATCAATGGGAGGCGGTTTTGGAAGTTGTTTGGTGCTGATTCTGACGCAGTGTCCGAGTCAATATCAAGGCCCAAAAACTCTGTGAACTGGGCCTTATTGTTAGGGCTTATTCAGACGAACGTGTAATACGTCCGTGCAACGTGCGTGATTTTCACGCGCCTCGCACGGACCTATGTTACTCTACGGGGCCGTGCAGACTGTCAGTGATTTTCACGCAGCGTGTGTCCGCTGCGTAAAACTCACGACATGTCCGATATTTGTGCATTGTTCGCGCATCACGCACCCATTGAAGTCAATGGGTGGGTGAAAATCACGCCCAGCACTTCCGCAGCAGTATAAACTATGAATGAAAACAGAAATGCACCACGTGCTACAAACATACAAACAGAGTGTCATAATGATGGCGGCTGCGCGAAAATCACGTAGCCGTGCATCATACGCTGCTGACACACGGAGCTGTTATGACCTTTTGCATGCGCAAAACGCCACGTGTTTGCGCGCACAAAAAGCACACGCTCGTGTGAATCCGGCCTTAGGGTAGGAACACACTAGGCATGAACACTGCGGATTTTATGCAACACATTTTATTGTGGAAAATCCGCAGCGTATTACAGTCGCAGCAGAGTGGATGAGATATGAACAAATCTCATCCACACGCTGCAAAGAAAATGGACCTGCAGTGCGGCTTTTTAAGCCGCAGCGTGTCAATGTATTCTGTGGAATCGCCGCTCCTCTGTTGCGGAAATGCTGCGGTTCTGCCGCAAAAATCACACATGAGAAAAAAAAAAGGTACTTTTTTACATTTATAAAAAAGTTTAGACTTGCCCCGGCCGTAGTCCTGGTGACGCGATCCTCTATTCTTAGCGCAGCCCGGCCTCCTGTCATGACGTTTCATCCCATGTGACTGCTGCAGCGGTCACATGGTCTACAGCGTCATCCCAGGAGGCGGGGCTACGTTCATAAAAGAGAGATGCGTCATCTAAACTACGGCCGGGGCAAGTCTAAACTTTTTTTTCCCTGCAGGATTCCCGCAGCGGACACGCCTCACGAAACCTGCGCCACTATTTGGTGCGGTTTTGCTGGCGGAATTCCCTGCGGCTACCGGGGCGGATAAACTGTGTAGTTTTACTCAGCATATCCGCCTAGTGTGTCCCTTATGATGTCGCTCCTGGAGCTGCTGCCGGTCTCTAAATAGGCAGTTGGTCCAGTAGAATTTGGAATTATTTTTTTTTGTGAACCAGCTTAAAAAAACACAAAACTTTTGTGTTAGGGCCTGTTCACATCACCGTTTGCTTCTGCTCCGGGGTTCCGTCTGAGGTTTCTGTCGGGTGAACCCCGCAACGGAAAGTGAAAGTGACAGCACAGCTTCTGTTTCAGTCACCATTGATCTCAATGGTGACGGAAACATCGCTAATGGTTTCCGTTCGTCACCATTCCGGCAGGTTTTCAGACGGAATCAATAGCGTAGTCGACTGCGCTAATGGTGACGGAAACGGAAGCTGTCACTTTCACTTTCCGTTGCGGGGTTCACCCGACGGAAACCTCAGACGGAGCGGAAGCGAACGGTGATGTGAACAGGCCCTAACACAAAAGTTTTGTATTTTTTTAAGCTGGTTCACAAAAAAAAATAATTCCAAATTCTACTGGACCCTCTGCCTATTTAGAGACCGGCAGCAGCTCCAGGAGCGACATCATAAGGGACACACTAGGCGGATATGCAGAGTAAAACTACACAGCTTATCCGCCCCCGGTAGCCGCAGGGAATTCCGCCAGCAAAACCGCACCAAATAGTTGCGCAGGTTTTGTGAGGCGTGTCCGCTGCTGGAATCCTGCAGGGAAAAAAAAGTTTAGACTTGCCCCGGCCGTAGTTTCGATGACGCATCTCTCTCTTCTGAACGTAGCCCCGCCTCCTGGGATGACGCTGTAGACCATGTGACCTGCAGCAGTCACATGGGATGAAACGTCATGACAGGAGGCGGGGCTGCGCTAAGAATAGAGGATCGCGTCACCAGGACTACGGCCGGGGTAAGTCTAAACTTTTTTATAAATTTAAAAAAGTGCCTTTTTTTTTTTTCTCATGTGTGCTTTTTGCGGCAGAACCGCAGCATTTCCGCAACAGAGGAGCAGCGATTCTGCAGAATACATTGACATGCTGCGGCTTAAAAAGCCAAAAGCCACACTGCAGGTCCATTATTTTTGCACTCTGCTGCGACTGTAATACGCTGCGGATTTTCCACAATAAAATGTGTTGCATAAAATCCGCAGTGTTCATGCATAGTGTGTTCCTACCCTAAGGCCGGATTCACACAAGCGTGTGCTTTTTGTGTGCGCAAAAACGTGGCGTTTAGCGCATGCAAAAGGTCATAACAGCTCCGTGTGTCAGCAGCGTATGATGCGCGGCTGAGTGATTTTCGCGCAGCCGCCATCATTATGACACTCTGTTTGTATGTTTGTAGCACGTGGTGCTTTTCTGTTTTCATTCATAGTTTATACTGCTGCGGAACTGCTGCGCGTGATTTTCACGCACCCATTGACTTCAATGGGTGCGTGATGCGCGAACAATGCACAAATATCGGACATGTCGTGAGTTTTACGCAGCGGACACACGGACACACGCTGCGTGAAAATCACTGACAGTCCGCACGGCCCCATAGAGTAACATAGGTCCGAGAATCACACACGTTGCACGGATGTATTACACGTTCGTCTGAATAAGCCCTAACAATAAGGCCCAGTTCACAGAGTTTTTGGGCCTTGATATTGACTTGGACACTGCATCAGAATCAGCACCAAACAACTTCCAAAACCGCCTCCCATTGATTTAATCTGAAATCAATGGGAGCCAGTCGCGGAAAAAAGAAAAAGCAGCACATCCTTTCTTGCCGCGGTTCTGCCTCTGACCTGCCATCGAAATCAATGGGAGGCAGAAAATGCATTTTTCCCTGCGTTTTTTGTCTGCTGTCCTCAATCGCCGCGGGCAAAAGACGCGGCAAGATAGTGTGGGCAGGTCAAAATCTGCCTCAAAATTCGGTGCGCGGTTGCAGGCGGTCGCGGGTGCGCATGCGCGGGAGTTTGCGGGTGCGCGCGATCGGTCGCACGGGCGGCAGTGTTTTACGGCCCCCATGACGACCCCCATGCTACCCAGGGCCGCCATCAGGGGGGGTATTATGGGTACTGATGTGAGAGGCCCGGCCAAACCTAATTGAAAGGGGGGCCCGCAGCTCACGACATTCTTTTGGTGAAAAAAACGGGCCCCATTGCAGGGGCCTGTTTTTTTTCTACCAAAGACAAGTCGCGGCAGTTGCCGGGCCCCCATTTCAATTAGGTTTGGCCGGGCCTCTCACATCAGTACCCATAATACCCCCCTGATGGCGGCCCTGGGTACCATGATATAGTGCTGGACGGAGTACCGTTAACAGGCGGTGCCACGGTAGGGGGGCCCAGAAAATTTAGCTGTAGGGGGCCCTGAAATTCCTGATGGCGGCCCTGTGGGTACTACATAGCTACTTTGGTTGCTCAAGTTTCTCCTTGGTGGAAATATGATAAAACTAAACCTTGGGTTAATATTGAGGCTTCCTATATTTTTCCAGCTTCGCTTAAAGCGCTCTTATTTCTCCATCACTGGGATTTACCTTGTGTGTCAGATATATCTCCGCTTACTTTGGCTGCCTTACACTGCTGGAGATATTTGCATACATGTTCCAAAGATTGTCTTCCTTTTTCCCAAATCTTGTATACCCATAGATTTTCTTGAGTTGGTTATCCCGGCCATTAATATTGCCATGTGGAAACACTATGGGGTGATGGATCTTTCCCAGATCCTTGAGAATAACCAACTAGTCAACTTTTCCTGTTTGAGATCCAAATACTCATTGCCTACATGGGACTTGTATAAGTATTTCCAAATTCGACATTTTATGGTGAGACATAACAACTTGGACTCTGTATGCAACCTTAAATTATTTAGCTGACTGAATAAGGGATCTAAAGGCCTTAAATATATATATGACTTAATTGATACTCAAGCCGCATTTGTAAAAACGTATCCTATTAAAATGTGGGAGAGGGACTTAGGGACAACGTTTGCAGACAAGGAATGGCTCAAGGCTTTTAAACTACTACATGCCTCCTTATCATGTTCTTCCCATGCAGAGGCCGCGACTAAAACTGTTCTAAGGTGGTACTACACACCAGACCGTCTCCAACAGATGTTTCCCCACACCACAGCCCAATGTTGGAGGAACCGTACCTCTAAGGGTACGCTGATACATATTTTATGGGAATGTCCTATTATTTGTGGCTATTGGAAGGAGGTGTTTGACCTCTTGAGAGAACTGCTTGTGATTCGGGTCCCCATGTCACCATAGACAGCCTTACTTCTCCTTCAGTTGGAGGAGGTCTATCCACACTCTAAGATCTTAGTTTGTAAAATTTTGGTCATGGCTAAATTGGTTCTAACCAGTGGCGTAACTACCGCCGTAGCAGCCGTAGCGGCTGCTACGGGGCCCGCGGCATGAGGGGGCCCATGTCGCCCGCCGGCACGGGCCCCACCATGGCCGGAGGCTCCGCTAGCTGCCGCTATGGCTGCTACAGCGGGACGCCACTGAACACTACGGCAAAGCAGGGAGGTATCTCCCCGCTCTGCCATTAAACAAAAGACATGTATCCCCTATCCACAGGATAGGGGATACATGTGTGATCGCTGGCATTGATAGGGAGAACGGGGGACTGAAAGTCCCCTGATGTTCTCCATCACAAACCTCGGACTTCCGGGGTCTGTGTCGGCAGAGCTGCGCAGACGGCGGAAGTCACAGGTTAGTCATGGAGAAGTTCAGGGGACTTTCGGTCCCCTGTTCTCCTTATCGCTGCCAGCGATCACACATGTATCCCCTATCCTGTGGATAGGGGATACATGTCTTTTGTAGGACACACTGTAGGTCGCATTTTTTTGGGAGGGAGGACGCTGTATGGCGTTCCCTACAGGGGAGGTCTGTATGGCATTCCCTACAGGGAGGGGCTGTATGGCGATCCCTACAGGGGGGCTGTATGGCGTTCCCTACAGGGGGGGCTGTATGGCGTTCCTACAGGGGGGGGCTGTATGGCATTCCCTACAGGGTGGGGCTGTATGGCATTCCCTACAGGGTGGGGCTGTATGGCATTCCCTACAGGGAGGCTGTATGCCGTTCCCTACAGGGGGGCTGTATGGCGTTCCCTACAGGGGGGGCTGTATGGCATTCCCTACAGGGGAGGGCTGTATGGCGTTCCCTACAGGGGGGCGGCTGTATGGCGTTCCCTACAGGGGGGGCTTATGGCGTTCCCTACAGGGGGGGCTGTATGGCATTCCCTACAGGGTGGGGCTGTATGGCATTCCCTACAGGGTGGGGCTGTATGGCGTTCCTTACAGGGGGGCTGTATGGCGTTCCTTACAGGGGGGCTGTATGGCGTTCCCTACAGGGGGGCTGTATGGCGTTCCCTACAGGGGGTCGGCTGTATGGCGTTCCCTACAGGGGGGGCTGTATGGCGTTCCCTACAGGGGGGGCTGTATGGCATTCCCTACAGGGGGGGTGTATGGCGTTCCATACAGGGGGGGGCTGTATGGCGTTCTCTACAGGGGGGGCTGTATGGCGTTCTCTACAGGGGCGGCTGTATGGCGTTAGCGCCATACTTCCCCCTCTGTAGATAACGCCATACAGCCCCCTATGTAGAGAACGCCATACTGCCCCCTGTAGATAACGCCATACAGCCCCCTCTGTAGATAACGGCATACAGCCCCCCTGTAGATTACGCCATACAGCCCTCCCCCTGTAGGGAACGCCATACAGCGCCCCTGTAGATAACGCCATACAGCCCCCTCTATAGATAACGCCATGCAGCCCCCCTGTAGATAACTCCATACAGCCCCCCTGTAGATAACTCCATACAGCCCTCTCTGTAGAGAACGCCATTCAGCCCCCCCCTGTAGATAACGTCATACAGCCCCCTGTAGATAACTCCCTACAGCCCCCTGTAGATATCTACAAAGGGGGCTGTTTGGTGTTATCTACAGAGGGGGCTGTATAGCGTTATCTACAGGGGGGCTGTAAAAAAGGCACTATCTACAAGGGGGGGTTGTGTGACACCCTGGGGAGGGGGGCCCCAGTCAAAAGTTTGCTATGGGGCCCAGTCTTTCCTAGTTACACCCCTGGTTCTAACTCGCTATTGGAAATCTACTAAGGCTCCACCTCTTCCTGAACTAGTTTAGCTGATTAATATGTCTTATGTATATGAGAGAATTATTGCGTATGGGAATTTTACTTTTGACACATTTGTTAAGAGATGGAGTTTGTGGGCTCATAGCTCTTACTGTACTTCCACATGATGAAACATTCATTCTCTCAATGTAGAGACTTCTCTACTGCCTTCTCACATTGATATGTAAGCTGGTTTGTTTTAAACTTCTTTTGTTTATCTTTGTTCTGCTGTTCATGTGCCCATTTTGTATTTTCTGATGATGCTTACAAAGGTTGGAATATTATGCACTGGTGACTAGTACACAGGATGATACCGGATATTTGACCTGTATTGATATATGTTGATTTAAGACGATGCACATTTCTTTGTTTGTTCATTATTCTGTAAATTCTCAATAAAAATCATTGAAACTAAAAGTGTATGGCACTGACCAATCAACGTCATACACTTCTCTTCATACCAGCCCAGCTTGATTCACAGCAGAGCGTGATCTCGCGAGATTACGCTGTGACGTGACTTTCTCCCACAGGTAATTCACTGGGGCGACGGAAGACTGAACAGACATCGCCTCCATCGTGCCAGGACGTTTACCTGAATCTGCAGCAGATGGGGGCGATGTCTGTTCAGTCTTCCGTTGCTCCGGTGAAGGACCTGCGGGAGAAAGTGACGTCACAGTGTGATCTTGCGAGATCACGCTGTGCTGTGAATCAAGCTGGGCTGGAATGAAGAGAAGTGTATGACGCTGATTGGTCAGTGCCATACACTTTTCTATAAAACACCCACTTTGTGAATAGAAAAAAAATGGCCAGTTGGCAATTTAGAAAAAAATTTGCAGAAATCGAAAAATTTTCATAACTTGGTCAAAAATAAATGTTTTAAAAAAAAACAAAAAAAAACTGTAGTTATTTACATCAATGAGATAGGGATGTTATAAACTGCTGAAAGAGCCTCTTTAATCTATTTTTGTCCTATACTAGATTTACAGGATTTCTAAATCATTAGGTGCCGGATTATTACATTTTAATATTTGTAATCTGACAAGTTTTAATGTATTAAATTTAATCTACACAAATCCCACAGATATGAAAATGCAGTCAGATGACACACTTTCATGTCAATTTAATGTAAGTTTATGACACCACTTGTTCTGTATTGTAGTGTCATATTTCCTTTGAGGCTAGAAACCTAATACACTGATATATAAAGCAGGTAATTCAATGCAGACCTTTCAGCTCACAGTCAGCTTAAGTGTTTTGTGTAATAAACTATGCGGTTTCATAGCAACATAAGAAGAATGAAAAAAAAAACCACATGCTTGCGTTATGCAATCCACTTTCTGCTGCTTTAAGCCACAGCAACACTGTCAAGAATAGAATACAGGTAAGATAATATCTGTTTAGCTGCAGAAAGAAATGCTTTTTGGCCTGTGGAATAGATTTTTCATCATTTCAGAGTGATTTCTACATGTCACTGGGTGGTTGTCTTGTCTATATTTAGCTGCGACAGTTTTTTTTCTCTCTTTTTTCTTATTCTCTCTATCTCACCTTCCCTCTTTTGTCCATCATTCTTACAGAATGCATCATGTTAATTCCTAAATGTACAGAAACACATATGTTATGTAAATGCCAAATACTTTGCCAAACATTTGTAACGTTTTTATGCCAAACACTATACACATAACAGATCAACTTAGAAAACATGACTGTCCAATTGACAATAGAGCACTGTGACGTACTGCACTGAGATAATATTTTTATCTAAGCAACTTCTCATGTAACTAGAGTTCAGGCACCGCAGAATATTTCCCCTAGCAGATTTTGCGATAGATAGATAGATAGATAGATAGATAGATAGTCCACCATCCAGCAGCACCAGTATATTAATCCTTTCATGACCAAGGGTCATTGATACCCCTGTGTCCAGGTCAAATTTTCCATTTCTGATATGCACTTCTTTAAACGATATCGTTGCAACCGCTTTGAATATCACAACTATTTTCACTTTGTTTTTTGTTTTTTTACAAGACTCATGTGGCTTTCATTTTCTAGATTTGTTTAATTAATTCCATGTTTTGAATTTTTATTATGAGCAGATAAATCCCAAAAAATGTGAAAAAAACACTTTTCTGGTCTATCTATCTATCTATCTATCTATCTATCTATCTATCTATCTATCTATCTATCTATCTATCTATCTATCTATCTATCTATCTATCTATCTATCTATCTATCTATCTATCTATCTATCTATCTATCTATCTATCTATCTATCATCTATCTATCTAGCTATCTATCCTGTACAGCTCTTTAACAATTAGTTGTCTTCTCTCTCCGTCACCATGGATCGCTGTGAGGGGAGAGTGAAGAGTGAAGACGGCTACATACACACGACAGTGAAAAAAATGGCAGTTAACAACAGATCAACTGTCTGATTTTAATGGCTTTTTTGCATCCATGTGTCTCAAAGTTTGAATCCATTTCTCGGCCGTCTGACCATTTTTTAACCCCTTAGTGACCAGCCCATTTTAGGCCCTAATGACCAAGCTATTTTATTCGTTTTTCTATAGTCGCATTCAAAGAGCTATAACGTTCTTATTTTTTCGTCTACATAGCTGTATGAGGACTTGTTTTTTGCGGGATTAGTTGTGCTTTTTAATGGCACCATTTTTGGGTACATATAATTTTTATATTAACTTTTATTAACCTTTTTGGGGGGGATTATAAAAAAAACCTGAAATTCCGCCATTGTTCTATGCATTTTTAAATTGACGCCGTTCACTGTGCGACATAAATAACATGTTACCTTTATTCTATGGGTCAGTACGATTACGGCGATACCACATGTGTAGAGGTTTTTTTTATGTTTTACGACTTTTGCACAATAAAAACACTTTTGAACTAAAATTATTTGTTTTTGCATCGTCGCTTTCCAAGAGCCGTAATTTTTTTATTTTTCCATCAATGTAGTGATTTTTTGGGCTTGTTTTCTGCGGGACAAGACGTAGTTTTGAATGGTACTGTTTTGGGGTGCGTGGGACTTATTGATTCATTTTTATTATGACTTTTTGGGGGGCAATGGAAAAAAAATGCAATTTCGCCATGGTTTTTTGCGTTTTTTTTTTACGGTGTTCACTTTGCGGTTTAAATTACATATTAACTTTATTAATGGAGTCATTACGGTCGCGGCGATACCACATATGTGTACTTTTTTTTTTTTTTTACACTTTTACTAAATAAAACCACTTTTTATGGAAAAAAATGGTTTTATTTATTTTTTTACTGTACTTTTTATTATTAATATTTATTTCACTTTGATGACTGATTTTATTAGTCCCACTAGGGGACTTTACTGTGCGATCATCCGATCGCTGCTATAATGCTCTGGTATACTTCGTATACCAGAGCATTATTGCCTGTCAGTGTAAATCTGACAGGCAATCTGTTAGGACGTGCCTCCGGCGCGTCCTAACAGGAATATGTCCAGGGCAGACCTGGGGGCTTTTATCAGTCCCCCGGCTGCCATGACACCCCATCGGAGACCCGCGATTGCATTCGCGGGCCGCCGATGGGTGACAGAGGGAGCGCACTCCCTCTGTAAACAAAGTTAAATGCCGCGGTCGCTATTGACGGCGGCATTTAACGGGTTAAATGGCCGCGATCGAAGTAAACTTCGATCGCGGGCGTTGGAGCAGGAGCTCAGCTGTCATCAGACAGCAGAGCCCCGGCTCCTGCCTGCACGGGAGACCCGTGCAGGACTTAGACTAGGCTGACGTGAAAAGGCATCAGCCTAGCCTAAAGCCCATTAGTGAATCACGTAAAAAGGCGTATTAGTGGTCACTAAGGGGTTAACCGTCATTTGCCATCCGTTTTTCATGGACGTTAAAAAAATGAATGAATTGTAATCGTTCGTTTTTTTTAATTCCAACCCCCTGAAAACACCAGTGCCCATGTAGATAGTGACGCAATACCACTGTAGATAGTGCCACATTGCCCACCTAGATAGTGCCAGTGCCCACACAGATAGTGCCAACTGTAATAGTGCCACAGTGCCCACTGTATTAGTTCTACAGTGCCCACTGTAATAGTGCCACAGTGCCCACATAGTGCCGCAGTTACCACTGTATAGTGCCCACATAGTGCCACACACAGTACCCATGGAGAAAGTGCCAGTGTTCCATGTAGATAGTGCTACCCCCTGCAATTAGTGCTATTCCCCTGTAAATAGCAGCATCCCCCCTGCAGATAGCGCAACCCCCTGTAAATGGCACCCCTTCCTGTAAATAGCACCATTGTAGCCCCCTGTAGGTTCGGAATCCCTCTGGCCAGGGATTCCGCTCCTATAGGGAGCGCCATATGTCTCTGTCCTTATATGGACAGTGACAGTGACATCAGGGGTTAACTCTAAAAGCGGAATCCCCTGCCAGAGCGGGGATTCCGCTCCAGGAGTAGCCCCTGACGTCACTGTCCATATATGGATAGTGACACCAGGGGCTTCTCCAGTAGTAGAATCCCCGGCCGGGAATTCCGCTCCTAGAGCGAGCCCCTAAAGTCACTGTCCAAATTGACAGTGATGTCAGGGACTCTCTTTATAAGCCGAATCCCCGGCCAGTGCAATCTGACACCGGGAATTCCACTCCTAGAGGGAGTTTAGGTGGTGGCGCTATCTACAGTGTGGGGGGGTGAGATGCTATACACAGCGGGGGGGGGGGGGGGGTTACTATCTACTGCAGGGGGTTGCTATCTGCAGTGGGGGGGGGGTGGCACTATCTCCAGCAGAGATGGAGAGACGGCGGGGGCTCCCTCTAGGAGGGGAATAGTCGGCCAGAGCGCTGGCCGGGGATTCCGATCCTAGAGTGATCTTAGGTGGTGCTATCTACAGAGGGTTTTGCGCTATCTACAGTGGGTTGTGTGTGGCGCTATCTATAGTGGCGGGTGTATTCCGGGGGCCCTCAAAGCCCCGGCAGACATGAGCGTGCAGCGCTGCTCACACTGAAGCAGCACTGCACTCATTAAACCCCATTCCAGGCTGCCAACGATTATATACGTGACAACTGCACGGGGCATCGGCAGTTGGAACGTATATAGCCGTATGGCAGTCGTGAAGGGGTTAAACATGGGAGGGTTCACGCCTCAGGGATCCGTGGGCAACTGCCCCTTTGCTTCTGTGTGCCCTTGTCTTGTGTTGTCTGTCTTGCACTTACTGAGCGTAGGGACCGTCGCCCAGTTGTACGCTGTCACTTAGGACGGCCCGTGCAAGTAGGCAGGGACTGAGTTGCGGGTCGATTAGGGCTCACCTGTCGTCTCCCTACCCCGATTCATTACAAATATGACAGATAAAGATGAGATGGATAGATATGAGATAGATAGATTCATAGATAGTTAGATAGATTCATAGATAGATTCATAGATAGACAGATAGATAGATAGATAGATAGATAGATAGATAGATAGATAGATAGATAGATAGATAGATAGATAGATAGATAGATAGATAGATAGATAGATAGATAGATAGATAGATAGATGAGATAGATCACCAAACAGCCATCAGTGAATCCCCCTTTTCCTGATTAATGGGCAGGGAAGGTTCCCCTCGTGCCCTCCTTATATTCTAGCCCTGGGTGTGCGTGTCTATAAATTACCCCTGCTACCCCTCTTACCTTCTATTTTAGGGCAGCTCACAGATGCTCTAACAACTGTCTTGTCTGGTAACAAAGATACAAGAGGAAAATAGAGGACAGAGGAATTTTTTTATTTATTTTTGAAGAAAAGGATTTCGCTTTGGGCTAAGCTACTTCTGCCCCGACAAGTAGTCCTGAATGTGGGATGTCGAATGATGAACATGGTGTCCTGATTTTTACCTCCATCCCTGGCTGCAATTTCAGCTGATGAAAGCGTGAACCTAGCTCCTTCTTAACGAAATCTTCAGGTTCTTGGTCTTTGCAGGCAGTATTATTTTACCAAAAGCAGTGACAGGGTGTAGGGTTCACAGCAATAAACCTACAAAATTATCATTTTTACCAAAGTAGTGACATTATTAGGATTATTTGGACTTCTCCGTTATTATCCTCCCATTCTCAGAGCACAATGTGTGTATATGTATCCAGTTAGTGTTCGGATCAATTTATTTCAGAACCACCACTAAATTAATTTTTTTCAGAGTCTAATGATAGAAGTTTATGATGCTGTGGAGCGGGTACCACATTTAAAGTTCTTTCCCTCTCCATTACTCTTAATTTCCCCTTATATTAATGTCTGCACCTCACCCGCAGGACTCCAACCTCCGGTGAATATTGTGATCTGTAAAGACTTAATGGAAAGAAAACTTCTGAGGAAAGAACTTGAAAAGCTTTTGTAAGTATGACTAATAAGTAGGACTGTATTCTGTATGACTGCAATGTACTAAGTAGAATTAATATGTTTTCAATTTGTAATACTTAGATAGAATTTGTTTCACAGCAAAATTAACAGTTTTTTTATGTGGATTTTGCCGCTGATTTCACAGTTTCTACATTGAAAAGGGTGAAATCCACCGTGAACATCCAGAATGAGCACACTTTGATTTCCAGCAACATTCCCTAAAACAAAAACTATCCCCCCCAAAAAAAGTAAACAAAAAATGTATATGCACCCCAAAATGATTCCATTGAATAAATACAACCTGTCCTGCGAAAAAAAAAAAAAAGTCCTCAAAAGTCTACGTCGCCTGAAACATAAAAAAGCTATGGCTCTCTGAATGTGGCAATGCAAAAATGAAAAAAATAATAATTTATGTTTCTTAAAGCGGTTGTCTGGTTAGATAAAATTTATGTCGTAGCCTCAAGATAGACCATCAATATCTGATCAGTGGGGGTCAAAATCCCAGCACCCCTCCAATCCGCTGTTTGAAGGGGCCGAGTTGCTCCGTCGAGAGCTGCCCTCCCCTTCATCGCTTATGCTTCTCCATGCTATAAGTCGCCATCACATTCGTAGCGGCGGTTCACACTATTACAACCTTCTCCCAAAAGGCCCCTTCAAACAGCGGACCGGCAGAGGTGCCAAGAGTCGGAACCCCACCGATCAGATATTGATGGCCTATCCTCACATTGAAGGCTTGAGAAAGGCTCCAGTGAACGGAGCTGAAACGTTGCACTGGCAATAAAAGTACCCACTTTTTTCACCTTTACTATTGGAGTTGCTGCTCAGTTTTTGACTTCTGTGTATCTGGGACTTGGTCTGTCCCTCGGAGCCTGCACCCACACGCTGCCGGTGCTGCTGGACTTGGTATATTTATATATATATATATATATATATATATATATATATATGATAGATAGATAGATAGATAGATAGATAGATAGATAGATGATAGATAGATAGATAGCCAAACACTGTCCGAGTGTCATACTAATAATGTGGCAGTATAGTGCCAAATTGTGCCATGTAGGTGCAACAGTTTGTCAAACATCGAGTCAGTTAGTGCCCACCAAATGCCAGTGCCCAGAGAGTGCCATATATTGCGAACATAGTCATATAATATTCACATAGAGCCAAACAGTGCCCACATTGTGCCGCCAGTACTTTACAGTAGACCATGCCATTCATGATCAGTCACCAATGTTGCTTCTAAGTACTAGTAGACTTATACTATACTGTTCACACTGAGTTTTTTGGAGCTGATTTTGACGCGGAGAATGTGTCGTAATCAGCACCAAAAAACTTCTGAAATCGCTTCCCATTGATTCTTCCCAGGCAACTTTTAGCCACTCGCAGGAAAAAAAAACGGCATGTCCTTTCTTGCCACGGTTCCACCTCTGCGCTCCCATTAAAGTCAATGGGAGGCAGAAAAAACCTGCGGTGCTCGTTTCAGAGCGTTTTTCGCTGCGTTTTTTGCTCGCAGTCCTTGCATTAACTTCAATGGCCGCAGGCAAAAAGCGCAGCAAAAACCGTGGCAAAAAAGAGCAGGCAAGTCAAAATCTGCCTCAAAACTCATGAAGGAATTCTGAGGCAGATTTTTTCTGCCTGCAAAAAACTCTATGTGAACAGGGCCTAATACATTATTTAATTAATTGAATAAATGCCAATATAAATATTCTCTGCTTCTTTTATTTTTAAAGGGGAGACTATGTTAGTACTACCCTCCGAGAGAAGGAGTTTGACCCAAAAGGAAGTAAGAAGTCCTCATCTTTAGATGACCTGGTAACAAATCTATATCTTACAGTAGTTATTTAGTCTGGATTATCATATTTCTATACCATACATATGTATAGTACTTGTGCTGCGATCTATGTCGGCTGTTAGTCGAACTATCTAATTCTGCCCCTTTTCAAGTACTGTAGACATATCTCTGGAATGATCTTGCCTACAATGTAAAAATCAGAGTAAAGTATGAAGCTCAGTTAACTCTACCTGTAATCCATAGACAGGGAGGTCTCATTTACTGGCCTTATGTAAACCTGGTATTGATAGAGGATACAGTCCCTAGCACCTATACAGAGCACCTGCCCCGAAAGGGGTGACTCTGTGTGGAACCTGCTCCTACACTGGTTACACCCTAAAGATATACCTACGGCGCTCTTAACGCGTTTTCTTCCATAGTCATAAGAGGATTCATCAGGGAAGTCGCAGGGCTCAACAGCATAAACATAAAAAACAGTCCACTGCAGTGGCTGAATACACAATCTGATGCAATGCGCCAGGGCAGTGGGCAGAGTTTAAGATCACATGTGAAATAGGAAGGAGTAGTGGGTCACGTGGCACCATACACTAAACACCAAAAAAAAGTACCATGCTGCCCAACCCTGTCGAAACATGCTTCATACACTCTGATTTTTAACCACTTAGATGCCACCGTTGATAGCAACCGCGGCACCTAAGTCGCTAGAGAGAGGAGGGCGCGCTCTCCAACAGTCCATTGCGCCCGATCAAAAAGTTACATGCAAAATGATAAGAATAAAAAACACAGCTCGACCCGCAAACAACAAGCCCTTACAGTGCTTAATCAACAAAAAAAAAAAGATTCTCAAAATATGGCACCTACATTTTTTTTAACACATTTTTTTTTCAATGTAAAAGTAGTAAAACATATAAAAACAATATAAATTTGGTATCACCATAATCGTATCGACCTGCAGAATAAATTTAACATGTCATTTTGAAAAGTGAAAAAACAAAACCCAAAAGCATTGGAGGAATCGTTGTTTTTTTTCCCAGTTCAACCCACTAAGATTTTTTTTTCAATTTCCCAGTACATTATTTATATGGTACATTAAATGGTACCAATTAAAACTACAATTTGTCTCGCAAAAAACAAGCCCTCATTTGGATATGTCGATGGAAAGATAAAAAAGGGCCTCTTCCGGCTACAGAGCACTCTCCCCAGCAGACCCAAGATACATTGCAGTCTAGTACGGTCTAGATCAGGGGTCTCAAACACGCGGCAGAGGAGAGAGCAAGCCGAAGGAGGAGTGCGCCGGCGCTCCTTCATGACGTCCCAGAGCAGAGCATATGCCAGGGCTCTGTTTCGGGACTCCTGCTCTGAGGAAGACCCTGACATCACTGTCCATATATGGACAGAGATGTCAGGAGCAGAGCTGGAGTCCCAGTCAGACTGCTAGAAGCGGCTCTGCTCCGGGACTCCGGCTGGTGAAGCCCCTGACATCACTGTCTATATATGGACAGTGATGTCAGGAGCAGAGATGGAGTCCCAGGCAGAGAGCTAGTAGCGCTCTGCCCGGACTCCGGCTCTGGGCTTGCCCCTGACCTCACTGTCTATATATGGACAGTGATGCCTGGAGCAGAGCCGGAGTCCCAGGCAGAGAGCTAGTAGCGCTCCCGCTCGGGACTCCAGGTCTGGGCTTGCCCCTGACATCACTGTCCATAAATGGACAGTAATGTCAGGGGTTTCCCCGGAGTTCCAAAGCATAGCCTATACTAGTGCTCTGCTCTTGGACTCTGACCCTGGGGTTGCCCCTGACATCACATTTCGGTCCAGGAAGATCCCCTGATGTCACTGTCCATGGACAGTAACTTCAGGTTGCTCCTCCAATTGAGGAATACCTGGCCTAAGCAATGCTCTGGCTGGGGATTCCACTCCTAGAGGGAGCCCTAATGGAGGTCTATGTAGGGAGGTGTGTGTGTGGCACTATCTATAGGTGGTGGGTGTGTGTTTGTGGTACTATCTACAGAGGGCACTGTGGCATTATTTACAGAGGGCACTGTGGCATTATTTACAGAGGGCACTGTGGCATTATCTACAGAGGACACTGTGGTATTATCTAGGGGGGGTGTGGCATTATCTACAGAAGGCACTGTGACATTATCTACAGGTGGGTGGGTGGCAGTATCTACAGATAGCACTGTGGCATTATCTACAGAGGGCACTGTGGCATTATCTACATAGGGCACTGTGGCACTATCTAAAAAGTGGCTGTCCAATCTTGATATTCTTGTGTCTGCCAAACGCTGCCAACTGAGCAGCCAGACTGCATTTAGCGAAACTTAAACTGGAAAACTGGATTGTTTAAATAAGCACGTGAAGTAAACTCGCAAATTTCCGTCAAGTTTAAACCTAGCGCTAATATTATAGTAAGATATTATTATTATTATTATAGTAATGTAGTATTGTTATAGTAATGTAGTTTTATTATAGTGATGTAGTATTTTTATAGTAATGTAGTATTGTTATAGTAATGTGGTTTTATTATAGTAATGTAGTATTGTTATAGTAATATAGTATTGTTATAGTCATGTAGTATTGTTATAGTACTGTAGTATTGTTATAGTCATGTAGTATTGTTATAGTAATGTGGTTTTATTATAGTAATGTAGTATTGTTATAGTAATATAGTATTGTTATAGTCATGTAGTATTGTTATAGTACTGTAGTATTCTTATAGTCATGTAGTATTGTTATAGTAATGTAATATTATTATTATAGTAATGTTGTATTATTATAGTAATGTAGTATTATTATAGTAATGTAGTATTGGTATAGTGGTGTAGCATTATTATAGTAATGTAGTATTATTATAGTAATGTAGTATTGGTATAGTGGTGTAGCATTATTATAGTAATGTAGTATTGTTATAGTAGTGTGGTATTTTTATAGTAATGTAGTATTATTATAGTAATGTAGTATTGGTATAGTGGTGTAGCTTTATTATAGTAATGTAGTATTATTATAGTAATGTAGTATTGGTATAGTGGTGTAGCATTATTATAGTAATGTAGTATTGTTATAGTAGTGTGGTATTTTTATAGTAATGTAGTATTATTATAGTGATGTAGTTTTTTTATAGTAATGTAGCATTGTTATAGTAATGTGGTATTATTATAGTAATGTAGTATTGTTATAGTAATGTAGTCTTTTCTAGTAAAGTAGTATTATAGTAATGTGGTATTATTATAGTAATGTATTATTATTATAGTAATGTTGTATTATTATAATGATGTAGTATTATAGTAATGTAATATTGTTATAGTAGTGTAGTATTGTTATAGTAATGTAGCATTATTATAGTAATGTAGTATTGTTATAGTAGTGTAATATTATTATAGTAATGTAATATTATTATAGTAATGTAGTTGTCACGGTGCGGGGTACCGCGTGGCGGGAAGGCAGCTGGCCAAACAGGAACAATACAATGTCTATAGTCCAGAAAGGATACCTGAGGCAATGTAGACTGTAGCGGTGATTTAGGCTTAAGATGGGTCTCCGGCAGCAGACAGACACCCGGCGGGTGTGACAGTAGATGCAGCGGAAGACACAACTCGACTTCAACTCTATACGACACACAGGCATGGTAGCACGGGATACAGGGTACAGGCAGCAGGAACGGGTAACACTGGGAACTGAAAAACACTAGGAGACCATTTGTAAGACAAACTTTAGGTTACACAAGAATGCTCAGGCAATGATCAAGAGGGTATAGCCCTTTTTATAGTCCAGCAGCATTCTGGGCTAATTGAAGATTCACTGCAACTGGACGCGCACTGGCCCTTTAAGGCCGTGCACGCGCATCCTGCGGAAGACAGTCTCTGAACCAGGAAGTGAATGCCGGCGTCTCTCAGTAGGGAGATGCCGCCGAGAACTCAAACGTCCATGGCCGCGGCCGTCAGAGTATAAGTCAGAACGACGGTCTGCGGCCATAGCCGTTCAGTAGTATTGTTATAGTAATGTAGTATTGTTATAGTAGTTCGAATAACGAATTAATTAACAATAATTTTGTATTGTATCAAGTTTGAAAGTAATGCGGCTCGTCAACTTCACATTTTTTCAATGTGCAGCCTATTTACCTGGCCGAGTTTGAGACCCCTGGTCTAGATGCTGAAAGCTGTCTGGAACCTATCAGCAGGACTGCCTTTGCAGTGCTGGTATGCTGGCACGATGGAATTCTCTCACAGACTCCCATTGGTTCTCTACTTGCCATCAGTACCTTGCACTTCCAACAGTCACACCTGGCAAGCTTTCTGCACAAACGTCACTGATGACTCACTGACACTTCTAACCACTCAGCGCACCAAAATGTCTCTTTTATAGACTCACACCACCCTGTATGGAGCCTGTGCGTTGCCACGCTGCTGCTTCTGCACACCTGACAAGACTTAGACAGCCTACCATACCCACTTGAAACAACACGAACATCACAACATATTAAAGGCACAATACATGCAACAGAAAGCATAAACGAACATAGTATAACACAACAGTCCAGTTACTTTCCTTGGCACAGTTCAAGTGCATTTCTTGGTAAGGAGTTTCTAGGGGGGGGGGGGGAGCTGACGCTTTATTATAATCTTGACCAACCCATTTAGTCACTCTACTGTAAATGGTTATTGATATAAATGTTCGATACGTTGGATGTTCAGTAGGTAAATGTTTTCATTTTTATGTTAATGTATTTTTATTTTTAGGCCCATTATGACTTGGCCATTGGTGTTGCGTTACAGTGGCTTAGTAGCTCTAAAGGAAATGAATCACTTAAAAAAGAAAGACTGTAAGTATTTTAAGTATTTAAAATTAGAAGTTGGGAGGCATGGGAATGCCTAACTGGAAACTTCACTATGATGCTTTACATATTTCTCAAACATCATATTGGGCTAGAAAACCTAGCGATAATTTATGGTGGACCTTGGAAGAACACCTTAGCCCCACCCCTCTCCGAGAATTACTATGAAGATCCTCTAAATGCCTCCCCCACCCCACTATCTCTAATGATATTACACAAGCCACACTCAAAGTTTGAAGATGTTTATGATCGTCACCTGAACAAATCCTTTTGAACTCTTCCGAAAGAACGAGAACTTCACACACTTCTGATAACAGCCATAATAGTGCATTTCTCAGGTTCTCCCCTGCCTTCCAACTTGACACTTGCTCCGCTACAAAAGCTACATGATATAAATCTCGCCCATTCCTACCAATGTCTCATTTCAAACTATAGAGACCTATTGAAATCTAGGTATCCAGACAATGCCCACCCATGCATCTGTTATCCAGGGTCTATTGACACCTCCAAGCTTTTAACTGACTACTTAAGAGACACTATATCTCCTAATGGGAATCGAATATTGGTATAACATTTACAAGGAGATTTCTCAAATATATAATCTTTCTCAAGGCACGTCTCGCCAACAGTGGCACAGTGTCTACATAAAGTAGATCACATTTTTCACGTGGAGGAATTCTCAGCCTGGGAAACATGGGTAATCTTTCGTACCTCCGATTTTATAGCAAATTGTCTGGACTAATGGTTAAGCACAACTCTCTTAACTTTTGTCTCAGCATTACGTAACTACCTGGAACTTCCCACTGCCCCTTCCCTCCTCCAAGCTCAGTTTGAGCTCTGTTTTCTTTATGCTGTTTTAATGTTTGCTTTAAGTCATTATAAAATCATGCAACATGTGATACCTCACAAATCATTGTTTTTTATTCCATATTGAACCAATATTTGACAAAACTAATAAAAAGAGAATTTAAAAGAAAAGAAAGACAAATGACTGCTGATAACTAATTGGGAGTTTACCCTGAAAATAGTGACACAATTAGAGGTCTCATCCGTACGTACAATGTAGAACGGTAAAAATATATAATACATGAAAAAAGGATTCTTAGTCAATTATTAAAAAGGCCAAAGAAAAATAGTTTTTGAAGTTCTTAAATTCAAAATTACAAATAGAAAATCTCACATATCCTAGCAATATGCCATCACTTTATAAGATGGGAATGACCCTTTAAAGAGGCTCTGTCACCACATTATAAGTGTCCTATCTTCTACATAATATGATCGGTGCTGTAATGTAGATAAAAACCGATCATTTTTGACAGAGTTATGACCTATTTTAGGTTTATGCTAATGAGTTTCTTAATGGACAACTGGGCGTGTTTTACTTTTAGACCAAGTGGGCGTTGTGGAGAGAAGTGTATGACGCTGACCAATCAGCATCATACTCTTCTCCCCATACATTTACACAGCATATAGTGATCTTATTACATCACTATGTGCAGCCACATAAACACACTATAACATTACTGTAATGACAGGGATAGGGAAACAGACAAGTGAGCCCTAATCTACCCGCCACTCTGTCCCTGCCTACTTGCAACGACCCGCCCTAGGCGACGGGGTACAACTGAGCGGCGGTCCCTACGCTCAGTAAGTGCACGAGACAAACATACAAGGGAATACAAAGCAAAGGGAAAGGGGCAGTTGCCCACGGCAACACCGTGAGCAACAGAGTGGTGAACGAGCCAAGTCAAACCAGGAGAGCACGAGGTACCAAACGCAGAGCAGAAGAGTAGTCAGTAAGCCAGGGTCAGTATGGAGCAGGATCAAATAGTTAGGAGCTGTAGCTGGGCCAGGAAACCACACGGAAAGAATCACAAGCAAGGGAGAAACAGGAAAGGCAGGTATAAATAGACAGAGGGCAGGAGCTAGCTCCGTCTGGCCAGGCTGCGATAGGCTCTCCCACTCCTAAGCCTGCCATCCTGAGTGGTGGAAGAAGGAGTCAGTCTCAGAGACGTAGATTCAGGTGTAGACTGATTACCTATGGGAGTTAACCCCGAAGCTGTGCCTGGCAGATCCTTTACAATTACTCAATATATTATCACCTATATATATTTTCAACAAATTTGTTATTCTCAAGATACCACAATATCCATATATATTTAACCAAAAAAGAAACATCTTGATATCACACAGATTCGATTTATTGAATAGAATTTATTTTATTAATGACACATTTGTACAAAAATAGTGTCCTGACAGTGTCCTGACAGTGAATATACATTACCTCCAGGCAGGACGTGATGTCTACTCAGAATCCTGACATTTCTGTGTGATATTTACAGCAAGGCAAGCGTAATCTCGTTTTAAATGACAGGTTACATGGTAATCTCGCGAGATTACGCTTGCCTTGCTGTAAATATCACACAGACGCTACAGAAGTGTCAGGATTCTGAATAGCTATCACGTCCTGGCTGGAGGTAATGTATATTCACTGTCAGGACACTTGAGTAACGTTATAGTGTGTTTATGTGTCTGCCCATAGTAATGTAATAAGATCACGATATGCTGTGTAAATGAATGGGGAGAAGTGTATGATGCTGATTGGTCACTGATTGGTCAGTGTCATACACTTCTCTCCACAACGCCCACTTGGTCATATAGTAAAACACGCCCAGTTGTCCATTAAGAAGCTCATTAGCATAAAGTAAAATAGGTCATAACTCCGTCAAAAATGATTGTTTTTCTAAATAAAAAATCACTTCTGTAATCTACATTACAGCGCCAATCATATTATGTAGAAGATAGGGCACTTATAATGTGGTGACAGAGACTCTTTAAGTGGAGTCAGAGGATATCAGGAATATTTATATGATTGCATTAGCATGTCTCCAACTCAGTGAAAATGAAGTTCAAACTACAACTCATGGGCACATGGCTCTTACATTACAGTTGTTATCAGAGTTCTGTAACGACACATGCACCTGTCCATCACATGACCAGGACAGATTTTCATCCACTGGGAGTAAACAATAAGGATGGGTTCACACTGAGTTTTTTGCAGGCTGAAAATCTTCCTCAAAATTCTGTCTGCCCAGCGATTTTCGCAGCATTTTTCGCCGCGTTTTTCACAGCGAAATACGCTTCTTCTGCCTCCCATTGATGTCAACGGGAGGTCAGAAGCGTAAACGCCCGAAGATAGGGCATGTCCCTTCTTTTTCCCCCGAGCTGAAATCAATGGGAAGCATTTTCTGAAGTTTTTTAGCGCATTTTCGACGCGATTTCCGCGTCAAAAAATGTGTCAAAGAACTCTGTGTGAACTGGCCCTAAAGGTTTCTATTTAATGACTGCAAGCAAAGATCTCAAAAGCCATGAGGAATTGACACAGAAATCATAGGGAAATGGGAAGCATTTTCGGACGTTTTTTGGCGCATTTTCCGACCCGATTTCTGCGTCAAAAAATGTGTCAAAGAACTCTGTGTGAACTGGCCCTAAAGGTTTCTATTTAATGACTGCAAGCAAAGATCTCAAAAGCCATGAGGAATTGACACAGAAATCATAGGGAAAATAATACCAATTTTAATTATACAAATAATAACATTTATCTGCTGAAACCGTATTACCCCTTAAAGGGAACCTGTCACCAGCATTTCACCTATTAAACCGACTATACCTGGTGGTAGTGGGTGAAAAATCATTTCTATATAACCTATAATTGTCTGCTTAGTCGGCTCTGTAGCTTTAGTATTTAGCTTTTTAGTGTTCTCACACCGTATGCTAATGAGCAGAAAAGAGTCAGATCTTCATTTGAAAAGAGTCAAATCTTCGTTTTGAAAAGAGTCAAATCTTCATTCCTCAAGTCTTTCCGAGTTTACCTCACTTTCTTACTTTTGATTGACAGCTCCTCGCCTTCCCGCAGCACACTAAATCCCGCGCTTGTGCATTGATGTCCTCTTCTGGTGTGTGCGCACAAAGGGACACCGGATTATTACGATAAAAGGCGCAAAACGTTTGCAGACCGTTATTTACAGTCTGAGGAGGAGTTTAGGAGAGGGGATAACGGCAATGAACTTTTTATAGCAGCAGCTAGTGAGGGAGAAGTAAAGTTCAATAGGTGAAATGCTGGTGACAGGTTCCCTTTAAGTATTAGGGTGGAGACGTGAGAACCATCAGCTTTTAGAAATTTATCTATTTTACATTAATTACATTGTAACTAGAAAGTGCTGGTTTCCATAGCCCCCCCCCCCCAGAGCATTTACCAGATTTATGTTAAAGTTAGGTTGAGTTCACACTTGCCGGCCGAGACGCGTAAAAAAGAACACTACTTTTGGCCTGATGATTGTAGTTTTCGCAGAATAGATATCACAGCTATTTTGAAGCTAAAACTCCTTGAATGACCTGACAAATGATCACAGCATGCGGAGACATTGGTACCGCACACACACTAAGCCACATAAGTAGCATATTCAGACCCCAAAATTAATTCAGACCCAATAGCAGACATCTAAGTTCTTTCATGCCCCAGAGCAGGCCCCTAAATTAATTCAGATTCTAGACCAGACCGCTAGGTTAATTCAGACACTAGACACCTAAATTTAAACAGATGCTAGACCCCAAAGCAGACCCCTAAATTAATTCACATCCAAGAGCAGGCCCTCAAATTATTTCACCCCAGAATAGACTTCTAAATTAATTAAAGACCTCAGACCAAACCCCTAAATGTATTCAAAATCCAAACCCTTAAATGAATTCAGATACCAGACACCTTAAATTAATTCAATTTGGCTATGAATAAGAAAACCATCCGAAATGCCTTGCTGACCGGATTTCTTTCTATGGATTTTCAAACTTGTTACAATAAATCGTGAATTTTATTGGAGAGCTTTTTCAGTGCTGGAGTCTTCCTTTACTGTTACTAAATTAATTCAGACCCCAGATCAGACCCCTAATTTCAAACCCCTTAAATACCCATAATAATCAGTATTTTCTTTTAATTATAGATTTATTTAAAATTCCTAGAGATATAGTTCTTCTACTATATTCTACTATGCCTTCTCTTAATTTGCTATTTTAAAGGTGTTGTCCAGTCTCAAAAAAATGATGGCTTATCCTCAGACCCGGATGCATGTCAAGTAACAAAGTGATTTCATGAAACTGGGCGCAGTGATATCACAGCACATGGGTGATAAACAATGTGAAGTCATAGAACACAGTTGTTGGCCACAGTAATGTCATAGTATAGAAATAATGCGCACAGGGATGTCACGGCATAGTGGTAATAAACATGGTGATAAAACACAATGGTTTATGACAGTACGAGGATAATAAACAGTGATGCCACAGTACTGCGGATAGAGGGCCATTGGGGCTCCGTCAGGCCTTAGGACCCAGGTGTAAATGCAACCTCTGCACCACCTAATACAACATCCCTGTCTATTAGCCTTGTCTGTTGGTGACAATCCTTAATATAATTGTGGTCTTATGAATAGGAGTTTGGTATTTAAACAATGTAATATTATTATCAGTTTGATTTAAAGTTATTTGATTATTACAATTACATTTTTTTTTTGTTTAGTAAATTGGCATTAAACCATCATAAATACCCAAATCGCATGGAGAGAGAAGCTATGATTTTATCCTCTTTTGCAGGCGTGCTAATGGTAAGAACACAATATTGAATTGGATTGATTTAAAGTATGACATCACCTTTACACATTTAGCAAAAAGATTTGTATCTTGTATTTGTACAATTATTATACAGTTTATAGGATTCATGTTGCAGGATGGAGGGTCGATCACTAATCTGATCGTGGCTTGGAAACAAACAATTCTGTAAAATGGATGTGTTAACGACTTTGAACATGTCAGATATACCTTTTTTACATGAAGGCGCACAGTTATTATGTTATTTGTTCACTTACTTTTGGAGTCATCACAATCTTTTTAGTATATTTTTAAGGTTATTAAATTCACTTTTGTATTATGTGACCTACTCTATTACAGAATAACTTCCCAGTGGAAGAAGTCTTCGAAATATATAGGAATAAACCTTCAACAACACGACTGCAGAACTCAGCCAAGGTAGGTTTTACAATGCTCCGAAGAAGCTTTTTTGAACTTCTATGTACCTACATAATAGATCTGTCCTTTCAAAATCATAAAGAAGAAGCATATATATATATATATATATATATATATATATATATATATATATATATATATATATATATATGTATATTCATAGAGACAAATTTTATATATATATATCATTCATTGGTACTTTTTTTAGAAGCCTCAATTTGTGATTAGATAAGCTTCTAGCCCTTTTTCGAATGTTGTCATCGTATCTGCTATTACTACAATCAGATTACAACTTTTCTAGTGCGGGTCATATAGTAGAAACAGGGATGCGTTTGGACTGGTGGTGATTTTCTTGGCGTTCTTTGCACAAGTTTTCTTGACTGATACCTATGTATCGTTGTCCCTAACTTCGATGCTTGTAAAATGTATTTTGTTGTATAAGTTTCGTTGTTGGTAAGTTATTGCTCTGCTTTTTTGTTGCTGGTGTTATCGATGGTTCAGAATTGTAAAAATTATTTTATGTGTACGGTATCATGGGCTTAATTCCTATATTTATTTATCAGCATTTTTTTGCATGTATCGATAAAACAACAAGCCCAAAAACTGTCAGACAAAATACATTTCATTCACTGATGAGTTGTTTATTTAAGCCTTTGAATTATTATCGTATATGTAACAGTTTAATAATTTTCTCTAACACGTCTGAAGGAGCCAACCCTGGCATTGACTGAGCCCCAGTCTGTGTATCTTCTGTACTCCCCAGGTCTCAGGTAATACTGACGTCCCCTGTAGTTGGGCTGCTCATAAAAGATCCAGTGGCCATCAAAGACATTGCAGGAGTGGATGTCATGATAATTAAAACGCTCATGGACTGAGGGGCAGTCTTCTACAAACTCCATGCTCTCTCCTCTGAAGTCATCTCTTTCATAGATCCTTATTCTGTAGGAACCACGTTGCTAGAATATAAAAGAATATGTTATTGTAAATATTCCGATATTTTAATAAAGTAAATATATTGAAGGTTCCTTATATTATTCGAGTGCTATGCAAAGCTGCATGGCACAGTTCTTATGATGCATATCATATTATGTAAGTCATATGTGTTATAATTTAAGTAGCTAAAACTGCTACTAAAACTTCTAAAGCTAAAACTGTCAAATGGTATTGACAGTAAAAAAAAAATTACATTGGCACAAAGAACATTTTTCCAAGTCAGATATGTTTATGTGACTATGTTAAGGTACTTATATAGTGTATAGAAATACTTTGGTATGATGATCCTGAATAGGGTTAAATTACTTTATAACTAAGGAAGTGTCACATTCTTAAATAAAATAAAGACATTTGGATACAGATTGCCAAATTGTTAGCAAGGTACATAAAATTCACTTGAGAACACTTGTAGGAGACGTACTTGAGGAATGATACGGCAAGACCTGATAGAGTCATTGAATCCCAGCCACTGCTGGAAGTCAGGATACTCTCCTCTCCTCAGGAAGTACTGGTGTCCAGTGTAGTTGGGGTGTTCATACAGCATCCAGTTTCCATTTTCCACACGAATGGAATTGCAGCGATTGAAAAAGGAATGAAGATCAGAACAGTCAGAGCTGCACTCATAGGAGCGGCCCTGGAAGTTCCTGTCCTCATAGAAGATTATCTGAAATAAGATAACAATAGTAACATTGAAGAATAAATAAATATATATATATATATATATATATATATATATATATATATCACCAATAATCAAAACAAGAAAAAGGTGTCGAGTGCACTGTAAAAAAATATTTTGGGAACCTCAAAAATTCAAATAGATAAGAAATAATGGAAAAACACCTTATTCTTGTGGAAACATATCATATATTGTATATATCACGATACATTTAATAAAACACAATCAAATAAGTAATGACAGTGGTGATCAACAAAAAAAAGTAACAACAATAATTAAAATAAACGCTATAAAAAACTAGAAAGTGCCACCTATATCTAGAGTGTGGCAGTGTAGATTGAACTGTTTGAGTTCAGGGGATGTAAGAAATGTGACGGTTCTGCTAGACCCTCATAGCAAGCAATGGTAACATCTTAGTCGAAAATCGCTATCTATACCACCTTTAGAAATAATATTGTTGAGATGAGCTCCGTCTACTATTCTTGTAGCCTCATGTAAAGATATTGATCAAAGATAACTGTAAATAGTAATGGAAAAGCTCTAGTCTCACCAGTCCCAAGATATTCGTTTGGTACCTTGCAATTCAGGACACCAGACCGGAGAAGGTCCGTCTGTCCATAGTAACATTGAGGAAAGGGTAACTATACATTTTCTGTATTCTTACATAATGGGGAAGAATGTCGATCTTGATTTTCACAAATATGCCTGCAGTGTATGTGTCCATAGTGTGCCAACTTCTGGTATTCCATGATTGTCCTTACTTATTCTTATGATACATATGTCGTGCTGTTTATCAATAGTCCTCACATATGAGAAAGCTCCTCTTAAATTTGCACTAGAGCTTTACATCCTATATTTCTCTTTTTACATTATTAACTTCACTTAGGCAAAGTGAGATAGAAATGTACGTTACCTTTCCCATCTTGGTTGTTTAGCTGTCAGTGGACCCTTTGAGTGAATACTGTTTTGACAGGGTTAGTGGTATCCCTTATATACTCATGTGTAGGACCAGGGGAGGGACTCAGCAAGCTAGTTGTGTAAATATAATGTAGTGTACTCAGCAAAAGAGACCTACACAATTCATTCACACAGGCTGTCACGCTTTATTGGAGAATTTTCTTTCTTTAGTTAACGCTTAGGCAAAATCCGCTTTGTAGAGTTTCAAAAACAAAGGGGAGATGTCAGGCGTCATATATGGGGTCAGCAGATTTCATAGGTTATTTTGTGAATTGCCAATGGTAACAGCTCGAGTCAATTCTAGAATGCTGAGGCGATGGTGACATTATAGGTATCACTTACACAGTAACTATAGTGAACAATAAAAGGCCTATATTAAAATGTCATAACAATTTCTTGAATGTACAGAACATCGTTTTTATTACAAATACTGCTTTTAATTCAGATCACCTTATTTTCAAGCAGATATTTAAAAAAATGAAAAATTTTAAATATGCATTAAATGAATTACTTAAAAATGCACATTTCATGGGATAGATCCACTCTAAGAGTTGACATATACAAAATGCTCATATAGAGTTTAATGGGTTCTAATAGCAGTCACTGTGTGGCCCTCGTGAACCACAGTTTAGGTGGGAAGCTGTATGTAGTTTCTGACGTCCAGTTGTATTGGATTCCAGCCATTCTGGTGTGGAGGATCCAGCACGGTCACCTTTTACTTGGACAACCCATTAATTTTAATGTGATGGCACTGCATGAAAATTTTGTATTTCTTGCCAGGTTCCCCCACAGATTACAGCTGGCCACTGTTCATCCCAGCAACAGAGCATCATGTGATCACCTTATTGTTGCGTGATCCTTCTAAAAAAATGGGATTCTGCAAAGCAGACAACCACTTTACGGCTTCAGACACATAGCTGTATTACCAATCTGTGTTTTACGTAAAATGGTGCAAATAGCCTGCTATATTATACTAGTATAATAGTAAAGTATATAATCTACTATTTCCTTTGGAGACACACAGAGGTTTTATCTCATAGGGGGGAAAATGCACCATCCCATGCCGTATTACAGAACAATGCTTCTAAACGCTGACTAAAGAAATAATCCCGGAAAGCCCCTTTAACTGAATCCTTTATTTGCCCTTTTACTACCTTTTTAGGGTACAATTATATAATAATGTGAAAGACTGCCCCCTATTAGCTGAATCCATATTATTATTATTGACTATCTAAGGCCCATTGCATACCATGATTGGCAAGGTATACTTTTTGTTGGGAAAAAATACACATAGGTTGCCAAATGTGTGTAAACGTTTGCCAGAAATATGTATTTAAAAAATTTATATGTGCAAATGTATGCAATGTATAGCCTATATATACTTGTATCCGTTTCATCATAAATTAAAAATTAACATTTGGGCAATTTGTTTTTTAAGTAAAAAAAAAAACACGTCAGACAACATATTCAAACCTATGCCAAAGTTTGCCAAATGTTTGCATAGATCAACCTATTCCAATTATAAAAAATATGTTGCCTATACTTTTTAGTGTAAACAATAGCGTAAAGCCCTGCACAAAAATGAATGGCAAAATGACACACTTTGGCATACGTTGGCCCCAGAAAAAACGTATTCAACAATATACTAAATAGGGGGTGTGTAAGATACCTTAAGGCCAGGATCCCACATACAGTTTTAGTGCAGTATTTTGCAATTTTTTTCCGCCAAAGCCAGAAGTGGATTCAAAATTAAATAAAGACATAAAGAAAATACTGAGGCATCTCCTTTCTGTCCACGCCTGTATTTGGCTCAAAAACGAAGCCAAAAACGGCAACAAAACTGTGTGTGTGTTTTTATGGCCTAACTGTTTTTTTTCCAGAATGACCTCTGTTTGGTTTTTGTCTTTACACTTCTCAATGGCATGTTCATATTTTTTATTATATCAGTCTACCTTCTTTTTCCTTCAAATCTTAGGAGCATAACCGTCTTCTCTAATAAACTGCATCTACTTTTATGTCCAAAAGATAGCTTCAGTCTGGTCAATTGTGTTTTAAAAGGAGGGTTAAGCTGGGCTCACACGTGCAAATGAAAGAATACCACCTTAAATAAATAAATATTCAAAAATCCTGGTTATACAGTGTTTGCAAACATAAATACTGTACACCTTAAAAGGTTTCTAAACCTTTTTTTAAAAAAACAAAACGATTTCTTAACAAATAGAACATATACAGTGCTCCTATTCTGCAATAAACTCTGGGTTGCATGGATAAAAACTGTTTAAAAAGCTGTCTTTTCTTAAACTGTGATGGGAAAATGAAACATTAACTTTGACTAGTTGTTCCATCTAAACCATCACCCTCCAATATTTTGAAATAAAAAAATACGTACAACCCCCCCTCACCCTCCTATTGTGACTAGAATGAAGATGTACTCACCGAACACTTAACATTCACCTAGCAAAGCTAGAACTTTTTTCTTATCTTAATGTTTTGTTTATAGAAATAGTTTTATACATTTATATTAGGGGGTCAATAAGATGATTTCACACATGAACAATTCATTACAAAAACTGTTCTATGGACTGGGGAACATCATTTTTGTGTGTTATTCAACAGAAGTCTTTGTATAGTCTCAGCCTAAAGCTGGCTAAGATAAAAAATAGTTGTAGGCTGAATGATTATTCGACTCATAGCTATCTCCCCTGACTTTTTCAGACCTGTTCATTTGGCTTTGCTGAAATGCCATGTTATTTCTACATACTTATATATATATATATATATATATATATATATATACTGTATAGTACAAAACATACAATGGAGCGTGGCATAAACTCCATTTAAATATGCAACCACAATTAAACCCCAAAGGCGTAATAAAACCAAAACTGTATATGCAGAATAAAAGTATATTTTTATTAGATCAATATAAAAATGAGTGATGGATCGCCAAAACAGAACCAGTATGCACACAGGGTTATCCACCAAAAGGTAGTAACAATAGGATATGAGCTAAAAGTTATAACAAAGTATCTGGGTAAGGGCAAATTTATACATAGATAAGTACTATTCAATTGCAAAAAGAAATACATATGCAGCAAAATGTAGATAATTTATGAAAACACTATATAGCCTATGAATGAAGGTACTAAGTGTAATAAAAAGGTATATAAAGAAAGACTGAAAATGACTAGGAACAAAGCCGAATAAAACCAATGAAAGATGGAAGCTCTCCCATAATGAAGCATCAAAATGGCATGAAGAGGGAGGGGAGGACAGACTTTCTCACAGTGCAGATTTGAACAGTATTTTCCTTTAGGCCTCATGCCCACTTCAGTTTTTTTTCTCAGGGTGCTAGCCGTTTTTCTGATAGCTAGCACCTTGACCCATTCATTTCAATGGGGCCATGCACACTTCAGTTTTTTTGACGGTCCCGTTGCTCCGTTCCGATCTAAAGTAGAGCATGTCCTACTTTGGTCCGAGATTCCGTGACCGTGAGGCCCATGCAAATCAATGGGGCCGTCAAAAAAACTAAAGGCACACGGAAGGCATCCGTGTGCCGTCCGTGTGTGATGGAGCCGTTGCCTAGCAACGGCCGGGCGGGCAGAAAAACATTACAGAGATATTACACTAATCGGCAGCCATTTGTCTCTATCAATCACTGATAGAGAAAAGAGGCTGTTGATTAAAAATAAAATAAAAAGCAGTTCATACGTACCCGGTCGTTGTCTTGGTGACGAGTCCCTCTTCCGCCAGTCCGACCTTTCTGTATGACGCGTCAGCCTGTGATTGGCTGCAGAGGCCGCTGCAGCCTGTGATTGGCTGCAGAGGCGGTCACGTGGGATGAAGCGTCATCCCTGGAGGCCGGCCTTCTGACCTCAACTTGACGTGCGTGACCGCCACTGCAGCCTATGATTGGCTGCAGCGGTGACATGGATGGGCGAACAGGAGGAAAGTAAGTATGAAATTATTTTTATTTTTTTTATTTCACTAAAATTGTATTTTCCGAGCGCTGAGCATGGTACTGTCCAGGGTGCTGAAAGAGTTACCGCCGATCAGTGCAGCCCATTAACTCTTTCAGCACCCTGGACAGTACCATGCTCGGCACTCGGAAACGGAAACACAGAGTGCACACGGCCGCTAAAACGGGCACACGGATCCATCAAATATGGCTGTGAAAACGGTGTTGGAAGTGTGCAGGAGGCCTTAACCCCTTAAGGATCTGGCTAATTTTGGACTTTAGGACGCAGTCCAATTTTTCAAATCTTACCTGTGTCACTTTATCTGGTAATTACCTTGGAATGCTTTTATTTATCTACGTGATTTGTTTTTTTTTTCCCGTGACAAATAATACATTAATTTGGTGGTAAATTTTGGTCGTTATGTTTACTCTTTATTTATAAAGAAATCCAAAATGTAAAGAAAATGTAAAAAAAATTTCAAATCCTATGCTTCTAAAAAGAATAATGATACCACACAAATTAGGTAATAAATAAGGTTTACTATATGTCTCTTTTATATAAGCATATTTTATACATTTAATTTCAGTGCCTAATATGTTGTGCCCAGCTTTTGCCAATGGAGACGCATACATTTCTACCGGGTTTCGGTGATACCCCACATGTGGCTGTAATCTTCTGCTTGGGAACACAGCAGGGCTCAAAAGGGAAGATCTGCCCTTTGGAGCACGGATTTTGCTGTAATGATTTTTGGGCGATATGTCACATTTTGCAGAGTCTCTGAGGTACCAGTACAGTGGAAACCCCGAAAAAGTGACCTCATTTTGAAAACTGCACCTCTTTAGGGCATGCCCCCACGTGGCGGAATTCCTCCGCAACTGTCCGCATCAATGCCGCACCTAATCCGGGTTGCGGATTACGGCTGCGGATCTGCCCAAAACGTGCAGTAAATTGATGCGGACTAGCTGCTGCGGACTGCGGAAAAAGTGCTTCCCTTCTCTCTATCAGTGCAGGATAGAGAGAAGGGACAGCACTTTCCCTAGTGAAAGTAAACAAATTTCATACTTACCGGCCGTTGTCTTGGTGACGCGTCCCTCTTTCGGCATCCAGCCCGACCTCCCTGGATGACGCGGCAGTCCATGTGACCGCTGCAGCCTGTAATTGGCTGCAGCCGTCACTTAGACTGAAACGTCATCCTGGGAAGCTGGACTGGAGACAGAAGCAGGGAGTTCTCGGTAAGTATGAACTTCTATTTTTTTACAGGTTGCTGTATATTGGGATCGGTAGTCACTGTCCAGGGTGCAGAAACAGTTACTGCCGATCGCTTAACTCTTTCAGCACCCTGGACAGTGACTATTTACTGACGTCTCCTAGCAACGCTCCCGTAATTCCGGGAGCCCCATTGACTTCCTCAGTCTGGCTGTAGACCTAGAAATACATAGGTCCAGCCAGAATGAAGAAATGTCATGGCAAAAAAGCAAGACGCATCCGCAGCACACATAACATGTGCATGACAGCTGCGGACTTCATTGCGGAATTTAGAATCTCCATTGAAGTCAATGGAGAAATTCCGCCATGAGTCCGCAACCAGTCCGCCACTGCTCCGCAACAGACAGAGCATGCTGCGGACACCAAATTCCGCTCCGCAGCCTATGCTCCGCAGCGGAATTTTACTCAACGTCTAAACGAACACTTCTAAATTAAAGTGGAAGTCAATGGAGAAACGGCTCCGCTGCGGATTAACGCTGCGGAGTGTCCGCAGCGGAATTCAAGTGCAATTCCGCCACGTGTGAACCCAGCCTTAGGCATTCATCTAAAGGTGAGGTTAGCATGTGGGTCACAGATGTTTTCCAGCATTGAATGGATGGTTCAGAGCAAAAATTGAATTTGCATAAGCTGTGCAGGGTATTTTGGGACAAAAAATAATTTGGGAGTTACAATAAAAATTAAAATTCAAGAGATGTATGGTATGTTCCAATGGTAAATGGTGTCCTCTCTTATCTCCCATTGCATCCGTTTTGGGTCCCTTCCCTCCTTAACAGTAGAGGGGATTTTGCTTGGAAAGTGTTGTTCTGGTACAATGCGCGTGGCCTCGCTTCCAGAAATACTACCCCCACTTCCCTTGTCTCCAAATATTAGGGCCTTAATCGTCAATCTCTTGAAAGTACAGACATGTCCACCTTTGGTCTGCACATCGATGTAACACGTATGCATTATATAGTACCAACTGTATGTGCATGGTCAAGTTTTTGTACCACACTCTCGATTTCTGCATGGCGCTACATGGCTTCAGCTCTTGATATGAGAAATCAAACCCCCTCCCCCTGGGGGTTTCTGTATTGGTACATTGTACTGGGACAGGGTGTGCTGCTATTGTCGGGTATTGTGCTCAATATAAGGACATCTCTCTTGTCCTTATACTTGACAAACTATACGTTGTTGTTGCATAATGCCCTGCTCTCGCCCCTTCTGAATATTTTTCCAAGCAGCGACCTAGGGAACCTTCTCTGATTTTTACTAACAGGACCACATGCCACGGTACTTCTGGAAGCGAACCACCTAAATGTGTGGACGCTGGTGTAGAAATAATTAATGTGGAGTGGGCCCAGCAGTGGGTGCACCAAACTTTTCCAGTAACTCCCTGGAAGCGAACCACCTAAATGTGTGGACGCTGGTGTAGAAATAATTCATGTGGAGGGGGCCCAGCAGTGGGTGCATCAAACTTTTCCAGTAACTCTCTGGAAGGGGGGGGGCATTCTGGGGGGTCAATTCGGGTGTCCTTCTCTTTGTAGATCCTAAACACAGCCTATTTTGGCCTTTAGGACATAGCCGATTTTTTCAAATCTGACATGTATCAATTTATGTGGTAATAGCTTTGGAATGTTTTTACCTATCCAAGCGATTCTGAGACTGTTTTCTCGTGTACTTTGTGTTAGTGAAAAAATTTGGTCCATAAATTCAGTATTTATTTGTGAAAAAGACCAAAATGTAGAGAAAATTTGCCAAAAATAGGATTTTTTACATTTCTATGTATCTCCTTGTAAAACAAATAGTAATAACACACAAAATTGTGACTAGTTAACATTTCCCATATGTGTGCTTTATGTTTGCATAATTTTTTGAACATCCTTTTATTTTTCTAGGACGTTACAAGGCTTAGAAATTTAGCAGCAATTTCTCACATTTTCAAGAAAATTTCAAAAGTCTATTTTTTAAGGGACCAGAGTTCAGTTCTGAAGTGTCTTTGAGAGCCTTATATATTATAAAGTCCCCATAAATCACCCTATTTAAAAAACTGCACCCATCAAAGTATTCAAAACAGCATTCAGAAAGTGTTTTAACCCTTTAGGCGTTTCACAGGAATTAAAGCAAAGTAGAGGTGAAATTTACAAATGTTATTATTTGTGCCAAAATTAATTTGTAATACATTTTTTTTTGTAACACAGAAGGTTGTACCCAAGAAATTCAGCTCAATATTTATTACCCAGATTCTTCCATTTTTAGAAATATCCCACATGTGGGCCTAGTGTGCTGCTGGACTAAAACACAGGTCTCAGAAGCAAAGGAGCACCTAGTGAATTTTGGGGCCTTCTTTTAAAAAAAATATATTTTAGGTACCATGTCAGGTTTGAAGAGGACTTGTGGTGCCAAAACAGTGGAAACCCCCCAAAAGTTACCCGATTTTGGAAACGACACCCCTCAAGGAATTTTTCTAGGGGTATATGTAGCATTTTGACCCCACGGGTTTTATGCTGAATTTATTGGAATTAGTCTGTAAAGATGAAAATCAACTTTTTTTCTGAAAAAAACATTGCATTTTTTTACATTTTTACAAGGAATAAAGGAGAAAAACACCCCAACATTTGTAAAGAAATTTCTCCCGATTACAGCAATACCCCATATGTGGTAATAAACTGCTGTTTAGACCCACAGTAGGGCTCAGAAAGGAAGGAGCGTCATTTGGACTTTCTAGCGCAGATTTTGCCCTTTAATGGTTTTTGGTGCCATGTCGCGTTTGCAACAACCTGAAATGACCAAAACAGTGGGAAAACCCCCAAAAGTGACCCCATTTTGTAAACTCCACTCTCAGGGAATTTTTCTAGGGGTATAGTTAGCATTTTGACCCCACAGGTTTTATGCTGAATTTATTGGAATTAGTCTGTGAAGAACAATTTAGAAATTTTTAATTTTTACAAGCAATAAAGGAGAAAAGCACTGCAACATTCGTAAAGCAATTTCTCCCGATTACGGCAATATCCCATATATGGTATTAAACTGCTGCTGGAACCCACGGCAGGGCTCAGAAGAGAAGGAGTGCCATTTGGTGCACAGATTTTGCTGGAATGGTTTTCTGGTGCCATGTCGCGTTTGCAGAGCTCCTGAGGTGCCAGTACAGTGGAAAGTCCCAAGAAGTGACCACATTTTGGAAACTAAACCCCTTAAGGAATTTATTTAGGAGTATAGTGAGCATTTGGACTCCAAAGGTGTTTTATAGAAGTTATAAACACTGCATTTTCTCCAATAAAACTTTGGTTTATCCCCAAATGTTTCATTTATACAAGGGATAATAAAAGAAAAAGCACCCCACACGTTGTTATACAATTTCTCCTGATAAGGGAAATACCCCGTATGTGGCCATTATCTGCTGTCTGGGCACACGGTAGGGCTCAGAAGGGAAGGCCCACCGTTTTGTTTATGGAGCATGGATTTTGCGCAAATGGTTTTTGAGCACCATGTCTCATTTGAAGTACCCCTGAAGTGCCAATACAGTTGAAAGTCCAAAAAAGTGACCCTATTTTGGAAACTACACCATTCAAGGAATTCTTGCAGGTAGTTAGGTCATATTTTAAACCAACTGGTCTTTTCCAGAATTTAATGTGCAGTGGAAGGTGCAAAGTGAAAATTGCAAATTTCCCACCATTATGCCATTTCAGGGCTCAATATGCTATGCCCAGCTTGTGCCACTGAAGTTATATATCTTGTGCTGAATAATACTCCATGTATGATATTTACACAGTTCCAGTAGGTTTTTAGGGCCTACTTTTTACTTAGATCCAGAGGTTCCAGAACATAAAGAAAGTTCAAGAAACGCCTCATTTAATAAAATTACACCCTTCAAAGCACTGTATTCATCTAGGAGCATAATGGGAATTTTTAGTTTTTTTCCTCGGGGTGGTTTTATTGGAATATCAAATTAATTTGGAAAGTAAATGCCCATGGGGTATGTATTAATTGGATGTGATGTCAATGAAGGAGTAAAAATTTGATTTACTGTATATCAACAGAGGTGTGTTGTCAAAAACGGAAGCATTCTCCGATGCAGAGGCCTGGTTTAGAGGGACAAGTCATACAGTAGTGAGTGGTGTCTTTCCTAATCCCTTTGCTTGAGCAAACTCGACACCTTTTCTGGGTTTTGTTTTGTTTTTTTCTGTGGGGGGGGGAAGTACTTTGGGGAAATGCTGGCCAGGTATTATTCTGGAGATCCCAGAAGTGCTGCTGCCTTCACTGCTGTCCTCTCCGTCTTGGTCTCCAAAAATCTGTTTTTTAATAATTTTTTCCGGAAATTCCAGGAAAAACTCAGTATTGCTGGCTGTTCTGTATAGAACAAAGGCGTTATAGAGTGCCACTTGGGTGAGGTATACAACCAATTTTTTATACCACACTTTTGATTTTCCTAGGGCACTGTAGGGCTGCAGTACCTGGTCCGAAAGATCCACCCCTCCCATGAATTGGTTATAGTTCTGGATGCACACAGGCTTCATGGTCTGCTCTGTGGCTCCTCTGACTGGAACTGTGGTGGATCGATCAGCATGGAGTGTGATCAAAACAAAGACATCACGCTTGTCTTTATATTTCACAAACATTAGATTTTCCAAGGAAAGAGCCTTGCTTTCCCCACAGCGCAATGTCTTTTCTAAAAAGGACTTGGGGAGACCCTTTTGACTTTGCCGAATTGTGCCACATACTAGTGTGCCCCTGGCAGCCAGGCACTTCAGGAGGGGGATGCTGTTGTAATAGTTGTCCAAATACAAGTGATACCTGTGGTCCAGTATGTGGTGGAGCAAATCCCATACTATCCTCCCACTTATTCCCAGGACAGGGGGACGGTCTGAAGGCTCGATCTTCGAATCCTTCCCTTCATATACACGAAAGCGCAGTGTATACCGGGAAACATTTTCGCAGGCCTTATACAGCTTCACACCATACCTAGCACTTTTGTTGGGTAGGTACTAGTGGAAGTGTAATCTGCATTTAAAGTGGACTAGGGATTCGTCCACTGCTGGGCATTTTTGGGCACCTGACTAAATTCATAGTTCAGTAATATGTGGAAGACCACCATTCACACAGTGAATTGAAATTAGATCACAATGCTGTACACCACCTGGATGATATATATGTATTGAAGGGAGAGAGGGAAGGAGGAAAGCATGTGATCTTTTAACATGTAACTTTTATTGGTATGCTATAAAATTGACAATGAGGATAAAAATCCGATGGTGCAAACGGGTATGTGCGAGTGACCCCCAAACTCACATACCCATTGGCCAGTTAGCTAGTATAGTAATGTGTGTTGTTGTGGAATTCACATTGATTATATATTTCCAGCTTAGGTAACTGTGGAAATTACATTACATCCTGTGCTGCCAAAATTTAGCAAGCAGCACAGTATGGATAAGTTCCAGCTGCCGGCAATACAGTGGACATTGTGTAGCGAAGAGCGAGATATACTCGCAATTGAAGCCGGCTGAGACCAACTGTTAGACAATCAGGTGTGACAGGTCTCCACGAGGCCAGTGGGTAAGTATGAAACAGCTATTTCCACTTATGGACCTTGGATGTATGCTGTCAGTTATTGTTACTGTTAAACTTATATAAACTTATGAGTGTGCTGCCATGCAGTTGGCGGGCGGCACAGTGTGAACAAGTACCAGCCAACTAATCCCCCACGATAGTGCTCATACTGCCGAAGCAGTAGTGTGGAAGAAAGCTAAGGCTGGTGTAATACAATGGCACCCAGCTGTCAGCTGGAGCAGCAGTGTAAGTGAGTCATTGGATTGTCAGACTCACTCGGGACGATGCAGGACCCGACATGCACGCCGCGCCCGGGATCGGGGCAGCAGGACACTACTCCCGCAATGGGCAGAACAGCAGTGTGACAGACATCGTGCGGTGGGTTAACCGGCGCCGGTCAGCAGCCACAGAAGCAGGTAGGTGAAGGATGGGTGGCGATGAGGCAATGACTGGGTTAATTTTGTAATTTTTTTTCCTTTATACACTGGGCAGTGACAGGCGTCTTGGTGAACAGGAGGCTGAATGAGGCACAGGGGACTGGATGTGGCACGTAGGCTGTTATAGGTGCCAATCAGGCATAAGGCGTTTGCACAGGAGGCTGGATGCAGCACAGGAGGCTGCCAAACTTATGATGGGGCACCAAGGGTACTGTTCTGTGGCGCAGATGGCTGGTGATATAGGGCACAGATCACCTATATAGGACACAGGCCACATGTACCCCATATAGGGCGCAGATCACCTATATAGGACACAGGCCACGTCTACAGGACAAGTGTATAGGGCACAGTAGACTGGCTTCTGGGTGATCCAGGGGTTAATTTATTTACTTTTATATATTTTTCCTTACAGGGTAACTATACAATCTTCAATGGCTCTGTCTCTGATCACTTCCTGAGAGAAGTGAATCGGAGACTACACTAAACTCCCCCCTCCAACTGACATACTAAACTGCGATTGGTCCATCTGCACTGATGGACCAATCACAGCGATCGCCGGCTGGGGACTGCTGTGATTGGTCCTTGGCCTGAATCGCTAGTTACTATGCTGTCACAGACAGCTGTCTTTCTTAAACTCCTGCCGCACATCCCGGTGCGGCGGCAGTTTAAAACGATCACATAACTGTACGTGGAGATGCGGGAACAGACAGCATTCCATGACGTACAGTTACGTGAAAATGTGGGAACGGGTTAAAATGTACCAGGAACCCTTCAATAAAAATTCACTACTAGGGGATATAAGCCTGGGCAAACTTGTCACTGAAATGGTCTATAAAGGGCATAATTTTAAACAAGTGGTCAAGACTGGTAATCTCAGTGTGGGCACTGCGCATTATAATGTAGGCACCTCAAGATCGCTTCAAAGCGTGTTCTGGACATGGCCATGCAGTGTTTTGGGGTGTGGTACAATATATCCGAGCACCTGTAGAACCTAATGCTCGGCTTCTTCAACAGCCTAATATTCAATACAATTGGCCAAAATGTTACCATCTCCGCTACATCTATGGGTGTCCTCCTGTGGGGTTTAGCATAAATTTAACTGGGGTTTTGGGATATAAATGGTCGGGTTTATTGATCGGGGGTACAACAATTTTGGGGGGTCATCCAAATGGATTCGGGGGCCGCTTCAGTGGCAGTTTTTGGACGTTTTCTCACCTACTAGCGGATGAAAAGCAAAGTAGTGTCATCCTCACTAGCTGACTCAGTGTCAGATGCCGGAAAGGCGTAGAAATTTTCTACTAAAAAATGACAGGCGTACAAATTGCAATAAAAATTACTGGCGTACAAATTCTTTTAAAACATGACTGGCGTAAACATTGTACACAAATAATTATTGCCGTACAAATTCTGTACTGAAAAATGGCAAGCGTAAAAATTATGAAGTTGATCACAGGGAGGTAATTACTGGGAGATGATGGGGGTGATGACGTGAATTGTTAACGTACAATTTATATGCTAAAAATTGATAACTGGTGTACAATTTAGGTACTAAAGCGTAATAACTGGTGTACAATTTTTGCACTACAAATTACGTTGGTGATCACAGCGAGTTGATCACAGGTAGATGATGGGGGTCAGTGGCGTAACTACCGCTGTAGCAGCCATAACAGTTGCTACGGGGGCCGCGGCATGAGAGGGCCTGTACCACCCGGCCCAACACATAACATTAAGTGCCGGGCAGCATGGGCCCCCTTATTCCCGGTGGCGTCGCTAGCACCGGGCATCCGGACGACTGCCACGTTCAATTGTATCTGCGTCCTTAGAACGCAAAGACAATTGAACACTATTGCAGAGCAGGGAGCTAGCTCCCTGCTCTGCCTTTTGCTAGGCTACAGGCCACGTTAGGCCTGCAGCCTATAAGACGCTGGGACAGGATCTTTGCACAGGCCAGCGTGATGACATTATCATCGTGTCGACCTACGCAAGGGTCATGTCTCAGGCTGCTGTAGAGCAGCAACGTTTGTCGGGGCTTTATTTGTTTGAGGTGGCACTATGTACAAGAGGGGACTTCCGGGGCTGTGAGGCACTACGTACAAGGGGGGTATGTGGCACTATCTACATGGGGGAGTATGTGGCACTATCTACATGGGGGGCTATGTGGCACTAACGCACTGTATACAAGGGGGGCTATGTGGCACTATCTACAAGAGTCGGTATGTGGCACTATCTACAGGGGGGTATGTGGCACTATCTACAAGGGGGGTATGTGACACTATCTTCAAGGAGGTTAAGTGGCACTATCTACAAGGGGGTATGTGGCACTATCTACAGGGGGTATGTGGCACTATTTAAAAGGGGAGCTGTGTGGCACTATCTACAAGGGGGGGGGGGCTATGTGGCACTATCTAAAAGGGAGAATGTGGCACTTTCTACAAGGGGTATGGCACTATCTGCAACCGGGTATGTGGCACTATCTACAAGGGGGTTATGTGGCACTATATACAAGGGGGAGCTATGTGGCACTATCTACAGGGGTGTTTCCCGGTGCTATAAGTTTCGGGTCAGTTTTTTTAATAACTATTATGACTATGAAATAACATAATTAATTGATAACACATGTTATAATATCCGTTCTGAACTGTTTGTTACAGTTTTCGTAACCCTGTAGATAAAGGTTAATAAGAGTAGACTGGTGGCCTAGCTGTCTTTTTACATTGCACACAGAACTGCTAAATGTTCATTGTCGGGAGGGCAGCGGATGTGGGGGTGGAGAGGGTGTTGGTTGCGGGGGAGGGGGTCCCAGTACAAAGTTTGCTATGGGGCCCAGTCTTTCCTAGTTATGCCCCTGATGGGGGTGATGACATGAACGGATCACTGAGGTGATCCCAGGGCGATAATCGGTTTGATCGCAGGGGGAGTGAGCACAGGGGGGAGAGCACAGGGGGGTTGATCACAAAGAGAATGGGGGTGACCAGACAGGGATGATGGGAGTAAACACCGGTAAGATTAGTACTGTGGGTGATACTGGGAAAATCATGAGGCTTATCACAGAAAAACAAGTACTTTTTGCATATCAATCTGCTCTGCTGTTGACAAGTGCCTTCACTAACCATCATATAGACTCAACATCAGCATTGACTGACCAATTACAGCGATTGCCGGGACGGGACCGTTCTGATTGGTCCCCCAGCAGTTAGTGATTGGCTGCTGTCGATGACGGTTTAAAGCGGTGCCGTAACTATATGGCAATTTGCGCTAACCGCTTTCCACCCATGACATAACTGTACATAATGTGGTGGGAAGGAGTTTTTATGCCATAACCCGGAGTGAAATAAAAACACATAAATAGTATAATATAAAAATGATTTGTTATATCTTTTGATGCACCCCTTGTTTTAGGTTACCGCTTAAAAATATGGATCTAAAATACTGACCAAACCTGTATTGTATGAAAGTGGGCTAAGCATATACTCTCTAAATTGCAGAAGGTATGCTCTCCTGTATCTATGGGTTCCACTGTAGTCTGTATACTGCATAGTGGTTTAGAGTTTTTGTGCATGCTGTATGGAGCCACTCATTATGACTATGGCACACCCTTTTCTTGCTAGTTTTATTATAATATCCTTGTTTTTCCATCTTGCTGACCAAGTTGTGCAGTTATGTATTATTCTTCCTATTTAGTGGAGGCTTATAGATGTGGTTGTGTTTTTCATACACTTTAGGCCTGATTCACACAAACGTGTTAAACGTCCGTGGGACGGCCGTTGAAACAGCGGCCGTCCCACGGACCTATGTTATTCAATGTGGCCGTTCACACAGTCGTTGTTTCAACGGACCGTGTGAAGGGTCAGTGCGAAAATAGGACATGTCCTATGTTTTCACACATCACGCATCCCTCCATAGACTCTCAACTATGGGGGATGCGTGACATCGCGTCCCGCAGCGCTGAGCACGGATGCACCTCGGACGTGAAAAACTGCAGGTTTTCACGTCCGAGATGCGCAGCGCTCGCGTGAATCATGCCTAAGTGTTCATCTTTTCAGCTACATTTAGTACCTCATGCAATGTTAATGATTACCACTTATTAGACATAATAAGCCACTCATTATGACTATGGCACACCCTTTTCTTGCTAGTTTTATTATAATATCCTTGTTTTTCCATCTTGCTGACCAAGTTGTGCAGTTATGTATTATTCTTCCTATTTAGTGGAGGCTTATAGATGTGGTTGTGTTTTTCATACACTTTAGGCCTGATTCACACAAACGTGTTAAACGTCCGTGGGACGGCCGTTGAAACAGCGGCCGTCCCACGGACCTATGTTATTCAATGTGGCCGTTCACACAGTCGTTGTTTCAACGGACCGTGTGAAGGGTCAGTGCGAAAATAGGACATGTCCTATGTTTTCACACATCACGCATCCCTCCATAGACTCTCAACTATGGGGGATGCGTGACATCGCGTCCCGCAGCGCTGAGCACGGATGCACCTCGGACGTGAAAAACTGCAGGTTTTCACGTCCGAGATGCGCAGCGCTCGCGTGAATCATGCCTAAGTGTTCATCTTTTCAGCTACATTTAGTACCTCATGCAATGTTAATGATTACCACTTATTAGACATAATTTCAAGCTCTGTGCTGCCATATACCACCATAGTTATAGACACATTGAATATCAATAGAAAAAATATATGAGCTGTGTTTTTCCTTTCACATATACATGTCTGCAAATTATTTATAGAATGCTTCATTTTTTATAGAGATAGTGTGTGTATTTATATATTTTAGATTCATAATATAAGAACAAATAATTACCATAATTTCCATGTTATTTTTCCACATTGTAAAAACTTTTAAAACATAATAGTTTTTGTATGGTATCTGATTTTCCTTCACTCATTCATTACCGTAATTAACATTTTTGCAGGGACATTTGACTCAGCCCTTCAACCTTTCACTACATCCATTTGCCATGCTTACTGCTCCTCAGGCAGCAAAACATGCTTTACAGCACTGTAAGTACATAAAACTGTATTACAGATTACATGTGATATTTTAGAAGTATGGCCAAGAGGAAAAAACATTTACTTTAGTGTGCAGTTTAAAAAAAATATAATATATATACTACTCGTCCTCCTCAATGAATTAGAATATCATCAAAAAGGTAATTTATTTCAGTAATTCAGTTCAAAAATCGAAACTCATATATTATATAGATTCATTACACACAGAGTGATCTATTTCCAGCATTCTTTTCTTTTAATGTTAATGATTATGGCTAACAGTTACTGAAAACCCAAAATTTAGTGTCTCAGAAAATTATAATATTATATAAGCCCAATTTAAAAAATTATTTTTAATACCGAAATGTTGGCCTACTGAAAAGTATGTACAGTATATGCACTCAATGCCTGGTCGGTGATCCTTTTGTATGAATTACTGCATCAATGTGGTGTGGCATGGAGGCGATCAGCCTGTGGCACTGCTGAGGTGTTATGGAAGCCCAGGCTGCTATGATAGCGGCCTTCAGCTCGTCTGCATTGTTGGGTCTGGTCGTCTCTCATCTTCCTCTTGACAATAACCCATAGATTCTCTATGGTGTTTAAGTCAGGCGAGTTTGCTGGCCAATCAAGCACAGTGATACTGTGGTTATTAAACCAGGTATTGGTACTTTTGTCAGTGTGGGCAGGTGCCAAGTCCTGCTGGAAAATGCTGCGCCGTTCCTCTGCTCAGCCGGAAGTGCTGGCTGTTCAAAGGCACGAAATGTTGCCTCTCATAGCCCCTTCATCCTTCTACTCCCTCTGAATTCATGTTATGCCTCAATCCCCATGCTCCCTGATGGTTACACATAGTTGACAACAGTCCAGAATTTACACAGATAGTCCCAGCAAATTATTGTCCCAGGAATTGTCCAAGCAGCTGCTACATTCAATTGTATCTGCATCCTCAGGACGCAGATACAATTGAATACTATGGCAGAGCAGGAAACTATCCTCTTCCTGCTCTGCCATTCACTCCTCCTGGAGCGGAATCCCTGACCAAAGCATTGCCGACGCTCTGGCCAGGGATTCCGCTGCAGGAGGTGCCCCTGACATCACTGCCCTTATATCGACACTGAAGTCAGGGGCTCCCTCTATGAGCAGAATCCCCGCCCAGGGCATCGGCAACACTTTGGCTGGGGATTCCAGCTCTCCAGGAGGAGTCCCTGACTTCACTGTCCATATAAGGGGAATGTCAGGGGCACATCCTGCAGCGGAATTCCCGGCCACAGCATTGTCGATGCTCTGGCCGGGGATTCCGCTCATAGAGGGAGCAACTGACGACGTCATTGTCCATATATGAATAGTGAAGTCAGGCGCTCCTCCTGAGTGTTGCCGACACTACTGGGGGAGACCATGGCATCACTGTTCCTGTATGGATAGTGAGGTCAGCATCTCTTCCAGGAAAGAAATTCCTGACCAGAGCATCGGCAACGCTCTGGCTGGGGATTCCTCTCCAAGAGGGAGCCGCAATGGCTCTATCTACAGGGAGGTGGCGTGGGTGTGGTGCTGTGGCGCTATCTACAAGTGGGTTTGTGGCACTATCTAGAGGGGGAGTGTGTGTGGCATTATCTACAGGGGGCTGTGTGGCATCATCTACAGGGGGGCTCTGAGGCATCATCTACTGGAGCTGTGTGTCATCTACAAGGAGGCAGTGTGGCATTATCTACAGGGGGGCTGTGTGGCATCATCTACAGGGGGCTGTGAGGCATCATCTACTGGAGCTGTGTGGCATCTACAAGGAGGCAGTGTGGCATAATCTACAGGGGGCTGTGTGGCATAATCTACAGGGGCTGTGTGGCTCTGTCTACAGGGGGGCTGTGTGTCTCTATCTACAGGGGGCTGTGTGGCTCTTTCTACATTGGGTTGTGTAGCACTATCTACAGGGGGCTGTGTGATATTATCTACAGAACCCACTGTGGCACTATCTAAAAAGGGGATGTGTGGCACTATCTACAGTGGGCACTGTGGCATCATCTACAGGAAGCAGTGCATGGCAATATCTACAAGGAGCAATGTGTGGCAATATCTACTGGGGGCAGTGTGGAGCACCATTTACAGGGGGGCAGCGTGGCAATATCTATACATCATTATAACTGCCATCATCCCTATATATAACCCTCATCAGCCCTGTATATAACTCCCATCATCCCTGTATATATGCTCTATTCACACGACAGGCTTCGAGTGTCGGCTATTTTGGTCCGTTTTTCTCGGTTGTTTTGACCCGTTTTGCATCAGTTTTTTTCCCCTGTTAGTTTTAAAAACTGATGAATTTCATTTGTACATTTTCTGCCACACACTTCCCTCTGTAGATAATGCCACACACTGCCCGCTGTAGATAATGCCACACACTGCCCTCGGTAGATAATGCCACACACTTCCCTCTGTATCTAATGCCACACCCTGCCTCTGTAGATAATGCCACACACTGCCCTCTGTAGATAATGCCTCACACTGCCCTCTGTAGATAATGCCACACACTGCCCTCTGTATATACTGCCACAGCCCCCTGTAGGTAATGCCACAGAGACCCCCTTGTAGGTAGTGCCACACAGACCCTCTTGTAGATAGTGCCACACAAACCCTCTTGTAGCTAGTGCCACCCAGCCACCCTGTAAGTAATGCCATACACAGCCCCCCTGTAGGTAATACCACACAGCCCCCCTGTAGGTAATGCCACACAGCCCCCTGTAGGTAATGCCACACAGCCACCCCCCATAGACGGCACCCCCCCTGTGGGGGACCGCTGCAGGAGATGTCCCTGACATCAATGTCTATAGATGGACAGTAGAGTCAGGGACTTCTCCTGCATCGTAATTACCGACCACAGTGCCGGGGATTCCGCTTCAGATGTCCCTGATGTCACTGTCCATATATGGACAGTGAAGTCATGGTCTTCTCCTGGAGCGGAATCCCCAGCCACAGCGTCGGCTGGGGATTAGGGATTCAGCTCCTAGAGGGAGCAACAAAATACCCTTTTCCTCACATGCACTTCGCACTGTTAGGAGGAGAAGAGAGCACAATGCACGGCCGTCACTGGGATCACATCTCCTTCCTCGCAGGCTTCTTGCAGGTCGGGCTGTAGGCGGAGCTAACTGTGGTGTCCTCTCAACTGTGCCTCGGACACCATGTTCTTATATCTATTGAGCGAGGACGTGGTGTCCAATCAACTTTGCCTCAGAAATCACGTGGTGTCAACTGTGCTTCGGACACCACGTTCTTCCCGATTTATATATAAGCTGATGGGTGGTATATACAGAGATGACGGGGCATATACAGGGATAATGGGGGTTATATACAGGGATGATGGGCTATATACAGGAATAATGGGGGTTATAACCAGGGATGATGCGTTTATATATGGGGATACTGGTGGTTATATACAGGGATGATGGGGTGATATAGAGGGATGATGAAGTTATCTACAGGGATATAACTTCCATCATCCCTGCATATAACTCCCATCATCCCTATATATACCAGCCAGCAATCATCCCTATATATAACCCCCACTATTCCTGTATATAACCCCAATCATCCCTGTATATAACCCCATAATCCCTGTATATAACTCCCATCATCCATGTATACAGGGATGACGGGGGCTATATACAGGAATGATGGGTGTTATATACAGAGATAATGGGGTTATATACAGGGATAATGCTGGTCAGGCCCGCCATCAGGGCAGTACAATGATTAAAAAAAGGGGCCCACCCGCTTTTCAGCTACTTTGAATGAGGGCCCCAGCGTTAGTGACTTGGAGAAAGGAAAGGACCCTTCAATGTAATAGGGCCCGTTCCTTACTATGAAGTAACTAACACAGGGGTCTTGAGAGGACTTACAGAAGGGGAAGATGCTGCATGTAAGCAGAAGCTCCGTGTGGAGAGATCCCGCCCACCAAACAGGTTCTTCTCCACACAGCCGACTGGACCCTGCAGGCTGGTGACTGTTTCTCCCCTTTCCATCCTGCTTTGCATCCCTCCTGACCCCACTTGAAGAACACAGTATATAAAGTACAGTATGGTAATAAAAAAAAAATAGTTTCCCTAGCGTTTTTATGCAATTTTCGTAATCGTGGCAAAAACGGCGCAGTTTTGACACGATTATATAAAAATCATGGCAAAACCGCGTGATTTGTGCCGTGATTATGGAAATTGCATAAAAAAAAGGTACAAAACATGAAAAAAGTGTTGTTAGGCTATTTTGTCACAGTGTGGTCAAATCCAAATTTTGCTGCGATTTTGCAAAAATTGTGGCAAAAAAATGGGATTTGACCGCACTGAGTAAATTGAGTAATGCCTTATTCAGACGGCCGTGATCGGTCCGTGATATACAAAGCGTGTATTGGCTGTATTTCCCGGACCGACCGCAGTTCAGGGAGCCGGACTCCTAGCATCATAGTTATCAGTGATGCTAGGAGTCCCTGTCTCCCCGCGGGAATACTGTCCGGTACTGTAATCATGTTTTCACTACGAGCCCGGGTACAGTATTCCCACGGGAGGCAGGGACTCATTGACACCTATGATGCTAGAAGCCTGGCTCCCTGAACTGTGGTCGGTCCAGGAAATACGGGCGACACATGGTCCGTATATCACATACCGAACATGGACGTCTGAATGAAGCCACTTCAGACGTAGTGGATTTGTCTCCTTTTTCTGGTGTGGATTGAGCACTGAAAATTCACTACAAATTACAATATAAGGCTATATTTAGACGAACGTGTGTGAAATCGGCCATGATTAACGTTAGTTTTTCACGACCGTTTTGCACCCGTTCGGGACCTGTTTTTACGGATCCCTCATAGACTTGAGGGATCTGTGAAAACTGACAAAAATACAACATGTCCTATTTTTTCATGGGCCCTTCACACGGACCCTTAACCCCTTTAGGACACAGCCTGTTTTGGCCTTATGGACACGGATGATTTTTTCAAATCTGACATGTGTCACTTTATGTGGTAATAACTCCGGAATGTTTTTACCTATCCAAGCGATTCTGAGATTGTTTTCTCGTGACATATTGTACTTTATGTTAGTGAAAAACAGTTTAACTCTTTCAGCACCATGGACAGTGACTATCTCCTGACGTCGCGTACCGATAATTTTTTTGCCGGGTTCGGCCAAAACGAGTTCGGCCGAACCCGGTGAAGTTCGGTTCGCTTGTCCGGCTTCGCTCATCGCAAAGACATTCCGTTTGGATGGTCGGAAACAGAAAAGCACGTAGTGCTTTTCTGTTTACATTCATCCTTTTGACAGCTGGTGCGCTGTTTCAGTCCGTTCGCACAGAAGTGCTTCCGTGCAACCTGCGTGGTTTTCACGCACCCATTGACTTCAATGGGTGCGTGATGCGCGAAATACGCAGAGTTATTGAACCTGTCGCGCTTTTTGCGCAGCAGACAAACGCTGCGCAAAAAGCACGGACTGTCTGTACTGCCCCATAGACTTGTATTGGTCCATGCGTGCCGCGTGAAAACCACGCGGCCCGCACGGACCGAATACACGCTCGTGTGAATCCCCCTTAGTCTACGAGGGCCTCATAGGCTTCCATACATGGCAGACCCGGAGGCCGTTGCTTGGCCTCCGGATGCCATCACAAGCATCAGCAGCCCCCACGATTGCATGGGGGCTGCTGACGTGCTACAAACCCCCTACATGCGGAGATCGCAATCGAGCCCCGCATGTAACGGGTTAATTGCCGAAATCAGCGGCGATGAGATGCTGATCGGCAACACTGCAGTGTCAGCTGTCGGGGACAGCTGATCTCCATGTTCCCGATGCACACCTTGTCGCCGACAGTGTGCATCGGGAACGACACAGTGACTTCCTGTCACTCTGACAGGAAGCCTATCAGGACCAGCCGAAGGTTGGTCCTGATGGGCTTCCGTCCATGGCAGACATTGTTTGGCTTCCGTTTGCCATACTAACTATCGGCAAACGGCGCGATTTCGGACCGGGGTCTGCCGATATGCTAGAAACCCCTAAAATTTGGCGATTGCAACCGAACGCCGAATTTAAGGGGTTAATTCGCCGAAATCAGCGGCAAAACCTCATGCATATGCAGCATAAAAAAATCTGAATGGAATTTTGGACATGCAGAATTGTAACGTATTTCACCCTTTAGAGTATGTTCGCACGCACTGTTTTCAGACGTAATTCGGGCGTTTTACACCTCGAATTACGCCTGAAAAAACGGCTCCATTACTCCTACAAACATCTGCCCATTGTTTTCAATGTGTATTATAGTGTTCTGTTCCCACGAGGTGTTATTTTATGTGTCGCTGTCAAAAGACGGCGCGTAAAATATGCCCGTGAAAAAGAAGTGCATGTCACTTCTTGGGACGTTTTTGGAGCAACGCGAGTTGCTACAAAAACGTCTGAAAATCAGGAGCTGTTTTCGCCTGAAAACAGCTCCGTATTTTCAGATGTATTTTGCTACTGCGTGTGAACATACCCTTAGGCTGGGTTCACACGACCTATTTTCAGACGTAAACGAGGCGTATTATGCCTCGTTTTACGTCTGAAAATAGGGCTGCAATACGTCGGCAAACATCTGCCCATTCATTTGAATGGGTTTGCCGACGTACTGTGCAGACAACCTGTAATTTACGTGTCGTCGATTGACAGCTGTCAAACGACGACGCGTAAATGGACTGCCTCGGCAAAGAAGTGCAGGGCACTTCTTTGCCACGTAATTTGAGCTGTTCTTCATTGAACTCAATGAAGCACAGCTCAAGATTTACGAGCGTCTCCGAGCGTCTCAGACGCCTCGTAAATTACGAGGAGGAGCATTTACGTGTGAAACGAGGCAGCTGCAAACAGTCTGTCTTTTCACACGTAAATGCCTCTCATCGTGTGAACATACCCTTAGGCTGGGTTCACACGACCTATTTTCAGACGTAAACGAGGCGTATTATGCCTTGTTTTACGTCTGAAAATACGGCTCCAATACGTCGGCAAACATCTGCCCATTCATTTGAATGGGTTTGCCGACGTACTGTGCAGACGACCTGTAATTTACGCGTCGTCGTTTGACAGCTGTCAAAAGACGACGCGTAAAATTACAGCCTCGTCAAAAGAAGTGCAGGACACTTCTTGGGACGTTTTTGGAGCCGTTTTCTCATAGACTCTATTGAAAACAGCTCCAAAAACGGCCGAAAAAACGGCACGAAAACGCAGCGAAAAACGCAGCGAATAACGTGAGTTGCTCAAAAAACGTCTGAAAATCAGGTGCTGTTTTCCCTTGAAAACAGCTCCGTATTTTCAGACGTTTTTGGCTCAGCGTGTGAACATACCCTTACAATGCAAATTGTTAATATACTGAAAATCCCTAGCAAAATCTGTCAGGCTATAGGCATCAAAACCGCACGTAAACGCAGGTAAATTCGCAGGTAAAATCCGTACCTAAGGCATAATTCACACAAGCGTAATACACAGGGATGATGGGGTTATATACAGGGATGATGGGTCTTATATACAGGGATGATGGGGTTATATACAGGAATGATGGGGTTATAGACAGGGATGATGGGGTTATATACAGGGATGATGGGTGTTATACACAGAGATGATGGTGGTTATATACGGGGATAATGGCGGTTATATACAGGGATGATGAACGTTATATACAGGGATGATGAGGTAATACACAGGGATGATGGGGTTATATACAGGTTATATACAGGGATGACAGAGTTATATCATCCTTGTGTATTACCCCATCATCCCTGTATATAACCCCCCTCCCCCTGTGTGATTATTACTGGGTGCGTGTGAAAGTGCAGGGAGCTGAGTGACTGTAATTAGAGCAGGGAATAACCTGTGAACATAGGGGGGCGTGGCAGTATGCAAATAGCTGAGATGATATGGAGGAAGGGGACGATGACTGTAAGCTGTCTTCTCAGATGCAGCAAGGGATCATGGGTATGGTTGGTTACAAGACAGGAAACAGTCAGGACCAGAAGCAAGAGATGTAAACAAACAGAAAGAGCAGGAGTGACGATTGAGATCAAACAGAAACTGGTTAGAAGGTTAGTAGGGGGTTTTAGGGAACGCAAACCAAGGCTGGGGGACACGTTTACATAAAAGTCTATGGGTATTATGGGGATAATCGAGCCCGCAACTTTTTAGACTTCAAAAGAGAGAGCCACATGCATACATCTCCATGGGTAGAATTTCCAAAAGGTCATCAGGGGATCTCTGTTGTGTGGTGTGGGGTCCCAGTCAGGGCCGCCATCAGGAATTTCAGGGCCCCCTACAGCTAAATTTTCTGGGCCCCCCTACCAGAACCAGAACTATATCATGGTACCCAGGGCCGCCATCAGGGGGGGTATTAGGGGTACTGATGTGAGAGGCCCGGCCAAACCTAATTGAAAGGGGGGCCTGGCAAACTGCCGCGACTTGCCTTTGGTAGAAAAAAAACAGGCCCCTGCAATGGGGCCCATTTTTTTCACCAAAAGAATGTCGTGAGCTGCGGGCCCCCCTTTCAATTAGGTTTGGCCGGGCCTCTCACATCAGTACCCCTAATACCCCCCCTGATGGCGGCCCTGGGTAGCATGGGGGTCGTCATGGGGGCCGTCAAAGACCGCCGCTCGTGCGACCGATCGCGTGCACCCGCAAACTCCCGCGCATGCGCACCCGCGACCGCCTGGAACCGCGCACCGAATTTTGAGGCAGATTTTGACCTGCCCACACTATCTTGCCGCGTTTTTTGCCCACGGCGATTGAGGACAGCAGACAAAAAACGCAGGGAAAAATGCATTTTCTGCCTCCCATTGACTTCGATGGGAGGTCAGAGGCGGAACCGCGGCATGAAAGGACGTGCTGCTTTTTCTTTTTTCCGCGACTGGCTCCCATTGATTTCAGATTAAATCAATGGGAGGCGGTTTTGGAAGTTGTTTGGTGCTGATTCTGACGCAGTGTCCGAGTCAATATCAAAGGCCAAAAACTCTGTGAACTGGGCCTTATTGTTAGGGCTTATTCAGATGAACGTGTAATACATCCGTGCAACGCGCGTGATTTTCACGCACCTCGCACGGACCTATGTTACTCTATGGGGCCGTTCAGACTGTCAGTGATTTTCACGCAGCGTGTGTCCGTTGCGTAAAACTCACGACATGTCCTATATTTGTGCATTGTTCGAGCATCACGCACCCATTGAAGTCAATGGGTGCGTGAAAATCACGCCCAACACTTCCGCAGCCGTATAAACTATGAATGAAAACAGAAATGCACCACGTGCTACAAACATACAAACAGAGTGTCATAATGATGGCGGCTGCGCGAAAATCACGCAGCCGCGCATCATACGCTGCTGACACACGGAGCTGTTATGGACCTTTTGCATGCGCAAAACGCCACGTTTTTGCGCGCGCAAATAGCACACGCTTGTGTGAATCCGGCCTTAGGGTAGGAACACACTCGGCATGAACGCTGCAGATTTTATGCAGCACATTTTATTGTGGATAATCCGCAGCGTATTACAGTCGCAGCAGAGTGGATGAGATTAGAACAAATCTCATCCACACGCTGCAAAAAAAATGGACCTGCCGTGTGGCTTTTGGCTTTTTAAGTCGCAGCATGTCAATGTATTCTGTGGAATCGCTGCTCCTCTGTTGCGGAAATGCTGCGGTTCTGCCGCAAAAATCACAAATGAGAAAAAATAAAAAGGCACTTTTTTAAATTTATAAAAAAGTTTAGACTTGCTCCGGCCGTAGTCCTGGTGACGCAATCCTCTATTCTTAGCGCAGCCCCGCCTCCTGTCATGACGTTTCATCCCATGTGACCGCTGCAGCGGTCACATGGTCTACAGCGTCATCCCAGGAGGCGGGGCTACGTTCAGAAGAGAGAGATGCGTCGCCAGGACTACGGCCGGGGCAAGTCGAAACTTTTTTTTCCCTGCAGGATTCCCGCAGCGGACATGCCTCACGAAACCTGCGCCACTATTTGGTGCGGTTTTGCGGGCAGAATTCACTGCGGCTACCGGGGCGGATAAGCTGTGGAGTTTTACTCAGCATATCCGCCTAGTGTGTTCCTTATGTTTTCGCTCCTGGAGCTGCTGCCGGTCTCTAAATAGGCAGTTGGTCCAGTAGAATTTGGAATTATTTTTTTTTGTGAACCAGCTTAAAAAAATACAAAACTTTTGTGTTCGGGCCTATTCACATAACCGTTCGCTTCCGTTCCGGGGTTCCGTCTGAGGTTTCCGTCGGGTGAACCCCGCAACGGAAAGTGAAAGTGACAGCACAGCTTCCGTTTCCGTCACCATTAGCGCAGTCGACTACGCTATTGATTCCGTTCGAAAACCAGCCAGAATGGTGACGAACGGAAACCATTAGCGATGTTTCCGTCACCATTGAGATCAATGGTGACTGAAACGGAAGCTGTGCTGTCACTTTCCGTTGCGGGGTTCACCCGACGGAAACCTCAGACGGAACCCCGGAATGGAAGCAAACGGTGATGTGAACAGGCCCTAACACAAAAGTTTTGTATTTTTTTAAGCTGGTTCACAAAAAAAAATAATTCCAAATTCTACTGGACCAACTGCCTATTTAGAGACCGGCAGCAGCTCCAGGAGCGACATCATAAGGGACACACTAGGCGGATATGCTGAGTAAAACTACACAGCTTATCCGCCCCGGTAGCCGCAGGGAATTCTGCCAGCAAAACCGCACCAAATAGTGGCGCAGGTTTCGTGAGGCATGTCCGCTGCGGGAATCCTGCAGGGAAAAAAAAGTTTAGACTTGCCCCGGCCGTAGTTTAGGTGACTCTCTCTTCTGAACGTAGCCCCGCCTCCTGGGATGACGCTGTAGACCATGTGACCGCTGCAGCAGTCACATGGGATGAAACGTCATCACAGGAGGCCGGGCTGCGCTAAGAATAGAGGATCGCGTCACCAGGACTACGGCCGGAGCAAGTCTAAACTTTATCAATTTAAAAAAGTACCTTCTTTTTTTTTCTCATGTGTGATTTTTGCGGCAGAACCGCAGCATTTCCGCAACAGAGGAGCAGCGATTCCACAGAATAAATTGACATGCTGCTGCTTAAAAAGCCAAAAGCCACACTGCAGGTCCATTTTTTTTTGCAGCGTGTGGATGAGATTTGTTCAAATCTCATCCACTCTGCTGCGTCTGTAATACGCTGCGGATTTTCCACAATAAAATGTGTTGCATAAAATCTGCAGCGTTCATGCAGAATGTGTTCCAACCCTAAGGCCGGATTCACACAAGCGTGTGCTTTTTGCTCGCGCAAAAAACGTGGCATTTTGCGCATGCAAAAGGTCCATAACAGCTCCGTGTGTCAGCAGCGTATGATGCGCGGTTGCGTGATTTTCGCGCAGCCGCCATCATTATGACACTCTGTTTGTATGTTTGTAGCACGTGGTGCTTTTCTGTTTTCATTCATAGTTTATACAGCTGCGGAAGTGCTGGGCGTGATTTTCACGCACCCATTGACTTCAATGGGTGCGTGATGCGCGAACAATGCACAAATATAGGACATGTCGTGAGTTTTACGCAGCGGACACACGGACACACGCTGCGTGAAAATCACTGACAGTCTGAACGGCCCCATAGAGTAACATAGGTCCGTGGGAGGCGCGTGAAAATCACGCGCGTTGCACGGATGTATTACACGTTCCTCTGAATAAGCCCTAACAATAAGGCCCAGTTCACACAGTTTTTGGGCCTTGATATTGACTCGGACACTGCGTCAGAATCAGCACCAAACAACTTCCAAAACCGCCTCCCATTGATTTAATCTGAAATCAATGGGAGCCAGTCGCGGAAAAAAGAAAAAGCAGCACGTCCTTTCTTGCCGCGGTTCCGCCTCTGACCTCCCATCGAAGTCAATGGGAGGCAGAAAATGCATTTTTCGCTGCGTTTTTTGCCTGCTGTCCTCAATCGCAGCGGGCAAAAAACGCAGCAAAAAAACGCGGCAAAAAAACGCGGCAAGATAGTGTGGGCAGGTCAAAATCTGCCTCAAAATTCTTTAAGGAATTTTGAGGCAGATTTTTTTTCTGCCTGCAAAATACTTTGTGTGAACAGGGCCATACATAAACAGCACTTTGACACACTTTACTCACCGTGTCAGAAGAGCTGCTGCTCCCACTCCAGTCCTCTTCAGGCGAGGTCCTTCAGGCGAGGTCTTCCAGGCGAGGTCTTCGGTCCAGACGTCCAGTCCTTCACCTCCAGCCAGGCTCCATGTAAGTTGGGTCCATCTGTGTCCGCGGGTGCGCGCGCTTCGTTCGCGGGTGCGCGCGCGCTTCGTTCGCGGGTGCGCGCGCGCTTCGTTCGCAAGTGCGCGCGCGGCCGATCGCGGGTGCGCGCGTGCTGTCGAGGCTGCGAACGTGCGTGCTGTTGCTTCTGCGAGCGCCCGTGCTGTCGCGGTTGCGCGCTTTTGCCGGGTGCGTGCTCGGACGGTCGCGAGTTTGCGGGTGCGCGTCATCGGTCAGCGGTGTTTGACGGCCCCCATGAGAGGGGGGGCCCGCAGCTCACGACATTCATTTGGTGAAAAAAACGGGCCCCTTTGCAGGGGCCCGTTTTTTTCTACCAAAGACAAGTCGCAGCAGTGGCCGGGCCCCCCTTTCAATTAGGTTTGGCCGGGCCCCTCACACCACTACCCCTAATACCCCCCTGATGGCGGCCCTGGTCCCAGTGGTGAGCAGCCTATACATTGCCCATATAAATAGGGACTTCCTAAGGTGGTGAAGGCCCTGGGGCATGTGCCCCGTCTGTCCTCTCTTTAATCTGGCCCTGATTAGCCAAATAATAGTGCGTGAAAATGGTTCTTACAAGGGCTGTAGAAATTGCTGTCAGCACACTGAGGCAGTCCTTGCATACCCTTGAGGAAGGGGAGGTGGTGTTGCGTGGTCTGCTGTTTGTTGAATATAGAGGACTTGAGTAATAGCCTAAATGACTGGATAGCTGTGGATTGTGTACAAAGAAAATAAAAATCTCCTGATGTTAGAATACAGAACTTTGTTTCATATTTTAACACACTCGGAGATGTGACATTTGCTTTATTATTATTGCTTGGTCTGATATACAATTTACTTGAAGTGTTATAGACATGTCTATGGAAGGTTTTGCTGTTCACAGAGCTGAAGAGTGGTACTGCAGAAAAGAAAAACAACATTTTCCAAGACAATAAATAATATTCCTAAATTGTCTACGACATAAAAAAATATTGTTATAATATGATAGCAACATTCAATTGTATGAAATTAGGTACATGATTCTCCTCTAGGTGCCAGACTATGGAATTCCTCTGGCAGAAATGAAACTATATCCTTACAAGACCAGGATTTGGACTCAGATCTACATGTAGTAAGTAACAGAGCACTGACTATGATTTATGCACAATTATTTCTGCAATATACATATATAAAAAGTCAGATCCAGAAGTATTTGGACAGTAACACAATTTTCATGATTTAGTCTCTATACATCACAATGGATTTGAAATAAAGCAATGAAGATGTGTGTCACGGCTTGGGGTGTGGACCCACTGGGCCGCACTGCTTAGCGGGATAGCAGCTGGCCAAACAGGTATTATGCAATGTCTATAGTTCTGAAAGGGTACCTGAGGCAATGTAGACAGTAGCGGTGGATTCAGGCTAAGATGAGGCTCCGACAGCAGACAGACACCCGGCGCAGTGCAACAAAATAGATGCAGCGAAGGGCACAACACGACTCCAACTCTTGAAGACACAGAAGCACAGTAGCACGGGATACAGGGTACAGAAAGCAGGAACGGGAAACACTGGGAACTGGAAAACACTAGGAGACCATTTGCAAGGACAAACTTAAGGTAACACAACAACGCTCAGGCAAAGATCGAGAGGGCAGAGCCCCTTTTATAGTCCAGAGGCATTCTGGGCTAATTGCAGCTATTCTGCAAATGTGCACGTACTGGCCCTTTAAGGCCGTGCACACGCCCTGCGGTAGACAGTGTCCGGACCAGGAAGTGAGTGCCGGCGTCTCCCAGGAGGGAGATGCCGCCAGTAACTCGCTCGTCCATGGCTGCGGCCGTCAGAGGTTAAGTCAGGACGACGGTCCGCGGCCATAGACGTTACAATGTGATTGAAGGGTAGACCTTCAGCTTTAATTCAAGAGCTTTAACAAGTATAATTTAACCAGAAATTACAGTAATTTTTACATAGTCCCTCCATTTTTACGGGCTCAAAAATAATTGGACAAGCTAACATAATTATAAATATAAGGATTATTTAAAATACTTAGATACAAATCCCTTGCAGTCACTGACTTCCTGAAGTCTGGAACCCATGGACATCATTAAATGCTGAGTTTCCTCCCTTAAGATGCTTTACTAGGCCTATTACTGCAGCCGCCTTCAGTTGCAGCTTTTTTGTGGGTATTTTGTCTTTCAGTTTTGTCTTCAGCATGCTCAATCGGACTGAGGACTGACTTGACTATTGCAGAATATTCAATTTCTTTGCCATAAAAAGCTCTCGGGCTGCTTTAGCTATATGTTTTGCATTATTATCTATCTGTACTTTAAAGTGCTGTTTTGCAGCATTCGACTGAATCTGAACAGAAAGTAAAGCTAAATACTTCAGAATTCATCCTGCTGCTTCTATCCACATCATCAATAAACACCAGTGATCCAGTTCCATTGGCAGCCATAAATGCCCATGCCATAACGCTGCCTCAATGCCTCCAATATCTTTGACAGGTGAAGCAGTATGCCTCGAATCATGAGCCCTTGCCTTCCTTCTCCATGTTGCTCTCTACCCATCATTCTGAGACAGATTCGTCAAGGTATCATCTGTCCTAAGAATCTTGTTCCAGAACTGGGCAGCTTTTTTAGATGTTTTCTAGCAAAGTCTAATCTGGCCATTCTGTTATTGAGTGTTACCAGTGGTTTGAATTTTGAGATAAACCCCCTGTATTTACATACATGAAGGAGTCCCTTGATTGTAGACTTTGACGATGATACTCTGGCCTCATCGAGAGTGTTCTTGACTTGGTTAGATGTTGTGGAGAGGGTTTTCTTTACCAGGAAGAATTGGGTGATCATCCGCTTTAGTTGTCTTCCGTCGCCACTCATAAAGTTTCTGCTTGCTCTTCTTTTTGGTCTCCTTCACTTGCATTGACTGCATTTTAGAGTTCCCATAAACAGTTACAAAATACAAATTCAACACTGGGAATCAATTCCAGACCTTTTATCCTTTTAAATTGTCGTTCAATAATGGGGGAACTCGCCACACCAGGCCATAAAACTGCTTGTCAGTCAATTGTCCAATTACTTTTGAGCCTGTGAAGATGGAGGGAGTTTAAAAATGGCAGTAATTCCTAAACAGTTAATGTAATATTTTTGTTAAACCCTTGAATAAAAGCTGAAAGTCTACACTTCAATCACATCTTAACTGCTTTTTATTTCAAATCCATTGTGATGGTGTAGAGATGTTAAATTATGAAAATTGTGTCACTGTCCAAATACTTCTGTATGTGACGTTAGATGTTTTAGGCTGGAATACCTCTATTATGTTCAGCTAAAAATGCCTTATAATAACAGTTGTCAGCAAGAGTTGCTCGTATAGATCAGCTCTCCATTCTGGCTCATAGAGAGTGTCCCTTATAGGGCACATGAATTGGGGTTGTGCTGCTATGATAGCCCTCACTATTGAAATGAGCTGTGTGTCCAGTGTCTTCTCACAACAACTTATTTAATTTTTATGGCCCATATTTAGAAAAGACATGTTTGCACATTAAATTTCTATGGACAGAGTATCAAAATGTGCACTATTTCATGATTAAAATGAAGGGAGTTACCCGTAAATAGTTGATGACCACCTGCAGCTTCCCAGGTGAAACATGTTGATTTCTCGATCATAATCTTTGTTATAATGAGCATGTATTTGGTAAAGGCCATGACATAACTTGTGTTGTATGCCACTCATCTTTTTTTTACATGCTTGTAAATGATTCCGCCTTGCTTTATTATAGGGACAGGAAAGAGATGAAATGTCAACTGAACTTGAATCTGAAAAAGATACTGAAGATACAGCTGACGACATAAATCCATGAAGACCTAAAGAAATTCATACCTGAATTATATTTAATAATTTCTTCCTATATATTTTCTCTCTACACATTGGTACAAAGTATTTTTAACCCCTTCACAACTGCCATACGACTATATACTTTTCCAACTGCCGATGCCCTGTGCAGTTGCCACGTGTATAAACGTTGACAGCCTTGAACGGGGTTTAATGATTGCAGTGCTGATTCAGTGTGAGCAGCGTTGCACTCTCATGTCTGCCGGGGTTTTAAAAGCCCCGGACTACACCCCAGTCTGTAGATAGCGCAGGACCCTGTGCAGATAGCGCTACCTAAGCTCCCTCTAGGAGCGGAATTCCCGGCCAGCTCTCTGGCCGGGGATTCCCCTCCTAGAGAGAGCCCCCGACGTCTCCCAGTCCTGCTGTAAATAGTGCCCCCCTTGTATATAGCAACCCCCCCTGGAGATAGCGCCACCTAAACTCCCACTAGGAGCGGAATCACCGGTGTCAAATCGCTCTGTGCCGGGGATTCCGCTTCTAAAGAGAGCCCCTGACGTCACTGTCCACCGTCAGGGGCTCTATCTGGGAGCGGAATCCCCGGCCGACAGTCTGAACAGGGATTCCGCTACTGGAGAAGCCCCTGGCATCACTATCCATATATGGACAGACGTCAGCGGCTCTCTCTAGGAGCGGAATCCCCGGTGTCAGATCGCTCTTTGCTGGGGATTCCGCCAAAAGGAGAAGCCCCTCGTGTCACTATCCATATATGGACAGTGCTGTCAGGGGCTACTCCTGGAGCGGAATCCCCGGCCAGATGGATTCCGCTCCTACAGGGAGCTACAGTGGTGCTATTTACAGGAAGGGGTGCCAATTATGGGGGGGGGGGCTGATACATACAGGGGGAGTGGCACTATCTACAGGGGAAGTGACGCTATCTGCAGGGGGTGGCGCTATCTACAGAGAGGATGTTGCTATCTACAGGAGGTGGCGCTATATACAGGGGGGTGGTGCTATATACAGGGGGGAAAGTGCAAACTGCAGGGGGAGGTGCTATCTGCAGGGGGAATGGTACTATCCACAGGGGGTGGCACTATCTGCAAGGGTTTGCTCTATCTACAGAAGGTGTGGTTCTGTCTACAGGGGGTGCTATATACAGGGGGTGTGGCACTATTTACATGGGCACTGTGGAATTATATGGGCACTACCTACAGATGACCCTGGGGTGCTATCTACATGGGCACTGTGTGTGGCACTTTGGGCACTATCTACAGTGGGCAACTATCTACAGTGGTATTGCGTCACTATCTACATGGGCTCTGTGGTGCTTTCAGATGGCTGCGACAAAAAAAACCCTAACAAATAAAATTCATAAATTTTTTTAAGGTGCATGAGAAAGTGGATGGCAAATGTCAGAGAAAAACGGTCAGACGGCCAGGAAATGGATTAAAATTTTGAGACACATTGATGCAAAACAGCCATGAAAAACTGACAGTTGAACTGTTGCTAACTGCCCTTTTTTTCACGTTGTGTGAATATAGCCTTATAGACCTCTCATCCGCTCACAGCGATCCAGGGTGACAGTATATATATATATATATATATATATATATATATATATATATATATAAAAATACAAAAAAGTGTTTTTTTTCACATTTTCTGCTCATAATAAAAATTTAAAACATGGAATTAATTAAACTAATCTAGAAAATGAAAGCCTCATAAGTCTTGTAAAAATGGTTGTGATATTCAAAGCGTTTGCGAAGACATTATCGTTTAAAGAAGTGCATATCAGAAATGTAAAATTTGACCTGGGTTAAGGATGACCAGTCTAACGGTCTACTGACAAGTAATCATGACTCAACTATTTGTATTAGGAACAATTGATGTTTCTCTTAAGGATCTTGATATAGAGAATGCGTAGGTTTCTGGTCTTCTCTTTGGCCTCACGCACACGACCGTGCCCATAATTACGACCCGTAATTACGGGCACGGCCGGCCACGGGCAGCTGGCCGTTTTTACGGGCCGTGCTCCCATTATAAAGTATAGTAGCACGGCCCGTAAAAAAAAAAATAGGACATGTTCTATATTTTTCAACGGCACGGCACCTTCCCGTAAACAAACGGGAAGGTACCCGTGGCCAATAGAATTCTATGAGCCCGTAATTACGGGCCATAATTACGGGCATTTTTACGTTCGTGTGCATGGGGTCTTTATTTGTTGTTTTCGTTGTATTAATTTCTATGTATACATCCTATAGGCCCCATGCACACGACCGTATTTTTTCCCTCACGTAAATACTGGCCGTAAATACGGGTCCTTTGTCACACGTTTTTAACCCATATTTAACCCGTATCTACAGATCTGTGCCCTTAAATACGGGTCCATTGTCACCCGTATTCCACCCGTATTTACAGACCGTAAAAAAGGGGGGCTGGAAAAGATGTCACAATCATGTCCAAACCCCTTAAAAGGGTCACATGATCGCTCAGATGCCATTTTCTCTGCTTCTCTTTATTCAAATATTGAAATCCCCTGACATTGCCTAGCAAGGCTCCCTGAAATAGGACGTGTTCTATATTTTTCAACAGCCCGGGCACCTTCCTGTACGCAAACGGGACGGTACCCGTGGCCAACAGAAGTCTATGGGCCCGTAATTATGGCCCGTAATTACGGGTGTTTTTACGGTCGTGTACATGGGGCCTACAGTGTAATCTTAATATGCTATCCTAAGGTCCAATAGATAATGTCTATACATATGGATACATATTTTTAACAATAAATGTGATTAGTAACAACTTCTGGTTTCTGTGCATTATCTGGAATATTGTACAACTTGTTGGTGGGTGATCAATCACATACATTATGTTTTGTACACATATCATAGAGGCAGCCCATGCGGTTGCTATGGAAGCGTAGACCTGTTTATAAGGGTCTCTTACAGATCACAAGATATCAAATGCCTTGATAGGATTTAAAGATACACTATATGGACAAAAGTATTGGGACACAAGTTCAGTACATATATACAGCACCAGAACCAACCTCAGTACATATATACAGCCCTAGAACAAAGCCCATACATATATACAGCACTAGAACCAAGCCCATACATATATACAGCACTAGAACCAAGCCCATACATATTTACAGCACCAGAACCAACCTCAGTACATAAATACAGCACTAGAACAAAGCTCAGTACATATATACATCCCCAGAACCAAACTCATTACATACACTACCGTTCAAAAGTTTAGGGTCACTTAGAAATTTCCTTATTTTTGCAAGAAAAGCACAGTTCTTTTCAATGAAGATAACATTAAATTAATCAGAAATACACATTGTTAATGTGCTAAATGACTATTCTAGCTGCAAACGTCTTGTTTTTAATGCAATATCTACATAGGTGTATAGAGGCCCATTTCCAGCAACCATCACTCCAGTGTTCTAATGGTACATTGTGTTTGCTAACTGTGTTAGAAGGCTAATGGATGATTAGAAAACACTTGAAAACCCTTGTGCAATTATGTTAGCACCGCTGTAAACAGTTTTGCTGTTTAGAGGAGCTATAAAACTGATCTTCCTTTGAGCTAGTTGAGAATCTGGAGCATTACATTTGTGGGTTCGATTAAACCAGACATGGGCAAACTACGGCCCGCGGGCCACATACGGCCCGTTAGGCTTTTTAATCCGGCCCGCCGAACTTGTCCAAGATATATCCGTCCTCAGCAGCTGCTAGTTCGCGCAGGAGGACGGATATATCCGTCCTGTGATCGCGCGGGTACTGACAGTTTACCCACGCGATCAGCGGCAGGAGCACGGCTGTTATACACAGCCTGGCTCCTGCTGCAACTGCCGGAATCGAAGCACGCGCCGATTCCGGCAGTTTAACCCATTAAATGCCGCTGTCAACAGTGACAGCGGCATTTAATGTGTTTGACAGAGGGGGGAACTCCCTCTGTCTCCCGATCGGCGCCCCCGCAAACAAATCGCGGGTCGCCGTCGGGTTTCCATGACAGCCGGGGGTCTAACAAAGACCCCCAGGTCTGTCTTCAGCATCTGCCTGTTAGGCGATGCCAGAGGCATGACCTAACAGATTGCCTGTCAGTTTTACACTGACAGGCAATAATGCTTTGGTATACGAAGTATACCAAAGCATTATATATGCGATCGGCACATCGCATAGTGAAGTCCCATGGTGGGACTAAAAAAAAAAAAGTAAAACCGTTAAATAAAGTTTGTGAAAAAAAAAATAAAAAAAATTACAGTCAAAGTCAAATAAAACTACTTTTTTGCCCCAAAAAGTGGTTTTATTTAATAAAACGGTCAAAACAAATCACACATACACATATATGGTATCCCCGCGATCGTAACAACTTGACCAATAAAATGAACACATTAATTAAACCGCCGGATGAACGGCGTCCAAAGAAAACGCAAAAAACAACGGCAAAATTCTCTCTTTTCTCCCATTCCCCCCATAAAAAATAAAATAAAAGTTCATCTATAAGTCCTATGTACCCCAAAATAGTACTAATGAAAACTACACATTGTCCCGCAAAAATCAATCCCACGTACGGCCACATCGACGGAAAAATAAAAAAATTACGCCTCTTGGAACGCGGCGATGCAAAAACAAGTAATTTTTTTCTAAAAGGGTTTTTATTGTGCAAACGTAGAAAAAACATATAAAACCTTTACACATTTGGTATCCCTGTAATCGTGCCGACCCGGAGAATAAAGTTAACATGTTATTTATGCTGCATAGTAAACGGCGTAAATTTATAACGTGAAAATTAATGCTGGAATAGCTGCTTATTTTCAATTCTCTCCTAAAATAAAGTTGATAAAAGTTAATCAATATGTTATAAGCATCTAAAAATGGTACAATTACAAAACACAACTCGTCCCGGAAAAAACAAGCCCTTATACAGCTATGTCGACGGAATAAAAAAAGAGTTACGACTCTTGGAATGCAACCGTGAAAAAACAAAAAATAATCCTTGGTCATTAACGTGCAAAATGGCCCGGTCATTAAGGGGTTAATGTGGCGCGTATTTCTCTTTATTTCACTTTAATTTTCACTTCGTTTCACGTCACCATTAAGCCCTTCGGTTTTCAAAGAGTACAATATCAGCCGTCACTTTGCCACGAAGCATGCAAACTATGCTAGCAAGCAGTCAACACAAGAACGGGCGGCTACTGCTCAGAGGTTGGCAGCTAATTTACAGAGTCAACAGAACTTTTTTCTTGATAAATCACAGTGCGTATGTTATTTTAATCTATTTACATTTCCTTCTCCCAGTATCTGCGAAATAGTATGTAAATGCCATATCTTGCATATTCCTTGAGACAAATTTATTAACTGATAAGGGCTATTTTTCACATTTGAAAGACAGTTAATAAATTGGGTTGTAGTGTTCTTACTGTGCTATGAGGTTTGCACACACTACATTTAATGCTTTAGTATATCCGGCCCAAACACTCCCTCCAAATGCTCCTGGCCCGGCCCCTCTGTCAAATTTTAGAACCCATTGTGGCCCGCGAGTCAAAAAGTTTGCCCACCCCTGGATTAAACTCTCAAAATGGCTAGAAAAAGAGAGCTTTCATGTGAAACTCGACAGTCTATTCTTGTTCTTAGAAATGAAGGCTATTCCATGCGAGAAATTGCCAAGAAACTGAAGATTTCCTACAACGGTGTGTACTACTCCCTTCAGAGGACAGCACAAACAGGCTCTAACCAGAGTAGAAAGAGAAGTGGGAGGCCCCGCTGCACAACTGAGCAACAAGACACGTACATTAGAGTCTCTAGTTTGAGAAATAGACGCCTCACAGGTCTTCAACTGGCAGCTTCATTAAATAGTACCCGCAAAACGCCAGTGTCAACATCTACAGTGAAGAGGCGACTCCGGGATGCTGGCCCTCAGGGCAGAGTGGCAAAGAAAAAGCCATATCTGAGACTGGCTAATAAAAGGAAAAGGTTAATATGGGCAAAAGCACACAGACATTGGACAGAGGAAGATTGGAAAAAAGTGTTATGGACAAACGAATCGAAGTTTGAGGTGTTTGGATCACACAGAAGAACATTTGTGAGACGCAGAACAACTGAAAAGATGCTGGAAGAGTGCCTGACGCCATTTGTCAAGCATGGTGGAGGTAATGTGATGGTCTGGGGTTGCTTTGGTGCTGGTAAAGTGGGAGATTTGTACAAGGTAAAAGGGATTTTAAGAAGGAAGTCTATCACTCCATTTTGCAACGCCATGCCATACCCTGTGGACAGCGCTTGATTGGAGCCAATTTCATCCTACAACAGGACAATGACCCAAAGCACATCTCCAAATTATGCAAGAACTATTTAGGGAAGAAGCAGGCAGCTGGTATTCAGCTGTTGTGGGAGCCGCTTGACAGTATGGTAAGCAAGAAGTGCCCATCAAGCCAATCCAACTTGTGGGAGGGGCTTCTGGAAGCATGGGGTGAAATTTCTCCCGATTACCTCAGCAAATTAACAGCTAGCATGCCAAAGGTCTGCAATGCTGTAATTGCTGCAAATGGAGCATTCTTTGACGAAAGCAAAGTTTGAAGGAGAAAATTATTATTTGAAATAAAAATCATTATTTCTAACCTTGTCAATGTCTTGACTATGTTTTCTAGTCATTTTGCAACTCATTTGATAAATATAAGTGTGAGTTTTCATGGAAAACACAAAATTGTCTGGGTGACCCCAAGCTTTTGAACGGTAGTGTATATACAGCACCAAAACCAATCTCATACGTATATACAGCAACAGAACAAAGCTCAGTAATTATATACAGCATCAGAACCAAGATCAGTACATATATACAACACCAGAACAAACACAGCTCAATTTAGTGCAACCCCTGCCGTATAGGTTTGTGCGGCGTAAAACTACAGCTCCCAGCATGGCCCGTACAATGGTAAGGATATGCTGGGAGATGCTGTTTCACAAAAAAAATATCATACCACCCATCATCTTGCTGCAGATCATACAGTGACTACAGTGCTGATTAGAAGCTGAGTAAACATTTACATTAAGTGACTCACTGGTGACGTCTCAGATTTTAGTTCTTTTTTTCTCCCTCTGGTCAAGACATCTATGATGGATTTCTACCGGCCATGACCCATTTCTGCAGTTTTCCGCTCAGATGTCTTCAGCTTCTCACTTTTAAAACATTTCTGCACCTATAAACAAAGTTAAAATTCTTAATACCTCTAAATATGATAAAGTGCCATACACTGCACCTCTAACTATAATAGCGCCATACACTGTGTCCCTGATTATAATAGTACCATACACTGTCACACACACACACACACACACACACACACACACACACACACACACACACACACACACACACACACACACACCGTGCCCCCTGTAGATAGTGCCCCCATAGCCCCCTGTAGATAGTGACCCACACAGAGCCTCTGTAGATAGTGCCCTACATAGAAGCCCCTGTAGATAGTGTCCCACATACAGCCCTCTGTATATAATGCCTACATATGGACTCCAGAGCTGCAAGGCAATAGTGCTAACCACTGAGCCACCGTGCTGCCCTACATATAGCTTACCCTATAGATAGTACTCCACGTATAGCCCACCTCTGTAGATATTAAAGGGAAGGGAAAGAGAAAGATGTGGTCTAAACTAAATGGTAAATAAAATAAGTAGCTTTATTAGGTATGCATTAAATTAAATGTTAAAAGTCCATTGGTGCAAACGGTATGTGTGAGTGACCCCCAAACTCACATACCTTGGCCTGAGTAGGAAATAGATATTATATGAGAGATGCCACTACTGGAATATCAAGTGATTGCACTACCGCTATTGAGCACTAGGTGGCACGTGTCACTGCACTAAACTGAGAACAAAAGCTCCCGATGAGATAATGGAATCAGTGATGGTATGGACCAATAAATCCGCTAGTGTAGCTAGCCCGTGCTGGAGAGGTGTGCCGATACCAACGGGCAGCTGAGGGGACCAATGTGGCCCACCACAAGTGTTGATTGATTAATAGGATTATTGGCCGCATTCACACACAACGATGTGCTGCGTTATAAATCGGCAGCTAAATAGACTTGATTGGAGTGAGTGTGATGTAGGTGATTCCACTGTAAGGGATATGAGGTAATTCCACTGAATTTAATTGTAATGTACACATTAATGGATTGTGAATAATGAGATGGTTTGAAAGTATAAATTGTAGTGGCTCAAAATAATTTAGTTGAAATCCAATTCACAATTAAAGCAACATATACGCTGAAGGAGTTTATAGCTGCGCTGATGTGACAGCCAGCAGCTGTAGAAAGTTGGTAAATAGTATTGATACGAGCCGCGCTGTTAAAACAGCGAACAGCTAATAGGGCTCAGAATTGACCCTACATTAAATGAGTGACCAGATGTAATCTGGCCACTTACACATTCAGCGTTATTGTTGCGTTTGTATTGGACAGTTTGTGAGCGCAGGCAGACCTGACCGCTATCTGCCTAGAAGGCAGCGAATTGGAAGGCGGCTGTGAGGTGTGTCGCTGTCAGCTGGATGTAAACCCAGACACGGTAAGGAGCAACCGTTCACTGGGTTTAGTCTTATACAGGAGCGGTTAAAATAAATCCGCCCAGTAAGCTCAGTGTATGGATCAAGCTGATTAGTAGAGCAGTGAGGGTTCAGTAATTTAGACCCCACAAGCTCGCTACACCTCACCTATGGTCAGACTCGAGGATAATAATTTGCAACCTCGGGGAGACCGTGCCTGGAATTACCAGCCGTCAGACCATATCATGGTGGGAGGTGAGGGAGATAACCCAGCTGATCTGGATAAGACAGCGAGACACGCTAGCGGTATAGTGCAGTGAGACAGCTGACAACTGTCAGCCGTATTGTGTGGCGTGATCTATTGAGAGCTGAACAGGGACAGCTCTGGCCATGTGTAGGCACCAAGGATAATGGATTAAAAACCCGACGCGCGTTTCGCCAGCATTCTGGCTTCTTCCAGGGGTGGGAGGCCGCCATTGAAGTGCCCTATAAATAGGGTCCTTCTTGATTGACAGTCTCAGAGACCAATCAGAGACCTCAGTCTCGACTGGTATGATATGGGTAGGATTCTCTATAAATTATTATGAGAAGTTGCAAAAATTATTAACAGGACACCATGACTGCAAAAAACTATAACAAGTTGATGGAAAAAGAAAGAAATGAGGAGGATATATATTGAATTTTAACTTTCTAAAAAAACTGTCATTTTAATTTTATTTTAAATTTAAAAACAAAATGGATTGTATATTGAATGGCATGTAAATCCTATGATGGTAATAACGGTATACCTCGGACAGCGGAGAAGATGGAAAGTATATGTGTATATGAATATAAATGAGTGGCAGCACGAAAAGTATATACTAATATGAATCTATTACAGAAAACATCCGAAGCCAAAATTTTCGTTGAGTCCAAATGGACTCACTGTTTTCATGTTGAAAATCCATTCACTTTCCTTTTTCAAGAGTGCTTGATCTAAATTGCCCCTTCTGATGCCCATGCGTATTTCACACAAGGCCCAGCCTTTGAGGGTAGTCCAGTTGGAATTGTGAACATTCCCGAAGTGTCTGGCTATGGGGGTTGGATTAAATGGCTTATTTTTGATCCTGAAGTCCTGCTCATTTTTTGCAAAATTGATTATGGAGTTAATATGCTCACGGATCCGTATGCGCAGTTCTCTCTTGGTTTTCCCAATATATTTGAGACCGCATGGGCATTCGAGGCAATAGATTACTCCAGGGGTAGAGCAACTCATATGGTCAGAGATCCGATGGACAATACCAAAGGCATCTGTGAACTCTCGTTTGTCCACTAATACCCGACAGGCTCTACACATTTTACAAGGGTAGAAGCCAGGGTTAAGTACTGGCCTATTCTTGCTTATTCTTGAAAAATGACTCTGGACCAGAACGTTTGAAATGGTCTTACAATTTCTGTATCCCAGAGAGACCCTACTGGTAAGAAGGTTGTTGAGTACTGGGTCACTCAGTAAGATGTTCCAGTGACGGTTTAGAATGAGTGTCATTTCATCCCAACAGTCATTAAAATCAGTGACAAATCGTGGTTGAGACCGTTCTGTGTTAGTCTTTATTTTTGGGGTCAGCAGCGTTTCCCGATCTGTCCTCAGCGCCCAGTTGTAGGCTTTCTTGATGTTCCTTTTACTATAATTCCTACATAACAGTCTGTTCTTCAATTCTGTTGCCCGAGTCTTAAAGAGCTGAAAGGTGGAACAATTTCGTCTGAGCCTCAGGAATTCTCCCTTTGGAATGCCTCTGATGGTGTTAATGTTTTTTTGCGATAAAGATCTGTCTCTATTATGCCCCGCTCGTTGGTAAAAAGCCTAACATCCAAAAAGGGAATGGACTGATGGTCATATGTTAAGGTCAATTTGAGGTTAAAGTTGTTGGTGTTCAACACCTCTACAAATTCTTCAAGTTCCCTAGAAGAGCCATTCCAGATGAGTAAAATGTCATCTATGAATCTGCGCCAGATATTAATCCTGGAGGTAAAATTCTCCATTTCGGGACAGAAAACGTGACATTCTTCCCACCAACCCAGATACAGGTTGGCAAAGGTGGGTGCCACCGCTGCTCCCATGGCTGTTCCTCGTAGTTGCAAATAAAACCTGCCATCGAAAAGGAAATAATTGTGTTTCAAAATAAACTTTAGTGCACGTAGGACAAAGTTCTTCCGAGATGGATTATAGCCCTCCTTTCTTTGCAGGAAAAACTCAACCGCTGCACAGCCTACCTTGTGGTCTATGCTCGTATAGAGGGACTCCACGTCGCAGGTGGTGAGCCATTCATCCACCTCCAGGGAACTACCATTCAGGTCTTTGAGCACCTGCATGGTATCCCTGGTGTGGGAAGGTAACTGGTATACTAGTTCACGTAATTCTTCGTCTAACCATTGGTTACATTTTTCGGTCAGATTACCCACACCAGAGACAATTGGTCTCCCTGGGGGGTTGGTGGGGTTCTTGTGCACTTTTGGGAGGAGATAAAATGTTGCGATCCTAGGGTGCTGTACCTTCAAGAAATCCCTCTCTCGAGCAATAATGGCCCCCTCTTCAAAACCATCTTGGATCATCTCATTATATTCCTTTAAGAATTGTTCAGTTGGGTCGCCCCAAAGTGGACGATAACAGGCTTTATCTAGTAGTTGCTTCTTGGCTTCCAGTAGGTATTTTTCTTTGGACCAGATGACAACATTGCCCCCTTTATCTGAATTCTTAAAGACAACGTCTTCCCATTTACGTAATTCCTGGAGTGCCCGTTCTTCATCTGGACTGAGATTGTGAGAAAGCTGTTGCCCAGATAATGACAATAGATCCTGGGATACTAGGTCAACAAAGACTTTGATGGCCGGGCAACCTTCTAAGGAGGGCATGGTAAGGCTTTTGGACTTAACCTTTGATTTTTTATGAGAGGTGGTCAGAGAATCAAAATCACCTTCACATTGTTGGGTAGAGTTTTCCAACAACAGTTCCTCTAGGTCTCCCAGTGTGTTTATTTCTACTTCTGAAAGACAATCCAAGTGAGCAGTGTTTGACTGTCCCCCATTAATGATCTTATTTGGTCTATTAAACATTTTTTGGTAGAGCAGTTTCCGCCCAAAGAGGTGAAGATCCTTGATTACGGTAAATTTATTAAGCTTCGTGGTTAGACAAAAATTAAAGCCCTTTCCAAGGACTGATAGTTGGGGACCCGTGAGGACATGACTAGAGAGGTTGATGACTCTCAAACATTCCTCACTGGAATTTGTATCGCTATGAATCACTTTTTGTAGGGTCTCTGAGGTTCCTTCCTCCGTTGTTGTGAGCCCCTGAAACCCCACCTCCCTCTGTCCCGTAAAAAAGGCACCTCAGTGGTGGTGTTGTCAATGTTTCTATTGGGATTTCTACTCCTGCTGAATTGTCTACCCTGAGTTGACTGTGGATCTGATTCCGGGTCTGATGTATCTGTCCCATCTGTACCTGTGTCAGAAAACTCATGTGGGTCCAGTGTCTCTTTATGAGTTTGTATGTTAGTAGGTCTCCCAGTTTGGAACCTCTGGGATTTTTTCTTTCCCCAGTCGTATATATCTCCTCTGGAGTAATCTCCCTTGTCTCGTGAGAATTTCTTCCTTTTCCGGTTTTTGATTTTAACTTCAACAGCATCTATATAATCTAATGTCTTTTTAAAAGCCTCTGCAAACGGTGTAGAGCCCTCATACTTCTCCAAGCTGGGTGTAAGTACTGCAAGGTCTTTCTCTACCAAGTTAAGAATATGGGTTTCGTCCTCAATAAGTATGCCCATAAGTGTATTGGAACACACTGTAAGGGCTGATTCCCATTTCTCTTTGAGTCCTGGTTTGGACAGTTCGTATGAGGGAAAAAGTGGGATACGTAGGCCTCTTGTGATAAGGCCCTGTTATAGATATTGTTCCAGTGTTATTTTGGTCCAGGTGGATTGTACCTGCCTTATCTGAAGGTTTTTAAACTTTTTAATGAGATCGTCCATATGTAGCTCCATTGATTGCGTCTCCTGAGTGTAAGTTCCGCTATCTGAAAAAATACTGCCAACATCCTCCTTCTGGCGTAACTGTCTCTGTTTGAGTTGGTCTATAATGCTCGTCTGAGCCATGGTGTCCTAAAAAGTTGATAAGTGGATATGGTGATCGAAAAGTGTCCAAGGCCATTATTGCTCGAGAGAGGGATTTCTTGAAGGTACAGCACCCTAGGATCGCAACATTTTATCTCCTCCCAAAAGTGCACAAGAACCCCACCAACCCCCCAGGGAGACCAATTGTCTCTGGTGTGGGTAATCTGACCGAAAAATGTAACCAATGGTTAGACGAAGAATTACGTGAACTAGTATACCAGTTACCTTCCCACACCAGGGATACCATGCAGGTGCTCAAAGACCTGAATGGTAGTTCCCTGGAGGTGGATGAATGGCTCACCACCTGCGACGTGGAGTCCCTCTATACGAGCATAGACCACAAGGTAGGCTGTGCAGCGGTTGAGTTTTTCCTGCAAAGAAAGGAGGGCTATAATCCATCTCGGAAGAACTTTGTCCTACGTGCAATAAAGTTTATTTTGAAACACAATTATTTCCTTTTCGATGGCAGGTTTTATTTGCAACTACGAGGAACAGCCATGGGAGCAGCGGTGGCACCCACCTTTGCCAACCTGTATCTGGGTTGGTGGGAAGAATGTCACATTTTCTGTCCCGAAATGGAGAATTTTACCTCCAGGATTAATATCTGGCGCAGATTCATAGATGACATTTTACTCATCTGGAATGGCTCTTCTAGGGAACTTGAAGAATTTGTAGAGGTGTTGAACACCAACAACTTTAACCTCAAATTGACCTTAACATATGACCATCAGTCCATTCCCTTTTTGGATGTTAGGCTTTTTACCAACGAGCGGGGCATAATAGAGACAGATCTTTATCGCAAAAAAACAGCCACCAATAGCCTTCTGGATGCCACAAGTGCTCATTCCATTAACACCATCAGAGGCATTCCAAAGGGAGAATTCCTGAGGCTCAGACGAAATTGTTCCACCTTTCAGCTCTTTAAGACTCGGGCAACAGAATTGAAGAACAGACTGTTATGTAGGAATTATAGTAAAAGGAACATCAAGAAAGCCTACAACTGGGCGCTGAGGACAGATCGGGAAACGCTGCTGACCCCAAAAATAAAGACTAACACAGAACGGTCTCAACCACGATTTGTCACTGATTTTAATGACTGTTGGGATGAAATGACACTCATTCTAAACCGTCACTGGAACATCTTACTGAGTGTCCCAGTACTCAACAACCTTCTTACCAGTAGGGTCTCTCTGGGATACAGAAAATGTAAGACCATTTCAAACGTTCTGGTCCAGAGTCATTTTTCAAGAATAAGCAAGAATAGGCCAGTACTTAACCCTGGCTTCTACCCTTGTAAAATGTGTAGAGCCTGTCGGGTATTAGTGGACAAACGAGAGTTCACAGATGCCTTTGGTATTGTCCATCGGATCTCTGACCATATGAGTTGCTCTACCCCTGGAGTTATCTATTGCCTCGAATGCCCATGCGGTCTCAAATATATTGGGAAAACCAAGAGAGAACTGCGCATACGGATCCGTGAGCATATTAACTCCATAATCAATTTTGCAAAAAATGAGCAGGACTTCAGGATCAAAAATAAGCCATTTAATCCAACCCCCATAGCCAGACACTTCGGGAATGTTCACAATTCCAACTGGACTACCCTCAAAGGCTGGGCCTTGTGTGAAATACGCATGGGCATCAGAAGGGGCAATTTAGATCAAGCACTCTTGAAAAAGGAAAGTGAATGGATTTTCAACATGAAAACAGTGAGTCCATTTGGACTCAACGAAAATTTTGGCTTCGGATGTTTTCTGTAATAGATTCATATTAGTATATACTTTTCGTGCTGCCACTCATTTATATTCATATACACATATACTTTCCATCTTCTCCGCTGTCCGAGGTATACCGTTATTACCATCATAGGATTTACATGCCATTCAATATACAATCCATTTTGTTTTTAAATTTAAAATAAAATTAAAATGACAGTTTTTTTAGAAAGTTAAAATTCAATATATATCCTCCTCATTTCTTTCTTTTTCCATCAACTTGTTATAGTTTTTTGCAGTCATGGTGTCCTGTTAATAATTTTTGCAACTTCTCATAATAATTTATAGAGAATCCTACCCATATCATACCAGTCGAGACTGAGGTCTCTGATTGGTCTCTGAGACTGTCAATCAAGAAGGACCCTATTTATAGGGCACTTCAATGGCGGCCTCCCACCCCTGGAAGAAGCCAGAATGCTGGCGAAACGCGCGTCGGGTTTTTAATCCATTATCCTTGGTGCCTACACATGGCCAGAGCTGTCCCTGTTCAGCTCTCAATAGATCACGCCACACAATACGGCTGACAGTTGTCAGCTGTCTCACTGCACTATACCGCTAGCGTGTCTCGCTGTCTTATCCAGATCAGCTGGGTTATCTCCCTCACCTCCCACCATGATATGGTCTGACGGCTGGTAATTCCAGGCACGGTCTCCCCGAGGTTGCAAATTATTATCCTCGAGTCTGACCATAGGTGAGGTGTAGCGAGCTTGTGGGGTCTAAATTACTGAACCCTCACTGCTCTACTAATCAGCTTGATCCATACACTGAGCTTACTGGGCGGATTTATTTTAACCGCTCCAGTATAAGACTAAACCCAGTGAACGGTTGCTCCTTACCGTGTCTGGGTTTACATCCAGCTGACAGCGACACACCTCACAGCCGCCTTCCAATTCGCTGCCTTCTAGGCAGATAGCGGTCAGGTCTGCCTGCGCTCACAAACTGTCCAATACAAACGCAACAATAACGCTGAATGTGTAAGTGGCCAGATTACATCTGGTCACTCATTTAATGTAGGGTCAATTCTGAGCCCTATTAGCTGTTCGCTGTTTTAACAGCGCGGCTCGTATCAATACTATTTACCAACTTTCTACAGCTGCTGGCTGTCACATCAGCGCAGCTATAAACTCCTTCAGCGTATATGTTGCTTTAATTGTGAATTGGATTTCAACTAAATTATTTTGAGCCACTACAATTTATACTTTCAAACCATCTCATTATTCACAATCCATTAATGTGTACATTACAATTAAATTCAGTGGAATTACCTCATATCCCTTACAGTGGAATCACCTACATCACACTCACTCCAATCAAGTCTATTTAGCTGCCGATTTATAACGCAGCACATCGTTGTGTGTGAATGCGGCCAATAATCCTATTAATCAATCAACACTTGTGGTGGGCCACATTGGTCCCCTCAGCTGCCCGTTGGTATCGGCACACCTCTCCAGCACGGGCTAGCTACACTAGCGGATTTATTGGTCCATACCATCACTGATTCCATTATCTCATCGGGAGCTTTTGTTCTCAGTTTAGTGCAGTGACACGTGCCACCTAGTGCTCAATAGCGGTAGTGCAATCACTTGATATTCCAGTAGTGGCATCTCTCATATAATATCTATTTCCTACTCAGGCCAAGGTATGTGAGTTTGGGGGTCACTCACACATACCGTTTGCACCAATGGACTTTTAACATTTAATTTAATGCATACCTAATAAAGCTACTTATTTTATTTACCATTTAGTTTAGACCACATCTTTCTCTTTCCCTTCCCTTTAATACTTAGCAATATACGGTGGTGTACACCCATGTGGTCCTCCTGACCTATTCTCTCTAGTGAGACAGGTGATCTTCACCAGTTACTATATACTACCGTGTCCTGCTTGGACACTTTTCGATCACCATATCCACTTATCAACTTTTTAGGACACCATGGCTCAGACGAGCATTATAGACCAACTCAAACAGAGACAGTTACGCCAGAAGGAGGATGTTGGCAGTATTTTTTCAGATAGCGGAACTTACACTCAGGAGACGCAATCAATGGAGCTACATATGGACGATCTCATTAAAAAGTTTAAAAACCTTCAGATAAGGCAGGTACAATCCACCTGGACCAAAATAACACTGGAACAATATCTAGAACAGGGCCTTATCACAAGAGGCCTACGTATCCCACTTTTTCCCTCATACGAACTGTCCAAACCAGGACTCAAAGAGAAATGGGAATCAGCCCTTACAGTGTGTTCCAATACACTTATGGGCATACTTATTGAGGACGAAACCCATATTCTTAATTTGGTAGAGAAAGACCTTGCAGTACTTACACCCAGCTTGGAGAAGTATGAGGGCTCTACACCGTTTGCAGAGGCTTTTAAAAAGACATTAGATTATATAGATGCTGTTGAAGTTAAAATCAAAAACCGGAAAAGGAAGAAATTCTCACGAGACAAGGGAGATTACTCCAGAGGAGATATATACGACTGGGGAAAGAAAAAATCCCAGAGGTTCCAAACTGGGAGACCTACTAACATACAAACTCATAAAGAGACACTGGACCCACATGAGTTTTCTGACACAGGTACAGATGGGACAGATACATCAGACCCGGAATCAGATCCACAGTCAACTCAGGGTAGACAATTCAGCAGGAGTAGAAATCCCAATAGAAACATTGACAACACCACCACTGAGGTGCCTTTTTTACGGGACAGAGGGAGGTGGGGTTTCAGGGGCTCACAACAACGGAGGAAGGAACCTCAGAGACCCTACAAAAAGTGATTCATAGCGATACAAATTCCAGTGAGGAATGTTTGAGAGTCATCAACCTCTCTAGTCATGTCCTCACGGGTCCCCAACTATCAGTCCTTGGAAAGGGCTTTAATTTTTGTCTAACCACGAAGCTTAATAAATTTACCGTAATCAAGGATCTTCACCTCTTTGGGCGGAAACTGCTCTACCAAAAAATGTTTAATAGACCAAATAAGATCATTAATGGGGGACAGTCAAACACTGCTCACTTGGATTGTCTTTCAGAAGTAGAAATAAACACACTGGGAGACCTAGAGGAACTGTTGTTGGAAAACTCTACCCAACAATGTGAAGGTGATTTTGATTCTCTGACCACCTCTCATAAAAAATCAAAGGTTAAGTCCAAAAGCCTTACCATGCCCTCCTTAGAAGGTTGCCCGGCCATCAAAGTCTTTGTTGACCTAGTATCCCAGGATCTATTGTCATTATCTGGGCAACAGCTTTCTCACAATCTCAGTCCAGATGAAGAACGGGCACTCCAGGAATTACGTAAATGGGAAGACGTTGTCTTTAAGAATTCAGATAAAGGGGGCAATGTTGTCATCTGGTCCAAAGAAAAATACCTACTGGAAGCCAAGAAGCAACTACTAGATAAAGCCTGTTATCGTCCACTTTGGGGCGACCCAACTGAACAATTCTTAAAGGAATATAATGAGATGATCCAAGATGGTTTTGAAGAGGGGGCCATTATTGCTCGAGAGAGGGATTTCTTGAAGGTACAGCACCCTAGGATCGCAACATTTTATCTCCTCCCAAAAGTGCACAAGAACCCCACCAACCCCCCAGGGAGACCAATTGTCTCTGGTGTGGGTAATCTGACCGAAAAATGTAACCAATGGTTAGACGAAGAATTACGTGAACTAGTATACCAGTTACCTTCCCACACCAGGGATACCATGCAGGTGCTCAAAGACCTGAATGGTAGTTCCCTGGAGGTGGATGAATGGCTCACCACCTGCGACGTGGAGTCCCTCTATACGAGCATAGACCACAAGGTAGGCTGTGCAGCGGTTGAGTTTTTCCTGCAAAGAAAGGAGGGCTATAATCCATCTCGGAAGAACTTTGTCCTACGTGCACTAAAGTTTATTTTGAAACACAATTATTTCCTTTTCGATGGCAGGTTTTATTTGCAACTACGAGGAACAGCCATGGGAGCAGCGGTGGCACCCACCTTTGCCAACCTGTATCTGGGTTGGTGGGAAGAATGTCACGTTTTCTGTCCCGAAATGGAGAATTTTACCTCCAGGATTAATATCTGGCGCAGATTCATAGATGACATTTTACTCATCTGGAATGGCTCTTCTAGGGAACTTGAAGAATTTGTAGAGGTGTTGAACACCAACAACTTTAACCTCAAATTGACCTTAACATATGACCATCAGTCCATTCCCTTTTTGGATGTTAGGCTTTTTACCAACGAGCGGGGCATAATAGAGACAGATCTTTATCGCAAAAAAACAGCCACCAATAGCCTTCTGGATGCCACAAGTGCTCATTCCATTAACACCATCAGAGGCATTCCAAAGGGAGAATTCCTGAGGCTCAGACGAAATTGTTCCACCTTTCAGCTCTTTAAGACTCGGGCAACAGAATTGAAGAACAGACTGTTATGTAGGAATTATAGTAAAAGGAACATCAAGAAAGCCTACAACTGGGCGCTGAGGACAGATCGGGAAACGCTGCTGACCCCAAAAATAAAGACTAACACAGAACGGTCTCAACCACGATTTGTCACTGATTTTAATGACTGTTGGGATGAAATGACACTCATTCTAAACCGTTACTGGAACATCTTACTGAGTGACCCAGTACTCAACAACCTTCTTACCAGTAGGGTCTCTCTGGGATACAGAAATTGTAAGACCATTTCAAACGTTCTGGTCCAGAGTCATTTTTCAAGAATAAGCAAGAATAGGCCAGTACTTAACCCTGGCTTCTACCCTTGTAAAATGTGTAGAGCCTGTCGGGTATTAGTGGACAAACGAGAGTTCACAGATGCCTTTGGTATTGTCCATCGGATCTCTGACCATATGAGTTGCTCTACCCCTGGAGTAATCTATTGCCTCGAATGCCCATGCGGTCTCAAATATATTGGGAAAACCAAGAGAGAACTGCGCATACGGATCCGTGAGCATATTAACTCCATAATCAATTTTGCAAAAAATGAGCAGGACTTCAGGATCAAAAATAAGCCATTTAATCCAACCCCCATAGCCAGACACTTCGGGAATGTTCACAATTCCAACTGGACTACCCTCAAAGGCTGGGCCTTGTGTGAAATACGCATGGGCATCAGAAGGGGCAATTTAGATCAAGCACTCTTGAAAAAGGAAAGTGAATGGATTTTCAACATGAAAACAGTGAGTCCATTTGGACTCAACGAAAATTTTGGCTTCGGATGTTTTCTGTAATAGATTCATATTAGTATATACTTTTCGTGCTGCCACTCATTTATATTCATATACACATATACTTTCCATCTTCTCCGCTGTCCGAGGTATACCGTTATTACCATCATAGGATTTACATGCCATTCAATATACAATCCATTTTGTTTTTAAATTTAAAATAAAATTAAAATGACAGTTTTTTTAGAAAGTTAAAATTCAATATATATCCTCCTCATTTCTTTCTTTTTCCATCAACTTGTTATAGTTTTTTGCAGTCATGGTGTCCTGTTAATAATTTTTGCAACTTCTCATAATAATTTATAGAGAATCCTACCCATATCATACCAGTCGAGACTGAGGTCTCTGATTGGTCTCTGAGACTGTCAATCAAGAAGGACCCTATTTATAGGGCACTTCAATGGCGGCCTCCCACCCCTGGAAGAAGCCAGAATGCTGGCGAAACGCGCGTCGGGTTTTTAATCCATTATCCTTGGTGCCTACACATGGCCAGAGCTGTCCCTGTTCAGCTCTCAATAGATCACGCCACACAATACGGCTGACAGTTGTCAGCTGTCTCACTGCACTATACCGCTAGCGTGTCTCGCTGTCTTATCCAGATCAGCTGGGTTATCTCCCTCACCTCCCACCATGATATGGTCTGACGGCTGGTAATTCCAGGCACGGTCTCCCCGAGGTTGCAAATTATTATCCTCGAGTCTGACCATAGGTGAGGTGTAGCGAGCTTGTGGGGTCTAAATTACTGAACCCTCACTGCTCTACTAATCAGCTTGATCCATACACTGAGCTTACTGGGCGGATTTATTTTAACCGCTCCAGTATAAGACTAAACCCAGTGAACGGTTGCTCCTTACCGTGTCTGGGTTTACATCCAGCTGACAGCGACACACCTCACAGCCGCCTTCCAATTCGCTGCCTTCTAGGCAGATAGCGGTCAGGTCTGCCTGCGCTCACAAACTGTCCAATACAAACGCAACAATAACGCTGAATGTGTAAGTGGCCAGATTACATCTGGTCACTCATTTAATGTAGGGTCAATTCTGAGCCCTATTAGCTGTTCGCTGTTTTAACAGCGCGGCTCGTATCAATACTATTTACCAACTTTCTACAGCTGCTGGCTGTCACATCAGCGCAGCTATAAACTCCTTCAGCGTATATGTTGCTTTAATTGTGAATTGGATTTCAACTAAATTATTTTGAGCCACTACAATTTATACTTTCAAACCATCTCATTATTCACAATCCATTAATGTGTACATTACAATTAAATTCAGTGGAATTACCTCATATCCCTTACAGTGGAATCACCTACATCACACTCACTCCAATCAAGTCTATTTAGCTGCCGATTTATAACGCAGCACATCGTTGTGTGTGAATGCGGCCAATAATCCTATTAATCAATCAACACTTGTGGTGGGCCACATTGGTCCCCTCAGCTGCCCGTTGGTATCGGCACACCTCTCCAGCACGGGCTAGCTACACTAGCGGATTTATTGGTCCATACCATCACTGATTCCATTATCTCATCGGGAGCTTTTGTTCTCAGTTTAGTGCAGTGACACGTGCCACCTAGTGCTCAATAGCGGTAGTGCAATCACTTGATATTCCAGTAGTGGCATCTCTCATATAATATCTATTTCCTACTCAGGCCAAGGTATGTGAGTTTGGGGGTCACTCACACATACCGTTTGCACCAATGGACTTTTAACATTTAATTTAATGCATACCTAATAAAGCTACTTATTTTATTTACCATTTAGTTTAGACCACATCTTTCTCTTTCCCTTCCCTTTAATACTTAGCAATATACGGTGGTGTACACCCATGTGGTCCTCCTGACCTATTCTCTCTAGTGAGACAGGTGATCTTCACCAGTTACTATATACTACCGTGTCCTGCTTGGACACTTTTCGATCACCATATCCACTTATCAACTTTTTAGGACACCATGGCTCAGACGAGCATTATAGACCAACTCAAACAGAGACAGTTACGCCAGAAGGAGGATGTTGGCAGTATTTTTTCAGATAGCGGAACTTACACTCAGGAGACGCAATCAATGGAGCTACATATGGACGATCTCATTAAAAAGTTTAAAAACCTTCAGATAAGGCAGGTACAATCCACCTGGACCAAAATAAAACTGGAACAATATCTAGAACAGGGCCTTATCACAAGAGGCCTACGTATCCCACTTTTTCCCTCATACGAACTGTCCAAACCAGGACTCAAAGAGAAATGGGAATCAGCCCTTACAGTGTGTTCCAATACACTTATGGGCATACTTATTGAGGACGAAACCCATATTCTTAATTTGGTAGAGAAAGACCTTGCAGTACTTACACCCAGCTTGGAGAAGTATGAGGGCTCTACACCGTTTGCAGAGGCTTTTAAAAAGACATTAGATTATATAGATGCTGTTGAAGTTAAAATCAAAAACCGGAAAAGGAAGAAATTCTCACGAGACAAGGGAGATTACTCCAGAGGAGATATATACGACTGGGGAAAGAAAAACTCCCAGAGGTTCCAAACTGGGAGACCTACTAACATACAAACTCACAAAGAGACACTGGACCCACATGAGTTTTCTGACACAGGTACAGATGGGACAGATACATCAGACCCGGAATCAGATCCACAGTCAACTCAGGGTAGACAATTCAGCAGGAGTAGAAATCCCAATAGAAACATTGACAACACCACCACTGAGGTGCCTTTTTTACGGGACAGAGGGAGGTGGGGTTTCAGGGGCTCACAACAACGGAGGAAGGAACCTCAGAGACCCTACAAAAAGTGATTCATAGCGATACAAATTCCAGTGAGGAATGTTTGAGAGTCATCAACCTCTCTAGTCATGTCCTCACGGGTCCCCAACTATCAGTCCTTGGAAAGGGCTTTAATTTTTGTCTAACCACGAAGCTTAATAAATTTACCGTAATCAAGGATCTTCACCTCTTTGGGCGGAAACTGCTCTACCAAAAAATGTTTAATAGACCAAATAAGATCATTAATGGGGGACAGTCAAACACTGCTCACTTGGATTGTCTTTCAGAAGTAGAAATAAACACACTGGGAGACCTAGAGGAACTGTTGTTGGAAAACTCTACCCAACAATGTGAAGGTGATTTTGATTCTCTGACCACCTCTCATAAAAAATCAAAGGTTAAGTCCAAAAGCCTTACCATGCCCTCCTTAGAAGGTTGCCCGGCCATCAAAGTCTTTGTTGACCTAGTATCCCAGGATCTATTGTCATTATCTGGGCAACAGCTTTCTCACAATCTCAGTCCAGATGAAGAACGGGCACTCCAGGAATTACGTAAATGGGAAGACGTTGTCTTTAAGAATTCAGATAAAGGGGGCAATGTTGTCATCTGGTCCAAAGAAAAATACCTACTGGAAGCCAAGAAGCAACTACTAGATAAAGCCTGTTATCGTCCACTTTGGGGCGACCCAACTGAACAATTCTTAAAGGAATATAATGAGATGATCCAAGATGGTTTTGAAGAGGGGGCCATTATTGCTCGAGAGAGGGATTTCTTGAAGGTACAGCACCCTAGGATCGCAACATTTTATCTCCTCCCAAAAGTGCACAAGAACCCCACCAACCCCCCAGGGAGACCAATTGTCTCTGGTGTGGGTAATCTGACCGAAAAATGTAACCAATGGTTAGACGAAGAATTACGTGAACTAGTATACCAGTTACCTTCCCACACCAGGGATACCATGCAGGTGCTCAAAGACCTGAATGGTAGTTCCCTGGAGGTGGATGAATGGCTCACCACCTGCGACGTGGAGTCCCTCTATACGAGCATAGACCACAAGGTAGGCTGTGCAGCGGTTGAGTTTTTCCTGCAAAGAAAGGAGGGCTATAATCCATCTCGGAAGAACTTTGTCCTACGTGCACTAAAGTTTATTTTGAAACACAATTATTTCCTTTTCGATGGCAGGTTTTATTTGCAACTACGAGGAACAGCCATGGGAGCAGCGGTGGCACCCACCTTTGCCAACCTGTATCTGGGTTGGTGGGAAGAATGTCACGTTTTCTGTCCCGAAATGGAGAATTTTACCTCCAGGATTAATATCTGGCGCAGATTCATAGATGACATTTTACTCATCTGGAATGGCTCTTCTAGGGAACTTGAAGAATTTGTAGAGGTGTTGAACACCAACAACTTTAACCTCAAATTGACCTTAACATATGACCATCAGTCCATTCCCTTTTTGGATGTTAGGCTTTTTACCAACGAGCGGGGCATAATAGAGACAGATCTTTATCGCAAAAAAACAGCCACCAATAGCCTTCTGGATGCCACAAGTGCTCATTCCATTAACACCATCAGAGGCATTCCAAAGGGAGAATTCCTGAGGCTCAGACGAAATTGTTCCACCTTTCAGCTCTTTAAGACTCGGGCAACAGAATTGAAGAACAGACTGTTATGTAGGAATTATAGTAAAAGGAACATCAAGAAAGCCTACAACTGGGCGCTGAGGACAGATCGGGAAACGCTGCTGACCCCAAAAATAAAGACTAACACAGAACGGTCTCAACCACGATTTGTCACTGATTTTAATGACTGTTGGGATGAAATGACACTCATTCTAAACCGTTACTGGAACATCTTACTGAGTGACCCAGTACTCAACAACCTTCTTACCAGTAGGGTCTCTCTGGGATACAGAAATTGTAAGACCATTTCAAACGTTCTGGTCCAGAGTCATTTTTCAAGAATAAGCAAGAATAGGCCAGTACTTAACCCTGGCTTCTACCCTTGTAAAATGTGTAGAGCCTGTCGGGTATTAGTGGACAAACGAGAGTTCACAGATGCCTTTGGTATTGTCCATCGGATCTCTGACCATATGAGTTGCTCTACCCCTGGAGTAATCTATTGCCTCGAATGCCCATGCGGTCTCAAATATATTGGGAAAACCAAGAGAGAACTGCGCATACGGATCCGTGAGCATATTAACTCCATAATCAATTTTGCAAAAAATGAGCAGGACTTCAGGATCAAAAATAAGCCATTTAATCCAACCCCCATAGCCAGACACTTCGGGAATGTTCACAATTCCAACTGGACTACCCTCAAAGGCTGGGCCTTGTGTGAAATACGCATGGGCATCAGAAGGGGCAATTTAGATCAAGCACTCTTGAAAAAGGAAAGTGAATGGATTTTCAACATGAAAACAGTGAGTCCATTTGGACTCAACGAAAATTTTGGCTTCGGATGTTTTCTGTAATAGATTCATATTAGTATATACTTTTCGTGCTGCCACTCATTTATATTCATATACACATATACTTTCCATCTTCTCCGCTGTCCGAGGTATACCGTTATTACCATCATAGGATTTACATGCCATTCAATATACAATCCATTTTGTTTTTAAATTTAAAATAAAATTAAAATGACAGTTTTTTTAGAAAGTTAAAATTCAATATATATCCTCCTCATTTCTTTCTTTTTCCATCAACTTGTTATAGTTTTTTGCAGTCATGGTGTCCTGTTAATAATTTTTGCAACTTCTCATAATAATTTATAGAGAATCCTACCCATATCATACCAGTCGAGACTGAGGTCTCTGATTGGTCTCTGAGACTGTCAATCAAGAAGGACCCTATTTATAGGGCACTTCAATGGCGGCCTCCCACCCCTGGAAGAAGCCAGAATGCTGGCGAAACGCGCGTCGGGTTTTTAATCCATTATCCTTGGTGCCTACACATGGCCAGAGCTGTCCCTGTTCAGCTCTCAATAGATCACGCCACACAATACGGCTGACAGTTGTCAGCTGTCTCACTGCACTATACCGCTAGCGTGTCTCGCTGTCTTATCCAGATCAGCTGGGTTATCTCCCTCACCTCCCACCATGATATGGTCTGACGGCTGGTAATTCCAGGCACGGTCTCCCCGAGGTTGCAAATTATTATCCTCGAGTCTGACCATAGGTGAGGTGTAGCGAGCTTGTGGGGTCTAAATTACTGAACCCTCACTGCTCTACTAATCAGCTTGATCCATACACTGAGCTTACTGGGCGGATTTATTTTAACCGCTCCAGTATAAGACTAAACCCAGTGAACGGTTGCTCCTTACCGTGTCTGGGTTTACATCCAGCTGACAGCGACACACCTCACAGCCGCCTTCCAATTCGCTGCCTTCTAGGCAGATAGCGGTCAGGTCTGCCTGCGCTCACAAACTGTCCAATACAAACGCAACAATAACGCTGAATGTGTAAGTGGCCAGATTACATCTGGTCACTCATTTAATGTAGGGTCAATTCTGAGCCCTATTAGCTGTTCGCTGTTTTAACAGCGCGGCTCGTATCAATACTATTTACCAACTTTCTACAGCTGCTGGCTGTCACATCAGCGCAGCTATAAACTCCTTCAGCGTATATGTTGCTTTAATTGTGAATTGGATTTCAACTAAATTATTTTGAGCCACTACAATTTATACTTTCAAACCATCTCATTATTCACAATCCATTAATGTGTACATTACAATTAAATTCAGTGGAATTACCTCATATCCCTTACAGTGGAATCACCTACATCACACTCACTCCAATCAAGTCTATTTAGCTGCCGATTTATAACGCAGCACATCGTTGTGTGTGAATGCGGCCAATAATCCTATTAATCAATCAACACTTGTGGTGGGCCACATTGGTCCCCTCAGCTGCCCGTTGGTATCGGCACACCTCTCCAGCACGGGCTAGCTACACTAGCGGATTTATTGGTCCATACCATCACTGATTCCATTATCTCATCGGGAGCTTTTGTTCTCAGTTTAGTGCAGTGACACGTGCCACCTAGTGCTCAATAGCGGTAGTGCAATCACTTGATATTCCAGTAGTGGCATCTCTCATATAATATCTATTTCCTACTCAGGCCAAGGTATGTGAGTTTGGGGGTCACTCACACATACCGTTTGCACCAATGGACTTTTAACATTTAATTTAATGCATACCTAATAAAGCTACTTATTTTATTTACCATTTAGTTTAGACCACATCTTTCTCTTTCCCTTCCCTTTAATACTTAGCAATATACGGTGGTGTACACCCATGTGGTCCTCCTGACCTATTCTCTCTAGTGAGACAGGTGATCTTCACCAGTTACTATATACTACCGTGTCCTGCTTGGACACTTTTCGATCACCATATCCACTTATCAACTTTTTAGGACACCATGGCTCAGACGAGCATTATAGACCAACTCAAACAGAGACAGTTACGCCAGAAGGAGGATGTTGGCAGTATTTTTTCAGATAGCGGAACTTACACTCAGGAGACGCAATCAATGGAGCTACATATGGACGATCTCATTAAAAAGTTTAAAAACCTTCAGATAAGGCAGGTACAATCCACCTGGACCAAAATAAAACTGGAACAATATCTAGAACAGGGCCTTATCACAAGAGGCCTACGTATCCCACTTTTTCCCTCATACGAACTGTCCAAACCAGGACTCAAAGAGAAATGGGAATCAGCCCTTACAGTGTGTTCCAATACACTTATGGGCATACTTATTGAGGACGAAACCCATATTCTTAATTTGGTAGAGAAAGACCTTGCAGTACTTACACCCAGCTTGGAGAAGTATGAGGGCTCTACACCGTTTGCAGAGGCTTTTAAAAAGACATTAGATTATATAGATGCTGTTGAAGTTAAAATCAAAAACCGGAAAAGGAAGAAATTCTCACGAGACAAGGGAGATTACTCCAGAGGAGATATATACGACTGGGGAAAGAAAAAATCCCAGAGGTTCCAAACTGGGAGACCTACTAACATACAAACTCACAAAGAGACACTGGACCCACATGAGTTTTCTGACACAGGTACAGATGGGACAGATACATCAGACCCGGAATCAGATCCACAGTCAACTCAGGGTAGACAATTCAGCAGGAGTAGAAATCCCAATAGAAACATTGACAACACCACCACTGAGGTGCCTTTTTTACGGGACAGAGGGAGGTGGGGTTTCAGGGGCTCACAACAACGGAGGAAGGAACCTCAGAGACCCTACAAAAAGTGATTCATAGCGATACAAATTCCAGTGAGGAATGTTTGAGAGTCATCAACCTCTCTAGTCATGTCCTCACGGGTCCCCAACTATCAGTCCTTGGAAAGGGCTTTAATTTTTGTCTAACCACGAAGCTTAATAAATTTACCGTAATCAAGGATCTTCACCTCTTTGGGCGGAAACTGCTCTACCAAAAAATGTTTAATAGACCAAATAAGATCATTAATGGGGGACAGTCAAACACTGCTCACTTGGATTGTCTTTCAGAAGTAGAAATAAACACACTGGGAGACCTAGAGGAACTGTTGTTGGAAAACTCTACCCAACAATGTGAAGGTGATTTTGATTCTCTGACCACCTCTCATAAAAAATCAAAGGTTAAGTCCAAAAGCCTTACCATGCCCTCCTTAGAAGGTTGCCCGGCCATCAAAGTCTTTGTTGACCTAGTATCCCAGGATCTATTGTCATTATCTGGGCAACAGCTTTCTCACAATCTCAGTCCAGATGAAGAACGGGCACTCCAGGAATTACGTAAATGGGAAGACGTTGTCTTTAAGAATTCAGATAAAGGGGGCAATGTTGTCATCTGGTCCAAAGAAAAATACCTACTGGAAGCCAAGAAGCAACTACTAGATAAAGCCTGTTATCGTCCACTTTGGGGCGACCCAACTGAACAATTCTTAAAGGAATATAATGAGATGATCCAAGATGGTTTTGAAGAGGGGGCCATTATTGCTCGAGAGAGGGATTTCTTGAAGGTACAGCACCCTAGGATCGCAACATTTTATCTCCTCCCAAAAGTGCACAAGAACCCCACCAACCCCCCAGGGAGACCAATTGTCTCTGGTGTGGGTAATCTGACCGAAAAATGTAACCAATGGTTAGACGAAGAATTACGTGAACTAGTATACCAGTTACCTTCCCACACCAGGGATACCATGCAGGTGCTCAAAGACCTGAATGGTAGTTCCCTGGAGGTGGATGAATGGCTCACCACCTGCGACGTGGAGTCCCTCTATACGAGCATAGACCACAAGGTAGGCTGTGCAGCGGTTGAGTTTTTCCTGCAAAGAAAGGAGGGCTATAATCCATCTCGGAAGAACTTTGTCCTACGTGCAATAAAGTTTATTTTGAAACACAATTATTTCCTTTTCGATGGCAGGTTTTATTTGCAACTACGAGGAACAGCCATGGGAGCAGCGGTGGCACCCACCTTTGCCAACCTGTATCTGGGTTGGTGGGAAGAATGTCACATTTTCTGTCCCGAAATGGAGAATTTTACCTCCAGGATTAATATCTGGCGCAGATTCATAGATGACATTTTACTCATCTGGAATGGCTCTTCTAGGGAACTTGAAGAATTTGTAGAGGTGTTGAACACCAACAACTTTAACCTCAAATTGACCTTAACATATGACCATCAGTCCATTCCCTTTTTGGATGTTAGGCTTTTTACCAACGAGCGGGGCATAATAGAGACAGATCTTTATCGCAAAAAAACAGCCACCAATAGCCTTCTGGATGCCACAAGTGCTCATTCCATTAACACCATCAGAGGCATTCCAAAGGGAGAATTCCTGAGGCTCAGACGAAATTGTTCCACCTTTCAGCTCTTTAAGACTCGGGCAACAGAATTGAAGAACAGACTGTTATGTAGGAATTATAGTAAAAGGAACATCAAGAAAGCCTACAACTGGGCGCTGAGGACAGATCGGGAAACGCTGCTGACCCCAAAAATAAAGACTAACACAGAACGGTCTCAACCACGATTTGTCACTGATTTTAATGACTGTTGGGATGAAATGACACTCATTCTAAACCGTCACTGGAACATCTTACTGAGTGTCCCAGTACTCAACAACCTTCTTACCAGTAGGGTCTCTCTGGGATACAGAAAATGTAAGACCATTTCAAACGTTCTGGTCCAGAGTCATTTTTCAAGAATAAGCAAGAATAGGCCAGTACTTAACCCTGGCTTCTACCCTTGTAAAATGTGTAGAGCCTGTCGGGTATTAGTGGACAAACGAGAGTTCACAGATGCCTTTGGTATTGTCCATCGGATCTCTGACCATATGAGTTGCTCTACCCCTGGAGTTATCTATTGCCTCGAATGCCCATGCGGTCTCAAATATATTGGGAAAACCAAGAGAGAACTGCGCATACGGATCCGTGAGCATATTAACTCCATAATCAATTTTGCAAAAAATGAGCAGGACTTCAGGATCAAAAATAAGCCATTTAATCCAACCCCCATAGCCAGACACTTCGGGAATGTTCACAATTCCAACTGGACTACCCTCAAAGGCTGGGCCTTGTGTGAAATACGCATGGGCATCAGAAGGGGCAATTTAGATCAAGCACTCTTGAAAAAGGAAAGTGAATGGATTTTCAACATGAAAACAGTGAGTCCATTTGGACTCAACGAAAATTTTGGCTTCGGATGTTTTCTGTAATAGATTCATATTAGTATATACTTTTCGTGCTGCCACTCATTTATATTCATATACACATATACTTTCCATCTTCTCCGCTGTCCGAGGTATACCGTTATTACCATCATAGGATTTACATGCCATTCAATATACAATCCATTTTGTTTTTAAATTTAAAATAAAATTAAAATGACAGTTTTTTTAGAAAGTTAAAATTCAATATATATCCTCCTCATTTCTTTCTTTTTCCATCAACTTGTTATAGTTTTTTGCAGTCATGGTGTCCTGTTAATAATTTTTGCAACTTCTCATAATAATTTATAGAGAATCCTACCCATATCATACCAGTCGAGACTGAGGTCTCTGATTGGTCTCTGAGACTGTCAATCAAGAAGGACCCTATTTATAGGGCACTTCAATGGCGGCCTCCCACCCCTGGAAGAAGCCAGAATGCTGGCGAAACGCGCGTCGGGTTTTTAATCCATTATCCTTGGTGCCTACACATGGCCAGAGCTGTCCCTGTTCAGCTCTCAATAGATCACGCCACACAATACGGCTGACAGTTGTCAGCTGTCTCACTGCACTATACCGCTAGCGTGTCTCGCTGTCTTATCCAGATCAGCTGGGTTATCTCCCTCACCTCCCACCATGATATGGTCTGACGGCTGGTAATTCCAGGCACGGTCTCCCCGAGGTTGCAAATTATTATCCTCGAGTCTGACCATAGGTGAGGTGTAGCGAGCTTGTGGGGTCTAAATTACTGAACCCTCACTGCTCTACTAATCAGCTTGATCCATACACTGAGCTTACTGGGCGGATTTATTTTAACCGCTCCAGTATAAGACTAAACCCAGTGAACGGTTGCTCCTTACCGTGTCTGGGTTTACATCCAGCTGACAGCGACACACCTCACAGCCGCCTTCCAATTCGCTGCCTTCTAGGCAGATAGCGGTCAGGTCTGCCTGCGCTCACAAACTGTCCAATACAAACGCAACAATAACGCTGAATGTGTAAGTGGCCAGATTACATCTGGTCACTCATTTAATGTAGGGTCAATTCTGAGCCCTATTAGCTGTTCGCTGTTTTAACAGCGCGGCTCGTATCAATACTATTTACCAACTTTCTACAGCTGCTGGCTGTCACATCAGCGCAGCTATAAACTCCTTCAGCGTATATGTTGCTTTAATTGTGAATTGGATTTCAACTAAATTATTTTGAGCCACTACAATTTATACTTTCAAACCATCTCATTATTCACAATCCATTAATGTGTACATTACAATTAAATTCAGTGGAATTACCTCATATCCCTTACAGTGGAATCACCTACATCACACTCACTCCAATCAAGTCTATTTAGCTGCCGATTTATAACGCAGCACATCGTTGTGTGTGAATGCGGCCAATAATCCTATTAATCAATCAACACTTGTGGTGGGCCACATTGGTCCCCTCAGCTGCCCGTTGGTATCGGCACACCTCTCCAGCACGGGCTAGCTACACTAGCGGATTTATTGGTCCATACCATCACTGATTCCATTATCTCATCGGGAGCTTTTGTTCTCAGTTTAGTGCAGTGACACGTGCCACCTAGTGCTCAATAGCGGTAGTGCAATCACTTGATATTCCAGTAGTGGCATCTCTCATATAATATCTATTTCCTACTCAGGCCAAGGTATGTGAGTTTGGGGGTCACTCACACATACCGTTTGCACCAATGGACTTTTAACATTTAATTTAATGCATACCTAATAAAGCTACTTATTTTATTTACCATTTAGTTTAGACCACATCTTTCTCTTTCCCTTCCCTTTAATACTTAGCAATATACGGTGGTGTACACCCATGTGGTCCTCCTGACCTATTCTCTCTAGTGAGACAGGTGATCTTCACCAGTTACTATATACTACCGTGTCCTGCTTGGACACTTTTCGATCACCATATCCACTTATCAACTTTTTAGGACACCATGGCTCAGACGAGCATTATAGACCAACTCAAACAGAGACAGTTACGCCAGAAGGAGGATGTTGGCAGTATTTTTTCAGATAGCGGAACTTACACTCAGGAGACGCAATCAATGGAGCTACATATGGACGATCTCATTAAAAAGTTTAAAAACCTTCAGATAAGGCAGGTACAATCCACCTGGACCAAAATAACACTGGAACAATATCTAGAACAGGGCCTTATCACAAGAGGCCTACGTATCCCACTTTTTCCCTCATACGAACTGTCCAAACCAGGACTCAAAGAGAAATGGGAATCAGCCCTTACAGTGTGTTCCAATACACTTATGGGCATACTTATTAAGGACGAAACCCATATTCTTAACTTGGTAGAGAAAGACCTTGCAGTACTTACACCCAGCTTGGAGAAGTATGAGGGCTCTACACCGTTTGCAGAGGCTTTTAAAAAGACATTAGATTATATAGATGCTGTTGAAGTTAAAATCAAAAACCGGAAAAGGAAGAAATTCTCACGAGACAAGGGAGATTACTCCAGAGGAGATATATACGACTGGGGAAAGAAAAAATCCCAGAGGTTCCAAACTGGGAGACCTACTAACATACAAACTCATAAAGAGACACTGGACCCACATGAGTTTTCTGACACAGGTACAGATGGGACAGATACATCAGACCCGGAATCAGATCCACAGTCAACTCAGGGTAGACAATTCAGCAGGAGTAGAAATCCCAATAGAAACATTGACAACACCACCACTGAGGTGCCTTTTTTACGGGACAGAGGGAGGTGGGGTTTCAGGGGCTCACAACAACGGAGGAAGGAACCTCAGAGACCCTACAAAAAGTGATTCATAGCGATACAAATTCCAGTGAGGAATGTTTGAGAGTCATCAACCTCTCTAGTCATGTCCTCACGGGTCCCCAACTATCAGTCCTTGGAAAGGGCTTTAATTTTTGTCTAACCACGAAGCTTAATAAATTTACCGTAATCAAGGATCTTCACCTCTTTGGGCGGAAACTGCTCTACCAAAAAATGTTTAATAGACCAAATAAGATCATTAATGGGGGACAGTCAAACACTGCTCACTTGGATTGTCTTTCAGAAGTAGAAATAAACACACTGGGAGACCTAGAGGAACTGTTGTTGGAAAACTCTACCCAACAATGTGAAGGTGATTTTGATTCTCTGACCACCTCTCATAAAAAATCAAAGGTTAAGTCCAAAAGCCTTACCATGCCCTCCTTAGAAGGTTGCCCGGCCATCAAAGTCTTTGTTGACCTAGTATCCCAGGATCTATTGTCATTATCTGGGCAACAGCTTTCTCACAATCTCAGTCCAGATGAAGAACGGGCACTCCAGGAATTACGTAAATGGGAAGACGTTGTCTTTAAGAATTCAGATAAAGGGGGCAATGTTGTCATCTGGTCCAAAGAAAAATACCTACTGGAAGCCAAGAAGCAACTACTAGATAAAGCCTGTTATCGTCCACTTTGGGGCGACCCAACTGAACAATTCTTAAAGGAATATAATGAGATGATCCAAGATGGTTTTGAAGAGGGGGCCATTATTGCTCGAGAGAGGGATTTCTTGAAGGTACAGCACCCTAGGATCGCAACATTTTATCTCCTCCCAAAAGTGCACAAGAACCCCACCAACCCCCCAGGGAGACCAATTGTCTCTGGTGTGGGTAATCTGACCGAAAAATGTAACCAATGGTTAGACGAAGAATTACGTGAACTAGTATACCAGTTACCTTCCCACACCAGGGATACCATGCAGGTGCTCAAAGACCTGAATGGTAGTTCCCTGGAGGTGGATGAATGGCTCACCACCTGCGACGTGGAGTCCCTCTATACGAGCATAGACCACAAGGTAGGCTGTGCAGCGGTTGAGTTTTTCCTGCAAAGAAAGGAGGGCTATAATCCATCTCGGAAGAACTTTGTCCTACGTGCACTAAAGTTTATTTTGAAACACAATTATTTCCTTTTCGATGGCAGGTTTTATTTGCAACTACGAGGAACAGCCATGGGAGCAGCGGTGGCACCCACCTTTGCCAACCTGTATCTGGGTTGGTGGGAAGAATGTCACGTTTTCTGTCCCGAAATGGAGAATTTTACCTCCAGGATTAATATCTGGCGCAGATTCATAGATGACATTTTACTCATCTGGAATGGCTCTTCTAGGGAACTTGAAGAATTTGTAGAGGTGTTGAACACCAACAACTTTAACCTCAAATTGACCTTAACATATGACCATCAGTCCATTCCCTTTTTGGATGTTAGGCTTTTTACCAACGAGCGGGGCATAATAGAGACAGATCTTTATCGCAAAAAAACAGCCACCAATAGCCTTCTGGATGCCACAAGTGCTCATTCCATTAACACCATCAGAGGCATTCCAAAGGGAGAATTCCTGAGGCTCAGACGAAATTGTTCCACCTTTCAGCTCTTTAAGACTCGGGCAACAGAATTGAAGAACAGACTGTTATGTAGGAATTATAGTAAAAGGAACATCAAGAAAGCCTACAACTGGGCGCTGAGGACAGATCGGGAAACGCTGCTGACCCCAAAAATAAAGACTAACACAGAACGGTCTCAACCACGATTTGTCACTGATTTTAATGACTGTTGGGATGAAATGACACTCATTCTAAACCGTTACTGGAACATCTTACTGAGTGACCCAGTACTCAACAACCTTCTTACCAGTAGGGTCTCTCTGGGATACAGAAATTGTAAGACCATTTCAAACGTTCTGGTCCAGAGTCATTTTTCAAGAATAAGCAAGAATAGGCCAGTACTTAACCCTGGCTTCTACCCTTGTAAAATGTGTAGAGCCTGTCGGGTATTAGTGGACAAACGAGAGTTCACAGATGCCTTTGGTATTGTCCATCGGATCTCTGACCATATGAGTTGCTCTACCCCTGGAGTAATCTATTGCCTCGAATGCCCATGCGGTCTCAAATATATTGGGAAAACCAAGAGAGAACTGCGCATACGGATCCGTGAGCATATTAACTCCATAATCAATTTTGCAAAAAATGAGCAGGACTTCAGGATCAAAAATAAGCCATTTAATCCAACCCCCATAGCCAGACACTTCGGGAATGTTCACAATTCCAACTGGACTACCCTCAAAGGCTGGGCCTTGTGTGAAATACGCATGGGCATCAGAAGGGGCAATTTAGATCAAGCACTCTTGAAAAAGGAAAGTGAATGGATTTTCAACATGAAAACAGTGAGTCCATTTGGACTCAACGAAAATTTTGGCTTCGGATGTTTTCTGTAATAGATTCATATTAGTATATACTTTTCGTGCTGCCACTCATTTATATTCATATACACATATACTTTCCATCTTCTCCGCTGTCCGAGGTATACCGTTATTACCATCATAGGATTTACATGCCATTCAATATACAATCCATTTTGTTTTTAAATTTAAAATAAAATTAAAATGACAGTTTTTTTAGAAAGTTAAAATTCAATATATATCCTCCTCATTTCTTTCTTTTTCCATCAACTTGTTATAGTTTTTTGCAGTCATGGTGTCCTGTTAATAATTTTTGCAACTTCTCATAATAATTTATAGAGAATCCTACCCATATCATACCAGTCGAGACTGAGGTCTCTGATTGGTCTCTGAGACTGTCAATCAAGAAGGACCCTATTTATAGGGCACTTCAATGGCGGCCTCCCACCCCTGGAAGAAGCCAGAATGCTGGCGAAACGCGCGTCGGGTTTTTAATCCATTATCCTTGGTGCCTACACATGGCCAGAGCTGTCCCTGTTCAGCTCTCAATAGATCACGCCACACAATACGGCTGACAGTTGTCAGCTGTCTCACTGCACTATACCGCTAGCGTGTCTCGCTGTCTTATCCAGATCAGCTGGGTTATCTCCCTCACCTCCCACCATGATATGGTCTGACGGCTGGTAATTCCAGGCACGGTCTCCCCGAGGTTGCAAATTATTATCCTCGAGTCTGACCATAGGTGAGGTGTAGCGAGCTTGTGGGGTCTAAATTACTGAACCCTCACTGCTCTACTAATCAGCTTGATCCATACACTGAGCTTACTGGGCGGATTTATTTTAACCGCTCCAGTATAAGACTAAACCCAGTGAACGGTTGCTCCTTACCGTGTCTGGGTTTACATCCAGCTGACAGCGACACACCTCACAGCCGCCTTCCAATTCGCTGCCTTCTAGGCAGATAGCGGTCAGGTCTGCCTGCGCTCACAAACTGTCCAATACAAACGCAACAATAACGCTGAATGTGTAAGTGGCCAGATTACATCTGGTCACTCATTTAATGTAGGGTCAATTCTGAGCCCTATTAGCTGTTCGCTGTTTTAACAGCGCGGCTCGTATCAATACTATTTACCAACTTTCTACAGCTGCTGGCTGTCACATCAGCGCAGCTATAAACTCCTTCAGCGTATATGTTGCTTTAATTGTGAATTGGATTTCAACTAAATTATTTTGAGCCACTACAATTTATACTTTCAAACCATCTCATTATTCACAATCCATTAATGTGTACATTACAATTAAATTCAGTGGAATTACCTCATATCCCTTACAGTGGAATCACCTACATCACACTCACTCCAATCAAGTCTATTTAGCTGCCGATTTATAACGCAGCACATCGTTGTGTGTGAATGCGGCCAATAATCCTATTAATCAATCAACACTTGTGGTGGGCCACATTGGTCCCCTCAGCTGCCCGCTGGTATCGGCACACCTCTCCAGCACGGGCTAGCTACACTAGCGGATTTATTGGTCCATACCATCACTGATTCCATTATCTCATCGGGAGCTTTTGTTCTCAGTTTAGTGCAGTGACACGTGCCACCTAGTGCTCAATAGCGGTAGTGCAATCACTTGATATTCCAGTAGTGGCATCTCTCATATAATATCTATTTCCTACTCAGGCCAAGGTATGTGAGTTTGGGGGTCACTCACACATACCGTTTGCACCAATGGACTTTTAACATTTAATTTAATGCATACCTAATAAAGCTACTTATTTTATTTACCATTTAGTTTAGACCACATCTTTCTCTTTCCCTTCCCTTTAATACTTAGCAATATACGGTGGTGTACACCCATGTGGTCCTCCTGACCTATTCTCTCTAGTGAGACAGGTGATCTTCACCAGTTACTATATACTACCGTGTCCTGCTTGGACACTTTTCGATCACCATATCCACTTATCAACTTTTTAGGACACCATGGCTCAGACGAGCATTATAGACCAACTCAAACAGAGACAGTTACGCCAGAAGGAGGATGTTGGCAGTATTTTTTCAGATAGCGGAACTTACACTCAGGAGACGCAATCAATGGAGCTACATATGGACGATCTCATTAAAAAGTTTAAAAACCTTCAGATAAGGCAGGTACAATCCACCTGGACCAAAATAAAACTGGAACAATATCTAGAACAGGGCCTTATCACAAGAGGCCTACGTATCCCACTTTTTCCCTCATACGAACTGTCCAAACCAGGACTCAAAGAGAAATGGGAATCAGCCCTTACAGTGTGTTCCAATACACTTATGGGCATACTTATTGAGGACGAAACCCATATTCTTAATTTGGTAGAGAAAGACCTTGCAGTACTTACACCCAGCTTGGAGAAGTATGAGGGCTCTACACCGTTTGCAGAGGCTTTTAAAAAGACATTAGATTATATAGATGCTGTTGAAGTTAAAATCAAAAACCGGAAAAGGAAGAAATTCTCACGAGACAAGGGAGATTACTCCAGAGGAGATATATACGACTGGGGAAAGAAAAAATCCCAGAGGTTCCAAACTGGGAGACCTACTAACATACAAACTCACAAAGAGACACTGGACCCACATGAGTTTTCTGACACAGGTACAGATGGGACAGATACATCAGACCCGGAATCAGATCCACAGTCAACTCAGGGTAGACAATTCAGCAGGAGTAGAAATCCCAATAGAAACATTGACAACACCACCACTGAGGTGCCTTTTTTACGGGACAGAGGGAGGTGGGGTTTCAGGGGCTCACAACAACGGAGGAAGGAACCTCAGAGACCCTACAAAAAGTGATTCATAGCGATACAAATTCCAGTGAGGAATGTTTGAGAGTCATCAACCTCTCTAGTCATGTCCTCACGGGTCCCCAACTATCAGTCCTTGGAAAGGGCTTTAATTTTTGTCTAACCACGAAGCTTAATAAATTTACCGTAATCAAGGATCTTCACCTCTTTGGGCGGAAACTGCTCTACCAAAAAATGTTTAATAGACCAAATAAGATCATTAATGGGGGACAGTCAAACACTGCTCACTTGGATTGTCTTTCAGAAGTAGAAATAAACACACTGGGAGACCTAGAGGAACTGTTGTTGGAAAACTCTACCCAACAATGTGAAGGTGATTTTGATTCTCTGACCACCTCTCATAAAAAATCAAAGGTTAAGTCCAAAAGCCTTACCATGCCCTCCTTAGAAGGTTGCCCGGCCATCAAAGTCTTTGTTGACCTAGTATCCCAGGATCTATTGTCATTATCTGGGCAACAGCTTTCTCACAATCTCAGTCCAGATGAAGAACGGGCACTCCAGGAATTACGTAAATGGGAAGACGTTGTCTTTAAGAATTCAGATAAAGGGGGCAATGTTGTCATCTGGTCCAAAGAAAAATACCTACTGGAAGCCAAGAAGCAACTACTAGATAAAGCCTGTTATCGTCCACTTTGGGGCGACCCAACTGAACAATTCTTAAAGGAATATAATGAGATGATCCAAGATGGTTTTGAAGAGGGGGCCATTATTGCTCGAGAGAGGGATTTCTTGAAGGTACAGCACCCTAGGATCGCAACATTTTATCTCCTCCCAAAAGTGCACAAGAACCCCACCAACCCCCCAGGGAGACCAATTGTCTCTGGTGTGGGTAATCTGACCGAAAAATGTAACCAATGGTTAGACGAAGAATTACGTGAACTAGTATACCAGTTACCTTCCCACACCAGGGATACCATGCAGGTGCTCAAAGACCTGAATGGTAGTTCCCTGGAGGTGGATGAATGGCTCACCACCTGCGACGTGGAGTCCCTCTATACGAGCATAGACCACAAGGTAGGCTGTGCAGCGGTTGAGTTTTTCCTGCAAAGAAAGGAGGGCTATAATCCATCTCGGAAGAACTTTGTCCTACGTGCACTAAAGTTTATTTTGAAACACAATTATTTCCTTTTCGATGGCAGGTTTTATTTGCAACTACGAGGAACAGCCATGGGAGCAGCGGTGGCACCCACCTTTGCCAACCTGTATCTGGGTTGGTGGGAAGAATGTCACGTTTTCTGTCCCGAAATGGAGAATTTTACCTCCAGGATTAATATCTGGCGCAGATTCATAGATGACATTTTACTCATCTGGAATGGCTCTTCTAGGGAACTTGAAGAATTTGTAGAGGTGTTGAACACCAACAACTTTAACCTCAAATTGACCTTAACATATGACCATCAGTCCATTCCCTTTTTGGATGTTAGGCTTTTTACCAACGAGCGGGGCATAATAGAGACAGATCTTTATCGCAAAAAAACAGCCACCAATAGCCTTCTGGATGCCACAAGTGCTCATTCCATTAACACCATCAGAGGCATTCCAAAGGGAGAATTCCTGAGGCTCAGACGAAATTGTTCCACCTTTCAGCTCTTTAAGACTCGGGCAACAGAATTGAAGAACAGACTGTTATGTAGGAATTATAGTAAAAGGAACATCAAGAAAGCCTACAACTGGGCGCTGAGGACAGATCGGGAAACGCTGCTGACCCCAAAAATAAAGACTAACACAGAACGGTCTCAACCACGATTTGTCACTGATTTTAATGACTGTTGGGATGAAATGACACTCATTCTAAACCGTTACTGGAACATCTTACTGAGTGACCCAGTACTCAACAACCTTCTTACCAGTAGGGTCTCTCTGGGATACAGAAATTGTAAGACCATTTCAAACGTTCTGGTCCAGAGTCATTTTTCAAGAATAAGCAAGAATAGGCCAGTACTTAACCCTGGCTTCTACCCTTGTAAAATGTGTAGAGCCTGTCGGGTATTAGTGGACAAACGAGAGTTCACAGATGCCTTTGGTATTGTCCATCGGATCTCTGACCATATGAGTTGCTCTACCCCTGGAGTAATCTATTGCCTCGAATGCCCATGCGGTCTCAAATATATTGGGAAAACCAAGAGAGAACTGCGCATACGGATCCGTGAGCATATTAACTCCATAATCAATTTTGCAAAAAATGAGCAGGACTTCAGGATCAAAAATAAGCCATTTAATCCAACCCCCATAGCCAGACACTTCGGGAATGTTCACAATTCCAACTGGACTACCCTCAAAGGCTGGGCCTTGTGTGAAATACGCATGGGCATCAGAAGGGGCAATTTAGATCAAGCACTCTTGAAAAAGGAAAGTGAATGGATTTTCAACATGAAAACAGTGAGTCCATTTGGACTCAACGAAAATTTTGTCTTCGGATGTTTTCTGTAATAGATTCATATTAGTATATACTTTTCGTGCTGCCACTCATTTATATTCATATACACATATACTTTCCATCTTCTCCGCTGTCCGAGGTATACCGTTATTACCATCATAGGATTTACATGCCATTCAATATACAATCCATTTTGTTTTTAAATTTAAAATAAAATTAAAATGACAGTTTTTTTAGAAAGTTAAAATTCAATATATATCCTCCTCATTTCTTTCTTTTTCCATCAACTTGTTATAGTTTTTTGCAGTCATGGTGTCCTGTTAATAATTTTTGCAACTTCTCATAATAATTTATAGAGAATCCTACCCATATCATACCAGTCGAGACTGAGGTCTCTGATTGGTCTCTGAGACTGTCAATCAAGAAGGACCCTATTTATAGGGCACTTCAATGGCGGCCTCCCACCCCTGGAAGAAGCCAGAATGCTGGCGAAACGCGCGTCGGGTTTTTAATCCATTATCCTTGGTGCCTACACATGGCCAGAGCTGTCCCTGTTCAGCTCTCAATAGATCACGCCACACAATACGGCTGACAGTTGTCAGCTGTCTCACTGCACTATACCGCTAGCGTGTCTCGCTGTCTTATCCAGATCAGCTGGGTTATCTCCCTCACCTCCCACCATGATATGGTCTGACGGCTGGTAATTCCAGGCACGGTCTCCCCGAGGTTGCAAATTATTATCCTCGAGTCTGACCATAGGTGAGGTGTAGCGAGCTTGTGGGGTCTAAATTACTGAACCCTCACTGCTCTACTAATCAGCTTGATCCATACACTGAGCTTACTGGGCGGATTTATTTTAACCGCTCCAGTATAAGACTAAACCCAGTGAACGGTTGCTCCTTACCGTGTCTGGGTTTACATCCAGCTGACAGCGACACACCTCACAGCCGCCTTCCAATTCGCTGCCTTCTAGGCAGATAGCGGTCAGGTCTGCCTGCGCTCACAAACTGTCCAATACAAACGCAACAATAACGCTGAATGTGTAAGTGGCCAGATTACATCTGGTCACTCATTTAATGTAGGGTCAATTCTGAGCCCTATTAGCTGTTCGCTGTTTTAACAGCGCGGCTCGTATCAATACTATTTACCAACTTTCTACAGCTGCTGGCTGTCACATCAGCGCAGCTATAAACTCCTTCAGCGTATATGTTGCTTTAATTGTGAATTGGATTTCAACTAAATTATTTTGAGCCACTACAATTTATACTTTCAAACCATCTCATTATTCACAATCCATTAATGTGTACATTACAATTAAATTCAGTGGAATTACCTCATATCCCTTACAGTGGAATCACCTACATCACACTCACTCCAATCAAGTCTATTTAGCTGCCGATTTATAACGCAGCACATCGTTGTGTGTGAATGCGGCCAATAATCCTATTAATCAATCAACACTTGTGGTGGGCCACATTGGTCCCCTCAGCTGCCCGTTGGTATCGGCACACCTATCCAGCACGGGCTAGCTACACTAGCGGATTTATTGGTCCATACCATCACTGATTCCATTATCTCATCGGGAGCTTTTGTTCTCAGTTTAGTGCAGTGACACGTGCCACCTAGTGCTCAATAGCGGTAGTGCAATCACTTGATATTCCAGTAGTGGCATCTCTCATATAATATCTATTTCCTACTCAGGCCAAGGTATGTGAGTTTGGGGGTCACTCACACATACCGTTTGCACCAATGGACTTTTAACATTTAATTTAATGCATACCTAATAAAGCTACTTATTTTATTTACCATTTAGTTTAGACCACATCTTTCTCTTTCCCTTCCCTTTAATACTTAGCAATATACGGTGGTGTACACCCATGTGGTCCTCCTGACCTATTCTCTCTAGTGAGACAGGTGATCTTCACCAGTTACTATATACTACCGTGTCCTGCTTGGACACTTTTCGATCACCATATCCACTTATCAACTTTTTAGGACACCATGGCTCAGACGAGCATTATAGACCAACTCAAACAGAGACAGTTACGCCAGAAGGAGGATGTTGGCAGTATTTTTTCAGATAGCGGAACTTACACTCAGGAGACGCAATCAATGGAGCTACATATGGACGATCTCATTAAAAAGTTTAAAAACCTTCAGATAAGGCAGGTACAATCCACCTGGACCAAAATAAAACTGGAACAATATCTAGAACAGGGCCTTATCACAAGAGGCCTACGTATCCCACTTTTTCCCTCATACGAACTGTCCAAACCAGGACTCAAAGAGAAATGGGAATCAGCCCTTACAGTGTGTTCCAATACACTTATGGGCATACTTATTGAGGACGAAACCCATATTCTTAATTTGGTAGAGAAAGACCTTGCAGTACTTACACCCAGCTTGGAGAAGTATGAGGGCTCTACACCGTTTGCAGAGGCTTTTAAAAAGACATTAGATTATATAGATGCTGTTGAAGTTAAAATCAAAAACCGGAAAAGGAAGAAATTCTCACGAGACAAGGGAGATTACTCCAGAGGAGATATATACGACTGGGGAAAGAAAAAATCCCAGAGGTTCCAAACTGGGAGACCTACTAACATACAAACTCACAAAGAGACACTGGACCCACATGAGTTTTCTGACACAGGTACAGATGGGACAGATACATCAGACCCGGAATCAGATCCACAGTCAACTCAGGGTAGACAATTCAGCAGGAGTAGAAATCCCAATAGAAACATTGACAACACCACCACTGAGGTGCCTTTTTTACGGGACAGAGGGAGGTGGGGTTTCAGGGGCTCACAACAACGGAGGAAGGAACCTCAGAGACCCTACAAAAAGTGATTCATAGCGATACAAATTCCAGTGAGGAATGTTTGAGAGTCATCAACCTCTCTAGTCATGTCCTCACGGGTCCCCAACTATCAGTCCTTGGAAAGGGCTTTAATTTTTGTCTAACCACGAAGCTTAATAAATTTACCGTAATCAAGGATCTTCACCTCTTTGGGCGGAAACTGCTCTACCAAAAAATGTTTAATAGACCAAATAAGATCATTAATGGGGGACAGTCAAACACTGCTCACTTGGATTGTCTTTCAGAAGTAGAAATAAACACACTGGGAGACCTAGAGGAACTGTTGTTGGAAAACTCTACCCAACAATGTGAAGGTGATTTTGATTCTCTGACCACCTCTCATAAAAAATCAAAGGTTAAGTCCAAAAGCCTTACCATGCCCTCCTTAGAAGGTTGCCCGGCCATCAAAGTCTTTGTTGACCTAGTATCCCAGGATCTATTGTCATTATCTGGGCAACAGCTTTCTCACAATCTCAGTCCAGATGAAGAACGGGCACTCCAGGAATTACGTAAATGGGAAGACGTTGTCTTTAAGAATTCAGATAAAGGGGGCAATGTTGTCATCTGGTCCAAAGAAAAATACCTACTGGAAGCCAAGAAGCAACTACTAGATAAAGCCTGTTATCGTCCACTTTGGGGCGACCCAACTGAACAATTCTTAAAGGAATATAATGAGATGATCCAAGATGGTTTTGAAGAGGGGGCCATTATTGCTCGAGAGAGGGATTTCTTGAAGGTACAGCACCCTAGGATCGCAACATTTTATCTCCTCCCAAAAGTGCACAAGAACCCCACCAACCCCCCAGGGAGACCAATTGTCTCTGGTGTGGGTAATCTGACCGAAAAATGTAACCAATGGTTAGACGAAGAATTACGTGAACTAGTATACCAGTTACCTTCCCACACCAGGGATACCATGCAGGTGCTCAAAGACCTGAATGGTAGTTCCCTGGAGGTGGATGAATGGCTCACCACCTGCGACGTGGAGTCCCTCTATACGAGCATAGACCACAAGGTAGGCTGTGCAGCGGTTGAGTTTTTCCTGCAAAGAAAGGAGGGCTATAATCCATCTCGGAAGAACTTTGTCCTACGTGCACTAAAGTTTATTTTGAAACACAATTATTTCCTTTTCGATGGCAGGTTTTATTTGCAACTACGAGGAACAGCCATGGGAGCAGCGGTGGCACCCACCTTTGCCAACCTGTATCTGGGTTGGTGGGAAGAATGTCACGTTTTCTGTCCCGAAATGGAGAATTTTACCTCCAGGATTAATATCTGGCGCAGATTCATAGATGACATTTTACTCATCTGGAATGGCTCTTCTAGGGAACTTGAAGAATTTGTAGAGGTGTTGAACACCAACAACTTTAACCTCAAATTGACCTTAACATATGACCATCAGTCCATTCCCTTTTTGGATGTTAGGCTTTTTACCAACGAGCGGGGCATAATAGAGACAGATCTTTATCGCAAAAAAACAGCCACCAATAGCCTTCTGGATGCCACAAGTGCTCATTCCATTAACACCATCAGAGGCATTCCAAAGGGAGAATTCCTGAGGCTCAGACGAAATTGTTCCACCTTTCAGCTCTTTAAGACTCGGGCAACAGAATTGAAGAACAGACTGTTATGTAGGAATTATAGTAAAAGGAACATCAAGAAAGCCTACAACTGGGCGCTGAGGACAGATCGGGAAACGCTGCTGACCCCAAAAATAAAGACTAACACAGAACGGTCTCAACCACGATTTGTCACTGATTTTAATGACTGTTGGGATGAAATGACACTCATTCTAAACCGTTACTGGAACATCTTACTGAGTGACCCAGTACTCAACAACCTTCTTACCAGTAGGGTCTCTCTGGGATACAGAAATTGTAAGACCATTTCAAACGTTCTGGTCCAGAGTCATTTTTCAAGAATAAGCAAGAATAGGCCAGTACTTAACCCTGGCTTCTACCCTTGTAAAATGTGTAGAGCCTGTCGGGTATTAGTGGACAAACGAGAGTTCACAGATGCCTTTGGTATTGTCCATCGGATCTCTGACCATATGAGTTGCTCTACCCCTGGAGTAATCTATTGCCTCGAATGCCCATGCGGTCTCAAATATATTGGGAAAACCAAGAGAGAACTGCGCATACGGATCCGTGAGCATATTAACTCCATAATCAATTTTGCAAAAAATGAGCAGGACTTCAGGATCAAAAATAAGCCATTTAATCCAACCCCCATAGCCAGACACTTCGGGAATGTTCACAATTCCAACTGGACTACCCTCAAAGGCTGGGCCTTGTGTGAAATACGCATGGGCATCAGAAGGGGCAATTTAGATCAAGCACTCTTGAAAAAGGAAAGTGAATGGATTTTCAACATGAAAACAGTGAGTCCATTTGGACTCAACGAAAATTTTGGCTTCGGATGTTTTCTGTAATAGATTCATATTAGTATATACTTTTCGTGCTGCCACTCATTTATATTCATATACACATATACTTTCCATCTTCTCCGCTGTCCGAGGTATACCGTTATTACCATCATAGGATTTACATGCCATTCAATATACAATCCATTTTGTTTTTAAATTTAAAATAAAATTAAAATGACAGTTTTTTTAGAAAGTTAAAATTCAATATATATCCTCCTCATTTCTTTCTTTTTCCATCAACTTGTTATAGTTTTTTGCAGTCATGGTGTCCTGTTAATAATTTTTGCAACTTCTCATAATAATTTATAGAGAATCCTACCCATATCATACCAGTCGAGACTGAGGTCTCTGATTGGTCTCTGAGACTGTCAATCAAGAAGGACCCTATTTATAGGGCACTTCAATGGCGGCCTCCCACCCCTGGAAGAAGCCAGAATGCTGGCGAAACGCGCGTCGGGTTTTTAATCCATTATCCTTGGTGCCTACACATGGCCAGAGCTGTCCCTGTTCAGCTCTCAATAGATCACGCCACACAATACGGCTGACAGTTGTCAGCTGTCTCACTGCACTATACCGCTAGCGTGTCTCGCTGTCTTATCCAGATCAGCTGGGTTATCTCCCTCACCTCCCACCATGATATGGTCTGACGGCTGGTAATTCCAGGCACGGTCTCCCCGAGGTTGCAAATTATTATCCTCGAGTCTGACCATAGGTGAGGTGTAGCGAGCTTGTGGGGTCTAAATTACTGAACCCTCACTGCTCTACTAATCAGCTTGATCCATACACTGAGCTTACTGGGCGGATTTATTTTAACCGCTCCAGTATAAGACTAAACCCAGTGAACGGTTGCTCCTTACCGTGTCTGGGTTTACATCCAGCTGACAGCGACACACCTCACAGCCGCCTTCCAATTCGCTGCCTTCTAGGCAGATAGCGGTCAGGTCTGCCTGCGCTCACAAACTGTCCAATACAAACGCAACAATAACGCTGAATGTGTAAGTGGCCAGATTACATCTGGTCACTCATTTAATGTAGGGTCAATTCTGAGCCCTATTAGCTGTTCGCTGTTTTAACAGCGCGGCTCGTATCAATACTATTTACCAACTTTCTACAGCTGCTGGCTGTCACATCAGCGCAGCTATAAACTCCTTCAGCGTATATGTTGCTTTAATTGTGAATTGGATTTCAACTAAATTATTTTGAGCCACTACAATTTATACTTTCAAACCATCTCATTATTCACAATCCATTAATGTGTACATTACAATTAAATTCAATGGAATTACCTCATATCCCTTACAGTGGAATCACCTACATCACACTCACTCCAATCAAGTCTATTTAGCTGCCGATTTATAACGCAGCACATCGTTGTGTGTGAATGCGGCCAATAATCCTATTAATCAATCAACACTAGTGGTGGGCCACATTGGTCCCCTCAGCTGCCCGTTGGTATCGGCACACCTCTCCAGCACGGGCTAGCTACACTAGCGGATTTATTGGTCCATACCATCACTGATTCCATTATCTCATCGGGAGCTTTTGTTCTCAGTTTAGTGCAGTGACACGTGCCACCTAGTGCTCAATAGCGGTAGTGCAATCACTTGATATTCCAGTAGTGGCATCTCTCATATAATATCTATTTCCTACTCAGGCCAAGGTATGTGAGTTTGGGGGTCACTCACACATACCGTTTGCACCAATGGACTTTTAACATTTAATTTAATGCATACCTAATAAAGCTACTTATTTTATTTACCATTTAGTTTAGACCACATCTTTCTCTTTCCCTTCCCTTTAATACTTAGCAATATACGGTGGTGTACACCCATGTGGTCCTCCTGACCTATTCTCTCTAGTGAGACAGGTGATCTTCACCAGTTACTATATACTACCGTGTCCTGCTTGGACACTTTTCGATCACCATATCCACTTATCAACTTTTTAGGACACCATGGCTCAGACGAGCATTATAGACCAACTCAAACAGAGACAGTTACGCCAGAAGGAGGATGTTGGCAGTATTTTTTCAGATAGCGGAACTTACACTCAGGAGACGCAATCAATGGAGCTACATATGGACGATCTCATTAAAAAGTTTAAAAACCTTCAGATAAGGCAGGTACAATCCACCTGGACCAAAATAAAACTGGAACAATATCTAGAACAGGGCCTTATCACAAGAGGCCTACGTATCCCACTTTTTCCCTCATACGAACTGTCCAAACCAGGACTCAAAGAGAAATGGGAATCAGCCCTTACAGTGTGTTCCAATACACTTATGGGCATACTTATTGAGGACGAAACCCATATTCTTAATTTGGTAGAGAAAGACCTTGCAGTACTTACACCCAGCTTGGAGAAGTATGAGGGCTCTACACCGTTTGCAGAGGCTTTTAAAAAGACATTAGATTATATAGATGCTGTTGAAGTTAAAATCAAAAACCGGAAAAGGAAGAAATTCTCACGAGACAAGGGAGATTACTCCAGAGGAGATATATACGACTGGGGAAAGAAAAAATCCCAGAGGTTCCAAACTGGGAGACCTACTAACATACAAACTCACAAAGAGACACTGGACCCACATGAGTTTTCTGACACAGGTACAGATGGGACAGATACATCAGACCCGGAATCAGATCCACAGTCAACTCAGGGTAGACAATTCAGCAGGAGTAGAAATCCCAATAGAAACATTGACAACACCACCACTGAGGTGCCTTTTTTACGGGACAGAGGGAGGTGGGGTTTCAGGGGCTCACAACAACGGAGGAAGGAACCTCAGAGACCCTACAAAAAGTGATTCATAGCGATACAAATTCCAGTGAGGAATGTTTGAGAGTCATCAACCTCTCTAGTCATGTCCTCACGGGTCCCCAACTATCAGTCCTTGGAAAGGGCTTTAATTTTTGTCTAACCACGAAGCTTAATAAATTTACCGTAATCAAGGATCTTCACCTCTTTGGGCGGAAACTGCTCTACCAAAAAATGTTTAATAGACCAAATAAGATCATTAATGGGGGACAGTCAAACACTGCTCACTTGGATTGTCTTTCAGAAGTAGAAATAAACACACTGGGAGACCTAGAGGAACTGTTGTTGGAAAACTCTACCCAACAATGTGAAGGTGATTTTGATTCTCTGACCACCTCTCATAAAAAATCAAAGGTTAAGTCCAAAAGCCTTACCATGCCCTCCTTAGAAGGTTGCCCGGCCATCAAAGTCTTTGTTGACCTAGTATCCCAGGATCTATTGTCATTATCTGGGCAACAGCTTTCTCACAATCTCAGTCCAGATGAAGAACGGGCACTCCAGGAATTACGTAAATGGGAAGACGTTGTCTTTAAGAATTCAGATAAAGGGGGCAATGTTGTCATCTGGTCCAAAGAAAAATACCTACTGGAAGCCAAGAAGCAACTACTAGATAAAGCCTGTTATCGTCCACTTTGGGGCGACCCAACTGAACAATTCTTAAAGGAATATAATGAGATGATCCAAGATGGTTTTGAAGAGGGGGCCATTATTGCTCGAGAGAGGGATTTCTTGAAGGTACAGCACCCTAGGATCGCAACATTTTATCTCCTCCCAAAAGTGCACAAGAACCCCACCAACCTCCCAGGGAGACCAATTGTCTCTGGTGTGGGTAATCTGACCGAAAAATGTAACCAATGGTTAGACGAAGAATTACGTGAACTAGTATACCAGTTACCTTCCCACACCAGGGATACCATGCAGGTGCTCAAAGACCTGAATGGTAGTTCCCTGGAGGTGGATGAATGGCTCACCACCTGCGACGTGGAGTCCCTCTATACGAGCATAGACCACAAGGTAGGCTGTGCAGCGGTTGAGTTTTTCCTGCAAAGAAAGGAGGGCTATAATCCATCTCGGAAGAACTTTGTCCTACGTGCACTAAAGTTTATTTTGAAACACAATTATTTCCTTTTCGATGGCAGGTTTTATTTGCAACTACGAGGAACAGCCATGGGAGCAGCGGTGGCACCCACCTTTGCCAACCTGTATCTGGGTTGGTGGGAAGAATGTCACGTTTTCTGTCCCGAAATGGAGAATTTTACCTCCAGGATTAATATCTGGCGCAGATTCATAGATGACATTTTACTCATCTGGAATGGCTCTTCTAGGGAACTTGAAGAATTTGTAGAGGTGTTGAACACCAACAACTTTAACCTCAAATTGACCTTAACATATGACCATCAGTCCATTCCCTTTTTGGATGTTAGGCTTTTTACCAACGAGCGGGGCATAATAGAGACAGATCTTTATCGCAAAAAAACAGCCACCAATAGCCTTCTGGATGCCACAAGTGCTCATTCCATTAACACCATCAGAGGCATTCCAAAGGGAGAATTCCTGAGGCTCAGACGAAATTGTTCCACCTTTCAGCTCTTTAAGACTCGGGCAACAGAATTGAAGAACAGACTGTTATGTAGGAATTATAGTAAAAGGAACATCAAGAAAGCCTACAACTGGGCGCTGAGGACAGATCGGGAAACGCTGCTGACCCCAAAAATAAAGACTAACACAGAACGGTCTCAACCACGATTTGTCACTGATTTTAATGACTGTTGGGATGAAATGACACTCATTCTAAACCGTCACTGGAACATCTTACTGAGTGACCCAGTACTCAACAACCTTCTTACCAGTAGGGTCTCTCTGGGATACAGAAAATGTAAGACCATTTCAAACGTTCTGGTCCAGAGTCATTTTTCAAGAATAAGCAAGAATAGGCCAGTACTTAACCCTGGCTTCTACCCTTGTAAAATGTGTAGAGCCTGTCGGGTATTAGTGGACAAACGAGAGTTCACAGATGCCTTTGGTATTGTCCATCGGATCTCTGACCATATGAGTTGCTCTACCCCTGGAGTAATCTATTGCCTCGAATGCCCATGTGGTCTCAAATATATTGGGAAAACCAAGAGAGAACTGCGCATACGGATCCGTGAGCATATTAACTCCATAATCAATTTTGCAAAAAATGAGCAGGACTTCAGGATCAATAATAAGCCATTTAATCCAACCCCCATAGCCAGACACTTCGGGAATGTTCACAATTCCAACTGGACTACCCTCAAAGGCTGGGCCTTGTGTGAAATACGCATGGGCATCAGAAGGGGCAATTTAGATCAAGCACTCTTGAAAAAGGAAAGTGAATGGATTTTCAACATGAAAACAGTGAGTCCATTTGGACTCAACGAAAAATTTTGGCTTCGGATGTTTTCTGTAATAGATTCATATTAGTATATACTTTTCGTGCTGCCACTCATTTATATTCATATACACATATACTTTCCATCTTCTCCGCTGTCCGAGGTATACCGTTATTACCATCATAGGATTTACATGCCATTCAATATACAATCCATTTTGTTTTTAAATTTAAAATAAAATTAAAATGACAGTTTTTTTAGAAAGTTAAAATTCAATATATATCCTCCTCATTTCTTTCTTTTTCCATCAACTTGTTATAGTTTTTTGCAGTCATGGTGTCCTGTTAATAATTTTTGCAACTTCTCATAATAATTTATAGAGAATCCTACCCATATCATACCAGTCGAGACTGAGGTCTCTGATTGGTCTCTGAGACTGTCAATCAAGAAGGACCCTATTTATAGGGCACTTCAATGGCGGCCTCCCACCCCTGGAAGAAGCCAGAATGCTGGCGAAACGCGCGTCGGGTTTTTAATCCATTATCCTTGGTGCCTACACATGGCCAGAGCTGTCCCTGTTCAGCTCTCAATAGATCACGCCACACAATACGGCTGACAGTTGTCAGCTGTCTCACTGCACTATACCGCTAGCGTGTCTCGCTGTCTTATCCAGATCAGCTGGGTTATCTCCCTCACCTCCCACCATGATATGGTCTGACGGCTGGTAATTCCAGGCACGGTCTCCCCGAGGTTGCAAATTATTATCCTCGAGTCTGACCATAGGTGAGGTGTAGCGAGCTTGTGGGGTCTAAATTACTGAACCCTCACTGCTCTACTAATCAGCTTGATCCATACACTGAGCTTACTGGGCGGATTTATTTTAACCGCTCCAGTATAAGACTAAACCCAGTGAACGGTTGCTCCTTACCGTGTCTGGGTTTACATCCAGCTGACAGCGACACAGCTCACAGCCGCCTTCCAATTCGCTGCCTTCTAGGCAGATAGCGGTCAGGTCTGCCTGCGCTCACAAACTGTCCAATACAAACGCAACAATAACGCTGAATGTGTAAGTGGCCAGATTACATCTGGTCACTCATTTAATGTAGGGTCAATTCTGAGCCCTATTAGCTGTTCGCTGTTTTAACAGCGCGGCTCGTATCAATACTATTTACCAACTTTCTACAGCTGCTGGCTGTCACATCAGCGCAGCTATAAACTCCTTCAGCGTATATGTTGCTTTAATTGTGAATTGGATTTCAACTAAATTATTTTGAGCCACTACAATTTATACTTTCAAACCATCTCATTATTCACAATCCATTAATGTGTACATTACAATTAAATTCAGTGGAATTACCTCATATCCCTTACAGTGGAATCACCTACATCACACTCACTCCAATCAAGTCTATTTAGCTGCCGATTTATAACGCAGCACATCGTTGTGTGTGAATGCGGCCAATAATCCTATTAATCAATCAACACTTGTGGTGGGCCACATTGGTCCCCTCAGCTGCCCGTTGGTATCGGCACACCTCTCCAGCACGGGCTAGCTACACTAGCGGATTTATTGGTCCATACCATCACTGATTCCATTATCTCATCGGGAGCTTTTGTTCTCAGTTTAGTGCAGTGACACGTGCCACCTAGTGCTCAATAGCGGTAGTGCAATCACTTGATATTCCAGTAGTGGCATCTCTCATATAATATCTATTTCCTACTCAGGCCAAGGTATGTGAGTTTGGGGGTCACTCACACATACCGTTTGCACCAATGGACTTTTAACATTTAATTTAATGCATACCTAATAAAGCTACTTATTTTATTTACCATTTAGTTTAGACCACATCTTTCTCTTTCCCTTCCCTTTAATACTTAGCAATATACGGTGGTGTACACCCATGTGGTCCTCCTGACCTATTCTCTCTAGTGAGACAGGTGATCTTCACCAGTTACTATACACCTCTGTAGATAGTCTCACATATAGCTCCCCCTGTATATAGTGTCCCACATATAGCCCACACCTGTAGACAGTGCCCTACATATAGACCCCTGTAGCTTGTGCCACAGAGGTAACCCACCCCTGTATATAGTGTCCCACATATAGCCCATCCCTATAGAAAGTGCCCTAAAAATAGCTCCCCTTTAGATAGTGCTCTACATATAGCCCACCCCTGTGTAGTGTCTCACATATAGCTCCCCCTCTATATAGTGGCACACATCCCCACATATAGACCCCCCTGTATATAGTGGTCCACATATAGACCACCCCTGTATTTAGTGGCCCACATATAGACCCAGGGGCGTAACTAGGAAAGACTGGGCCCGATAGCAAACTTTTGACTGGGCCCCCCTCCCCTGGGTGTCACACAACCCCCTTGTAGATAGTGCCCCACTGTATATAGCACCATACAGAACCCCTGTAGATGGCGCCATACAGCCCCCTCCCTGTATAAAGCGCCATATAGCCCCCCGTAATATAGCGACATACAGTTCCCCTGTAGATAACGTCATACAGCCCCCTCCCTGTATATAGCGCCATACAGCCCCCCCATAGATAGTCATACAGCCCCCTCCCGGTAGATAGCGCCATACAGCCCCCTTCCTATATATAGCACCATACAGCCCCCTGTAAATAACGTCCTACAGCCCTGCTGTAAATAACGCCATACAGCCCCCCCTGTATATAGCACCACTCAGCCCCCTGTGCATAGCACCATACAGCCCCCACCCTGTATATAGCGCCATACAGCCTCCCCTGCAGATAACGCCAGACAGCCCCCCTGTAGATAATGCCATACAGCCCCCTGTAGATAATGCCATAAAGCCCCCTGTAGATAACACCATACAGCCCCCTTGTAGTTAACGCCATACCGCCACCCCTTGTAGATAATGCCATACAGCCCCCCTTGTAGATAATGCCATACAGCCCCCTGTAGATAACGCCATACAGCCCCCTGTAGAGAACGCCATACAGCCCCCTGTAGATCACGCCATACAGCCCCCCTGTAGATAACGCCAAACAGCCCCCTGTAGATAATGCCATACAGGCCCCCCTTGTAGATATCGCCATACAGCCCCCTGTAGTTAAAGCTTTACAGCCCCCCCTGTAGATAACGCCATACAGCCCCCCTTGTAGATAATGCCATACAGCCCCCTTGTAGATAACTATATACAGCCCCCCTTGTAGATAACGCCATACAGCCCCCCTTGTAGATAATGCCATACAACCCCCCTGTAGATAATGCCATACAGCCACCCTTGTAGATAACGCCATACAGCCCCCGTAGATAACGCAATGCAGCCCCCCTCTGTAGATAATGCCATACAGCCCCAACCCCCCCTGAAAAGAGACGGCCTATAGTTTGTCCTACAAAATCAATGTATCCCCTATCCACAGGATAGGGGATACATGTGAGATCGCTGGCAGCGATAAATGAATGGGCGACCGTAAGTCCCCGGAAGTTCTCCATGAGAAACCTCGGACTTACGGGATCTGCGCAGCTCAATAAAAATGAAAGGAGTGCTGGTCACGCATGCGCACAAGCGCCACCGAAGCACAATTCATTTCTACAGGGCTGCCGACACAGACCCCGGAAGTCCGAGGTTTCTCATAGAGAACTTCGGGGGGAATATCGGTCCACCGTTCTCATTATCACAGCCAGCGATCACACATGTATCCCCTATCCTGTGGATAGGGGATATATGTCTTTCTTAGGAACAACCCCTTTAATGGCAGAGCGGGGAGATACCTCCCTGTTCTGCCGTAATGTTGAGTAGCGTCGCGCTGTAGCAGCCATAGCGGCTGCTAGCAGAGCCTCCGGCCATGGGCCCCGTTGCAGCCGCTACGGCTGCTACAGCGGTAGTTACACCACTGTTTAACCTCCATATAGCTACAGCAAGACCCGGAGTATACTGTATGTGTCATCAGCAGCGCTGTCTGCACATAGAGTCCCAGCAGAATACATAAAGCCAGTGGCAGGTTAATTAGCTAAAGTGAAGGCAGCAACAATGAAAAGAATTGCTAGCAAACCGGGTTTATAACGTGCAGAACAGGACAGCTATAGGGCTACTGCGCATTCCCGGGAGCTATCCTATTCACTTCTATTACAGCAGTGTAGGCAGCGTGTGCTCCCGATAACCCGGCCAGAGACAGGAAAATGTACAGACATATCTGCGCGGCTACTGCAGCTCAACTGCGGTGGTTGTCGTAACCATAGGAGAAACAGATTATACAACAATGGGAACAGGGGATGGAAAGGAATGGATTTTTCACTAGCGAAGCAAATTTGAAAAAAAAAAGAAGGTATTTGCAAAAATGCATATATTTACATCAATAAGTAATTTAACTATGATTGACGAGATGGGAATACCTCTTTAAAGCGGTTTTCCACAACCAGACAACTGATGACCTATCCACAGGATAGGTGTCACAATCTGTGGGTTTGTGGACCCACTGGGCCGTACCGCCGTAGCAGGATAATAGCTGGCCAAACAGTATACCAAGTAAAGCCTATAGTCCGAGCAAGGGTACCTGTGGTAGTTCAGACATTAGCAGTGGCTAGGTTCAGATGGGACCTTGGCAGCAGACACCAGGCGTGGAGTAACACAACACGACTCCAACTCTTCTAAGGCACAGGAACAAGGCAGCACGGGATACAGGATACAGGTAGTGGGAACGGGAGCACTGGGAACAGGAAACCACTAAGGGACTATTTGCTAAACTGACACAAGAAAACACAACAACGCTCAGGCAATGAGTGAAAGGGCAGGGCCCTTCTTATAGTCCAGGGTGATTAGACAATTCCAAACATGTGTGCGCCCTGGCCCTTTAAGGCCGGGACTGAGCTCGCGCGCACACCCTAGTGGTCACTGCAGGCCAGGACGGCCGCATGTGCTGGCATCTCCGGGAAGGAATGCGTCGGCAGGATGAGAGGAGTCTACGGTCAGCGGCCACGGACGTTACAATAGGTCATCAGTATATGATCGTTGGTGGTCCTACACCTGCACCGCTCTGCACCGATCAGCTGCTCCGGCTGCCTCCGGGCACCGGATGTCCATGCCGGAAGCAGATGGCTACGGTCACAGAATAGTGTCCGAGCTGCAGTACTGCAGCTCTGCTCCTATTCAAGTAAACAGGAGCAGAGCTGCAGTTCTGTGGAACGGCCGCTATGCAGTGGTTTCAGCCATCTGCTTTGGGCTCCAAGTACTGCATACCGTTCAAAACATCCGGCACCCGGAGTTGAACCCGCACTTGTCTAGTCCTGGAAAACCCCTTTAACCCCTTCCCGCTCCTTGACGTACTATTACGTCATGGCAGCTGTATCGTTCGCGCTCCATGCCGTAATAGTACGTCTCGGGAATAACGGCCGTTTCGGCCGTCCTCCCGACACATACAGGAGCTGTGACGCTGCTGTCTTGTTCAGCAGCTGTCACAGCTCCTACAGCGGGGACCGTTCGCTGTGTCCCCGCTGATTAACCCCTTAAAAGCCGCGTTCTATAGAGATCGCGGCTTTTTAGGGGTTAAGCTGCCATCACCGGCCTGCTACGCGATAGCGGCCGGCGATGGTGACTATGGCAACCGGACACCAAACAATGGCGTCCGGCTATGCCATAGACGGAAGCCTAGTGGGTCCTGACAACGTCAGGACCCACTATGCTTGCTGTCAGTGAGTAGCTGACAGTTCTAATACACTGCACTACGCATGTAGTGCAGTGTATTAGAATAGCGATCAGGGCCTCCTGCCCTCAAGTACCCTAGTGGGACAAAGTAATAAAGTTAAAAAAAAGTTAAAAAAAGATGTGTAAAAATAAGAAAATAAAAGATTTCAAAGTATTAAAAGTAAAAATCCCCCCTTTTCCCTTATCAGTCCTTTATTATTAATAAAAATATATAAACAAACAAATAAACTATACATAATTGGTATCGCCGCGTCCGTAACGGCCTGAACTACAAAATTATTTCATTATTTATCCCGTGCGGTGAACGCCGTAAAATAAAATAATAATAAACCGAACCACAATCACAATTCTTTGGTCACTTCACCTCCCAAAAAATGGAATAAAAAGAGATCAAAAAGTCGCATGTACCTAAAAATTGTACTGATCGAAACTACAGTTCGTTACGCAAAAAATAAGTCCTCGCACGGCTTTATTGATTGAAAAATAAAAACGTTCTGGCTCTTAGAATAAGGTAACACAAAAAGTGAATGATTGTTTACAAAACGTATTTTATTGTGCAAACGCCATAAGACATAAAAAAAAACTATAAACATCTGGTATCGCCGTAATCGTATCGCCCCGCAGAATAAAGTGAATATGTCATTTATAGCGCACGGTGCACGCAGTAAAAAAAAAAGAAAAAAAAAAACAATTGTAGAATTGCTGTTTTTTAGTCACCACGCCACCTAAAAATAGAATAAAAACTGATCAAAAAGCCGCATGCACCCCAAGAAAACTACAATGGATTCCTCAAGGGGTCTAGTTTCCAAATTGGGGTCACTTTTGGGGGGTTCCCAATGTTTTGGCACCACAAGACCTCTTCAAACCGGACATGGTGCCTAATAAAAAAGAGGCCTCAAAATCCACTAGGTGCTCCTTTGCTTCGGAGGCCGCTCCTTCAGTCCATTACCGCCCGAGGGCCACATGTGGGATATTTCTCAAAACTGCAGAATCTGGGCAATAAGTATTAAGTTGCGTTTCTCTGATAAATCCTTTTGTGTTATAAAAAAAATGGTATAAAGAGGATTTTCTGACCAAAAAAAAATGTAAATTTCACCTCTACTTTGCTCTAAATTTTTGTGAAACACCTAAAGGGTTCATAAACTTTCTACATGCTGTTGTGAATACTTTGAGGGGTCTAGTTTCTAAAATGGGGTATTTGATAGGGGTTTCTAATATATGGGCCCCTCAAAGCAACTTCAGAACTGAACTGGAACCTAAAAAAATAAATAAATGAGGCAATACTTCGCTTCTTACATTATACTGATAATGAGCCGTGCCCACCCCGAGATGACCCCAGTTTTGACCGTTTGTATAAACGGAGACCCCTATTAGACCGTTTCAGTGCCCGGTTTTCCCAAGCATACACCCCCGAGAAGTGTATTTCTATTGATGAGTCCCTGGTACATTTTAAAGGGAGGGTTCAATTCCGCCAGTACCTGCCGGGTAAGAGGGCAAGGTATGGCGTGAAGATGTATAAGCTGTGAGAGTGCATCAGGGTATACCTACAGGTTTAGGATATATGAAGGAAAGTCCACCCCCAAACCAGACTGCATCCTGGACTACAATAGGTACATGGGAGGGATGGACTTGTAAGATCAAGCCCTGAAGCCCTACGGCGCCATGCGGTGTGGTATAAGAAGCTGGCCGGGCACATCATACAGATGGCATTGTACAATGCGTACGTGCTACGTCGATGTGCAGGCCAGACGGGAACTTTCCTGGAATTTCAAGAGGTGATTATCAAGAACCTAATCTTTAGGGACCAAGAAGGGGGGGCACCCAGTACTTCTGGAAGCGAGCCCACACGCATCGTACCAGGGCAACACTTTCCAGGAGAAGTTCCCCAAACTGGCAAGAACGGAAAAAGTCAAAAGAGGTGCAAAGTCTGCTATAAGAGGGGGATAAGGGATGACACAATATAGCAATGTGACACGTGTCCCGAATAACCAGAGCTCTGTATGAAAGTGTTTTAAAATTTATCATACATCCCTTGGTTTATAATTTACCCCAATTTTACTTACCCTGATGCACTCCACACAGCTTATCCCCCCTCGTCTTTCCCCTCTGGGCCCTGCTGTGTGTCCAGGCAGCTGATAACAGCCACATGTAGGGTATTGCCATACCCGGGAGAACCCACATTACAGTTTATGGGGTGTAGGTCTCCGGTCAAAATGCTCACTACACCTCTAGATGAATGCCTTAAGGGTGTAGTTATTAAAACGGGGTCACTTCTTGCAGGTTTCAACTGTACTGGTACCTCAGGTGCTTCTGCATACATGACTTCGCACTAGAAAATCCCCAGTAGGCCAAATGGTGGTCCTTTCCTTCTGAGCCCTCCCATGGGCCCAAACGGCAGTTTATCACAACAAATGGGGTATTGCGGCACTCAGAACAAATTGCACAACAGAATGGGGTATTTTGTTTCTTGTGAAAATAAGAAATTTTCAGCCAAAACTACATATTATTTGAAAAAAATAATTTTGTTTTCATTCCCAGCCCAATTCAAATAAGTTCTGTGAAAAAACTATGGGGTCAAAATGGTCACAACACCCATAAATGAATTCCTTGAGGGGTGTAGTTTCCAAAATGGGGTCATTTGTGGTGGGTTTCTATTGCTTTGATACCTCTGGGGCTCTGCAAATGCGACATGGCACCCGAAAACCAATCCAGCAAAATCTGTACTCCAAAGAACACACAGCGCTCCTTTCCTTCTGAGCCCTCCCATAGGCCCAAACGGCAGTTTATCACCACAAATGGGGTATTGCCGCACTCAGGACAAATTGGGCAACAAAATGGAGTATTTTATTTCTTGTGAAAATAAGAATTTTTGAGCTAAAATGACATATTATTGGAAAAAATATATTTTTTTTAAATTCCCAGCCCAATTCAAATAAGTTCTGTGAAGAAACTATGGAGTCTAAATGGTCACATTACCCATAAATGAATTCCTTGAGGGGTGTAGTTTCCAAAATGGGGTCACTTTTGTTGGGTTTCCATTGCTTTGATACCTCTGAGGCTCTGCAAATGCGACATGGCACCCGAAAACCAATCCAACAAAATCTGGACTCCAACAAACATATAGCGCTCCTTTCCTTCTGAGCCCTCCCATGGGCCCAAACAGCAGTTTATCACCACAAATGGGGTATTGCCACACTAAGGACAAATTGGGCAACAAAATGGGGTATTTTGTTCCCTGTGAAATTAAGAAATTTTGATCACAAATGACATTTTATTGGAAAAAATGACATTTTTTTCATTTCAGAGCCCAATTCAAATACGTGCTGTGAAAAAACTGTGCGGTCAAAATGGTAACAACAACCCTAAATGAATTCCTTGAGGGGTGTAGTTTCCAAAATGGGGTCACTATTGGGGGATTCCTACTGTTTTGACACCTCAACACCTCTTCAAACCTGGCATGCTGCCTAAAATATATTCTAATAAAAAAGAGGACTCCAAATGCACTAGGTGCTTCTTTGCTTCTAGGGCTTGTGTTTTAGTCCACGAGCGCAGTAGGGCCACATGTGGGACATTTCTAAAAACTGCAGAATCTGGACAATACATATTTAGTAGTGTTTCTCTGGTAAAACCTTCTATGTTACAGAAAAAAAAATGAATAAAATTGAAATTCAGCAAGAAAAATGAAATTTGCAAATTTCACCTCCACTTTGCTTTAATTCCTGTGAAATGCCTGAAGGGTTAAAAAACTTTCTAACTGCTGTTTTGAATACTTTGAGGGGTCTAGTTTTTAAAATGGGGTGTTTTATCAGGGTTTCTAATACATAGGCCCCACAAAGCCACTTCATAACTCAAGAGGTACCTTAAAAAAAAGGCTTTTGACATTTTCTTAAAAATATGAGAAATTGCTGTTTATGTTCTAAGCCTTGTAACGTCCAAGAAAAATAAAAGAATGTTCAAAAAACGATGCCAATCTAAAGTAGACATATGGGAAATGTGAACTAGTAACTATTTTGGGTGGTATAACCGTCTGTTTTACAAGCAGATGCATTTAAATTCTGAAAAATGCAATTTTTTCAAAATTTTCTCTAAATTTTGCAATTTTTCACCAATAAACACTGAATATATCGACCAAATTTTACCACGAACATGAAGCCCAATGTGTCACGAGAAAACAATCTCAGAATCGCTTGGGTAGGTTTAAGCATTCCGACGGTATTACCACATAAAGTGAAATATGTCAGATTTGAAAAATGGGCTCTGAGCCTTAAGGCCAAAACTAGGCTGCGTCCTTAAGGGGTTAAGGATTGAGTTTTGGTTTTGGATAAAAAAAACTGAGCCACAAACGGACATAAAAACTGCAACAAAACTGTGCGTGTGATCCTGGACTCAAGTCCACTACTTTCTTAGGTTAAAAAAAGGAGCTAAAAATGACACCAAAAACTGCGTGTGTGATCATGGTCTTATTCTGGTGATTTTGTGAAGATATTTTCATGAAGACATGGGTGTCATTTATAAGCTCTGTACATCTTGAATTTTCATTTCTAGGAGGTACTGTACATGTCAAATTTTCTGCTTGGGTCAGCTTATGCTGCGTTTGGAAAAAAGTCACTGACCACAAAATTGCCTGAAAAATGCCACAAACCAAAACGCAGTTGTGTGTAGTGCATTTGATATTTTACTATATACTTTAATGTAACATCTGGCTGCACTAAAAGAAGCACCACAAAACGCTCACAAAAACTCTATCAGGCCTCCTTCACACAAAGAACATTTCTGTCATCTTAAACTGCTTAAAAAAACTGTAACGTGTGTTTTATGGCGTTTTTAGTGCCTAGAGCATGCTGCATTCTTAGGGGGGATTCACACGAACGTGTATTCAGTCCGTGCGGGCCGCGTTGTTTTTACGCGCCACGCACAGACCAATACAAGTCTATGGGGCAGTACAGACAGTCCGTGCTTTTTGCGCAGCGTTTGTCAGCTGCGCAAAAAACGCGACATGTTCAATATCTCCGCGTATTTCGCGCATCACGCACCCATTGAAGTCAGTGGGTGCGTGAAAACCACGCAGGTCGCACGGAAGCACTTCGTTGCGAACCGACTGAAACAGCGCACCAGCTGTCAAAAGGATGAATGTAAACAGAAAAGCACCACGTGCTTTTCTGTTTCCAAACATCCAAACGGAGTGTCTTTTTAGATGAGCGAACCCGGACAACCGAACCAAACTTCACCGGGTTCGGCCGAACTCGTTTTGGCCGAACACGGCAAAAAAATTTCCGGTACGCGACGTCAGGAGATAGTCATGTCCAGGGTGCTGAAAGAGTTAAACTGTTTCAGCACCATGGACAGTGACTTCCGATCCCAATATACATGAACCTGTAAAAAAAAAACTAAGTTCTGACTTACCGATACCTCCCGGCTCCTTCCTCCAGTCTGACCTCCCGGGATGACAATTCAGTCCAAGTGACAGCTCCAGCCAATCACAGGCCAAGCACAGGCTGCAGCGGTCACATGGACTTCCGCGTCATCCAGGGAGGTGGGGCCCGATGTCAAGAGAGGCGCGTCACCAAGGACGCGTCACCAAGGCAACGGCCGGGAGGGAAGTTCTCGGTAAGTACGAACTTTTTCTTTTTTTTTAACAGGTTGCTGTATATTGTGTTCGGCATTCACTGTCGAGGGTGCTGAAAGAGTTACTACCGATCAGTTAGCTCTTTCAGCACCTTGGACAGTGACGGGCGTCGACTAGCCTCATCTCTATGATGGCGGCTGCGCGAAAATCACGCAGCCGTGCATCATACACGGATGACACACGCAGCTGTCAAATGTTTTTTGTGCGCGCATAACGACGCGTTGTTTGCGCGCGCAAAAACGCAACGTTCGTCTGAATCTGCCCTTACTTTAATGTAAGAACTGGCCACACAAAAAAAGCACCACAAAAATCTCACAAAAATGGCATTAACCCTTTCACGACTAGTGACGAAAATGAACGTCATGGTCGGCTGCTAGTTCCCGCACTATGACATTCATTTTCGTCAGTATTTCAAACTGTCACTCCGGCCGTTCCTCCTCGGCTTCCTGTCAGAGTGACAGTTACGTCACAATGACAGTTAGAGTACATTACACTACGTGTGTAGTGTAATGCACTCTAGCAGCGATCAAAGCTGCAAGTCTAAATGTCCCCTAGTGGGACAAGTAAAAAAAGTAAAAATAAGCAATAAATCTTTTAAAAAAAATGTGTAAAAATTAGTTTATAAGTGACATAAACACAAAATGCTTTTTTTTCCTATAATAAGACTTTTATTATAGAAAAAAAACTGAACACGTTAAAAAAGTACACATATTTGGTATCACCGCGTTCGTAACGACCCCAACTATAAAACTGTAAGGTTATTTTTCCCGCACGATGAACACCCCAAAAAATAATCAATAAAAAACTATGACAGAATCGCAATTTTTTTGGTCACCACCGCTCCCTAAATAAAGAATAAAAAGTGATCAAAAAGTTTCATGTACCCAAAAATAGTACCAATAAAAACTTCAATCCGTCCCGCAAAAAACAAGCCCTTACACAGCTTTTTTGAGTAAAAAATAAAAAAATTATGTCTCTCAGAATATGGTGACACAGAAATATTTTTTTTTATAAATAAGTGATTTTATTGTGCAAACGCTAAAGAAAAGGACCAAACCTATATACATATGGTATCGCCATAATCGTACCAACTCGCAGAATAAAGTAAAAATGTCACTTATAGCGTACGGTGAACGCCGCAAAAAGAAAACCTAAAAAACGGTGTCAGAATTCCTGTTTTTTGGTCAGGATTGCAAAAAAATTGAATAAAAAGTGATTAAAAAAAATCGCATGTACCCCAAAATGGTACCAATGAAAACTACAGATGGTCCCGCAACAAATAAGCCCTCACATGGCTCCGGTGGTGAAAAAATAAAAAAGTTCTGGCTCTCAGAATATGGCGATGCAAAATGTGCAGAGTGTCCAAAATCGGTTAAGATCGGGCACCATTTATCAGTGCGACACTGGCCACACATCTATGAATTATTATTTACCGCATTATTATACCCTCTTATTATGCCCTCATGTACTCCGCACAGATTACATATGCCCCCACATTATAAACTGAAATATCAGCGAAACCCCAAACAAAACTACTACCAAGAAAAATCTGCGCTCCAAAAGCAAAATGGCGTCCCTCCCTTCTGAGCCCTGCAGCGTGCCCAAACCAGTTTGCGCCCACATATATGGCATCGCCATACCCGAGATAACCTGCTTAACGTTTTATGAGGTATTTGCCTTCTGTGGCACAAACTGGGCACAACATATTATGCACTAAAATGGCATATCAGTGGAAAATTGCAATTTTCACTTTGAACCATCCTCTGTGCACTAACCACTTTGCGCACTATGACTTAATTGCCCGTCATGGTGCGGGGGTTGCTGTATGAAGCAGGCTCACGTGCCCAGCCTGCTCCATACGCTGCGGGTGTCAGCTGTGTATTACAGCTGACACCCGGGACTTACGGACAGGTACAGCGATCGCTCTGTTACAGAAGCCTGTAAGAATAACAATATACTGCAATACATTAGTATTGCAGTGTATTGTACCAGCGATCCAATGATCGCTGGATCAAGTCCCCTAAGGGGATTGATTAATAAAATGTGTAGAAGAATTATAGTTATTAGTAGTGAGAATTATTTTTTTTTAAAGTTAAAAAAAACAAAACACCTTTTCCCATTTTTCTTCTAAAGCAATGTAAAAAAATTAACAAAATTGGTATCGCTACGTCCGTAAAAGTCAGAAATATTACAATATACCATTATTTAATTTGCACAGTGAACACCTTAAAAAAATGAAATAATTGAAACCGCCAAAATCGCATTTTTTTTTTTTGTCACCTTAGCTATAAAAAAAAAATGTAATACAACTTTTTAATCACTTTTTATGTACCAAAAAATGTTACCTATAAAAACTGTAGCTCCTCCCGCAAGAAATAAGACCTCACACCACTCTATTGATGGAAAAATAAAAAAGTTCTGGCTCTTGGAAAGCGGGGAGTGAAAATCTAAAATAAGAAAGCAAAAAATGGATCAGTCCTGAAAGGGTTAATTAATTTCTAATGAAAAAACGTATGACCACAAGTGGGGTATTTCCGTACTCGGGAGAAATTGCTTTATAAAAAATGGTTGTTTTTTTTTCCTCCTTTATCCCTTTTGAAAATGAGAAAATGCAACATTTTAGTGGAAAAAATTTTGATATTAATTTTCGCGCCCTAATTCTAATAAACTCTGCAAAAGACCCGTGGTGTCTAAATGCTCACTATACCCTTAGAAAAATTCCTTGAAGGTTTTTCCAAAATGGGGTCACTTTTGGTGGGTTTCCACTGTTTTGGTTCCTCCAGTGCATTGCAAATGTGACATGGTACCGAAAACGATTCCAGCAAAATCAGAAATCCAAATGGCGCTCCTTCCCTTCTGAGCCCTGCTGTGGGTCCAAACAGCAGTTTATTACCAAATATGGGGTATTGTCGTAATTGGGAGACATTGCTTTACAAATGTTGGGGTGCATTTTCTTCGTTATTCCTTGTAAATATTAAAAATTTCTATGTTTCAGGACAAAAGTAGATTTTAATTTTTACAGACTAATTCCAATATATTTCGCGAAAAACCTGTGTGGTCAAAATGCTAACTATACCCCTAGATAAATACCTTAAGGGGTGTAGTTTTCGAAATGGGGTAGTTTATGGGGAGTTTCTATCATTCTGGCAGCTCAAAGCTTCTCCAAATGTACAGTGGGGCCTAAAACATTTTCAAGTAAAATATGAGTCCTGAAAGCCTCCGGGTGCTCCCTTCCTTTGGGGCCCTGCCGTGTGTCAAATCAATGCATTAGGGCCACAATGTGGGTATTTTTGAAAACAGGAGAAAGAGGGTGATAGATTTTGGGGTGTGTTTCTTAATTTTCATGTTCACTTTACAAAGAAATCGGTCTTCAAACTAATACTTTTATGAAAAAAGTGAAATTATTATTTTTTTCACCTGGTATGCATTAAATTTAGCAAAAAACTGTGGGGTCAAAATACTTACTATACCCCTAAATAATACCTTATGGGGTCCAGTTTTCTAAATGGGGTCGTTTATGGGGAGTTTCTATCGTTCTGGCAGCTCAAAGCCTCTCCAAATGTACAGTGGGGCCTAAAACATTTTCAAGCAAAATCTGAGTCCTGAAAGCCTCCGGTTGCTCCCTTCCTTTTGGGCCCTGCCGTGTGTCCAGGCAGCGCATTAGGGCCACAATGTGAGTATTTTTTAAAACAGGAGAAAGAGGGTGATAGATTTTTTGGTGTGTTTCTTCATTCTCATGGTCGCTTTACAAAGAAATGAAATGAAAAAAGTGAAATTATTTTTTTTTTCACCTGCTATGTATTACATTTAGCAAAAAACTGTGGGGTCAAAATACTTACTATACCCCTAGATAAATACCTTAAGGGGTCTAGTTTTCTAAATGGGGTCATTTGTGTGGGTTTCCATCACTATGAGACCTATGAGCCTCTGAAAACCTGGCTTGGTGCAGGAAAACAAAATGTACTTCAAAATGTATAAAATTATTATTCAATTTGTAAGTCCTCTAAATTGTTGAAAATTTATTTTATTTTTTCAAAAGTTCTGCCAAAATAGAGTAAAGAGATGGAAATATATATTTAATTAAAAAAATTGTACAGTATGTGTGTACATATGTGACATATTGCAGTTAAAAATAGGAAAAAATTGTAATTTTGACAAAATTTCTTCCATTTTTCTATTTTTTAATTAATTTCCGCAAATTGTATCAGTCTACTTTTACCACTAAAATAAAGTACAACATGTGACGAAAAAACAATGTCAGAATTATTTGGATATTCAAAATTTTCACAGAGTTATTCTCTGATAAAGTCAGACATACCAGATTTGACAAATCTGGCTTCGTCATTAAGGTACAAACAGGCCCGGTCATTAAGGGGTTAATCCAGCCTTAAAAACACCATCAAAACACAGAAAAACGCTGTGTGTAAATCCACCCGTAGGCTACCTTCACAGATTCACACTACATTCACATGGACGTTTCAGAACAATGAAGTTCTATACAGGGGCGTAACTAGGAAAGACTGGGCCCCATAGCAAAATTTTGACTGGGGCCCCCCCTCCCCTGGGTGTCACACAACCCCCTCCCTTGTAGATAGTGCCTTTTTTACAGCCCCTCCCCCTGTAGATAACGCCATACAGCCCCCCTCTGTAGATAGCGCCATACATCCCCCTGTAGAGAACGCCATACAGCCCCCTGTAGATAACGCCATACAGCCCCCCTGTAGAGAATGCCATACAGCCCCCCCTGTAGGGAACGCCATACAGCCCCCCCTGTAGAGAATGCCATACAGCCCCCCCTGTAGGGAACGCCATACAGCCCCCCCTGTAGGGAACGCCATACAGCTCTCCCCCTGTAGGGAACGCCAAACAGCCACCCCCCCCTGTAGGGAACGCCATACAGCGTTCCCCCCCTGTAGGGAACGCCATACAACGTTCCCCCCCCTGTAGGGAATGCCATACAGCGTCCCCCCTCCCCAAAAAACGCGACCTACAGTGTGTCCTACAAAATACATGTATCCCCTCTCCACAGAATCTCCACAGGATAGGGGATACATGAGTGATCGCTGGCAGCGATAGGGAGAACGGGGGACTGAAAGTCCCCGAACTTCTCCATGACAAACCTCTGACTTCCGGCGTCTGCGCAGCTCAATAAAAATGAAAGGAGCGCTGGTCATGCATGCGCACAAGCACGACCAGCGCTCCATTCATTTCTATGGAGCTGCCGACACAGACCCCGGAAGTCCGAGGTTTGTGATGGAGAACTTCAGGGGACTTTCAGTCCCCCGTTCTCCCTATCAATGCCAGCGATCACTCATGTATCCCCTGTCCTGTGGATATCCTGTGGAGAGGGGATACATGTCTTTTGCTCTATTTTGCGCCTTCAGGACCAGACACCGTTTAGCCATTTTTAGCACGTGTTAGTTAAATGGCTATAACTTTTTTATTTGTTGGGCTAACGACGTGATTTTTGCGACGTTTTTTTCCGTAGACAATGCAGGTTTCATTTTTTATCGTTTTTATACACACCTTTTTTGCTATTTTAGAATTTTTATTCAGAAAGTTTGAAAATAATAGTAAAAAAATAAGCTTTTTTACATTTCAGCTATTTGTTTTTTGGTAATAACATAGTTTTACCCTAAAATAGTCCTTTTATTTGTGATCGCTATTGTCTACCGTAAATTTTTATATATTACATGTCTATATTAGGGTAATTGGGTCAGCGCTAGCGTTACAACAATGATTGGCGGGGGGGAACGTTTTTTTGGGGTGGGTATTTTATGTGTATTTATTATTTACATTTTTTTTGCACTTTACTTTATTATTTTTTTATTACTATGGTCTGTCCCCCAAAGGTCAAAGAAGACCTTTGGGGAACTTTATATATTTTTTTTCTTTCTTTTACACCATGTTTTTCCACTGTAACTGGAGCTGCACAGCAGCCCCAGTTACAGGGGAAATCAGCCCTCTCATAGTGACGATTGTCACTAATAGGGCTGTGCTGGACCTAGCAGCAGTCTGTCACTAACGGCATCCCGGCGATCATTTGACCTGTCACATGATCACCGGGAGGAATAGAGACAGCGGCGCTGCTGCTGTCTCTATTCCTATACACAGCGTTCATTGAGCGCTGTGTACAAGTGATCAGAGAAGACAGAAGCAGCGAAACCTGCTTCTATCCTCTCCTCAGGGTCAGACCCGACATTCAGCTGCCCGATCGCGCGGGCAGCAAGTTAAAACCCGAGCCGTAGAAAGTCTATGGCTCGGGTTTTAAGGACCCTGACCGCTGGCTGTATTTTTACCAGTTAATGGCAGAGCGGGGAGATACCTCCCTGCTCTGCCGTAGTGTTCAGTGGCATCCCGCTGTAGCAGCCATAGCGGCTGCTATCGGAGCCTCCGGCCATGGTGGGGGCGCGTGCCGGCGGGCGACATGGGCCCCCTCATGCCGCGGGCCCCGTAGCAGCCGCTACTGCTGCTACGGCGGTAGTTACGCCACTGGTTCTATAGATGTATTCACACCGCCGTTTTTTAACGGCCTGTGAACACGGGCCGTTGTAAAATAGGACGTCCTATTTCTGGCCGTTTTCACGGCCCGACGGCTCCCATAGAATTTAATGGATCAGTTTTTTTAACGGCCGTTTTTCAGGAATCAATCCTTGTAACTTCGGGTAGAAGCTGATCCTGGACGAAGACTTCACGGACACAGCGCTATTTTGAGAACTGAGCCCGGGGAAGCCCTTGACATTACTGTCCATATATGGACAGTGTAGTCAGGGCATTGAACCACGGAGTTCCCGGCCAGAGCATCACAAGATCTCTGGCCGAGGACTTGTGTCTTGGGAAAGCCCTTGAAAAACGGCTGTCAAGGGCTCCCTCTGAGCCCCCCTGTAGATAGCACCCCCCTATATGTAGATAGCACCCCCCGTAGATGGCACCGCCCCTCTAGATAGCGCCACTATAGCACCCTGTAGGAGCAGAAACCTCAGCGTCACTATCCACTTATTGACCCTGACTTCAGGGGTTACTCCAGTAGCGGAATCCCCGGCCAGAGCGTTGCCGATGCTCTGGCAGGGGATTCCGCTCTTAGAGGGAGCCCCTGACGTCACTGTACATATATGGCCAGAGGGATTCCGCTATTACATGGAGCTACAGTAGCACTATCTACAGGGGGGGTGCCATCTACGGAGGGGTGGTGGTGATATCTACATGGGGTGGTGCTTTCTACTGGGGGGTGCTATCTACAGGGGGGTTGGTGCTATCTATAGGGGGTGTGGCGCTATTTACATAGGCATTGTGGCACTATATGGGGGGTGTAGCACTATATGGGGGTGTGGCACTATCCACATGGGCACTGTGGCACTAGGTGGGCTCTGTCACTTTGTATGTGGGCACTGTGGTACTATGTGGGCACTAGCAATTTATATGTGTGCACTACGGGTCTATGTGACTTTATATGTGGGCATTGTGGATACTGGCACTATCTACAGTCGGCACTGTGGCACTATGTGGGCACTGTGGTTCTATGTGGGCACTATCTACAGTGTGCACGGTGTGCACTGTGGCACTATCTACAGGGAATTGTGGAAGCGCCCATAGACTTCTATGAGTGAGTCCTTTCCACAATTGCGGACAGGAATTGGACATGTTCTATATTTTGCTGAACTTTTCTACACCCCTGATTCACATCCGTAAGTATACAGAAGGGTGTCCGTGGCCTATAGAAATGAATGGGTCCGCAATTTCGTCCGTAATTACATGATCCATAATTACAGATGAAAACAATGGTCGAGTGCATGACATAGCAGTATTTTGGTAATTATTTTGTATTGCTATTTGTAAGCCAAAACCAGGAGTGGGTACAAAACATAAAAGAGGTGCAAATATTGAAGATCCCCGTCTTTAATTATAGTAAAACTTTCTGTCCCCTAGACGTAGAGGATGCCCGCTTGTCATGATTACAGGCCTAGGTGTAAAAAGATAACCGGAAAGATCTCTGTACTGTCCAATTATATATTATATTTGTACATTTTAAATAGATCTCCCCAAACCCGTCTTTATTCTAAACTGAGTATGGCCGTATTTTGGTCAGTATTTTGCAGCAGTATTTGTAAGTCAAAACCAGGAGTGGTTCCAAAACACAGAAGTACAAATCTTTCTATTATAATATTTTTGGTTTATTCTCTACTCCTGGTTTTTGGACGTTGTCTTGATTTTCAGCGGTTTTTTTAAATAAACTCACGTTTTTTGCTGCGTTTTTTTACGGCCGTTTTTGGTGCTGTTTTTCTATAGAGTCAATGAAAAACAGCTCCAAAAACGGCTCAAGAAGTGACATGCACTTCTTATCCACATGCGATTTTTTACGTGGCCGTTTTTCAAAACGGCCGTGTAAAAAAACACCCCGTCGGAACAGAACGCCGTTTTCCCCATTGAAATCAATGGGCAGATGTTTGGAGGCGTTCTGCTTCCGATTTAAGGCCCGATAAATGGCCAAAAATAAGCCATGTGAACATACCCTTAAAGTGGCCTAAGGTCAGGATCATACACATAGTTTTGATGCCGTTTTTGGCTCAGATTTTTGAGCCAAACACAGTAGCGGACACAAATGAAAGGAGATGCATCAGTCTTTTCTTCATACCTTTCCTTCTTTTTGGGTTCACTTCTGGCATTGGCACAAGAAAATGAACCAAAAACTGCAATAAAAACGACATCAACTGTGTGTGTGTGTGTGTGTGTGTGTGTGTGTGATTTTGACCCTAAGGTGGCTCTGACCTCCCCCTCGAATAAGCGGGTTACATTCAATAACGAGTTTGGTTTTCTGTCTGCATTTCACCTTTCTTTTCCTCTGTAAATACAGTTAAAAAAATAAAATAAATAAAAATGCATCTTTTTTTTCTTTTTAGCAATGAGTCTCCAGCTTTACTACCTTTTTGAGTTATAGAATTTCTTCTTTTCCTTAGTTATTGTTTTTTTAGTCATTCTGATTTAGTGGCTTAGGCTATGTTCACACCTGCGTCGGGGGGGTTTCCGTTGTTCTGCCCAGTCAGAGGAGCAGAACAGGAGATAACGGGAAGCGATGGTTCTGTTGCACCACTTGGTTCCGTTGATACCCCCTTGGCCGATGGAACCTATTGACTTTAATGGGTTCCGTTGGCTTTGGGTGTCCCTGGTTTTACCTGAAACAATAGTACTGCGCCATTGTTTTTCGGTTTTCTTGGCTAGATCTGCAACGGAGGCCCGTAAGGAAGCCTACAACACATGTGAACGAGGCCTTAAATGGTTTATTTTTGTCATTTATTGGGTCTTTCTGCAAACTATTTACCCAAACTGTGGTGTTTAATGGAGTTATTACTAAGGAATTTTAAGTTGTTTCGTCCGATCAGGAGTTTGCGTATGAAGTAGACAATGACTTTTTTTTGCAATCCTATTTAATATTTAAAGACAATAATGGTTTGAAAAAAACAATCACAGAAATCTATACATTATTTCTGTCATTAAAAAATTAGAGTTAATTATAAACAGACTCATTATATGATGTGAGTGGAGCATAAAGCAAAGCTGTGATTGATTGTTGAGGAACATGTCAGTACTCCTTAGGAGGCAGTTACACGTGACGTATTTACTTTGTATTTCCACAGCGTAAAAATATGCTGTGGAAAACTACAATTTATGTCTGTGGCAAAAAAAAATTCTGCAATATTCCGCAGTTCTTGCATTGTGGAATATATTGCAGCGTTTTTCGCAGCATATGTTTATGCTGCGGATATACAAAGCAAGTACACCACTTCTGACTGCACTATCACACAGGAGTATGTTGGTTAGTATTTTGCATCAGTATTTGTAAGGCCAAACCAGTAGTGGAAAATAAAAGGTGGAAAATTCACACACGGCAGATTTTGCTGCAGAAAGTTTCATTCGTCTGAATAGATCTTGCAGAAATCCATGCACCTGCTGCAGGAACAATCACATTCATATGAATTGAGATAATTTTCAGTCGCAGAAAGTTTCTGCAACAAAATCTTCTCTTTAGGCAAGGGTTCTCACGGGATGGATATGCTGAGTAAAAACCATGCAGCGTTTCCAACCTGGAACCCGCAGTACATTCCGTCTGAAAACCGCACCACATTGTGGAGCGTTTTTTTGTACAGAATTTCTGCTGTGGAAAGCAGCGGTAAAAAACGCTCATATTTAAGTAGGCAGTTGTTATGGTGACGCGTCCCTACATTGCAGTCCGATCCTGCCTCCCTGGATGACGCTGCAGCCCATGTGATTGCTGCAGCGGCGGTAACGTGGGAGGTGACGTCATCCCAGGAGGCCTGCCTATGACGTCATCCAGGCCGGCCTCCTTGGATGACGGATCATCCCATGTGTCCACCGCTGCAGCCTGTGATCGTCATCCCAGGAGGCCGTACTGCAGGAAGAAGGAGTACGTTCTGGGTAAGTATGATTTTGTACATTTTTCCGTAGCTGCGATTTTTGAGGTGTAATCACTGTGAATACGCTGCAAAAGTTGCAACACTTGCCTTTCGGTTGCGGATTTGGCATCCTCTTTGAATTAAATGGGGAAAACCCGCAACGGAAAATCAACAAAAACACAGCATAAATTGACATGATGCAGAATAAAATTCCGCACCGCATGTCAATTTATGAACGTGTACGCTTTGTTACTTTTCCGCAGCGTGGGCATGAGATTTTCTGTATCTCATCCACTTTGCTGCTATTGTATATGCTGCAGAATTTCCGCACAGAATTCCATTGCGGAAATTCCGTAGCATTTACGCTACGTGGGAACCTGACCTTAGACTAGGTTCCTGCGCAGCGTAAATGCTGTCGAATTTCCACAACGCAATTCTGTGCAGCAAAGCAGATGAGATTTGAATAAATCTCATCCGCACTCTTCAGAAACAATCTGCTGAGGTAATGTTCATGGTGCGTGTTTTTATATCCGCAGCATGTCAATTTATGCTGCGGAATCATTGCTCAAATTAAATTGAATGGGGAGGTAAAAGTCGCAACAATATTTGCGGTGGAAACCTGCGATTCCAACGCCAAAATCGCAAATCTGAAAAAACAACAACTTTGTTTAAATTGAGTAAAAAAGTCTATACTTATCCCGTGGTGTTGACATAGCGACGGCTCCTTGTTCCCTGGCTTTCATTCGTGCAGCCCGGTCTCCTGGGGTAACATTTTATCCCATGTGACTGCTGCAGCCAATCAGGTTGCAGCACCCACATGAACTGCAGCGTCATCACAGGAGGCCGGGCTGCACGGAAAATAGGGGGACGTGTCGCTATGGCAACGCTAGTGAAGGTAATTATTTGCTTTTTTTTCCTGTTCTGTTTCTCACAGTGGCAATTCAGGACGAAAATCTTCACCACATTTTGGTGCGGTTTTTCGTCTGTAGGTTCTAAGTCAGATACTTTTACACAGCGTATCTGATCTGTGGGAACATACCCAAATAGTTTACAAACACCGATACAAAATACTGACCAAAATACATCAGTGTGAAAGAGGCCTAACAAGGAGTATCTCCCTGTTACAGACAGAATTATTTTAAAGCAACATCGGATGTGCACTATTTTGCATTTAACATATCATAATATGTAAGTCAGATAACATAAAAAAAAATGAGTTAAAAAGAGAAAATGTGCAAAATTAACGAGAAAGTGCAGAGAAAATGCAGACAGAAATTGAAAGAAATATATTTATCCATAGTGAACCAATAGTAACTGCACTGTCTTCAGGTGGATCTTCAGTTGGATCTTCAGGTAGATCGTCAAGTGGCTCCAGAAATGTTGTATTTAAGTATTCAAACAAGGACAACATGGAGGTCAATGTTTCTTCACAAGTAGGTGCAATCTGATCAGCTGGAAGTTCAAATCCAAATTCACCATCATCTCTTAATTCAAAAGTATATGAAAATTTTATGTCACTGTCAGCTGCCCAGTCTGCTGAAGACCCCGAATTATAATCTGAAAGGAAAAACAGATAGAAATTAGAAATTTAGGAGACAAAATACAGGTCCAGTAAAAAGGCAACTCTACACAAATTGCTGTGTTTTTATGCCTTTTCCGTGACGTTTTTAATGGATTTTTTGGCGGCATTTAGTCATTTGTTTTTTAGTGCGGCCAGATGTTACATTAAAGTCTATAGTAAAATACTAAATGCACTCCACACAACTGCGTATTGGTTTGTTGCAAATTTGAGGCAATTTTGTGGTCAGTGGCGTTTTTTTTCCCAAACACAGCATACTCTGGGTATGGCATCTTTTCAGTCATTTTTCCCAAAGGATTCTCTATAAGATTTCAAAAACACCAGAAAAAAAACCGCATGTTAGATTTTAATAAAGCTAGAATTTTCTAATTAGTTTTTGATGCAGGTTAAATTGCCATAAAAATGCTGTGTGTGAATTAGACCTAAGAACACAGAATAGGTAGCTTGGGGCTTCTTTATTCTCATGCTCTGAGAATATATTTTTTAAGTCATGAATGTATTTATTTATTTTTTACTGTGTCATAAGATAATAGTCTAGTTCTTCATCCCCTGCTAAGAGTAAAATTGTGTGATGTACAGTATAAAGATTTTTCCTGTTGATCAAAATGGTATTAAGCCTGTAGCTGCGCCTGCGCCTTCCTAGCTGCCTGGTTTTACTATTTCTTAGGCCTCATTTACATGAATGTGATATACGTCCGTGCGACGTGCGTGCTTTTCACGCGGGTCGCACGGACCTATACAAGTCTATGGGGGCATGCAGACAGTCCGTGAATTTTGCTCAGCGTGAGTGCGCTGAAAAAAACTCACGACGTGTTCTAAATTTCTGCGTTTTTCGCGCATCACGCACCCATTGAAGTCAATTGGTTCGTGAAAACCACGAAGGTCGCACGGAAGCACTACCGTGCGAACTGCGTGATTCGCGCAAGAGCTGTCAAACTCTGAATGTAAACAGAAAAGCACCACGTGCTTTTCTGTTTACAAACATGCAAACGGAGTGTCAGAATTTAGAGATGAGCGAACCGAACTTCACCGGGTTCGGCCGAACTCGTTTTGACCGAACCCGGCAAAAAATTTTGCGGTACGCGACGTCAGGAGACAGTCACTGTCCAGGGTGCTGAAAGAGCTAAACTGGTTCAGCACCCTGGACAGTGACTTCCGATCACAATATACATGAACGTGTAAAAAAAAAAAGAAGTTCTGACTTACCGATAACTCCCGGCTTCTTCCTCCAGTCTGACCTCCCGGGATGACAATTCAGTCCAAGCGACAGCTGCAGCCAATCACAGGCCAAGCACAGGCTGCAGCCAATCACAGGCTGCAGCGGTCACATGGACTGCCGCGTCATCCAGGGAGGTGGGGCCGGATGTCAAGAGAGGGACGCGTCACCAAGGCAACGGCCGGGAGACCGGACCGGAGGAAGCAGGAAGTTCTTGGTAAGTATGAACGTCTTTTTTTTATTCACAGGTTGCTGTATATTGTGATCGGAATTCACTGTCAAGGGTGCTGAAAGAGTTACTGCCGATCAGTTAACTCTTTCAGCACCCTGGACAGTGACTGACGTCGACTAGCCTCATCTCTATGATGGCGGCTGCGCGAAAATCACGCAGCCGCGCATCATACACTGATGACACACGGAGCTGTCAAGTGCCTTTTGCACACGCAAAACGCTGCGTTTTTTTGCGTGTGCAAAATGCACACGCTCATGTAAATGAGGCATTAAGGTGCAGTCACACACGGCAGATTTTGTAGCAGAAACTTCTGCAATTAAAAATCAGTTTCATTCTATTGCATGGAAATTGCATGGAAATTGCATAAATCCATGTCTGTGTTTTTAGTTTGTGTGCTGGTGTAGGATTCAGCTGATTCTCCGTGGTTCTGCCGGATGGGTTGCAGAAATAGCAGAACTGGGGAGTAGGCAAGGATCCCGACTTGGTCAGGTTCACATGTATCTGTACACTCCGATCCCGGATACATTATGTAATGAGCTTTGTTCTGGCACAATATTTATTTGCTGAGCTTGGTTCTGGTGCCGTATTTATTTATTGTGCTTGGTTCTGTTATCGTCAGAGGCATAGCTAGGGGTTTAGCACAGGGGGTGGGGGTGAAACACATCTGAGTGGGCCCCAACCCAGTGAGCTACCCAACGCATGTTTACAACTGCAGAGGCACATCCGGCGAGGTCAGGCTTAAAGAGGCTCTGTCCCCAGTTTATAACTTCCCTATATCCTACCTAATCTAATAGGCACTTTGTTGTAGGTAACTACTGTTTTTTGCTGGGTTTTTAAAAAAAACAAAACAAAAAACGTTTATTATTAACCAAGTTATGAACATTTTTCGATCAATGCAAATTTTTTCTAAATGCCCAACTGGGCGTTTCTTTTCTATTCACCAAGTGGGCGTTGTATAGAAAAGTGTACGTCGCTGACCAATCAGCATCATACCCTTCTTTTCATTCCAGCCCAGCTTGATTCACAGCACAGCATGAAGACTGAGCAGATATGGAGGAGATGTCTGTTCAGTCTTCAGGGATGAAGTCACGTCACAGCGTGATATCGCGAGATCACGTTGTGCTGTGAATCAAGCTGGGCAAGAATGAAGAGAAGTGTATGACGCTGACTGGTCAGCATTATACACTTTTCTATACAATGCCCACTTGGTGAAAAAACACCCAATATTAGCATAAATCGTTAAATGTTCACAACTTGATCAATCATAAATATTTACGTAACTTCCATTAGAGTATAGTGCCTCCCCACACAGCATAATGCCCCTATAGTGCCTCCCCACACAGTAAAATGCCCCCATAGTGGCCCTCGCTCAGTGTAATGCCCCCATAGTGGCCCACACAGTATAATTCCTTTATAGCTGCCCCCACACATTATATTGCCTCCATACAGTATAATGGTTCCATAGCTGCCCCCACACAGTATAATGCCCCTATAACTGCCCCCACAAAATTTAATGCCCTCAAAGCTGTCCCCACATCCAGTACAATGCCCCCACAGCCCAGTATAATGCCCCTACATCTAGTACAATGCCCCGACAGCCAGTATAATGCCCCCACAGCCAGTATAATGCGACCACAGCTGCCCCTTACAGCCAATATTATGCCTCCACAGCTGCCCCTCACCACCAGTATATTGCCCCCACAGCCAGTTCCTAATAAAAAAATAAACTAAATACTCACCTAACCCCGTTCCCACGATGAGTGGGGGAGATCCTTCTACTCCTCTGGTCTGTGCTCTGTGTGGCTCGGTGCAGACAGGAGCAATGATGTCACCTCATCACGCATGTTTGTGCCGAGCAGTTCACTGCCGGCATTACACAGTGAATGCTGGGGCAGTGGGCTGAAGGCTCCCTGCTCCAGCATTGGATTCAACAGTTGAAACTAAGACATGCCACTGCTGGGGGACCGGCCCAGCCCTAGCCTGTGAACGAAAGCACACCTGACCTTGTTTGTTTGTGCGAGCAAGAGCACACCTGACCTTGTCTGTCTGTGTAAGTGTTAGCAAGAGCACGACAGACCTTGTCTGCCTGTGTGAGTGTGAATGGACTGAGCTTTGGATTTCAGCCTTTGTATTGCAATGGGCAAAATATACTGCTGATATTTTTTCACAGCATGTGATTGGGATTTTTTTCAAAATCCTATATACTGTACTTGAATGAAACATATTTCTACAACATGTGGGCATAAATTATATAATATTTTTCTTTGTGATGTGTGCTCTATCAGACGCTCACCCTGTGGCAGAGATGGGGTATCATTTCACTGATCCCCTCATTCAGCAGAAAGGCTAGGTACACCCCTGTGTGGATCGCCTCATTCTAATGATCAATGGACGTAGGTCGTATTATGGCTTCGTACAACTTCCAACTACTTGGGGCAACATGGTGGGGTTTTTATGTATGTTCAGTTTGTGTCTGTTTGGGTTTTCCCCAGGAACTCCAGATTCCTCCCACACTCCAAATAACATGCAGATAGTCTAATTGGCATCCCATGAAATTAGTCCAAGTGTGAAAAAAGAACTTTAGATAGTAAGTCCCAATGAGCACAGGGATTAATCACTGAAAACGTAGACATGAGTGCTATAAATCATGCATATTGCATCAAAGGAATCAATTTAGTCTTATTTTACAGCATTACAATTTTTAAATCAGAGGCATGTAATGGGAGTTAATATCTTCCTTATGCAAGAGACCTGTGGGTATGTCACTTATATCTTTGTTCCACCAGATGAGACCTCCAGATGAGGAAGTCACTGCAGTACCATAGGGAGTACCCTCGATTGTACATATTATTTTGATGGTGGCAAAACTATGTTTGTTGAACTGCTGGCTCTGGCCGGACACCCCGACAGTCCCAGGGATAGTCACCCAGATGAAAATGCTCCTAGGCATAGACCGATTAGATACGGAAACTCATAGAGAAAAGGAGAGAGAGCGTTTTTAAAAAAACTGGAAACAATTTATAACACAACTAACTAGACAGGAGATCATAGAATTGGTTTCTCCTTTCGGACATGCGGCTTGGCATGCGAGGGAGACACTGAACGGTTCTCTTGGACTACTCGCAATATGGGGGCTTTATTGACATTAATAGCAGGGGAAAAGAATATAAGTAGTGACGGGGGCCGAACTGGATCTTTCCGAGGGACTGTCAAGATGTCCGAGGGACTCAATTTATAATCTATTGCCAAAAGTAAAAAGTTTATCTTCATGAATTGTATCTGTAATCAAAATTACATGTTATGTATTATTCTTGTCTCCAGGAAACCACCAGAGGCTGCGACCCAAATGTAACATAATAACAAATTGTCTGTACACCATAACCGTTATTTATTTGTGTATTTTATTTGGCAACAACGTTTTTATATTGTATGTTTACAGAAAAATTCTAATAAAAATATGTTTAAAAATAAATAAATATATATGTATCTTTTTGTTTTGTGATGTTGCTGCCTTGTATATACTTTATATGTATACTGTATATGTAATGTATATTGTGCTATACCATGTTGTACAGTGTCACACACTGATTGTTCACCTTGCGTTCTGAGTTATAATCGTGCCCCCTATCCTATCAGAGCAGCTGGTCAACAGGAATGTTAGTTTCCAGGCCCCCAGCTTGTAGAAGGAGGTGCCAGCGTAACCTCGGCCCCAGGAGGAGCCCGCGACTGACGTAAAGTAGGTGTGTGTGGTGTTGCGCTGAAGCGCTGTGCCACAACACTGGTATGAAGTAAAAGAGGGTTGTCTATTTACGTTTTTGTCAGCAGAAGAGGGAGTGTGGTGAGAACACGATAGGGGCCTGAGGAACCTGTTGTTGGCCTGTCAGTATAATAGGCACGAGCTTATCCATTGAGAAGTGTATTGGATTGGGCAACGTACACCTTTGCATGTTTGTAACCATGGGTGGTTGGGAGTAAATTTTGTGAAAGGTAGTAGTAACCTAGCGGTTACGAGGATCCACAGAAGCACTGAGCAAATCTACATGAAGTAGCTGGTTCAACCCTGTGAGATACGCCTAGATGGGTAAAGGCTGTGGCACGGGGAAGTCTCCCAGAGACCCACAGAGGCACTGAAGGATGGCCTAAAGCTGGCAGCAACTACGGGCGCCACCTGACCTTCGGTGGACTTGCGGAGTAATACACAGTCCCACAGCCCCCGAAAGGACCACTCTAACGTGGGCATTAAGTTCTGCAATGTTCAAGTGTTTTGTACCACTAAGTGTGGTTCACTTAACCATGAATCTTATTGTGCCAATCAGCTCAGTACAGATGTAGTTTTATCTCAAGACATTCTTGAGAAAGGTGCTAGATAGAGCCAAATAATTGCATAAACACATCTTTAAATGTTGGCTATATGAGCTAAAACATGTTTCACTGTTGGTTTTTAGGCCTCATGCACACGACCGTAGCCGTGTGCACAGTCCGTGATTATGGCACGGACGGCCCAAGAAGTGTCATCCGTGGGCCGTCCTCAATCACGGACCGTGCACAGACAAGATGTGCATTTACTTTAAGGAGCCCGGACCAGGAATGCAGCCCATAAAATGACTTGTCCTACTTTTTTGCGGTCTGTGCTCTCGGACAATGCACGGACCATTTAAACCACGATTGTGTGCATTGGCCTATAGGATAGAATGTGTCCTATACTATTCGCAATTGTGGATAGTGTGCGGGCGCAAAACTATGGTCGTTAGCATGACGCCTTAGTGATGTGTCATAATTATACTTACATAATATCACAGATGAAGATCCCACGAAGTATTCAGTATTATGTTTATCTTTCATAATTTCAGCAGCTTTTTTGGCAATTCTTTCCTAGTTAAAAAAAAAAATGAGGTTAGGTTTTACTGAAACCTATCATAATAATAACAAATCGTTTTATAGATGTTTATGGAGCAAAGGTACATACATTTGGCAAGTTTATTATTAGAATACCTTTTTTTTACGCTGTAGAATGATGAATGCTGCTGCACTATTCAATACCACAAAAAGCTATTCTATACCATTGTTTTTTGACAATGATAGTGAATAGCAGACGTATGGCACACTTGTGCATACAATTTTGCTTTACATTTTCTTGAGCTTTCCTTATGTAGCATTCCAATTTAAAGAAAACAATGCCTGATCATTGTATAATGAAAAGTTTTGCAACGTTCTAATATTCTTTATGTTATATTCCTCAAACTTCGTTTGCTGTTAGGCTCTGTTCACATCCGCATTGGGGGCTCTGTTAGGGGCCTCCGTCGCAGATCCGGCCAAGTCTACTGGAGATTACCGTAGACAATAGTGCAGCATGCTGCCATATTGTCTCCGGTAAAACGATGGACATCCCGACGGATAGGCGACGGAACCTATTAAAGTCAATGGTACCATTGGTGTCCATCGTGCAACGGAATCATTGCTTCCGTTATTCCCTTGTTCTGCTCCTCTGACGGAGCAGAACAGCGGAATAGCCTGACACTGGTGTGAACATAGCCTTAGTAGGTGGAAACATTCTTATTTACATCCAGGGGTTGACAACTTGAACAGACCTCTTCTAGCCCATTCCTACTTAAAGAAGTGGATACAATTGTATCAAGACTAGAAAATTCTCTGTGGGCTAAACAGCCTGATACATTTTATCTTCATTAATGTAGCACTGTCATATCTCCCAACCATCCTATTTCTCGCGGGATTAACCAGCAAATACACCCTCAAAAGTGGGCTCTACTGTGAGGTTTTATCATGCTCTGGGTGGATCAGGGGGTGGTGATTAATATTGTCCTGTGAATGGAGATTATGTGACAAACTATCAGGGCAGGAAAGAGATGTGCTTCTAAATCACAGAGGATTGCCTAGATCAGATACATTTTTGGTCACCTTTGGCTGTGTTCAGCTGCAAAATCCGCCTTCCATTGTAACTGGATGTCAATGGGAGTCGGATGCTTCTTTTCCCCACTAGAATATTTTTTCAGCTAGCAGACAAAAGAAGCCTTCGGGCAGACTCCGCCCAAACCTCCCATTGAAGTGAATAGGAGTAGGAATTTTCCAGCTGACGGCAGGAATAATTCTGCAGCATATTTGCGGCCGGACCCGTCAAGCAATATCCGCCATGTGAACGTAGTCTTTCAATGCATCAAACCAACAACATGTGCAAGAAGAATGTAATAGCACAGTAAACAATAATTATTTAGGAACCTGTGCAAATCCAGGAAAAAATCTATACCTAGATAACTGTAAAAGGATCATATGACGGTAAACTCATTCAGGTAGATATAATATCACACTGCAGCATCCTTAATGTTGATTAATATGCTTGATCAATAAAATTAGGCATTTACCATTTGTCTATTGGCATTATAAAACCTACGTGATGGTTGTTTATGGAAGCAGTCATCAAGCTTGTCATTATACACACCCTTAATACCAGAATAAGCACTGTGTAGATACTGAGCAAGCAGGAAATGTTGTGAGATTCCTGAAAAATAGTGAATGGAGCTCTGGGCTACAGGCTGCAGTGAGTATTACCTTATTTAATTACTCCTTTCTATCTGAATTCTACTCTTTGGTTGAGTCATGTGACCTCACTCTGCCCTGATAAAATGTACAGCAGTTAATGTGATTGAGAGTCAGCTTCTTCACTTCCTGATTTATGGACTGTACCAAACAGTTTCTCCACAGAGGGTATACAGAAACTTATGTTACTAACTACTGATAAGCAGACACAGGCCCGGCCTTAGGATAGATGACGCCCCGTGCAAAATTATCTTTAGGCGCCCCACCCCATCATAAAAATAATGGCCCATAAAAATATCCCACCAACAGTATAATGCCCTATATAGTGCCCCCACACAGTATAATTCCCCTTTAGTGCCCCCCCATAAAATATTATAATATAACCTCTTCAAGGCCACAGTATTTTGTCCTCTAATTGTGCCCACACAGTATTATGCCCCCTAAGTGCCACACACATTATATTGCCCCCTGTAGTACCCCTACTGTAAAGGATCTGCCAGGCACAACTTCTGTGTATACGCCCATGGGTAATCAGTCTGCACCTGGTTCTATGTCTCTGAGACTGACTCCATCTTCCACCACTCAGGATGGCAGGCTTAGGAGTGGGAGAGCTTATCACAGCCTGGCCAGACGGAGCTAGCTCCCGCCCTCTGTCTATTTATACCTGCCTTTCCTGTTCCTCCTTTGCTTGTGATTCTTCTCGTGTGGTTTCCTGGCCTTGCTGCAGCTTCTAGCTATTTGACCTTGCTTCATACTGACCATGGCTTACTGACTACTCTCCTGCTCTGCGTTTGGTACCTCGTACACTCCTGGTTTGACTCGGCTCGTTCACCTCTCTTGTTGCTCACGGTGTTGCCGTGGGCAACTGCCCCATTTCCTTTTGCTTGTGTCCCCTTGTCTGTTTGTCTGTCGTGCACCTACTGAGCGTAGGGACCGTCGCCCAGTTGTACCCCGTAGGGCGGGTCGTTGCAAGTAGGCAGGGACTGAGTGGTGGGTAGATTAGGGCTCACTGTCTGTTTCCCCACCCCCCTGTCATTACACCTACACAGTATAATTTCTGCTTAGTGGCCCCCAAACAGTATATTGCCAGGGTAGGGGGTCCCCTGGCTGCCACACACAGCCCCCCTGTAGATTGTGGCATACAACCTCCCTGTAGACAGTGCCATAATCCCGCACCTCCTCCTTGTAGATCGAGCCATACAACCCCCACCTCCCCGTTGTAGACATTGCCCCAAACAAAAAAAAAATTGTACTCACCTAGATTCCCACGACGAACTGAGCTGCTCCGCGATGGATCCTTGCGTAGGCCGGCGTTCTCCTGTAGCTTAGTACAGAGTTTCCCAAGACTTTTCGGACTTGAGGCACCACTGGAAAAATTTAATTTCCTCAGGGAACCCCTACCAAAAATTGTTTCGAGAAATACAGAAAACGGCTAAAAACAAGCACTACACTCATAGGGTATGTTCACACAGCGTTTTTTGTAAGGCAAAAAAATCTGCCTCAAAATTCCTTAAGTCATTTTGAGTCAGATTTTGAATTGACAGCGTTGTTTGACTTTTTTGTGTTTTTTTAAGCTGTTGAATCTAATGCAAAAGACACAGGCAAAAAAGCATTCCAAATGAGCACCACAGGTATTTTCTGCCTACTATTAATTTCAATTGGAGCTCAGAGGTGGAAACGACTTGAAGACCATCAGCCCCCCCACTCTCAGTAAAATAATTATAAGCCCGCCACCCACAGTAAAATGACCATCAGCCCCCACTCACAGTAAAATGACCATCAGCCCGCCACTCACAGGTTCCCCCTGTAGATAGTGCCACACAGCCCCACTGTAGATAGTGCCACACAGCCCCCTGTAGATGGTGCCATACAGCCCCCTGGTATGAAGTGCCACACAGCCCCCTGGTATGAAGTGACACACAGCCCCCTGGTAGGAAGTGTCACACAGCCCCCTTGTAGGTAGTGCCACACAACCCAATGGTAACCTAGCGGTTACGAGGATCCACAGCAGCACTGAGCAAATCTAGATGAAGTAGCTGGTGCAGCCCTGTGAGATACGCCTAGATGGGTAAAGGCTGTGGCAGGGGGAAGTCTCCCAGAGACCCACAGAGGCACTGAAGGATGGCCTAAAGCTGGCAGCCACTACGGGCGCCACCTGACCTTCGGTGGACTTGTGTAGTAATACACAGTCCCACAGCCCCAGAAAGGACCACTCTAACGTGGGCATTAAGTTAAGTTCTGCAATGTTCAAGTGTTTTGTACCACTAAGTGTGGTACACTTAACTATGAAGCTTATTGTGCCAATCAGCTCAGTACAGATGTAGTTTTGTCTCAAGACATCCTTGAGAAAGGTGCTAGATAGTGCCACACAGCCCACTGGCAGGTAGTGCCTAACAGCCTCCTGGCAGGTAGTGCCACACAGCCCCTGGCAGGTAGTGCCACACATCCCCCTTGTAGGTAGCACCACACAGCTCACAGCCCCCTTGTAGAAAGTATCTCCCCCTTCTTGTAGATAGTGCCATTGTAGCTCCCTGAAGGAGTGGAATCCCCCTGTGGCCGGGGATTCCGCTCATGGAGTGCTCCGATTAATGTCTTTGTCCATATATGGATAGTGACATCAGGGGCAACCCCTGAAGCGGAATCCCCATCCATAGTGTTGCCGACACTGTAACCGGGGATTCCAGTCCAGGAGAAGCCCCTGTCATCTGTCATCATTTATGGACAGTGACGTCAAGGGCTTCTCCTGGAGTAGAATCCCCGGTCACTGAGTCAGCAACGCTATGGACGGGGATTCCGCTGCAGGAGTTGCCCCTGATGTCACTGTCCATATATGGACAAAGACATCAAGTGCTCCATCGAGGAGCGGAATCCCCGGCGACACTGGGATTCCGCTCCTTCAGGGAGCTACTGTGGTGCTAATAGATAGCAGGGCAGGGAGATACCGCCCTGCTTTGCTATAGTGGTGTCGCTAGTTGCGCTGCCAGCCATGGGGGGGGCCCATCATGCCCAATGTTGCCGCTAGCAGCCGCTAGAGGCGCCACTGTGTAAAGAAGCGCCCGTGCTAAAAGGCGGCTGCTGAGTTGCCGGGCCCGGGCGCTTCTGAAACAAGCATATATGCATTTTTATGTAAATTATATGCAATCTATCAAAATGTTGATACTTACCATTTCATTATGATTTGCAGATTGATTCTGTTTGTATCCATAAGGAAGAAGAATAAGCTGTCCATAGGAGTGAATTGTAAGGTACATAAGCATATTAGATTTGACCTGTTCAAAAAGTTTGACCAGAGCTTTGGTTTCAAGTTCTGAAGCAGCACTTGGGCCACAGAATATTAAGCTATCACAGTCAGTGGATGCTCCAACGCCTAAAGATTAAATAACAGAAAAAAATTAAGAAGAAATATGTGATTATTACCAGTAAAATCTATTTTGTCTTTGTTCATAAGAACCTATAAAATCACATACTTTTCAGGTATTTTAAGTGCATTACTGCGTTTGTCAGTTCCTATAATTTTCAATCAGTTAAAATCCTGTTTGCACTTTGGAAGTGTGCATTAATGCTATATATTTATCTGTATTCCATTTAAAGTGCACAAAGCCTTATGTCCATAGAGGTATCATAAACCTACGTAGTTACCGTATTTTTCAGACTATAGGACGCACCTGACTATAAGACGCACCCAGCTTTTAGACAACAGAAAATAGGAAAAAATGTAATATTAACTTTTACAAAGTACAGTAAAAAATTGTGTAGTACCGTGTTAGCCAGAAACAATATGAAATGTTAAATACTTTTGTGTCAAAAAAGACAAAAGTATAATAGGTATGATACCTTTATTTGCTAACCATAAAAGTTCTATATGCAAGCTTTCAGAGCACAGAGGCCCCTTCTTCAGGCAGTTTACAAATGAATGACTTAGAAAAAAGCTTTTTTCTAAGTCATTCATTTGTAAACTGCCTGAAGAAGGGGCCTCTGTGCTCTGAAAGCTTGCATATAGAACTTTTATGGTTAGCCAATAAAGGTATCATACCTATTATACTTTTGTCTTTTTTGACACAAAAGTATTTAACATTTCATAACTTTTACAAAGAAAGAACTATTGGTTAAAAAAAAATACATATTTGTTCAGTTTCACCACATTCTGAGAGCCATAACTATTTTTCCATCATTTGAGCGGTGTGAGGGCTTTTTACGGGACGAGCTGTAGTTTTTATTAGCAACGTTTTTTTGGTACATACGATTTTTTTTATCACTTTTCATTCTTTTTAGCGCTAAAGGTGACCAAAAGACGATACTGGGGTTTTAAATGTATTTTTTTTTTACACCGTTCACTGTGTGAGTCAAATAATGCTATATTGTAATAGTTTTGGACTTTTACGGATGCAGCGATACTAATTTTTTTATTTTTACATTATGCTTGGGGAAAAATTGGAAAAGTTTTTTTTTTTTTTACTTTTACATTTTGTTTACACTCCTGAAAATGTATCTAACTTTTTTTACACATTTTATTAGTTCCCCTAGGGGACTTAAACCAGCGATCTTTAGATCGCTGGTACAATACAGTGCAATACATGGATGAGTTATGGAAACCGCGTAACTCGCTGAGCTACTCTGTTTCCGCAACTCCCATAGTAGTGAATGCCAGTTACAGAAGCAGCGTAGCATGCTACACTGTTTCCGTAACTACTATTCGGTTCTATGAGAGTTACGGAAACTGCGTAGCTCACCGAGTTACACTGTTTCCGTAACTCGACCGTGTAAGCAGGAAGTGGCCGGAAGCAGTGGCAGATCATCTTTAGGGCGGTTCGGGCGGCCGTCTGGGGCCCAAAGCTCCGCACATGACCGCACGGGCCCCCTCATGCCCGGTGGCGTCGCTAGCACCAGAGGGGGGCCCGGTGCTAGCGGCAGCCACATTCATTTGTATCTGAGGCCACGTTAGGCTTGTAGCCTATAAGGCGCTGGGAAGACTCCCTGCGCAAGCCGGCGTGATGAGGTACTGCATCACGCTGGTCTGCGCATGCGTCTAGTCCAGAGGATTCACATGCGTCCAGCTGGAGCGGCCGCCGCGGGAACGGGGCAAGGGAAGTCAAATACATATTTTTTTTTAGGTGGGGTAGCGCTGTGTATATATTCAAGGAGGGGGGGGACTCCTGGGTGGCCCTACATACAAGGGGGGAGTTCTCCGTTACACCATATACAAGGGGGGAGTGCTGGGTGGCCTTATATACAAGGGGGAGGCTAGCGCTGTGTGGGCCTATATACAAGGGGGAGGGGAGCGCTGTGTGACACTATATACAAAGGGGGGGAGTGCTCTGTTACACTATATATAAGGGGGGAGTTCTCTGTGACACTATATACAAGGGGGGGGAGTTTGCCGTTACACTATATGCAAGGGGGGGAGTGCTGTGTGACCCTATGTACAAGGGGGAGGGGAGCGCTATGTGGCCCTACATACAAGGGGGGAACGCTAAGTCGCTAAGTGGCCCTATATGCAAGGGGGGAGCTCTGTGTGGCCATATATACAAAGGGGGAGTGCTGTGTGACACTATATACAAGGGGGAGCGCTTTGTGACACTATGTACAAGGGGGGCTGTGTATTCACAGCGGTATGTGTGTGGCGCTCTTTACAGGGGGGCTCTGTGGCGCTATTTACAAGAGGAGGAGGGCTGTATGGCGCACTCTACAGGGGGGCTGTATGGCGCTATCTAGGGGGGGCTGTGTGTAACGCTCTCTACGGGGAGGATGTGTGTGGTGCTAGCTATAGGGTGGATGTGTGATATCTACAGGGGGCTGTATGTGGTGCTATCTATGGGGGTGTGTAATATCTACAGGGGCTGTGTGTGGCACTATGTACAGGGGGCTGTGTGTATGTGGTGTTTTACAGTATATGGTATTATTATATTCAGGCGAGCAGTGTTTGGTGCTATTATATTTAGGGGTACAGTATGTGGCACCATGATAATTTTATTTTCGTTTATAGGTGTAGAAATGTTGGAAAAGTGAGGAGCCGAAGACATCTAAGTGGCAAATTCTGCAGATATGGGTCATGGCCGGGAGAAATGAACTCTGGACCGGATGGAGAAGAAAAGAGGAAAAAAATAGTCACCTGTGAGTCACAAGATTTATAGAGAATCTGTCACCTCTCCTGACATTTTTTTTTTATCGGAAATCCTTGTATTTCACAAAAAGTCTTTGTGCAGTCCAGGACTGATAGACTATTCCCCTTGTCAGGAGGATGTGTCCCAGCACAGTGTGATCCTGTCAGTATGTAGGGACACAGCCCTGTGACAAGGGGAATCGTAACACCCACTTGTTAATGTTTGCAATAAAAGGTAGTGTTAAGAATAGTTATGGCGCGGCAGGGCGGCGGTGCGGAAGGGGGCCCAAGTTTGGGTAACAGCCCAGGGCCTATGGTCTACTTAATCCGCCACTGGACGGAAGACAGAGGAGCCGGGTAAGACAGAAAGGGGCTTAGGGGGCCCCGTTCTAGAGATAGATGCGGGTCCCAGAGGTCGCATCTATCTAATATTTATGACATATCATGTGGATATATCATAAATGTCGTTCATGGGAAAACCACTCTAAATACCGCGTCACTATTGACCGCGGCATTTAACTAGTTAAACAGCCAGGAACAGCGCCATCACTGTTCCTAGCCATTGGTGCAGCGCGTCAGAAGCTGACACCTGCAGTGTATGAAGCGGGCTCAGTGAGTGAGCCCACTCCATACATCATCCCCTCCCCGCTCCATGATGTGCCGGCACATCACAGGTCAGGAAGGGGTTAAGTAAGAAGCGGCCGACTATAAGACGCAGAGACTTTTTAGTAAGATTTATTCTTGCTAAAAACGGCATCTTATAGTTCAAAAAATACGGTAAATAGTTGATACACATTGAAAATCTCAAAATATTATGAACAAGGGGACAGAAATAACTGAACTGAGTTCTCTAAGAACACTTGGGTGTAACACATCTGGTCCTGGAGCCTTGTGAACATTTATTTTATTTAACTTCGCTTGGACCATATCTACATTCAGCCAATTCAGTATATTAATTGATGCATTAACAGCACTGGCAACGCCTACATCAGCTGCTCTTTCTTTTGTTGTGTATATATATATATATATATACAGAGCTAAAGAACTCATTTAGTAGCTCTGCCTTGAGACGGCGGCCGTGAACCTCCGCCGTCCCCCACTGTCTGACGGCTGCAACCGCAGGCTCGTGGCCTTCTGCCAGCTTCTCCCTCCTTGGAGACAGCAGCTCGCGCAGCCATCCTGGACTGTGTTATAAGGTGTGCGCATGCGCTCGTTCACGGCCTTAATGGGACAGAGTTCCGTTGTTCTTGACGGAATCAATAGCACAGTTGATTCCGTCAAAATGACAGAACCCTTTCACAACAGTGACAGACGGAATCCATTAGCTAGATTTCTGTCACCATTGAGTTCAATGGTGTGGGAAACGGAAGCTGAGGTTTCCATCTGCTTTCCGTTGAGGGGTTAACCCGACGCAAACCTCCGACGAAACCCCTCAACGGAACATAGACTGTGATGTGAACACAGCCTTACCAAGGTTTTATCGAACAGTTTATATTTATTTCATATTTTCGTAATAGAACATAACTGTAAAATAAACAAATCTATAAATAAACATCTGAAAGTAGAACTTACTGCACCATTGCGCATCAAAATTTCGATTTAGATCCACTCCAAAACAGGTTCCATTACTTTGAGGGGAACGATTCTTTCTCCACAGGCGTTCCTAGTTTGAAGCAATTTTTTTTATTTTTGAAAACCTCAGTTTCATGAAATCCTATTTCTTTCTACTTTAATTGCCCCCTTACATGCATTTTAGATAAAAGTACAAAAGAAGGATAAGTGCTCCTAACAAGAATGACCTGCCCTATACATTGCCATGTGGCCTCCCTGGTAAAGAATACTATGGGTATTAAACACTGGTTTTAAGGGAAGTCACTCATGTAAATTGCAAGCGAAAGTATGCAACGTCATGAGATTCAACATATTTATCAATGTACGAGTCCTCCTTACTGAACATAATTAGAATCCTTCTCCTATTAGGATTCATGTACACAGATATGTTATAGTCCATTAGCTGTCCTGTAATACCAGAAAAGCCTTTTCTCACATGACCAGGTCTGATCTTATCATTGTCTCAAAATGTATGGCTCATGCACAGAGATGTATTATGGCCGTGTGCATAGAGCCTTGCCAAGCATCCAGTCATAATACGGTGAACAAATGTTTTTTTTTAAAGAAAAAAAGAAATATATGTATTTTAAAAAAAGTTAAAAAATAAAAAAACTATTTGTATGCCAAAAAGTAGATAAACACTATAAACTTTGACTGTGAAATAGGTAAAATATAAGTAAAGTATATGATATTAACTTTTTATGATCTAAATTTACTGCTACTACATGTAAATAATGGGTGTGTCATTTATTACATTGAAAGTTTGTCTTTTTATTTAGTAAATCTATCCAGTACACCCAGTATAAATCACGCAAAACAAATTTCAGAATCTTACCGTTGTCCAGGTGTAAACATATCCATCAACATTTAAAACAGGTATAACATAAAAATCAACTTGTTTGAGGAGCTTGTATATTAAAGCATCAGTCTTTTGTCTTGACAAAATCTAAAAAAAAAGAAGGATTAAAAAAAAAAAAAAAAAAAAAGCTAGCGATAGATAGTTACATAGTTCGTACAGTCGAGAAAAGACGTATGCTCATCAAGATAGATAGATAGATAGGCCACCAATTGTATTGCAAATGTCTGAAACTAATTTTCTTTTATCATCATTAGTCATATATACATTGAAATTGCAACACTAAGAAGGAAACGTTTTGGAATTGTGTAAATCACAGGATCGACAGATATGTTAATGATATGCAAATTATAAAAAAATAGAAACAAAAAAATTCCAAACATTTTGGTTTATTTAGTATCGAGTATGAGCGGCATGTTCAGAAATACACACACTTACACACCTTGGCATGTTATCAATTCGGTTATTAATGGTTGTCTGAGGAATGTTATGCTACGCTAAATGCACTTGCCACACAAATCATCATGATTGGCTGCTGGCAGCTCTCTTTGCAATTGCCGACCATTGACATCCTAGATGTGCTCAATGGGAGACGAGTCTGGAGATGCTGCAGGCCATGTTAGCAGGTTTAGGCCACGCAGGCTGCTCACAGTAGCACGAGCAACATGTGGCCTGGCATCCTGTTGGCACCACTGGTTCCACGATCAAATCAATGTAACTCCGAGCTGTTAGCGTACCTGAAATGAATACTAGAGGGGTCTGGCTACTGTACATTATGCCACCCCACACCATAAACTCAGGAGTTGGACCGGTGTGACATTTTCTTGTAAAGGCCTCATCATGGCATTGACCACGTTATCTCAGACCAATCTCTTGCTACCATTGCATGCAAGAAAAAACCTGGACTCATCGCTGAAGAGGGTAGACCTCAATTTCAGCCTCCATTGCTGTCTTGCTTTGCACCATGATAGCCTTTAAGAGTGGTGGTGTGTAGTCAATGGAAGACCTGTAGCTGGATGCGTGGCTTATTGCCAAATGTCTTGCAAACGCATTCTCATGGTTTGTGTCGACACTGGTTGCCACCCTAGGCTTGGGATGTGACGTTCAATTTCACTTGCAGTACAGAATGGATCACTACGCGCCATTCTTCCAAGTAGATGATGCGTCCGTGCAGAGGTTCGCCTCCGGGCACCTCTTGCTCTGAGTACCGTTTGCTGTTGTTCTTCCAATCTCTGGGACATGCAACTTTGAACAGTGCTGACATCTCAGCCTAGGCACGTATAGATCTGCCGTAGTGATAAACCAAGGTCCCTCAGTTCAAGGATTCCAGTTTGCGATAACTGGCACCTTGGCGAACAGGAGTCATCGCACAATCATCCCACAACACTTGATCCTATTTTTGAGGTTTCATGTGGCTAAAATCTTTAGCTTTCAATCTCACGTTTTTGCCCTTCCCACATATGGAGGGGTAGTTGGAAAAGGGAGGATCCTGTAGGGCGCTGCTGCGTGGCTTGTACCAAGTTTTCTCCGCTGCCTTAGGACTGCCTGCGGTTAACTCGATCTCCGCTGTTTTTCTGTATTTTCTTCCGCTGTGGCTCTGCTCCAGGCAGTTATTAGGGTATATGAAGCTGGACGGATCTCTTCACCTCCTCACTGACAGGAAGCCGGGAAACTGATTGATATGCCACAGATTGGAGCTACGTAGGTGCTTGAAATGTGATAATTTGCAGATCTTAGCTACACCTGCTACTTCTTCAATTTGCATAACCTTACGGCTTGCCCTTCTTGGTGTTGCAATTTCAGTGTTGAGGAGTGTATATATCTTAAGAGACAGCAGATGCAATGGCCAGTTTGTCCATCCCGATTAAAATGGCGAAATAACTAATATCAAGTTCCTGCTAAGGGTATGTTCACACAGAGTTTTTTGCAGGTAGAAAATTTTGCCTCAATATTACACATTTTGATCTGCCTGCACGCTGTTTGCCGCATTTTTCGCAGCGTCTTTCGACGTGTTTTTCACCCCCGGCCATTGAGCGCCGATGGGCAAAAACGCTGCAAAATACGCTTTCTCTGCCTCCCATTGATGTCAATGGGAGGTCAGAGACGTAAACGCCCGAAGACAAGGCATGTCGCATCAATGGGAGGCATTTCCGGCCGTTTTTTGGCGCGTTTTCCGACTCGGTTTTCACATAAAAAACCGTGTCAAAAAACTCTGTGTGAACTGGCACTTAGGGCAAAGCCCCACGTGGCGGAATTGCTCTGGAATTCCGCTGTGGACACTCCGCAGCGTTAATCTGCAGCGGACCCGTTTCTCCATTGCCTTCCACTTCTTTTTAGTAGGGTTCGTTTAGACGATGCGGAAAATTCCGCTGCGGAGCATAGGCTGCGGTGCGGAATTTGGTGTCCGCAGCATACAATGGATGTTGCGGACCTGTGGTGGACTGATTGCGGACTCATTTCGGAAGTTCTCCATTGACTTCAATGGAGATTCAAAATTCTGCAATGAAGTCCCCAGATGTAATGTACATGGTTATGTGTGCTGCGGAGCGTATTGGTTTTTTCTTTTCAACAAATTTTATTGAAAGGTTTTACAACAAGGTAAAGGGCATATTTCGAAAAAAACAAATAAATAATATTGAACAAAAAATAAATCTATACACTCAGCAAATTATATTGCAATTATAAAGACAAAGTGTCGAACATTCGTGGTTGCAGTAACAGTAAAAATGCAGGCTCGATATAATAAAAGAAACAGCATAAAGACAAGAGACGAAAAAGGGGGGAGTAGAAGGATTGGGAAGAGTTTAGCGGAAAGCTGGGAAAGGTAAAGGGGGGGTTGTCGGCCAGAAATCTGATATGAAAGAAGTCGTTTGACTTTAATAAGCAGTAATCATAGTGGCAGGCAGGTGAGGGTATGCGTAGCTAATCCAGGGTAGCCAGAGCGACTCAAATCCGGCAACTCTATCTAATAAGATACTTGTAAGTTTTTCGTTCACAAATATCTGGTCTATTCTGGTTTTGACCTCTGTAAAAGTTACTGTACGTTTTTTCCAGGAGTGGGCGATAGTTATTTTTGCAGCCAATAGGATATAAGAGAATAGTCGAAATTGTGCGTTCGTGAGTTCTGGAGGTTTGTAATGGAGAAGAGCTATCCTAGCGTCCCTACGTATAATTATGCCGAATAAACTTTGGGCGAGGCCAAACACCCTACTCCAGAATCGTATAAGCCTTGGGCAGGACCACCAGATGTCCCCCTTTTCATAATATTCAGAGAATCTCTAGTGACTGGTATAGTGCCAAGGGACTGGCGCAGGGCAAATGTGGTGCCTATTTTCAAAAAGGGCTCTAGGTCTTCCCCGGGTAATTATAGACCAGTAAGCTTAACATCCATCGTGGGGAAAATGTTTGAGGGGCTATTGAGGGACTATATACAGGATTATGTGACAATAAATAGCATTATAAGTGACAGCCAGCACGGTTTTACTAAGGACAGAAGTTGTCAAACTAACCTAATCTGTTTTTATGAAGAGGTGAGCAGAAGTCTAGACAGAGGGGCCGCTGTGGATTTAGTGTTTTTGGACTTTGCAAAGGCATTTGACACTGTCCCCCATAGACGCCTAATGGGTAAATTAAGGACTATAGGTTTAGAAAATATAGTTTGTAATTGGATTGAGAATTGGCTCAAGGACCGTATCCAGAGAGTTGTGGTCAATGATTCCTTCTCTGAATGGTCACCGGTTATAAGTGGTGTACCCCAGGGTTCAGTGCTGGGACCACTATTATTCAACTTATTTATTAATGATATAGAGGAAGGGATTAATAGCACTATTTCTATTTTTGCAGATGACACCAAGCTATGTAATATAGTTCAGACTATGGAAGATGTTTGTGAATTGCAGGCAGATTTAAACAAACTAAGTGTTTGGGCGTCCACTTGGCAAATGAAGTTTAACCCCTTCCCGCTCCTTGACATACTATTACGTCATGGCAGCTGTATCGTTCGCGCTCCATGCCGTAATAGTACGTCTCGGGAGTAACGGCCGTTTCGGCCGTCCTCCCGACACATACAGGAGCTGTGACGCTGCTGTCTTGTTCAGCAGCTGTCACAGCTCCTGCAGCGGGGACCGATCGCTGTGTCCCCGCTGATTAACCCCTTAAAAGCCGCGTTCTATAGAGAGCGCGGCTTTTTAGGGGTTAAGCTGCCATCGCCGGCCTGCTACGCGATAGCGGCCGGCGATGGTGACTATGGCAACCGGACACCAAACAATGGCGTCCGGCTATGCCATAGACGGAAGCCTAGTGGGTCCTGACAACGTCAGGACCCACTATGCTTGCTGTCAGTGAGTAGCTGACAGTTCTAATACACTGCACTACGCATGTAGTGCAGTGTATTAGAATAGCGATCAGGGCCTCCTGCCCTCATGTCCCCTAGTGGGACAAAGTAATAAAGTAAAAAAAAAGTTAAAAAAAGATGTGTAAAAATAAGAAAATAAAAGATTTAAAAGTAATAAAAGTAAAAATCCCCCCTTTTCCCTTATCAGTCCTTTATTACTAATAAAAATATATAAACAAACAAATAAACTATACATAATTGGTATCGACGCGTCCGTAACGACCTGAACTACAAAATTATTTCGTTATTTATCCCGCGCGGTGAACGCCGTAAAATAAAATAATAATAAACCGTACCACAATCACAATTCTTTGGTCACTTCACCTCCCAAAAAATGGAATAAAAAGAGATCAAAAAGTCGCATGTACCTAAAAATGGTACTGATCGAAACTACAGTTCGTTACGCAAAAAAAAAGTCCTCGCACGGCTTTATTGATTGAAAAATAAAAACGTTCTGGCTCTTAGAATAAGGTAACACAAAAAGTGAATGATTGTTTACAAAACGTATTTTATTGTGCAAACGCCATAAGACATAAAAAAAAACTATAAACATCTGGTATCGCCGTAATCGTATCGCCCCGCAGAATAAAGTGAAAATGTCATTTATAGCGCACGGTGAACGCTGTAAAAAAAAAAGAATAAAAAAACAATAGTAGAATTGCTGTTTTTTAGTCACCACGCCACCTAAAAATAGAATAAAAACTGATCAAAAAGCTGCATGCACCCCAAGAAAACTACAATGGATTCCTCAAGGGGTCTAGTTTCCAAATTGGGGTCACTTTTGGGGTGTTCCCAATGTTTTGGCACCACAAGACCTCTTCAAACCAGACATGGTGCCTAATAAAAAAGAGGCCTCAAAATCCACTAGGTGCTCCTTTGCTTCGGAGGCCGGCGCTTCCGTCCATTACCGCACTAGGGCCACATGTGGGATATTTCTCTAAACTGCAGAATCTGGGCAATACGTATTAAGTTGCGTTTCTCTGATAAATCCTTTTGTGTTATAAAAAAAATGGTAAAAAGAGGATTTTCTGCCAAAAAAAAAATGTAAATTTCACCTCTACTTTGCTCTAAATTTTTGTGAGACATCTAAAGGGTTCATAAACTTTCTAAATGCTGTTGTGAATACTTTGAGGGGTCTAGTTTCTAAAATGGGGTATTTCATAGGGGTTTCTAATATATGGGCCCCTCAAAGCAACTTCAGAACTGAACTGGAACCTAAAACAATAAATAAATGAGGCAACACTTCGCTTCTTACATTATACTGATAATGAGCCGTGCCCACCCCGAGATTACCCCAGTTTTGACCGTTTGTATAAACGGAGACCCCTATTAGACCGTTCCAGTGCCCGGTTTTCCCAAGCATACACCCCCGAGAAGTGTATTTCTATTGATGAGTCCCTGGTACATTTTAAAGGGAGGGTTCAATTCCGCGAGTACCTGCCGGGTAAGAGGGCAAGGTATTGCGTGAAGATGTATAAGCTGCGAGAGTGCATCAGGGTATACCTACAGGTTTAGGATATATGAAGGGAAGGCCACCCCCAAACCAGACTGCATCCTGGACTACAATAGGTACATGGGAGGGATGGACTTGTAAGATAAAGCCCTGAAGCCCTACAGCGCCATGCTGTGAGGTATAAGAAGCTGGCCATGCACATCATACAGATGGCTTTGTACAATGCGTACGTGCTACGTCGATGTGCAGGCCAGACGGGAACTTTCCTGGAATTTCAAGAGGTGATTATCAAGAACCTAATCTTTAGGGACCAAGAAGGGGGGGGGGCACCCAGTACTTCTGGAAGCGAGGCCACACGCATCGTACCAGGGCAACACTTTCCAGGAGAAGTTCCCCAAACTGGCAAGAAGGGAAAAAGTCAAAAGAGGTGCAGAGTTTGCTATAAGAGGGCGATAACGGATGACACAATATATCAATATGACGCGTGTCCCGAATAACCAGAGCTCTGTATGAAAGAGTGTTTTAAAATTTATCATCCATCCCTTGGTTTATAATTTACCCCAATTTTACTTACCCTGATGCACTCCACACAGCTTATCCCCCCTCGTCTTTCCCCTCTGAGCCCTGCTGTGTGTCCAGGCAGCTGATAACAGCCACATGTAGGGTATTGCCATACCCGGGAGAAACCACATTACAGTTTATGGGGTGTAGGTCTCCGGTCAAAATGCTCACTACACCTCTAGATGAATGCCTTAACGGTGTAGTTTTTAAAACGGGGTCACTTCTTGCGGGTTTCAACTGTACTGGTACCTCAGGGGCTTCTGCATACATGACTTCGCACTCGAAAATCCCCAGTAGGCCAAATGGTGGTCCTTTCCTTCTGAGCCCTCCCATGGGCCCAAACGGCAGTTTATCACAACAAATGGGGTATTGCGGAACTCAGAACAAATTGCGCAACAGAATGGGGTATTTTGTTTCTTGTGAAAATAAGAAATTTTCAGCCAAAACTACATATTATTTGAAAAAAATTATTTTGTTTTCATTCCCAGCCCAATTCAAATAAGTTCTGTGAAAAACTATGGGGTCAAAATGGTCACAACACCCATAAATGAATTCCTTGAGGGGTGTAGTTTCCAAAATGGGGTTATTTGTGGTTGGTTTCTATTGCTTTGATACCTCTGGGGCTCTGCAAATGCGACATGGCACCCGAAAACCAATCCAGCAAAATCTGTACTCCAAAGAACACACAGCGCTCCTTTCCTTCTGAGCCCTCCCATGGGCCCAAACGGCAGTTTATCACCACAAATGGGGTATTGCCGCACTCAGGACAAATTGGGCAACAAAATGGGGTATTTTGTTCCCTGTGAAAATAAGAAATTTTGATCACAAATGACATTTTATTGGAGAAAATGTCATTTTTTTCATTTCAGTGCCCAATTCAAATACGTGCTGTGAAAAAACTGTGCGGTCAAAATGGTAACAACAACCCTAAATGAATTCCTTGAGGGGTGTAGTTTCCAAAATGGGGTCATTATTGGGGGATTCCTACTGTTTTGACACCTCAACACCTCTTCAAACCTGGCATGCTGCCTAAAATATATTCTAATAAAAAGAGGACTCAAAATGCACTAGGTGCTTCTTTGCTTCTAGTGCTTGTGTTTTAGTCCACGAGTGCAGGAGGGCCACATGTAGGACATTTCTAAAAACTGCAGAATCTGGACAATACATATTTAGTAGTGTTTCTCTGGTAAAACCTTCTGTGTTACAGGAAAAAAAATGAATAAAATTTTAATTCAGCAAGAAAAATGAAATTTGCAAATTTCACCTCCACTTTGCTTTAATTCCTGTGAAATGTCTGAAGGGTTAAAAAACTTTCTAAATGCTGTTTTGAATACTTTGAGGGGTCTAGTTTTTAAAATGGGGTGTTTTATCAGGGTTTCTAATACATAGGCCCCTCAAAGCCACTTCAGAACTGAACAGGTACCTTAAAAAAAAGGCTTTTGAAATTTTCTTAAAAATATGAGAAATTGCTGTTTATGTTCTAAGCCTTGTAACGTCCAAGAAAAATAAAAGAATGTTCAAAAAACAATGCAAATCTAAAGTAGAGATATGGGAAATGTGAACTAGTAACTATTTTGGGTGGTATAACCGTCTGTTTTACAAGCAGATGCATTTAAATTCTGAAAAATGCAATTTTTTCAAAATTTTCTCTAAATTTTGCAATTTTTCACCAATAAACACTGAATATATCGACCAAATTTTACCACGAACATGAAGCCCAATGTGTCACGAGAAAACAATCTCAGAATCGCTTGGGTAGGTTTAAGCATTCCGACGTTATTACAACATAAAGTGAAATATGTCAGATTTGAAAAATGGGCTCTGAGCCTTAAGGCCAAAACAAGGCTGCGTCCTTAAGGGGTTAATGTAGATAAATGTAAAGTTATGCATCTGGGTACCAACAACCTGCATGCATCATATGTCCTAGGGGGCGCTACACTGGTGGATTCACTTGTTGAGAAGGATCTGGGTGTACTTGTAAATCATAAACTCAATAACAGCATGCAGTGTCAATCAGCTGCTTCAAAGGCCAGCAGGATATTGTCGTGTATTAAAAGAGGCATGGACTCGCGGGACAGGGATGTAATATTACCACTTTACAAAGCATTAGTGAGGCCTCATCTAGAATATGCAGTTCAGTTCTGGGCTCCAGTTCATAGAAAGGATGCCCTGGAGTTGGAAAAAATACAAAGAAGAGCAACGAAGCTAATAAGGGGCATGGAGAATTTAAGTTATGAGGAAAGATTGAAAGAATTAAACCTATTTAGCCTTGAAAAAAGACGACTAAGGGGGGACATGATTAACTTATATAAATATATTAATGGCACATACAAAAAATATGGTGATATCCTGTTCCTTGTAAAACCCGCTCAAAAAACAAGGGGGCACTCCCTCCGTCTGGAGAAAAAAAGGTTCAAGCTGCAGAGGCGACAAGGCTTCTTTACAGTAAGAACGGTGAATTTATGGAATAGCCTACCGCAGGAGCTGGTCACAGCAGGGACAGTAGATGGCTTTAAAAAAGGGTTAGATAATTTCCTAGAACAAAAAAATATTAGCTCCTATGTGTTGAAATTTTTCCTTCCCTTTTCCCTTCCCTTGGTTGAACTTGATGGACATGTGTCTTTTTTCAGCCGTACTAACTATGTAACTATGTAACTATGTAACTATGTAACTATGTCACCGGGAGTGTGGCAACCACGAAAGCATGAGTCGGGGTAGGTGGGAAAAGCGCGTGCAAGTCGGCTAGGAACCAGATACCACCGCATCATGACTTTATAGGCTGATTCTAAAATATTCATATTAATAGAGCAGTGCGACATTGTATTCCAGATACTGTGCCAATCTGCTGGTTCAAGCGTCACCCCCAGATCCCGGTGCCATCGATGTACATATGTGTGAGGAACAGGTGTGGGATTGTTAAGAAGCCACTTATATAATATTGATATGATCCCCTTAGTGTTAGGGCTAGTTTCGCAGATTCGCTCGAACTGAGAGAAAGAGTCAGAAGCAGTCTTATTATGAATAAGAGAAATAATCCAATTCTTGAGTTGTAGATATCGGAATACTTCGCCATTGGGAATCTGCCGAGAGGTCTGAAGCTCACAGAACGAGAGAATCCGAGAGTGAGTGGGCGTTAGAAGATGATGAACTCTGAGTATACCACTTGACCACCACCATTTAAAAGCAAGATAATTGTCCGCACCTGGGGAGAACAGGGGGTTATGCCACAGCGAAAGGAGAGGAAGGTGCCGCGAGATCAATCTGCTAGAATATTTGACAGAGTCCCATACCGTTAAAATGTGCATAAGTGTGGGGGAAAGATGAGGAGAGCGAAGGGAGGGGGGTACCCAAGGTAATGATTGGATTGGGGTTGGCGACGTCTCCGGAATATCCAGGTACACCCATAAAGGCATATTTACAGAAACATGCAATTTAGTTAAGGACGCTATAATAGCTGCTTGGTAATATTTGGAAATATTCGGAACCCCCAAACCCCCATCGGCCTTTGGCGAGCAAAGTGTAGACCTGGATATTCTAGGACGTGCTCCCCTCCAAATAAAGAAAGAAATCAGGTTCTGAATAAGACGCAAAATGTGTGGTGGGACTTTGATTGGCAGGGTTTGAAACAGGTAGAGGAGCTTTGGAAGGATGGTCATTTTGACTGCAGAGATGCGCCCCATCCAGGATAGATATGTGGATTGCCAGGATGTCATCGAGGATGTTAGAGAGCGGATAAGGGAGGGGTAGTTAGCGGAATACAGCTGATCATAGGAGGGGGTCAAATGAATACCCAGGTAGTTCAATGAATGTCTGGCCCACTGAAAGGGGAAATGGCTTTGTAATGAGTGCATAGTTTGTTGTGTCAGGTTAATATTTAATGCGATGGATTTAGTGGGGTTTATAGCAAGTCCAGATATTGAAGCGAATTCTGATAGAGTTTGCATTAAGTTAGGAAGGGAGATAAGGGGTTGGGAGAGCATAAGTAGCATATCGTCAGCGAAGAGGGACAATTTATGTTGCACGCCCCCCAACTCCAGACCCCTGATGTTCGGATTTTGGCGAATCATCATAGCTAGAGGTTCTAGCGCTAGAATAAATAGAATAGGGGATAGCGGGCATCCTTGTCTGGTGCCCCGTTCAATAGAAAAGGAAGCAGACTGATAATTCGCATAACAAACTTTAGCAGTAGGGTTAGAATATAGGGCGTGCACCCAAGACATAAAATGGCTGCCAAACCCCCACTTCCCCAAGGCAAAATCCATGTAAGACCAGGATATTGTGTCAAAAGCTTTTTGAATGTCAAGTGAAAGGAGCATTGAAGCCACATTTCTCTTACGTGCCTGGTGAACCAGGGATATAACTCTCTTGGTACAATCGCTTGTTTGTCTGCCTGGGACAAAGCCTGCCTGGTCCCCATGTATTATCCCGTCAAGGAAGCGGTTGACTCTAGCCGCCAGAATTTTAGCTAAAATTTTTATATCAGTGTTCAGGAGGGATATTGGTCTATAATTAGTAATTTGAAGGGCGTCCTTTTGGGGTTTAGGAATCATTACAATATGTGCCGTCAGGGTTGGTGCCCGAAGGGTCGTGCCAGTTCGGATAGTGTTAAAGAGTTGGGTTAGATACGGGCTTAGGAGCGGGAAAAGTTTTTTGTAGTATAATGGGGAAAATCCATCTGGACCAGGAGATTTGGAAGGTTTTAACTCCTTGATAGCCGCCTGAACTTCAGTCTCAGATATCTCGGCTTCCAAGGCATCAAGATTGGTGGGGGTGATGCCCGCGTATTGGTTTTTTAACAAGACATTTCTTCATTCTGGCTGGACCTATGTGTATTTCTAGGTCTACAGCCAAACTGAGGAAGTCAATGGGGCTCCCATAATTACGGGTGACTACGTGTGTGCACCCATAATTACGGGTGACTACGTGTGTGCACCCGTAATTATGGGAGCGTTGCTAGGCGACGTCAGTAAATAGTCACTGTCCAGGGTGCTGAAAGAGTTAAGCGATCGGCAGTAACTGTTTCAGCACCCTGGACAGTGACTAGCGATCACAATATACATCAACCTGTAAAAAAAATAGAAGTTCATACTTACCGAGAACTCCCTGCTTCTTTCTCCAGTCCGGCTTCCCAGGATGACGTTTCAGTCTAAGTGACGGCTGCAGCGGTCACATGGACTGCCGCGTCATCCAGGGAGGTCGAAAGAGGGACGCGTCACCAAGACAACGGCCGGTAAGTATGAAATTCTTTTACTTTCACTAGGGAAAGTGCTGTCCCTTCCCTCTATCCTGCACTGATAGAGAGAAGGGAAGTACTTTCACCTCAATACGCAACGGCCAGTCCGCATCAATTTACTGCACATTTTGGGCAGATCCGCAACAGAATCTGCAACACAGATTCTGTGCGGCATTGATGCGGACAGTTGCGGAAGAAATACGCCATGTGGGGCCATGCCCTTAGAGTGATTAGCATCAAATTAAAGTCCTGGTGTCTTTTCTGAAGGTAGGATTTTTATAAACTTAAATTGTAATTTCTTTTTAATCTTTTCATAACTTCATTTTTTAGATTACTATTGTAATATTTATTCCTAGAAACCATTGCAAAATAAATTTTAGGCCGGATTCACACGAGCGTGTGCTTTTTGCGCGCGCAAAAAACGCTGCGTTTTGCACGCGCAAAAGGTCCATAACAGCTCCGTGTGTCAGCAGCGTATGATGCGCGGATGCGTAATTTTCGCGCAGCCGCCATAATTATGACATTCTGTATGTTTGTAAACAGAAAAGCACGTGGTGCTTTTCTGTTTGCATTCAGTTTTTACTGCTGTTGCGCGAATCACGTGCGTCACACCGAAGTGCTTCCGTGTGCTGCGCGTGATTTTCACGCACCCATTGACTTCAATGGGTGCGTGATGCGCGAAAAACGCACAAATATAGGACATGTCGTGAGTTTTACGCAGGGGACACACGCTGCAAGAAAATCACGGACTGTCTGAACGGCCCCATTGACTAACATAGGTCCGTGCGAGGCGCGTGAAAATCATGCGCGTTGCACGGACGTATATCACGTTCGTCTGAATAAGCCCTTATATTTGACAATATAATTATTTTTTTTAAATGGTCCATCCAAATAATATACCTCTCTCATAAACCACTGGCAGTAAGCTACAGCAATCCATTCTCGAGCATGAATTCCACAATCCATAAATATAGCTTTCTTTGTCTTATTTGAGGGCCATCCAATCTGTAAAATATAAAATGTTAAAGTGTACAAATATATAATTAACCCTTTTATGACCAAGGGTCATTGATGCCCCGTTGTCCAAGTCAAATTTTCCATTTCTGATATGCACTTCTTTAAACAATAATATCTTTGCAACCGTTTTGAATATCACAACTATTTTTACTTTGTTTTCTTTACAAGACTTTTGAGGCTTTCATTTTCTAGATTACTTTAATTAATTCCATGTTTTTAATTTGTATTATGAGCAAACAAATCACCAAAAATGTGAAAAGAGAGTTTTGGCGCTATTTTTTTACGCAGAAACCGTGTCGAAAACCGCGCTAAAAAACATCCGAAAACAGCATTTATTGATTTCAATGGTAGGGGACGCGTTTTTTTCTCGCCAGCGGAAAAAAAAGCTTGCGGGTAAACAAGCGGGAAAAAAAGGAACATGACCTATCTTGAGGCATTTTCCGCCTCAAAAACCCCATTGAAATCAATGGTAGACCGAAAAAAATGCCACAAACGGTAGCAGCGTTTTTTGACACGTTATTTTTCCTTTGCCTTTTGAGGAAAGAGTTAAAAAAATGCCTCCAAAAAAAGCGGCTGAAAACGAGTCAAAAAACGCATATGGTGCAAAAAAAACTGAGCTGATTTTTTTTTCCAGGCAGAATTTTTGCCTGCAAAAAACTTGTGTGAACTAGGCCTTAGTCTTCTCCTACCTGGATCACTGTGAGGGGAGAGTGAAGCGAGCTATAAGTCTATATTCACACTACGTAAAAAAAGGGCAGTTAACTACGGATCAACTGTCAGATTTTCATGGTTGTTTTGCATGAGGTGTCTCAAAATTTGAATACATCTCCCGGCCGTCTGACCGTTTTTAACCGCCATTTGCCATCCATTTTTCATGGCCGTTAAAAAAAATGGATGAATCTTATTTGTTAGGGTTTTTTTTCCCAACCCCCTGAAAACCCCACAGTGCCCATGTAGATAGTGCCGCAATGCCCCTGAAGGTAGTGCCAGATTGTCCAGTGTAAATAGTGCCAGTGCCCACATAGATAGTGTCCACTGTAGATAGTGCCACAGTGCCCACATAGTGCCACAGTTCACACTGTAGATAGTGCCCACATAAAGCTACAGTTCCCAATGTAGATTGTGCCTACATAGTGCCACACACAGTGCCCATGTAGATAGTGCCACATTGTACCCTGTAGGTTGTGCCCATATAGTGCCACAGTGCCCATGTAGATAGTGCCACACCCCCTGTATATAGCACCCCCCTAGATAGCACCACACCCCCTGTCTGTAGATAGTGCCACCCCCTGTAGATAGCACCATCCCCCCTGAATATTGCACTATCCTCATGCAGATAGCACTATCCCCCTGTAGATAGCACTAACCCCCTGTAGATAGCACTATCCCCCTGTAGATAGCACTATCCGCCTGTAGATAGATAGCATCATCTCCCTGTAGAAAGCACCATTCCCCCCTGCAGATTGCGTTCCAAGCTGCCAACATTTATATATGTGACAACTGCACCGGGCATCGGCAGTTGGAACATATATAGCCATATGGCTGTCGTGAAGGGGTTAATACATACTTAGGTTATACTAAGTTCGGTTTTTTTGCGATATCAAATGACTTTTTCATCAGTTACAAAATCTAGAGTAGGGAAAGACTGTACTTAAATAGTGAGGGTGCAGCATTAAAGAGAAGATACTTTAAATATGTAGAAAAAGAAGGGGGAAAAGCTCTTAACCCCTTCCCGACATCCGCCGTATATACAGTGAAGGAAATAAGTATTTGATCCCTTGCTGATTTTGTAAGTTTGCCAACTGTCAAAGATATGAACAGTCTAGAATTTTTAGGCTAGGTTAATTTTACCAGTGAGAGATAGGTTATATTAAAAAAAAACAGAAAATCACATTGTCAAAATTATATATATTTATTTGCATTGTGCACAGAGAAATAAGTATTTGATCCCTTTGGCAAACAAGACTTAATACTTGGTGGCAAAACCCTTGTTGGCAAGCACAGCAGTCAGACGTTTTTTGTAGTTGATGATGAGGTTTGCACACATGTTAGATGGAATTTTGGCCCACTCCTCTTTGCAGATCATCTGTAAATCATTAAGATTTCGAGGCTGTCGCTTGGCAACTCGGATCTTCAGCTCCCTCCATAAATTTTCGATGGGATTAAGGTCTGGAGACTGGCTAGGCCACTCCATGACCTTAATGTGCTTCTTTTTGAGCCACTCCTTTGTTGCCTTGGCTGTATGTTTCGGGTCATTGTCGTGCTGGAAGACCCAGCCATGAGCCATTTTTAATGTCCTGGTGGAGGGAAGGAGGTTGTCACTCAGGATTTGACGGTACATGGCTCCATCCATTCTCCCATTGATGCGGTGAAGTAGTCCTGTGCCCTTAGCAGAGAAACACCCCCAAAACATAATGTTTCCACCTCCATGCTTGACAGTGGGGACAGTGTTCTTTGGGTCATAGGCAGCATTTCTCTTCCTCCAAACACGGCGAGTTGAGTTAATGCCAAAGAGCTCAATTTTAGTCTCATCTGACCACAGCACCTTCTCCCAATCACTCTCAGAATAATCCAGATGTTCATTTGCAAACTTCAGACGGGCCTGTACATGTGCCTTCTTGAGCAGGGGGACCTTGCGGGCACTGCAGGATTTTAATCCATTTCGGCGTAATGTGTTACCAATGGTTTTCTTGGTGACTGTGGTCCCAGCTGCCTTGAGATCATTAACAAGTTCCGCCCGTGTAGTTTTCGGCTGAGCTCTCATCTTCTTCAGGATCGAGGATACCCCACGAGGTGAGATTTTGCATGGAGCCCCAGATCGATGTCGATTGACAGTCATTTTGGATGTCTTCCATTTTCTTACTATTGCACCAACAGTTGTCTCCTTCTCACCCAGCGTCTTACTTATGGCTTTGTAGCCCATTCCAGTCTTGTGCAGGTCTATGATCTTGTCCCTGACATCCTTAGAAAGCCCATGTTGTAGAGGTTAGAGTCAGACTGATTAATTGAGTCTGTGGTCAGGAGTCTTTTATACAGGTGACCATTTAAGACAGCTGTCTTTAATGCAGGCACCAAGTTGATTTGGAGCGTGTAACTGGTCTGGAGGAGGCTGAACTCTTAATGGTTGGTAGGGGATCAAATACTTATTTCTCTGTGCACAATGCAAATAAATATATATAATTTTGACAATGTGATTTTCTGTTTTTTTTTTCTCTCACTGGTAAAATTAACCTAGCCTAAAAATTCTAGACTGTTCATGTCTTTGACAGTGGGCAAACTTACAAAATCAGCAAGGGATCAAATTCTTATTTCCTTCACTGTATACGGCGCTGTCGGGAGGTGCTTCCCGCAAAGCGCCGTATAGGTACTGCGTAACGTGAAACGGTCATCGGTGCTAATTGCACCGTGATAAAGTAAAGATGGCTGCTGTCCCTGACAGCAGGCCATCTCTACTACTCGCCCAGGGTGCCGTTTCGGCCCCCCCGCATCGGCGATCGCTGCTATTGGTCAGTCAATTCTGAACGGCCAATAGCAGTCATTTTTGTTAAAACTGTGCACTGGAGTCACAGGGCACAGTTAGACAGTGGCGATTGGTGCTGTCTAAGACAACACCCATCACCACCAACGTCACCTAGGGAGGTGGCAGTGATGCCACCTCTAGGAGTGCTCTGATTGGTCGGTCTGTAATGACCGCCAATCAGAGCACCAGGGGGGGGGTTTTGAACATCGAGACAGCTCTGCACTCCGCCATTCCAGTTTGAGGCAGCGTGCAGAGCGGTTGAGAGACTGTCTGCTGTGGCTTTGCTGGGATTTGTAGTGCGATCTGCGCTACTTTGTATAAAAAAGTGCCCTATATGCTACTTCTGTCTGATCATCAGTCTTTTTTTGTTGTTGTGATCAGACAGATTTTTTTTGCCCTTTCCCTGTCCTTGGGCCTGTCCTTGTCCCTGTCCCAGTCCACCCCCTCCCTGTCCTAAACTATGACCCCCCTTTCCCACCCCACCCCCTCCCTGTCCGAGTCCTGTGCCCACTGAGCGCTGATCAGTGACCACCATCACTGATCAGAATCTGTGCTCAATTTTTGGCGCTGGATTTTTTTTTTCTAATTTGCACCATCTCCCTGTGTGCGCCCTGCGGCCATGAAGTGCTGGTTAGTGACCGTCATCACTGATCAGCATCCGTGTTTTTTTTTTCCGCAGGTTCTTTCTTTGTGCCTTTTTTCGCCCACACCAATTACCTGTGTGTGTCCTGTGACCGCTGAGGGCTGATCAGTGACCGCCATTACTGATCGGCATTTGTGCTCAACTTTTGGTCCAGGAATTTTTTATTTTTGTCATTTTTTTCCAATTATAAATTTTCACCATCTACCTGTGTGCACCCTGCGGCCACAGACTGCTGATTAGTTATCAGCATCTGTGGTAATTTGTTGATGCAGGTTTTTTTAGGTCTTTTTTTCACCTAAAATTTTAAATATAATAGTAGTTAGGTGTAGCTAGTAGGTAGAGAGTTAGGGTAGCATACGCCAGCGTTAGAAACGTTCATTTAGTTTTAGATCTAGATAAATATATCTAGCAACTTTTTTTTTAGTAGAAATTTACCGTAGTTCAGTTAGACTACAGGTTTTTTTTAGTAATAGATAGCGTCAGTTTTTTTCCTTTTCTTCTCTTCTCTTTTTAAAAAAAATAAATTCTTATCATCTAATTTCTGTTCACTATACATGTGTAAAAACACTACACACACACACACACACACACACACACACACACACACACACACACACACACACACACCCCTGTGTAAAAATAAAAGTTGATTACACGTGTAAAAACACCACACAACCCCCGTAATAAATGAAAATGTCTCAATCGGCCAGCGAGGGAGACGAGGAATATGCCCCACTCCTTTTAGTTTCCTCCTCTTCCTCCTCCTCCAGTGATGAGGAACCCTCCCAAAGGCGATCCAGGAGAGCAGCTGAGGCAACCCCTATGATTGATCCCATGTGGACTCTACTCCCCGAAAATTATGAGGATCAAATTCCTGATTTTATAGGCAGCTCAGGAATTCAGTTTGAGACTGAAGGCCTCACAGAAATTGACTTTTTCAAGGTCTTTTTCTCTGAGGAGTTTGTTAATTTAATGGTGGCCCAGACTAATCTGTACGCCCAACAATTTTTAACCCAAAACCCCACTTCATCATATGTTAAGTGGACCCCAGTAGATGCAGCGAAGATGATGACATTTTGGGGCCTTGTGCTGCATATGGGACTAGTGAGGAAGCCAGAGGTTAGGCAATACTGGAGTGCGGATATTTTGTACAACACCCCAATTTACCGTATGGCCATGTACCAGACTCGCTTTGAAGCGATTTTAAAATTCTTGCATTATAATGATAATGCACAGTGCCCGCCCCAGGATGACTCCACATTTGACCGTCTATTTAAAATCTGGCCACTCATTGATAATTTCTGCACCAAATTTTCACAAGTGTACACCCCCGATAAATATATTTCCATAGACGAGTCCCTTGTTCATTTTAAGGGGAGGCTTAAATTCCACCAATACCTGCCCAATAAGAGGGCAAGGTATGGAATTAAATTGTACAAACTGTGTGAGAGTACATCTGGGTATACACACAGGTTTAGGGTTTACGAAGGGAAGGACTCTATTATTGAACCCCAAGAATGCCCCCCCGTCCTGGGAGTTAGTGGGAAAATAGTGTGGGATTTAATACACCCATTGCTGGACAAGGGTTATCACCTTTACGTGGATAACTTCTATACCAGCATCCCACTATTTAGGTGCCTTTCTGCCAGAAGTACTGTAGCATGCGGTACTGTGCACAAAAATCAGAGAGGCCTCCCTAAAACACTGCTTAGCCAAAGCCTCAAAAGAGGTGAGAGCAGGGAACTATGCAGCGAGAACATGATGTTCGTCAAATATAAGGACAAGAGGGATGTCCTTATATTGACCACAACTGATGGCAGCGGCAGCACCCCTGTCCCTGAACGAGGTACCACCACAGTGACCCAGAAGCCAAATTGCATCCTGGGCTACAATAAGTACATGGGCAGGGTTGATCTCTCTGATCAAGTACTGAAGCCTTATAGTGCCCTACGGAAAACAAAGACTTGGTACAAAAAGCTGGCCGTGCACATTATACAGATGGCATTGTATAACGCCTACATACTATCCCGATGTGCAGGCCGGACAGGGACATTCCTTAACTTTCAAGAGGTGGTGATCAAGGCACTTCTATTTGGGAACCAGGCAGGGAAGGGCCCAAGCACATCTGCTGGTAGCGATGGTCCATGTATTGTACCAGGGCAACATTTCCCCAATGAAGTGCCCCAAATTGCAAAGAAGGGAAGGACACAAAAAAGTTGCAGAGAGTGTTCCAAAAGTGGAATAAGAAAAGACACTATTTACCACTGTGAAACCTGCCCCGAAAAACCAGGCCTGCTTGAAGGATTGCTTCAAAGAGTACCATACATCCATAAATTTGTAATTTCATGCTTCATTAACCCCTTTATTATACCAAAAGCAACATTGCGTCCACACACATATCCAGCTACATGCTAGTTCCAAAAGTCAAATGGAGCTTCTGAGCCCTGCCGTGTGTCCAAATAGCCGTTAATGACCACATGCGGGGTACTGTTTTACTCTGGAGAAATTGCTTTACAAATGTTGTGGCGCTTTTTCTCCTTTTGTCCTCGTGGAAATGAGAAAAAATTAGCTAAACCTAAATTTTCTTTGAAAAAATGTCGATTTTCATTTTCACGGCCTAATTCCAAAAATTTCTGCAAAAAAACTGTGGGGTCAAAATTCTCACTACACACCTAGATAATTTCCTCAAGGGGTGTAGTTTCCAAAATAGGGTCACTTTTATAAGGTTTGCTCTAGTTTGGCCCCTCAGGTTCTTTGCACATGTGACATGGCCTCCCAAAACCATCTCTGTCAAATTTGAGCTTCAAATGGCGCTCTTTCCCTTCTGAGCCCTGCCGTGTGTCCAAACAGCCATTTATGACCACATGTGGGGTATTGTTTTGCTCGGGAGAAATAGCTTTACAAATTTTGTGGTGCTTTTTCTCCTTTAGTTCTCGTGAAAATGAGAAAAAATTATCTAAACCTACATTTTGTTTGAAAAAATTTTGATTTTCAAGTTCACAGCCTACTAAAAATAATTTCTGCAAAAAACCTGTGGGGTCAAAATGCTCACTATACCCCTAGATAATTTCCTCAAGGGGTGTAGTTTTCAAAATGGGGTCACTTGTGGGGGGTTTCTACTGTTTTGGCCCCTCAGGGGCTTTGAAAATGCGACATGGCCTCTGCAAACTATTCCTGCTAAATTTGAACTCCAAAAGTCAAATGGCGCTCTTCTGAGCACTGCCATGTGTCCAAACAGCCGTTTATGACCACATGTGAGGTACTCTTTTACTCGGGAGAAATTGCTTTACAAATATTGTGGAGCTTTTTCTCTTTTAGTTTTCGTGGAATTGAGAAAAAATAAGCTAAATGTACATTTTCTTTGAAAATATGTAGATTTTAATTTTCACGGCTTACTTCCAAAAATGTTGGAAAAAAACCTGTGGGGTCAAAATGCTCACTATACACCTAGATAATTTCCTCAAGGGGTTTAGTTTCCAAAATGGGGTCACTTGTGGGGGTTTACACAGTTTTGGCACCCCAGGAGCTTTGCAAATACGACATGGCCTCTGCAAACTATTCCTGCTAAATATGAGCTCCAAAAGCCAAATGGCTCTCTTTCCGTTCTAAGCCCTGCCGTGTGTCCAAACAGCCATTTATGACCACATTTGGGGTATTGTTTTACTCAGGAGAAATTGCTTTACAAATGTTGTGGAGCTTCTTCTTCTTTAGTCCTCGTGGAAATGAGAAAAAATTAGCTAAACCTACAGTTTCTTTGAAAAAATGTAGATTTTCATTTTCACGGCCTACTTCCAATAATTTCTTCAAAAAACCTGTGGGGTCAAAATGCTCACTATACACCTAGATAATTTCCTCAAGGGGTTTAGTTTCCAAAATGGGGTCACTTGTGGGGGTTTCCACAGTTTTGGCACCCCAGGAGCTTTGCAAATACGACATGGCCTCTGCAAACTATTCCTGCTAAATATGAGCTCCAAAAGCCAAATGGCTCTCTTTCCCTTCTAAGCCCTGCCGTGTGTCCAAACAGCCATTTATGACCACATTTGGGGTATTATTTTACTCAGGAGAAATTGCTTTACAAATGTTGTGGAGCTTCTTCTTCTTTAGTCCTCGTGGAAATGAGAAAAAATTAGCTAAACCTACAGTTTCTTTGAAAAAATGTAGATTTTCATTTTCACGGCCTACTTCCAATAATTTCTTCAAAAAACCTGTGGGGTCAAAATGCTCACTATACCCCTAGATAATTTCCTCAAGGGGTGTAGTTTCCAAAATAGTGCCACTTGTGTGGGGTTTCCACTGTTTTGGCACCGCAAGAGCCCTGCAAACTTGACATGGTGCCTAAAATATTTTCTAATAAAAAGGAGGCCCTCAAAATCCACTAGGTGCACCTTTGCTCCTGAGGCCTGTGCTTCAATCCATAAGCACACTAGGGTCACATGTGGGATATTTTCTAAAACTGCAGAATCTGGGCAATAAATATTGAGTTGCATTTATCTGGTAAAACCTTCTGTGTTACAAAAAAAATGGATTAAAAATGAATTTCTGCAAAAAAAAATTAAATTTGTAAATTTCACCTCTACTTTGCTTTAATTCCTGTGAAACGTCTAAAGGGTTAAGAAACTTTCTAAATGCTGTTTTGAATACTTTGAGGGGTGAAGTTTTTAAAATGGGGTGACTTTTTGGGGTTTCTAATATATAAGGCCCTCAAAACCACTTCACAACTGAACTGGCTCCTGTAAAAATAGACTTTTGAAATTTTCTTAAAAATTTGAGAAATTGCTGCTGAACTGGACTAAAAAAACCACTGGCCTCAGAAGCAAAAGAGCACCTAGTGGACTTTAAGGCCCCCTTTTTTTTGGGGAATATATTTTAGGCACCATGTCAGGTTTGAAGAGGTCGTGTGGTGCCAAAACAGTGGAAACCCCCCCAAAAGTGACTCAATTTTGGAAACTACACTTTTCAAGGAATTTTTCTAGGGGTATAGTTAGCATTTTGACCCCACAGGTTTTTTTGCAGAATTTAGTGGAATTAGGCTGTGAAAATAAATATCAACATTTTTTCCACTAAAATGTTGCATTTTTTTTATTTTCACAAGGGACAAAGGAGAAAAAGCCCCCCAAAATTTGTAAAGAAATTTCTCCCGAGTATGGCAATACCCCACTTATGGTCATTAATGTTGTTTTTTTCATTAGAAATTAATTAACCCTTTGAGGACTGATCCATTTTTTGCTTTTTCATTTTAGTTTTTCACTCTCCGCATTCCAAGAGCCATTACTTTTTTATTTTTCCATCAATAGGGCAGTGTGAGGGCGTATTTTTTGCAGGAGGAGTTGTAGTTTCTATTGACACCACTTAAACTACCATATATTGTACTGGAAAACTTTGGTTCCTCCAGTGTTTTTTGAGTTTTATTTTTACTGCTTTCACGTGCGGTAAAACCAGCAACTTAACTTTCTTATGCTACTCAATACAATTAGGCCTCGTTTACACGAGCGTGATAGACGTACGCACCTATATTACTCTATGGGGGCATGTAGACAGTCCGTGAGTTTTGCTCAGCGTGAGTCCGCTGAAAAAAACTCACGACATGTCCTATCTTTGTGTGCTGTTCGCGCATCACGCACCCATTGAAGTCAATGGGTGCGTGAAAACCACGCATGCCGTATGGAAGCACTTCCGTGCGAACTGCGTGATTCGCGCAACAGCTGTCAAACTCTGAATGTAAACAGAAAAGCACCAAGTGCTTTTCTGTTTACAAACATCCAAACGGAGTGTGATAATGATGGCGGCTGCGAGAAAATCTTGCAGCCGCGCATCATACGCTGATAACACACGGAGCTGTTAAGTGCCTTTTGCGCACGCAAAACGCAGCATTTTTTGCGTGCGCAAAACGCTCACGCTCGTGTAAATCAGGCCTTACAGGGATACCAAATTGATATAGTTTTTTTTATATTTTACTACTTTTACCAAGCAAAAAGTATTTGTTAAAAAAATAATTGTTTTGTTTCCCCACATTCCGAGAGCCATAAGTTTTTTATTTTTTGGTAGATTGAGCGGTGTGATAGCTTATTTTTGACTAGACAAGCTGAAGTTTTTATTGGTTTCATTTTTTGGTTCACATATCTTTTTGATTCCTCTTTATTAAAAAATTTTTGAGAGCTAAGGTAACCAAAGAAACAGATATTTATTTTTTTTTAATTCACCTTCACTGTGCGCTATAAATGACATCTTAATTTATTCTGCTGGTGGATATGATTACGGCGATACTATATGTATATAGTTTTGCAGCACTTGCACAATAAAATCACTTTTTTAAAAAATAATTTATTTTTTGTCTCACCATATTCGGAGAGCCATAACTTTTGATTTTTCAGTCAAAAAAGCTGTGTAAGGGCTTATTTTGAGGAAGGGGTTGTAGTTTTTATTGGTAATATTTTGGGGTACATGCAACTTTTTGATCAGCTTTTATTCTATATTTTGGGAGGGGGGTGACCAAAAAGTAGCGATTCTGGCATTGTTTTTCATTTAAATTTTTTTGCGGTGTTCACCCTGCGAAAAAAAGAACATTATAGTTTTATAGTTTGGATCGCTACAAACGCGGTGATACCAAATATGTGTACTTTTTTTTAACATTTACATTTTCTCCCTATAATAAAAGACTTATTAAAAAGGAAAAAAGCAGTTTTTTGTTTTTTAACGTATAACATTTTTACACTTTCTTAAAACATTTTTATCAACTTTTTTTTTTGTGCCACTAAGAGACTTCAAGACCTGATCGCTGCTATAATACATTACACTACCTATGTAGTGTAATTTATTATAACTGTCAGTGGGATGCGGACAGTCACGCTAATAGGAAACCTATCAGGACCAGCCGGAGGCTGGTCCTCATAGGCTGCCATACATGGCACACCCGGAGGCCATTGTCTGGCCTCAGGTTCTCATGCCAACCATCGGCACACCCGCGATCGCATCGTGGGGGGTGCCAATGTGCTACAAAGCCCTTAAATTAGGTGATCGCAATCAATCGCGGCATCTAAGGGGTTAATTGCCAAAATCAGTGGCGATGGACCACTGGCCGGCAACATTGGAGTCTCAGCTGACCTCCAGATTCACGGTGCACACTGCCACGTCAAGAAACTTCCCATGAACCTTCCCGCAAGGATGTACAGTTGCCTCGTCGTGCGGGTAGGGGTTAATTCCTCACAGTTTTCAAGATCTCTGCTTTTTGTTATTCAGTAGGTTCATTTTTTTTTAAATTTACATTTTTATTACGTTTTCAACATAACAACAAAACAGTTAAAAAGCAAAAAAAAAAAAGAACAAGAAAGATGAAAAATTAGACATTTGCACTATATAATCCATCAGAAGAAAGGAAAAACAAAAACAATTCCATCTGTTGTCAGCAGATTAGTGTAAAATTGTAATATTTAGAGTACAAATACATTAGAAATAACAAATAAACAAGTCTCAGCTTCTTCGACTATAAGTAGTAATTTTAACAAAGAGAAAGAAAAGCCGCCGTGTTACCTTCTTTCAAAAGAGAAAAAAAAAACTATGGAAGTCTGATACAGAAGTTTTCCCCCTACCGCATTTCCATCCCACATTTGGTTTATACAGAAAGGTTTAGAAAATGGAAGATGAAACTATAGCCATACGTTGCCCCCCCGAACTACCAATGCCCATGTTACGAGGGGGAAGTGGGGGAAGGAGTCCTGCACACCCTATATTCTGACCATAGGGCCCATTGCATACGAAAGGTATTGAAAGTATTTAAACGTATTGCTACCATCTTCTCCATAACATAGTCAAAGTGTACTAGGTTACTTAGTTCCGTTATTGTGATCGGATCTGAAGACTTCCAAGACCTAGCTATCAATAATCTGGCAGCCAAGATTACATGGCCAACAATCCACCGAAACTCTATAGGGATTTCAACAAGGCCAATAAAACATAGTACCAGAGCTGGGGATGGAGAGATCCTGAAATGTACAATAGAATAAATAAATGTAAAGGTTAATTTCCAAAACTTGGATACTAGAGGGCAAGTCCACCATACATGCATATAACTACCTATTATTCCGCAACCCCTCCAACATGACGGAGAATAATTAACATTAAATTTAGCAATTTGCAGAGGGGTTCTATACCACCTAAGTAGTATTTTTTGCGCTATTTCTATGTGGCTAGCACCCCTTGAAATCCTGGAGGCCCAATGTATAGCAGAGTACCATTCACTTAGTGGGATTGCCAGCTTTAAATCTAGTTCCGAATGCAACAAATACCCAGGCTTAACTAGCGACTGAGATCGGGAAATTTCAGAATAAAGCAAAGAGATCCCTTTTGATTTTGACGATGCTAAGACAAATATCTTGTGTGCCCTAATAGGGAAAACTGGGGAATCAACAGAACTTGACTGTAAAATATGGCGAATTTGAAAATATTTAAACAGATCATGTTTGGGAATGTGGTAACTATCTACCAAGTTATGAAAAGGTATTAGTGCATCTCCATCATACAATGACCCAATGTCACATATTCAGTAGGTTCATGATTGTGTAATAGAGACACAGGTGCTAGGATCATCAAAAGGCACAGATCTGATACAAATACTGTAATTAGAGATGACCGAACCGGGACAACCGAACCCGGTTTCGGTCCGAACATCGTGAAAAGTTTGGTTCGCAGCGAATCCGAACTTCACCGGGTTCGGCCAAACACGTTTTGACCGAACCCGGCTTATGAGTCACTGATTTTCCGGTACGCGACGTCAGGAGATAGTCACTGTCCAGGGTGCTGAAAGAGTTAAGCGATCGGCAGTAACTGTTTCAGCACCCTGGACAGTGACTTCCGATCACAATATACATCAACGTGTAAAAAAAAATAGAAGTTCCTACTTACCGATAACTCTGTGCTTCTTCCTCCAGTCCGACCTCCCGGGATGACGATTCAGTCCAAGTGACCGCTGCAGCCAATCACAGGCCAATCACAGGCTGCAGCCAATCACAGGCCAATCCCAGGCTGCAGCGGTCACATGGACTGCCGCGTCATCCAGGGAGGTCGGGCTGGATGGCGAAAGAGGGACGCGTCACCAAGGCAACGGTGACGCGTCCCTCTCTTGACATCCAGCCCGACATCCCTGGATGACGCGACAGTCCATGTGACCGCTGCAGCATGTGATTGGCCTGTGATTGGCTGCAGCGGTCACATTGGCTGAAACGTCATCCAGGGATGTCGGGCCGGATGTCGAGAGGGACCCGTCAGCAAGGCAACGGCCGGGAGGCCGGACTGGAGGAAGAAGCAGGAAGTTCTCAGTAAGTACGAACGTCTTTCTTTTTTTTTTTTTACAGGTTGCTCTATATTGTGATCGGAATTCACTGTCCAGGGTGCTAAAAGAGTTACTGCCGATCAGTTAACTCTTTCAGCACCCTGGACAGTGACTATTTACTGACGTCGCCTAGCAACGCTGCCGTAATGCACACATGTAGCCACCCGTCATTACGGGAGCTCCATACACGATTTTTATGGGCTTTCTTGAATTACAGGTTCGGTCCGAACTAGTTCGGTCCAAATCGAACTTTTTCAAGAAATTCGGCGAACCAGCCGAACCTAACTTATCATAAGTTCGCTCATCTCTAACTGTAATGAGCTGTGCACCTGTCTGTTCATCACATGACTATAGACTGAATTTTATCTACTGGAAGTAAACAATGAATGTTCCTACTGAATACCAACAAGCAGAGATCTTGAAAACAGTGAGGAATTAATAAAGAAAGTATATTCGAAAATTGTATAACTTTTCATTATACAAAAAAATAAAATTTCTGAAACCGGACAATCTCTTTAAAGAGAACCTTTCACCTCCCTATGTATGTGCAGGTGAGTGCAGCATGTAATGGGGAGGGCTGCACAAACCCTGGGGCACTTTAAAAAAAATTCTACCTCCCTCCGTTTAGATATTGGTGCCGTTATATTTGGCGCCCGATATTTAAATAACCCCCTGAACGGTGAACGGGGCGTGTACTGGCAATGGGGCATGTTACTATGGCTGCGACACTGTCCAATCAGATATGGACAGTGCCACAGCAATAGCGAGCAGAGAAAGTGCACGCTCTCTCTCTTCAGCTTTAAAGATCAGTCTTTTCACCCGAACTGGCAAGGGGGCGTGTCACTTCTACGGACAGCGCTCCCCAGCTCTTACACTGTCCGTAGCAGTGACACGCCCCCTTGCCAGTTCGGCAGACAAAGTACAAGTCTCCTCTCCACAGCTCTTACACTGTCCGTAGCAGAGACACGCCCCCTTGCCAGTTCGGCAGACAAAGTACAAGTCTCCTCTCCACAGCTCTTACACTGTCCGTAGCAGTGACACGCCCCCTTGCCAATTCGGCAGACAAAGTACAAGTCTCCTCTCCACAGCTCTTACACTGTCCGTAGCAGTGACACGCCCCCTTGCCAGTTCGGCAGACAAAGTCCAAGTCTCCTCTCCACAGCTCTTACACTGTCCGTAGTAGTGACACGCCCCCTTGCCAGTTCGGGTGAAAAGACTGATCTTCAAAGCTGAAGAGAGAGAGCATGCACTTTCTCTGCTCGCTCTTGCTGTGGCACTGTCCATATCTGATTGGACAGTGTCACAGCCATAGTAACACGCCCCCTTGCCAGTACACACCCCGTTGACTGTTCAGGGGGTTATTTAAATATCGGGCGCCAAATATAACAGCACCAATATCTAAATAACGGAGGGAGGTAGAAATAAAAATGTAAAGTGCCCCAGGGTTTGTGCAGCCCTCCCCATTACATTCTGCACTCAGCTGCACATATATGGGGAGGTGAAAGGTTCTCTTTAACTTGTCCTGTCACTGATGCCTTTTGGCCCTCTATAACCTGTCCTCTATAAGCTTCAGTAAGCCATTTAAGACTCTATCAAAATTGGATAATAAGAAAGGGCCTCTGTAATACATAGATATATAACTTACCTTGTATAAATTTAGTTTCCATATTATCATCTCATATTCATGCACTTTAGTTTAAGGACCCATTGACTCCATTGTCTTTTAACACTAAAAACTCATCATCTAGCATTATGTGCTAAGTATGTCTGCCTTAAATTCAATCTCCTGGATAGGACGGAGATCCTGCTGGTGCTACATGACACTTCTGGTGATCACATAGGTGTATATATAGCTCCTGTAGCATATAAGCACCATTATTGTTTAGGGTTTTTGAGGTGAAGAGACCTAACAGCTTCTGTCACGAGGCCAGCGTATTAATTTCCCCATAAACATAATATGCAAAATTATAATCATATATGTGGTTAACTTACTTTAAAGTAGTTGATTGGCTTCCCTTCATATGTGGGTCCTAGAATGTGTTGTTCTACCACATCCTTATATTTATCTTTAATGAGATCCATCCAGTTATAGATCTAATAAAGATATTAATAAAATTTGTAGTTATCCCCCAATGTGTGATTAAACAACAAAATAAAAAATAAAAAACAACTGTTAGCTTTAGGTTTTTTATGTTTCTCTATTACTAGTGTGCTATTTTGAGAGCCTTTTATGCATTGTACATTAATACAGTATGTGCAGACACAGATATGAAAACAGTATATAATAACATTGTATTAAACGTGCATTACACATTAAATGTGGATCATTATTTTAAACCACAAAAAAGTCTGTATGCGTCTTAAGCCCATTGCTCATTTTTTCTCTCACCTTTTGAAATGTTTTATTTTGCAATAAAATTATAGAAATGCATATGTGAAGTACTGCATGCCATTGTTTTCTATGGGCCCAACATACAGTAAACCAAATTGTATAATTTCAGAATTGTATAATTTCAGAATTTCAGAATTTGCAGGACAAACCTGCTATGTGAAGGAGTTACATAGACTCTACAGCAGCAAAACGGAAGACATTTTTAATGAACACTATTTAGAAAGTAGCTTAATTTTGCATTTAGTAAGCAAATTAATATAAAAAAAAGTGTCAGTGCAAAGGTGTACATAGCCTTTAAATACTCCTGCTGCAGTTGACACAAACCAAATGGGGCTGTGCTAGTGATATGCCATCAATTTCTGTGTTGGGAATGAGCCTTTAATCTTTTGACTTATAATGGGAGCTTGAGAGACTGTGTCTTAGTCTGGTCTTTGTTAACAATTTTCTGTAAGGATATGGGTAAAAACTATATATATATATATATATATATATATATATATATATATATAAAAAATAATATATATATATATATATATATATATATAGTATAGTATAAAAATATCTATAAGGTGAGGCCCATATAGGGAGGTAAGAGGGAACCCCTTAATCCCCAAGCAGGGTCCTTATGAATTATCTTGCTTGATTTTAGTCAATTATGCGGCGGTTGAGTGACAATGAATGTTAACATTTAGGCCAGAGCAACGCACCGGCTTTTGACGCATAATTCTCAGCCACTAAAATTACAGGTTGATGATGCGAACGTGCTTTTGGCACATTGTCAATGCATCTTGGTTACACGTTTTTGTTTTTTTTCCCCTCAAAATGAATTTAGATTATTGAAGTGCTGATAAGTTGCATGTCTCTATTATGCAATAGGAAAGTCTCGCATTTTACCCATTGAAATAGGAATATGACTACCTAATGGAATCTGTATTAATGGGGGTCTGTAATAATGGGGTCTGTATTTATATAGAGTGTCTAGTCTGGGATCTGTATTTAGGGAGTCTGGTCTAAGGTCTGTATTATGGGGATCTAGTCTGGGGTCTGTAATAATGGGGGTCTTTGTTTATTTATTTAGGGAATCTGGTCTGAGGTCTGTATTTACGGGGTCTGGTCTAGGGTCTGTATTTATTTAGGGATCGATTAAGTGGGGGGTCTGAAATAATGGGGTCTGTATTTATTTAGGAGTTCTGGTCTAGGGACTGTATTTACATATGATGTCAGGTCTGGGGTCGGTATTAAAGCTGCCCTTAGACATTAAATAAAAGTAGGCTAATAATGTGATCAACCAGGTTGTAAAATGTGGATACTACATGGGTATGACATGATCGGCAGATCATTTGCTGATTTGGCCGACCAGGGAGTCAGTTTTTTAAAAACGGACTCCCTGGGGCTTGTGCAATTTGTTTGTAGTCAGCCAGTTCTGTTGCTGGTGGAAACGTTTATATAAACGCATTGCGACCGATCATTATTTAGGGGGTCATTATTAATGGAGGTCTGGGGTTTGTATTGTTTAAGAAGTCTTTATTCATTTTAAGGTGTGATGAAGGAAGACATATGCACTATTTGGGATTCAAATGCAGTTGGTTGGGAGCATGTCTTAAATAAATGAGCGGGGCATGAGGCCAACAATTTTGTGTGTATTCTATGTGTGACTATGAGGTCAGTGTGTCCATGTATGTGGTGAGCGTGCCCCGATGTAAAATAATCAAATGTGTATGAGCCTTAGATAGAGGCTTAATCCCTGGTACTGTAGTTTGGACTAACAGTTTGGGCCAAACTACCAGGCATCAAGCCTTTGTGGAAGCAAGTGGGCTCAATCCTTGTGGGGTAGGTATATGGGCAGGTGACAAAAGGTGGCAGGGGCTAAGTGGGGAGGCAGAAAGGAGGCACAACGTAGCAGGGCCTCTGTGTGGGGAAGAAAGCAAAGAGGTAGGGGAGATGCAGACAAATTAGCAGGTACCCTGTAAGGGAGCAACGGCATGGGGGAGATAAAATATTGCGGCAGGGGAAGATATACCTTGACAGGGGCTCTGAGGGGGGCACAGTCACCCTGTTATGGAGGGGGGTAAACGGAGGACAAAACCCACTAGCATGGTATTGGCACTGTAGGGAGGGGGTGGGGAGAAATAGTGGTTAGCATAGAGAAGTTTTTAAAGAAAATTATAATTATGGGCAACTGGAGTAGGGCCAGTCGCTGATGGCTATATGGGGCCCTGAAATTTCTGATGGAGCACTGCTAACAGGTAAGGTGAGATAACAACATATCGGTAGTAATTCCTCTAAAAAAATAGAAAAAAAGAGGTAATAATACTATAAAAACTGATTTACTACAAAGTTTACAGCTTCTTTTTCGAGTCTATGCAGTCATTTGCTTCCTAAATGCTAAATTTGGCAACTTTCTAAATAGTCTTCATTAGGAATTTCCTACTATTTTGTTGCTGTAATGTCTGTGTAACTCCTTGACACAGCCAGCTGTGCTACCACACCTGACTTCTGTAGGCTCAGGACTGACCTCATCTATTTACTGTAATGAGAACTTGATCTCACTGCTCTCCCACTCTCTCCTATCAGAGTAGCACAGTGTTAGAGATACCAGCAGGGAGGAGAGGAGGTTATACATGGCAGAGAAGTGAAGTACTAAATCACATTATACAGAAGGAGGAGAACACCCACAGTAGAGTCTGCAGGGGAGGAAAGTGGGGACCACACAGACTGTATCAAAGTAGAGAGCAGATTATACAGGGACTATATAAGAAGTGGAAAAATAGTACAGGAACGAACATTTGCTAGTACATGAAAGCTAGTGAAGGCAGCAGCATCCTGTATTTACAGACCTCATATCCAGCTTATATTACTGGGAGGAGCACACATACATGAGCTAAGTTTGTATATCAGGGGGTCTCAAAATGAATGAAGTAATGGAGATTGCAGCCTGAAACATTTTTTTAAACTAAAGGTGACCATTATATATATTGTTTTGTGTGCCAAAGGCTTCCATAGTCTTTAGAGAATGTTTCTGGTTTTATATATACATAAAGCTTATTCACTATATCAAAGAAATTTGTTTCACTTTTTCACTATTGCTCAAACATCAGTTTTGTAGGCTCCGTTACGGGCCTCCATCACAGTTTCCATTGTTTTTGCCTTACAAAATAGAGCATACATGTTGTGCTATTATGTCTGGCAGAATGACTGACACCATGATGGAGACCTCAAGCTGTATCTCTTAAGTATATTTCAGTCCACTACTTACCTCATCCATTGGGTGATACTGATTATAATCATAGTTTTCCAGAGATATTTTCCCAGTGCTTTTTGTACTCACACTTCTTTTATCGATTAGCTTTTGCACATCTTCAATCATGATCCTGGTAAAAAAGCATTTAAAAAGCATTAAACATAAATGTCTTTTTTATTTATTTGTTTTTACCAAGAAGGATTGTAATTATAATGCTAGAAGGATTATGTTATCTGTAACTATTGATTTACAGAGGAACTGTCACCTCTCCTGACAGGTCGTCTGTTTTAGCAAATAATTGTATTTCCCTTTAAATAATAATTCTGGAGCATGTTTTCTCAAAACTCTACGTTGTGCTGTTCCCCGTTATCTCACCTAGAAATGTATGAATAAATTAACAACTTGGTGTTACCAGACTGACAATTTCCAATCAGTGCTGACAGAGTGAGACAGTGTAAGAACACACCACTTTGACAAGGGTAATGATAGCATCCAGTTGTCAGTATATTCATCAACTTCTAGGAGGAATAAGAGAGGAAAGGCACAACGCAGAGTTCACAGAAAAGATACTGCAGAATTGTTATTTCACGTGGAATACAAGTATTTACTAAAACCAACATGTCAGGAGAGGTGACAGGTTCGCTTTAATGTGATTTATAGAACATCTACATATTATCAAAGTATACCAGACCAATATGTAGCAGCACAAAATATTTATTCATTTATCATGTTAAAAAATATGAATAAAAATGAGGCAATACAAGAACAGTTGCGTTACTGTGAAAAGTATTCACTTACATGTGATTGTGCCCACATATAATATGTACAATGCATTTGGAAATTCTTCAGACCCTTTAAATTTATTTACATTTTGTTATGTACAACGGTGATAAAATAAAAATGCTGGTTTTTCAATATTATTCTGCACTCAATGCCCCTTAATGACAAAGTGAAAACAGAATGTTCATAATCTTTACTAATTTATTGAAAAGGAAAAACAAAAATATTGCAGTGACATAAGTATTTAGACCCTTTAGGCCTCATGCACACGACCGTGCTCGTAATTACGACTCGTAATTACGAGCACGGCCGGCCACGGGCAGCCGGCCGCTTTTGCGAGCCATGCTGCCATTATAAAGTATAGCAGCACGGCCCGTAAAATCGAAAAATAGAACATGTTCTATTTTTTTAACGGCACGGGCACCTTCCCGTGAGAAAACGGGAAGGTACCCGTGGCTAACAGAAGTCTATGAGCCCGTTATTGCGACCCGCAATAACGGGTGTTTTTACGGTCGTGTGCATGAGGCCACTTGGTTGAAGCACCTTTGCAGCGATAACAGCCTCCAGTCTTCTTGGGTGTGATGCCACAACTTTTGCGCACCTGGAGTTTGGAATTTTCTGCCATTCTGCTCTGCAAATTCTCTCAAGCTCTCTCAAGCTCTCCAGAGATGTTCGATTGGGTTCAAGTCAGGGCTCTGGCTGGGCCACTCAAGGACATTCACAGAGTTGTCCCTGAGCCACTCCTGTGGCATGATGCTGCCACCACCATGCTTCACTGTAGGAAGCAGGTGATGAGCAGTGCCTGGTTTCTTCGAGACATGATGCTTAGAATTGAGGTCAAAAAGTTCAATCTTGGTTTGATCAGACCACAGAATCTTGTTTCTCACAGTCTGAGAGTCCTTTAGATGATTTTTTTGCAAACTCCAGGCGGGCTTTCATGTGTTTTTACTGAGGAGAGGCATATTTCTGGCCACTCTGCCATAAATCTCAGATTGGTGGAGTGCTGCAGTGATTCTTGACCTTCTGGAAGTTTCTTCCATCTGCACACAGGATCTTTGGAGCTCAGCCAGAGTGACCATTGGGTTCCTGGTCACCACTGTTACAAAGGCCCTTCTCCCTGATTACTTAGTTTGGTGGGGGGAGGGGGGGGGGCAGCCAGGTCTAGGAAGAGTCCTGGTTGTTTTAAACTTCTTCCATTTAAGAATTATGGAGACCACTGTGCTCTTGGGAACTTTCAGTTCAGCAGACATTTTTTGTACCCTTCTCCAGGTCTGTGCCTCCACACAATCCTATATCTGAGCTCTACATGCAGTTCTTTCCTCCTCATGGCTTGGTTTTTGCTCTGATATTCATTGTCAGCTGTGAGACCTTATATATACATATGTCTTTGCAAATCATGTCCAGTCAAATGAATTTACCACAAGTGGACTTCAATCAAGGTGTAGAAACATTTCAAAGATTATCTAGAGAAATGGGAGGTCCCAGATATAAATTTCTAGTGTCATAGCGAACGCTGAATACTTATGTCAATGCGAAATTTGAGTTTTTAATTTGCCAAAATGTATAAAATTCTGCCTTCACTTTGTCATTATAGGGTATTGAGTGCAGAATGATGGGGAAAAAAAACTTTACTTTAGCACAAGAAAATGAACGGGTCTCAAGACTTTCTCTGTCTCCCCCTTACTTTTTGCCCCCTTGCTTTGGTTTCTATTCTTTCACCATTGCTATGTCTGTATTGCATATCTATCTATCTATCTATCTATCTATCTATCTATCTATCTATCTATCTATCTATCTATCTATCTATCTATCTATCTATCTATCTATCTATCTATCTATCTATCTATCTATATATGAGGAGTTTTTCAAACTAATTTTGGTCAATTATGGTTTTTGTATACTTTTTTCAAGAATACTACCTAATATATACTATCTACTTTGTTTATTCTTTAAAGGTAATGTGTCGCTAGAAATTTTATTTTTATTTTTTTTTCGTTTTTTTAGTTAAACAATTAGTGTATAAGTGATTAAACATTGTTCTAATTTTTTTAATTTTTTTCACGAGTCAGGAAATATTATAAATTAGATTCTAATTTATAACATTTCCCAGTGCTGGTCACTAGATGGAGCAATTCCCAAAATTGCAGCATTGGCATGTGGTAAATCAGCCACATTGCTTTATGCTGCAAAATGTGAGAATACACACTCGCTCTAGTGAGCTCACAGAATCCCCCCTCCCTTATCCTGGCTAGTGCCAGGAGAAAGGAGGGGATTGAACTGTCAAACCTCCTACACTGTGTGTCGCCACTTTTTGAGCTAACACACAGTTTAGTAGGTTTACATACAGTAGTAATCACACACTAAAACACGTACATACACAGACCTAACTTACCTGCTCCTGCCGCCGCCGCTCCCTCCGGTCCGTCCGCTCCGTCTGCTCCCTCCGCTCCAAGTGCACAAGTCCGTAAGCTGCGGCCGGAAGTAGTAATCTTACTGTCCGGCCGAGGCTTCCGGTCCACAAGAAAATGGCGCCGGACGTCGCTCGGCCGAAGACCTTCAATTTGGACGGCGTACAGCATAGTGGATGGAACGGGCCCCGTTCGCATTCACTATGGGGCTGTATGTGCCGTATTCCATGTCTGTATGTGTCGTTAATCGACACATACAGAGATGGAAAAAAAATGGCAGCCCCCATAGACAAGAAAAAGTTAAAAAATAAAAAAAAGTAAAACACAAACACACAAATAAATATTTTTTTTTTAAATAAAACACTAAAAGCAAATTGATATAAAAAATTTTTTTTTCGCAACACTCGTCCTTTAAATATAAGTGTTCTGCTTTTCTATTAAGTGTGTGTTATAAACCTTGTTTTCTACAGTGGGAAAAATAATAGGTTTGGAGTTTATAGCCAGTATGGAGTTTGTATCCACACTGTCAAAGTGCATATAATTTAATTGTGAGAACTTCTAATTATATTGGTCTTAGGTATTATATCATATTTGCAGTTAAAATAATATTTACATTTAAGATTCTAATAAACTGTAGATTATTAAAATCATAGAACGGGACTTTTTAAAGAAAAACACATACTGTTATTGCTGTTATGGCATCACTGGTTGCGCAATTCCCAAAAGGCTGCTGGAGACTGTTGGGAGTAAGCGTGCAAATAAAACCGCAACCACAAATCCGGCACAACTCTGATTGACAGAATCTAAGGCTACTCTGAGTTATTCACTAGTGCCCACCACAAGGCAGAATGTTTTTTGCTCCACAGAACCCAGGTTGTTCTAACAGAGTTCAGTGTTGGAGAAGGGGTGCAATGCAGGCTATACCTGAACAGGTAACCAGACAGCCGAGGGTAAACAGAAAGTCCAAAAACAGAACGAGTGGAAATCAGGTACGGCAGAAGTCAGAGCCGGCCAGAAGCAGATAATCACAAGCAGTAAACAAGGGGTTAACGAGAGACAAGCCGAGGTCAGTTTCCAAGAAGTCGAGAAGTCTAGGACACCGGTAAGGTGAGAGCTTGATAACAACACCTAAGTAAGGAGAAAATCCACAAGCAAAGAAAGAGTGAGGAGGCCAGGTATAAATACCTGACCCTACACATGACAGAGGAAGACAGAGAAGTGGGATATGCTCAGGAAGTAAACAAAACCACCCAGAAGCTAGATCAGAAGTCATGGCGATCTTAAAGACACAGACGCTTCCTAACAGTACCCCCCTTACTACAAGGGGCCACCGAACCCTTAAACCTCGGCCTAGGTTTTAAAGGAAACTTTAAATTAAAGCTCTTAACTAGACGACTAGCATGTACATAATAGGTCGGAACGCAAGTTCGTTCCTCTGGTGCATACCCCTTCCAGTGCACCAATTACAGGAGAGTACCCCTGACCCTTCTGGAATCCACAATCCTCTGAACCGCAAACTCCACATCTCCTTCCACCTGAACTGGAGGAGGTGGTTTCTTACAGGGTTTAGATGGTGGAAGAATTTTATTAAGGAGGGATTTGTGAAAAACATCATGAATCTTAAAAGACGGAGGAAAAGCCAGACGAAAAGATACAGGATTAATAATTTCAACAATTTCATATGGACCAATAAACCTAGGAACAAGCTTGAGGGACGGTACTTTCAGTCAGAGATTTTTAGTAGAAAGCCACACCCTTTGCCCCACACCAAACACAGGGCCGACCGTACGTTTTTTATAAGGATTTTTCTTTTGAGTAACTTGTGAGTTCTTCAGGTTCAATTGAACCTGAGCCCAAATTGTGCACAATTTATTTGATTCAACTTCCACCTCAGGGTTATCACTAGAAGAGGTGGAGAATGAACCAAAACGAGGATGAAAACCATAATTACAGAAAAACGGTGAGGTATCAAGAGAAACATGGTGGCGATTATTTATGGCAATTTCCGCTACTGGAAGATATAAGATCCATTCAACTTGGTTATCAGCAATATAACACCTAAGATACTGTTTCAAGGTTTGATTAAAGATCAGTTTATCCATTAGTCTCAGGGTGAAATACAGAAGAGAGTGATAACTGTACACCAAGGTTCTTCCAGAAAGCTCTCCAGAAGCTAGCCACAAATTGTACACCTCTATTAAAGACAATATTTTTCGGGAATACCATACAGACGAACCACTTGATCAACAAATAATTTAGACAAAGTCTTGGAATCAGGGAGTTGAGGCAAAGGAATGAAATGAAACGTTTTACTGAAACGGTCCACCACAACCCAAATGACAGTTTTCCCTTCAGAGGGAGGCAAATCAGTGATAAAATCCATGGACAGTTGAGACCAAGGTTTTTGTGGAACAGACAATGGCAGCAGTTCACGCATAGGGCGAGTTCGGGGGGTCTTAGCGCGAGCGCAGACATGACAAGCAGAGACATAGGAACTCCCATCACGAGACAAACACGGCCATCAATAGAGCCGCGAGACTAATCTTTTAGTCGCAGTTATCCCTGGATGGCCACACAAAACTCATTGATCAAATGAAATATAAACTGAGGAGGTACAAACAACTTCCCAGCAGGAATGGTTTGCGGAGCGAGTTGTTGACATACTTTAATCTCAGCTGCGAGGTCAGGTGATATTGCAGAAATCCCTATCTCTTTAGATAGAATAGGTTCAGGATGAATGTCGGGGACCTGTGAGGAACAGAAACTTTGAGATAATGCGTCAGCTCTGAAATTTTTAGCTTCGGGTCTGTAGGTTACAATAAAGTCAAATCTGGTAAAGAACAAGGCTCACCTAGCCTGTCTGGGATTGAGTCTTTTGGCTGATTCTAAAAAAGTCAGGTTTTAATGGTCAGTTATTACAGTAATTTGATGTCTAGCTCCCTCTATAAAGTCGCGCCACTCTTCAAATGCCCACTTAATAGCAAGAAGCTCACGATTACCTATATTATAGTTCTTTTCAGTGCCAGAAAATTTGTGAGAAAAAAAAAGACAGAAATTAGTCAATACAGTATATTCTTGAGATAACAGAGGACCCTACCCCTATTTCTGAGGCATCAACCTCACAGTAAATGGGCTAGAAAGGTCAGGTTGAACAAGTACAAGCGCTTTTATAAAACACTGTTTTAAGGTTTCAAAGGCTTAGACCACACTAGGTTTTCAATTTACGAGATCAGAACCCACTTTCGTAAGATCTGTCAAAGGTTTGGCAATGGAGGAGAAATTCTAAATACATTTTCAGTAATAATTAGCAAAACCCAAGAGTTTTGGCAGAGGTTTTAGTGAAATGGGTTGGACCCAATCAAGAATTGCCTGAACCTTAGCGGAGTCCATACGAATATCACGAGGAGACAGCACATATCCCAAAAAATGTACTTCTTGAACTCCAAAAATACATTTTTCAAGTTTTGTCTAAAGACAATCTTCCCTCAGTACTTGAAGGATCGACCTTAAATGTTGAACATGAGACGACCAATCAGAAGAAAACACAAGAATATCGTCCAGATACAGCACCACAAAACGTCCAATACAATTTCTGAAAATATTATTAACCAGGTTTTGAAAAACTGCTGGAGCATTACTTAAACCAAATGGCATGACCAAATACTCATAATGACCATCAGGAGTATTAAATGCCGTCTTCCACTCTTCCTCTTTGCGGATGCGAACCAAATTGTAGGCCCCACGTAAATCTAGTTTAGAGAATCACTTGGCTCCTGAGATTAAACAGGTCCTGGATGAAAGGAAGAGGATATTGGTTCCTAAGGGTAATCTTCACGACAGTCGATACGGGGTCTTAAACCGCCATCTTTCCTTTCAACAAAGAAAAAACCTGCACCCACCACAGAAGTAGATGGATGAATATGGCCCTTACGGAGACTGTTTTTAATATAATATATCTAAGGGGAGAAAGAAAACCTGGTCCGCACATCCATTTGCTATAATTGATCTATTGCTACTCAGAAAAAGAAAATGTACAAACATGAGGTTCTTAGTAAACATTTTCATCAAACTGTACCTACTTGCCACTTCACGGTGACCCCTTTCAAGCGGGTCCCTACTCTACCAATTGTAGTATCCCATGGCAACCAATGCAGAGGGAGCAACCCAGAATACCATCAGCACCCAATGCCGGTCTAAGCCACCTTGGCTCTGGACCACGTCCCCCCACAGATACAGCACCACAACAACAAAAGATTACCACGCAACTACACAAAAAATGAACAGATGGAAAAAGCTCACCTTTCCTTGTAGTCTCAGGGGCCAACAGAGAACAATCAGGTAGGAACATTTTATGCAGTTTCCTACAAATAAAAAAGGTCTTTACTATAATCTTTCATGGCTTGTCTTTCCGGAGCAGAAAGATTATAAATCCGCCCCTTAGGCAGCTTTGCATTAGGGAGAAGTATAATGGGACAGTTGTATGGCCTATGAGGAGGGAGAGATTCACAACCGATTACCAAAAAATACATCCTCAAAATCTTGAATACACTCAGGCAATGCTGGTGCGTTGCAAGATACATTAGTATTAGACACATATATACAAGAATCATAACATTTAGAATTCCACTTAATTCAATCTGCTTTTACCCAATCAATACCCGGATTATGTATCTGCATAAATCCAAGAGAATCAGTCGGCATTGCTGGGACCAGTAGTCCTTCTGGACATTCGGCATTACACTGCCCACGGAGGCGCAACAGGGGCTGCGGTATAAGTCTAGGAAGGTGCTGGGCTTCGTAGGTAAGACCATATGTAACACAATGCAAGTAGAGAGAAAAAAAAAAACGCACTCACCCAGTCTGACGTAGAAAATTATTTAATGCTTGTAAAAAAGGCGTGGGGGATGGGGAAGACAGTGTCAGGCAACAGCCGTTTCGTGTACAACGCTTTCCCAAGCCCTCTAATGACAGCATGCGTGCATGTAGCTTAAATACCTACACCCACAGGTTGCCATAGGAACACATGAAGACAATACAAATTTAAGGATGACAGGGTCATAAAAAACGTACATATACAGAATCATAAAAAGCACTCAAATCATTGCGGTCATTAAATCCAAGATTACCTGAGGTGTTCATTTTAATAATCCACCTAGCCACTCCCTGCAGCAACAATCTACCGCGATCACCTCCCGCATATGGTAAATCTACTCTTTCTATTCCTGCAAAAATGGGGACATCTGACCTGGGAGCACCCTCCCCTGTAGTAATGGAGTGACAATGTTCACAAAATCTGGTGTGTAAACACCAGTGGCGTAACTACCGCTATAGCAGCCGTAGCGGCTGCTACGGGGCCCGCAGAATGAGGGGGCCCGTGCCACACGCCGGCACGGGCCCCCCCATGGCCGGAGGCTCCGCAAGCAGCCGCTATGGCTGCTACAGTGCGACGCCACTGAAGGGGTTGTTCCTACAAAAGACATGCATCCCCTATCCACAGGATAGGGGATGCATGTGTGATCGCTGGGACGCCCAGCGATAAGGAGAACGGGGGACCGAAAGTCCCCCGAAGTTCTCCATGACAGACCTCGGACTTCCGGGGTCTGTCTGCAGCTCCATAAAAATGAGTTGTGCACTGGTCGCGCTTGTGCGCAAGCATGACCAGCGCACCTTTAATTTTTATTGAACTGCGCAGACTCCGGAAGTCCGAGGTTTGGCATGGAGAACTTTTGGTCCCCTGTTCTCCTTATCGTTGCCAGCGATCACACATGTATCCCCTATCCTGTGGATAGGGGATACATCTCTTTTGTAGGACAAACAATAGGCCGTTTTTTTTTGGGGGGGGCTATATGGCGTTATCTACAGGGGGGGTCTGTATGGTGTTATCTACAGGGGGGACTCTGTATGGCGTTATCTACAGGGGGGACTCTGTATGGCGTTATCTACAGGGGGGTCTGTATGGCGTTATCTACAGGGGGTATGTATGGCGTTATCTACATTGGGGCTGTATGGCGTTATCTACAGGGGGGGTCTGTATGGCGTTATCTACAGGGGGCTGTATGGCGTTATCTACAGCAGGACTCTGTATGGCGTTATCTACAGCGGGACTCTGTATGGCATTATTTACAGGGGGGTCTGTATGGCATTATCTACAGGGGGGTCTGTATGGCGTTATCTACAGGGGGGTCTGTATGGCGTTATCTACAGGGGGCTGTATGGTGTAATCTACAGGGGGGCTGTATGGCGTAATCTACAGGGGGCTGTATGCCGTAATCTGCAGGGAGGCTGTATGGCGTTATCTACAGGGGGGATTAGTGCTGTAAGATGTTATCTACAGGGGGCTGTGTATGGTGCTATCTATAGGGGGGTGCTGTGTGGTGGAATCTATAGGGAGGCACTATCTACAAGGGGTGGGTTGTGTGATACCCAGCGGAGGGGGGCCCCAGTCAAAAGTTTGCTATGGGCCCAGTCTTTCCTAGTTACGCCCCTGGTAAACACCGAATTGTCTTACCGAAAATGACATACACTATAAATGTACTTTTGCACTGAATAAATTATCATATCCTAACGTCTACACCTCGTATCTTCAGCACTTTTGTTTTACGCAAAAAGCGACAGTGACCACATTTAAAATTTCCATTCGGTGCGGATTTTTCCAGCCAAGTCTCACTATCCCTTTTCATCATACTGCTAACAAGCACATCTTTAATATTTTTACACCGTCTGAAGCTGATGAGTGGTTTATGTGTCTGCAACCATAGAATACCCAATATTACCTCGGAAGGCAAATTTTCTAGAATAAAGAAAGTAATTTGTTGAGTATGCAAAGTACCCACTTCCAATGTAACAGGCGGAGTAGAGAACTTGACCGACCCTGAGCGAGACGGGTATTATCAATAGCAGAGACCTTGACTGGGGTACTCAACTAAACATGGGGGATAGCCAATCTCTTAGCAACCTGAAAATCCAAGAAATTAGCCACAGAACCACAATCTACGAAAGCTTGGCCAGAAATACAAATATTATAAAAACATACATTAACAGGCAAAACAATTTTTTTTGAAAATGTGGGAAAAACCTGACTGTCCAGATGGCATTCAAGGGGACCATCTAGGCTCTGAAGTTTTCCGGAGCTGGACGTTCTGGACACCTGGAACAGTTCTTGAGAGTGTGACCAGCGTCCCCACAGCAGAAGCACAGCCCCTTGTGTTTTCGAAAAAGTCTACGTTCTTGAGAAGACATAGTGGTGCCCAATTGCATTGTCTCTTGTGCATCAGATGATGGAAGCTCAGTGAAAAAGTCTTTCATTGTCCATGTCCATTATTACATTATTGAAACACTACATGACTTCTTATAATATTAGAAATGTAGTATTAGTGAAACTGAACCAGAGTAACATACACTGTTGGTGTTTTGTTTTATTTTTACTGAACTTATTCAAGGAACAAAGTTAACCAAAATCCATAACCCATGTGCCCCATGTGAAAAAGTAAAGGGCCTTTTACTTGGGCCGTTGATTGGCCGACTGGTCGTTTGTACTAACATTCGGTCCATCATTGTTAAGTGTAAACACGCCTAGCAATCAGCCGGGCATGCTTAACAGTCACAATAATGCAAACTTTATGGGGATGAACAATCGTTTTAATGATTGTTCGTACCCATGCAGTTTGTATACTCACGATGATTGCGACATTAAAATGGAAGTAAAACGAGCGGTGATCGACTTGCTATATTGTTGATTGGCGCTCGTTTTGGGCAGGAAAAAGGTCTCTAACTGCACACTGTGATCTGCTTCTAGTACAGGGAGAACCTCTCTGTAATGAAGCTTTGAAATTCATGGGTAGACATAGTCCTCCTGGTTCCTTTCTATCAACTATAAATGCCCTATTATAACAATCAGTGGTCTAACTAAGACCCCTTTTACACTGGCCAATTATCGGGCAACCAAGCTGTCATAGAACACTCGTTCCCAAAAATGACCCTGTATAACCAGGGCAACGATCAGCCGATCAACTAGCAAACGCTCGCTCATTGATTGATTGTATTGTTTTAAATTCTGAAGATATTATTGTTGTCGGCAGCACATCTCCCTGTGTAAAAAGAGAGATGTGCTGCCGACATGATGATAATGTATGAGGACGAGCGATTGGAGTAACGAGCGCTCACCCCATACTAGCACTTTGTGAAACGAGCAAGCAAGCGCCGATCAACAAGCAGTCTCGTCGATCGGCGCTCGTTAGGCTAGGTTCACACCACATTTTTGCGTCTTGTTGAAAAGTCTTGTTTTATTTTTGGGTCAAATTTACGATTAAAAGAGGATGCAACTGGATTCAAAAATGATGCAGGCTCCTCTTTTCTATTCTGTTGAAGAACAGCATCTAGATGGATCCTATTTTTTGTACAATAGAAGTCAAGGGCAACAGGATGCAACAGTATAGGCATCCAGTAGCATCCCTTTTTAACCCCTACCCGCACCAGGACGTAACTGTACGTCGTTGCGGGAGGTTACTTCCCGCACGAGGACGTATAGTTACTGAGTAGTTCCCGGTGTACACAGCCGGTGGCTGTGTGCGCCGGGAACCGGGATAGAAGCTGTCCCTGACAGCTAACAGTCCCGAGTCACCGGCAACGGACCCCGATTAGCGGTCCGATGCCGGCGATCGATGTGGTCGGTGGATTTGTACAGATCCACCGATCACATTGCTATAACAGTAAAAGTTTTTAAAACCGTTCCCGGGACTCGTAGTTAAGTCCGGGAACGGTTACAAAGCTCCACATACCTCCCTCCATGGCCCATGTGACCGGCAATGGACTGCTGCTATTGGTCCATTGCCGGCGAGAGCTGTGATTGGTGGGTCTGTTCAGACCCACGAATCTCAGTGCACTTTTAGCCAGGGAGGGGTTAAAAATGCCCCTAACCGACATCTAACACATGTCAGTCACCGGCAACGGACCCGTAAAAGCGGTCCAATGCCGGCGATTGATGTGATAGGTGGATCTGTACAGATCTGTACAGATACAACCATCCTCCATAAAAGTTTTGAAAAGTTTTCAAAAGTTTTCAAAACTGTTCCTGTACTCCCTCCCCCCCTCCAACATGTTCCTCCCCCCTCCCCCATGTCCCATGTGACCGGCAATGGACTGCTGCTATTGGTCCATTGCCGGCGAGAGCTGTGATTGGTGGGTCTGTTCAGACCCACCAATCACAGTGCATTTTGTTGCAGAGCGGTTGAAAAATACAGGATACAGGCTCTGATCTCTTAGTTGGTGTTTAGTAGTTGGAGAGATCAGAGCCTGTATCGTGTAGTCCGTGAAAATAGAGAATAACCCCTAATTTTCACTTCCCCTGTTCCCCACCACCTCCCAGTGTATAAGGGAGATATTTTTTCTCTTTTTTTTTATCAAAAAATAATTTGATTTAGTTAGTTGCTCGTCTACGTCAATTCGTCGCGTTAGTCAGTGTCCGTTGTCAGTTAGTCTGCGTCAATCCGTTGTCAGCGTCAATCCATTACTGTCAGTCGCGTCACTTCTCAATAAGTGTCAGTTAGTCAGTGTCCGTTGTCAGTTTGTCTGCGTCAATCCATTATCAGCGTCAATCCATTACTGTCAGTCGCGTCACTTGTCAGTGTCAGTTAGTCAGTGTCCGCTGTCCGTTAGTCAGCGTCAATCCATTACTGTCAGTTGCATCACTTGTCAGTAAGTGTCAGTCAGTGTCAATACATAGCGTCCGAGTCAGTCAGCCTCAGTGTCCGTTAGTAAGTTTTACAAAGTGCTATAAAACAAACAAAAAAAAATAGACTTTATTACAGTTCAGTGAGCTACGTGTGTGTAAACATATATATACGCACACACACACACCCAAAATGGCAGCGAGACTTTACACCGCTGAAGAGGCGTATGCAATGATTGCGTCCGATACGGACTCCGCGAGTGGTGAGGAACCACAGTTCATTCTCTCGTCCTCCTCCTTCAGTGACAGTGAGGAACCTCCTCGTAGTCGCAGGAGGGTTAGTGCCCAGGTTCTGCCTGACCCTGAAACTGCCGATCTGCCTGACCCTGGTACAGTCAGCAGTGGTTGGTTAACCCCAACCAATTACACCCCCCAAATCCCAGAATTTACTGCTGCGGCAGGCATTCACGTGCAGACAGAAGGGCTGCCTATTATTGGATTTTTTAAATTGTTCTTCACAGACAATTTGATCCAGCTCATGGTTGATCAAACCAATATTTACGCCCAACAGTTTATTTCTGAACACCCCAACGCCTTTCATGCCCAGGCCAATCGGTGGCAACCGACTAATTGTGCAGAAATGCACAAGTATTGGGGGTTAGTCCTCAACATGGGTCTCACTAAAAAGCCTGAAGTGAGATCCTACTGGTCCACGGACATTCTGTATCATTGTCCGCTGTACCGCAATACAATGACCAGATCCCGCTTTGAGGCCCTCCATAAATTTCTTCACTTTAGTGACAATTCCCAATGCCCCCCTGCGGATGACCTCAATTTTGATAGACTTTATAAAATTAGGCCCCTCATAAACATTTTATCCCAAAATTTTTCAGCAGTCTACACCCCTCAAAAAGAAATCTCTATAGATGAATCCCTGGTGCACTTCAAGGGCAGGCTGAAGTTTCGCCAATATTTGCCAAATAAGCGCGCCAGGTACGGGATAAAAATGTACAAGCTGTGTGAATCGGACACCGGATACACACACGCTTTCCGGATTTATGAGGGGAAGGACAGGACAATACAGCCCCCAAATTGTCCCCCCGTCCTGTCCACAACAGGGAAGATAGTGTGGGACCTCCTGCACCCACTGCTTGATCAGGGGTACAACCTGTACTTGGACAACTGGTACACAAGTGTACCCCTGTTCAAATGTCTAAAAGACAAAAAAACAGTGGCATGTGGGACGGTCCGAAAAAACCAGCGGCACCTTCCCAAGACCCTCATCAGCCAATCCCTTCAAATTGGCGAAAGCAGGGCATTGCTGCAGGATGGGGTCCTGTGTCTCAAATTTAGAGACAAAAAAGAGGTCTGTATGCTGACATCAATACACGACGCCAGCTGCAGTCCTGTCCCCACACGTGGATTCACATCATCCACGATGAAGCCTGTGTGCATTCAGGCATACAATAAATTCATGGGGGGGGTTGACCTGAATGATCAGGTGTTAAAACCATATAGTGCCATGAGAAAGTGCAAAATCTGGTACAAGAAACTGGCAGTGTACCTTGTCCAGCTGGCACTATATAACTCCTTTTTAATTTTTAGGAAAGCTGGCAATCCGGGTACGTACCAAGAGAAAATGATAAAATTTATTTTATTTGGAGACGAGGTGGGGGAAACGTCTGCTGCTCCAAGTAATGTTTGCCGAATTGTTCCTGGGCAGCACTTTCCTAGTGAAGTGTCTGCAACAGCAAAAAAAGGCAGGGCACAGAAAAGGTGCCGTGTCTGCGCAAAAAGGGGTATCCGTAAGGATAGCACATATCAGTGCGACACTTGCCCATCTAAACCCGGACTGTGCATGAAGAACTGCTTCCGCATCTACCACACCTCCCTGGATTAAAAATTTTATACTTTTAAAACCCCCACCCCTTCCTTTATCATTCTGGTCTTTTACCCATTTTTAAAATTGGACACTCTAAAAAAAATGAACAAAAAAAAAAACCCCTCAATATACCCCTAATACTCTAAACAAATGTGTATGATCTGCACAATTTTTTCAGGCCTATGCTTGTGGCCAAAAATCATCCAAGTAAAAATTAGGCCTCAAAACCCTCGTGGTGCTTCTTCACTTCCAGGCACTGCTAAGTGTCCAGACAACATATTTAGACCACTTTGGGGGTATTTCTAAACTCAGAAGAAAAATCCCAATCAACATTGAGGTGTCTTCCTGCACTTACATGCTGTGTCTGAAAAATCTGTCCTATAAATGACGCATTTGTGAAAAATGTAAAATTTTATTTTTAATGGCAGATTTCTACTAAATTCAGCCCCAAAAAATATGGGGTCATAAAAGTGATCACACATCTAGATAAATTCTTTGAGGGGGGCAGTTTGCAAAATGGGGTCACTTCTTTGGTGTTTCCACTGTACTGGTACCTCAGGAGCTGTGAAAATGCGACAAGGCACCCAAAAACCTTTCCAGCAAAAGCTGTTCTTCAAATGGTTCTCCTTCCCTTCTGAGCCCTGCCGTGGGTCTAAACAGCAGTTTATTACCACTTATGGGGTATTGCCGTAATCGGGAGAAATTGCTTTATAAATGTTGGGGTGTTTTTTCTTCTTTATTCCTTGTAAAAATGAAAAAATTCTATGTTTTTTCAGAAAAAAAGTAGATTTTCATCTTCACAGACTAATTCCACAAAATTCTGCAAAAAAACTGTGAGGACAAAATGCTTACTATACCACTAGAAAAATTCCTTGAGGGGTGTAGTTTCCAGAATGGGGTCACTTTTGGGGGGTTTCCACTGTTTTAGTCCCTCCAGGACATTGCAAACATGACATGGCACCAAAAACTATTCTAGCAAAATCTGCGCTCCAAAAGGCGCTCTTTTGCTTCTGAGCCCCGCTGTGAGTCCAAACAGCAGTTTATTACCACCTATGGGGTATTTCCGTAATCGGGAGAAATTGCTTTATAAATGTTGGGGTGTTTTTTCTTCTTTATTCCTTGTAAAAATGAAAAAATTCTATGTTTTTTCAGAAAAAAGTAGATTTTCATCTTCACAGACTAATTCCACTAAATTCTGCAAAAAAACTGTGGGGACAAAATGCGAACTATACCACTAGAAAAATTCCTTGAGGGGTGTAGTTTCCAGAATGGGGTCACTTTTGGGGAGTTTCCACTGTTTTGGTCCCTCTAGGGCATTGCAAACATGACATGGCACCAAAAACTATTCTAGCAAAATCTGCACTCCAAAATCCAAAAGGCGCTCTTTTGCTTCTGAGGCCCGCTGTGAGTCCAAACAGCAGTTTATTACCACATATGGGGTATTGCCGTAATCGGGAGAAATTGCTTTATAAATGTTGGGGTGTTTTTTCTTCTTTATTCCTTGTAAAAATGAAAAAATTCTATGTTTTTTCCGAAAAAAAGTAGATTTTCATCTTCACAGACTAATTCCACTAAATTCTGCAAAAAAACTGTGGGGACAAAATTCGAACTATACCGCTAGAAAAATTCCTTGAGGGGTGTAGTTTCCAGAATGGGGTCACTTTTGGGGGGTTTCCACTGTTTTGGTCCCTCTAGGGCATTGCAAACATGACATGGCACCAAAAACTATTCTAGCAAAATCTGCACTCCAAAATCCAAAAGGCGCTCTTTTGCTTCTGAGGCCCGCTGTGAGTCCAAACAGCAGTTTATTACCACATATGGGGTATTGCCGTAATCGGGAGAAATTGCTTTATAAATGTTGGGGTGTTTTTTCTTCTTTATTCCTTTTAAAAATGAAAAAATTCTATGTTTTTTCAGAAAAAAAGTAGATTTTCATCTTCACAGACTAATTCCACTAAATTCTGCAAAAAAACTGTGGGGACAAAATGCGAACTATACCGCTAGAAAAATTCCTTGAGGGGTGTAGTTTCCAAAATAGGGTCATTTTTGGGGGGTTTCCACTGGTTTGGCACCGCAAGACCTCTTCAAACCTGACATGGTGCCTAAAACATATTCTAAAAAAAAGGAGGCCCTGAAATCCAATAGGTGCTCCTTTGCTTCTGAGGCCGGTGCCTCAGTCCATTAGCACTCTAGGGCCACATGTGGGATATTTCTAAAAACTGCAGAATCTGGGCAATAAATATTGAGTTGCATTTCTTGGGTAAAGCCTTCTGTGTTACATTAAAAAATGTATTCCAAATGAATTTTGGGAAAAAAATAAAAATTTGTAAATTTCACCTGTACATTGCTTTAGTTCCTGTGAAACGCCTAAAGGGTTAATAAACTTTCTGAATGCTGTTTTGAATACCTTGAGGGGTGCAGTTTTCAAAATGGGGCATTTTATTGGCACTTTCTAATATACAAGTCCCTCAAAGCCGCTTCAGAACTAAACTGGTCACTGAAAAAATAGGCTTTTGAAATTTTCGTGAAAATGTGAGAAATTGCTGCTAAAGTTCTAAGCCTTGTAGCGTCCCGGAAAAATAAAAGTACGTTCAAAAAATGATGCAAACATAAAGTAGACATATGGGAAATGTGAACTAGTAACTATTTTGTGTAGTATTATTATCTGTTTTACAAGTAGATAAATTTAAATTGAGAAAACTGCTAATTTTTACAAATTTTCTGTAAATTTTGGTGTTTTTCACAAATAAATATTGACTTTATCAACCAAATTTTTTCACTAACTTAAAGTACAATATGTCACGAGAAAACAATCTCAGAATCGCTTGGATAGGTAAAAGCATTCCGGAGTTATTACCACATAAAGTGACACATGTCAGATTTGAAAAAATCATCTGTGTCCACAAGGCCAAAACAGGCTGTGTCCTAAAGGGGTTAAAGGTACCTTTTTTCTAATCTTAAAAAAAAAGACAACTGAACCTTTCAACAGGAGGCAAAATCGTGGTGTGAATCTAGGCTTAGGGTGTATTTTCATTAGTTGTTTTTGTCACAGTTCTTACCAAATAAGGCATCAAAAATGTCATGGATTTGCTTCAGTTACAAAAATCACTTCAAACACTGCAACAAAATACAAATAATTTAAATTCATCAAAAGACAATCCTTTTAAAAAGTGACTGCACCACCGTTAGTAGCAATAATTGAAGACAAACTATTTAATAACAGTAAAGCAGAAAACATAGTGACCAGTATGCTACAATAATAAAAAAAAATGTTTCTAAATGCTCCTAAGACGCAACATTAATGAGAGCATGTTCAAACTCATGTATTAACCCCTTAGTGACGGCCAATACGCCTTTTCACGGCAGTCACGAAGGGGCCTTATTCCGATACACATGCCTTAATAAGCCCGGCATGAGTGTCTCGTGCCGGGAGGAATGAATACTACTAATAATAATGCTGTTTAATGGCAGTCAGGCACCTGATGTTATGGCTCAGATCACAATTTACTCTGATCGCAGCTGTTTAACCCCCTAGATGCCGCTGTCAATGGCGACCGCAGCATCTAAGTGGTTTACAGAGGGAGGGGCCTCCCTCTGTCACCCATTGGTGGCCCTTGAATGCGATCACAGGCCACCAATGGGTTTCCATGGCTATATGCCTAATAGGTCATGCCAGAGTCATGTCCTAATAGATTGCCTGTCAGTTTTACACTGACAGGGAAAAATGCTTTGTTATACAAGGTATACCAAAAGCATTATATCAGCGATCAAAAGATCGCATAGTGAAGTCCCCTTGTGGGACTATAAAAATAATTAACTAATGTGAAATAAAATTGATTTAAAAAAAAACAAAACTGCACAGTAAAAAAATTTAATATTTTTTTTCCATAAAAAGTGGTATTATTTTGTCAATGTGTAACAAAAAAAAAGTACACATATATAATATCTCTGTGATCATAATGACCCGAACACATTATTAAAGTTAACACATTATTTAAACTGCAAGGTGAATGCCATAAAAAGCTAAAAAAAAAACAATAACGGAATTGCTTTTTTTCCTTTCCCTTCCATAATTTTTTTAAATAAAAGTTTATAAAAAATTCCATGTCCCGCGGGCCCCCGGGCTAGAGATGGTAACCGTCCGCGGGACGTCATATGTAGAGTACATTTCTACAAACAAAAAGAGGATATTGCCCGGAGAGCTTGGGAGAAGGGGGCCATTCCCTTCAATGGTTCTGAGATTACCGTCTTGCCGAATGTCTCCAGACTGACCCTTTACATGCGCAGGATTGTCTGCCCCTTGCTGGAGGTGACCAAGGCGACAGGAGCTACTTACAGATGGGGCCACCCCTTCCACATCATTCTTTGCAGACAGGGGCACTCGTTTGCAGTTCGGTCTCCATATGACCTAGAGGAGGCCTTCCGGTTTTTGGAGATCTCACTGGTGCGGCTACCGGATTGGATAGAGCCCCCGGCACTGCTCTTTATTAGAGGAGGCCCATATCCTGATTTTGTTCATCCAATCCCGCCTCGCTCTGGAGTTGGGCCAACTGATTTCCGGTCCTCAGGGCGGCGATCCCCACCCAGAGACTGAGCTACCACATCCTTCTTGTGTTACCTAGTGCCTCTCACTGGGATACCGGTTATGGTTGAACGTTATTTGCACTTACCCCCCCCCCCCTTTTTTCACAGTTCTTCAAGAGATGCAGAGGACGGCGCTGATGTATTTGTACAGGATGCAGGTATGGGGGGTTCTTAAGTGGGGAATGTTCAACTGTTCAGACCAGCAGGGGAGGGTAGGTTTCTGCGATAGTTAACCGGGTGAGTTCGGGGTTTCACTGAGCTCAATTTGTGATTTTTAGCTTATTGCTGTATCTTTGAGGAATTGTTTGTCGCATCGCTGCCTTTCTTCGTTCCCCATTAGGGTTCCGTGTTGCTGTGTCGGGGTCGGAGGGTATTTTTCCATTTGAGGACGACAAAGCTCACGTCGAGTTGTTGAGGGGTTTTGTACCTTGCTATTAGAGGGACTGTGTTCTTCCGCAGCTCTGGTTCTTCTGTCCCTGCACATGGGCTTTTCTTTCTCTTTCTTTCTCCCCCTTCCCATCTCTGTCTTCTCCTCCATATCCTATCATGACTGACATAACCATTGTCTCCCTAAATGCACAGGGTCTGAATATCCCGGAAAAGAGGTCCTCCATTCTCCGTCTTCTGTGGAAGAAAAAAGCGCAAGTGGCATTTCTGCAGGAGACTTACTTTCGGGCTGACTGCATACCGAAACTCACGGATTCCCATTATACAGAGGGGTATTATAGTGTGTCCCCTGATTCCAAGACTAAGTGGGTCTCCATCCTGATTTCACGCTCTCTCCATTGGGAACATGTGGGGACTCACACAGATGGAGCGGGACGGTACCTCTTCGTGAAGGGTAAGTTGGATAACACTCTGTTCACACTGGCATCGTACTATCTCCCTAACACGAGTCAAGTCGCCGTCTTGGAGAAGGTTCTGGTGGATTTGGATGACTTTCTGGTAGGCACTCTAATATTGGGGGGGATTTGAATGCCACCTTAGAGCCTGCATTGAATTTCTCACAAGGGCATTCCTCTTTATCCAGGCCAGCTTCACCGTCGTATACATCGGCTGTTGAATGAGCATCAACTCGTTGATACGTGGCGGCTCCTACATCCCTCGACCAAAGACTACACGTTCTTTTCGGCTCCCCACAACACATATTCCAGTATAGACTACTTTTTTCTACGTCATTCACATGTTCCCAGCCTCACTTCTGCCTCCAATGACGATATTACGCTTTCTGACCATGCTCTTATTACTCTTACCCTCACTCCCCCAACAGTCCGCCCTCGCTCCTGGCAGTGGCGCTTGAATGAATCGCTCCTGCAGGATTCGACGGTGGTATTGGAAATTCGCAGGGGCCTAGTGGAGCACTTTCCCACGAATGCTTCGCCGGGAGTTGACCCTTTTTGCATTTGGGAGGCACATAAATGTGTGGTGCGCGGTTCCTTCATTCATATTGGTTCCAAACTAAAGAAGGAGTGGATGGCACACCTCCTCGACTTATTGTCCCATATACACAGCTTAGAACAGTCACATAAGGTATCCCAGGACCGGGTTGTGGGGGCGGAACTGGGGCAGTTGAGAGTGCAGGTCCGTTCTATCTGTCTTTCCAAGGCTAGGGCCTCATTAGTTAAATGCCGGCGGCATTTTTACGAATTCAGTAACAAGCCTGGTAGGACCCTGGCGCGGGCACTTAGGAAAGCACGTTCTCGCACCTATGTCCCCCATGTTCAAAGCACACACAATAGGCGCCTGCAGCTCCCACAAGCCATCTCGGAGGCCTTCCGTGCCTATTACCACTCTCTTTATAATCTCCCTCGGGCACCTTCTTCTCCAGATGGTGGCAGCCACTTGGAGAAGATTGAGACGTATCTCCGGTATCTCCTCGGAGATGAAATGTATCTCTCCAGAGGCTATTGCTGCCCTGGAGGTTCCTATTTCCTTGGAAGAGTTGTCTTGGGCACTGAAGGACTCGCCTGCGCGGAAGGCACTGGGCACAAATGGCCTACCTTTACAATATTATAAGGCCTGTTCAGGTCTGCTCTCGCCCCATTTCCAACACACCGTCAATTCACTCACAGAGGGGAGTTCCCTTCCTCAAGACAAGTTGAGGGCCCACATCACGGTGATACCTAAAGAGGGAAGAACCCATCCATGTGCCAAAATTATCGCCCCATTTCTCTGTGAAACATTGATCTAAAGCTGTTTGCTAAGACTCTGGCCCATAGAATGTCCCCACTACTACATACTGTGATAAATAATGACCAGGTGGGCTTCATGCCCCTAAGGGAAGCACGAGATAATACTGCTCGGGCAATTAACCTAATGTATGAAGCGGCTGTCTCGGCCCTTCCCACTTGCATTCTGTCGACGGATGCGGAGAAGGCCTTCGACAGAGTCAACTGGGATTTTATGCTGGCTACTTTGCGGTATGTGGGATTGGACGCACATATGATGAAATTAATTTCGGGTCTCTACTCCTCTACATCGGCTCAGGTTAAGGTCAACGGACACTTCTCCTCCTCACTCACTATCTCTAATGGTACAAGGTAAGGCTGTCCCTTGCCCCCTTTAATTTTCATTTTATGTTTGGAGCCCTTTTTGTGCCATATTCGCTCCAATCCAGATATAGCGGGTGTAGCTTTGGGAGGTAGGTCCCATAAGGTCGCTGCTTATGCGGATGACCTGCTCTTTTTTCTCACTGCTCCCAGGATCTCCTTGCCCAACCTGATGGCGGAGTTGAATAGATACTCGAAATTGTCCAACTTTAACATCAACTACCAGAAGTCGGAGGCTCTTAATATCTCGTTGCCGCAGACCCTGGTGGAGTCCTTCTCCTTTAAATGGGCTAGAGATTCGCTTAAATATTTGGGGGTCCGGCTTCCCAGTGATCTGTCTCGCCTTTATGCGGTGAACTACCCTCCGCTACTTCAACGCGTAAAGAGCGATTTGGATCCTTGGACGACGGACACCTTTACCTGGTTTGGCAGGTGTGCCATATTTAAAATGAATATTTTGCCACGGATCTTGTATCTCTTTCAGGCGCTGCCGGTATACATCCCATGCCCATTCTTTCAAGCTCTGCTGTCCCTACTCCACAAGTTCATATGGGTGGGGAAACCCGCGCGTATTGCTCGATCTATGCTTTTTCGTGCTAAGTGTGAGGGTGGCGTTGGTCTCCCGGACTTTGTTTCCTACCATCAGGCCTCCCACTTGACATGAATTTCGGACTGGATTAGGCACACTGAGAATAAAGAGTGGGTGTTCATGGAGCAGGCATTTCTTGAAGTCCCTTTGCAGGCCTTACCTTGGTCGGGCAACCACGTTGCCCTGTCGACGCGGACGCACCCGACTATCGGGCCCATCCTGGCGGTTGCATAACGGCTCTTTCCCCGGAAAGAGATTTCTCCGTATCCCTCTCCCTTGTTTCCTATCTTGGGCAATCCTGCATTCCCACCGGGGCAGGAAGAGGGCCCCTTTCAGCTCTGGTTGAAGGCAGGTAAGGGACGTGCCGCACACTTTATGCAGGATGAGACGTGGATGACTAACGCACAGTTGGAGTCTTTGTCTGATCCCCTAACTAACTCAGCGGCATACTCACGAGATAGTTCCCCTTTCGAACTCCTTTGCACGGGCACGGGCACGGTGTGTCACTCCTTGTCCAGACTTTATGCTCTCCTGATCTCTCCATCCAATTTATCCACTCCTGCCTACTTGTTAAGCTGGGAGAGGGACTTGGGTCTAACATTCACTACAGAGCATAAGGATCGCTTGTTCACTATGACGCATAAATCATCTACGGCTAGCAGATTTCAGGAGGTGGGTTTGAGATCCTGTCGAGATGGTATAGAGTGCCTTCCAGATTCCATGCGATGATACCTGCGGTCTCGTCGTTGTGTTGGAGATGTGGTGACCATGTGGGTACAATTCTGCACATTTTTTGGGATTGCCCGCTCTTGACAGATTTCTGGTCGGAGGTGTGGCGCATTTCCTCGAAATTCACGGATTTCCTCCTTCCGAGATCTCTGGGCCTTTTCCTGCTCCATCTGTGTGATGTGCCATTATCCACATATCGACGCTTAGTGGTTCACCACCTGATGAATGCAGCTAGAGCGTGCGTTCCCACGCTGTGGAGACAAACTTGCCCCCCATCGGTGGGAATGTGGTTCAGCAAAATCCAGGAGATTATGAGAATGGAGGACCTCACGGCATCAATGAGAGGATCCCACGCCAACTTTCTTAAAACATGGCATGTCTGGATTCGGTTTAAATCATCTGTGGAGTATAGGACCATCATGGCCTCTTGAGCATAATCCCTAGGCCTATTACGTCAGGTCAGTTCTCTCTCCTACCCTTTTCCTTTCTGTCCCCTATCCTCTTTTGTTTCTCCTAAGCTCTTTCCTGTTCTCTTACGGGTTATTATGCTTGGCTGCGGGTTCGGGGTGCATACAAGAATTTCTATATAAATATTAATTTCAATTGTACGTTGTTATTCTTTGTGTTCTTTGCACTCCTTGTATATGCTGGCCTGTGGGTCGATGTCAGTGCTGTTTATGTCTGCACCATTATATTTGTGTATTGAAAACGAAAAAAATGAATAAATTCCATGTCCCACAAAATGGTACCAATGAAAACTACATCTGGTCCCACAAAAAACAAGCCCACATATGGCTACATCAACGTAAAAATAAAAAAGTTAAGACTCTCGGAATACGCCACACAGTGAACGGCATAAATTTAAAACACAAAAAAATGATGGCGGAATTGCTGTTTTTTCTCCATCCCCCCCCCCAAAAAAATGTTATTAAAAGTTCAACTCCCGCAAAAACAAGCCCTCATACAGCGCTGTTGAAAGAAAAACTAAAAAGTTATGTCTCTTTAAGGATAGGCCAAAATAGGTAAGTCATGTATTACAGCAATACTTTTGAAGTACTTACACAGTGATTTAAGGAAAACTAGATCTGTAGTATATAATGCAAAGCTGTGGTGGTAAATGATGATTTATGTCACTGACAATAAAATTCTTGACCTTCAAAGTGGTTTAAAGTGTAGCTAAACTTCTGACATGTCATAGAGACATGTTAGATGTATGGATTGGTGGGTGTCCGAGCACTGAGACCCCCACCAATCACTACAACGAAGCAGCTGAAGCGCTCGTGTGAGCGCTCAGCCACTTCGTGTCTGTTCGGCTTTTTCTGAAAAGCTGATGTATCGGTGTACAGACTCAGAGACTTTCTATTGAGTCCGTACACCGATACATTTTTTTCTGGAAATAGCCGAACACACACAAAGCTGCTAAGCGCTCACACGAGCGCTTCAGCTGCTTCGTTCTGGCCATTGGTGGGGGTCTCAGTGCCCCGGACCCCCACCAATCCAAATTTCTGACATATCTCTATGACATGTCAGAAGTTTGTCAAACGTTTAACTACCTTTTAACATTTACTTTCTGAAATGTCTTTCTATGGATAAAGGCTATTTTGGTACACCATGAAATACTACTTAAAAACCAAAACTGTAATGGAAAAAGTCATTATATCATTAAAATGGAATATGTGTTGTACTTTTAAATAGCAGTAACAAATACACAGTTGTTTCATAAGCATACTTAAATGGTATGTTTCGCTGTACAAGGTTTTCTTTCATCTGCTGCACGTAGGAGAATTGAACACGGACATGTACTTCTATTCCAGGATATATTTCTTGTACAATGTCTGGCTTCCACAGGTCAAGCTAGATAAATAGAGCATATTACAACATTTAACAAAAGATTCCCGTTGATATGTACATTCTGCCTGAATTATGTGTAGACATTTACTACAGTACATATGAGGTATTTCATGAGACATGTCTATGAGACCTGTGTTAGGTAGCCATGCTCAGTAAGGCCACGTTCTCACTGCAATATTTTGTTCAGTATTTTGCATCAGTATTTGGAAGCCAAAACCAGGAGTAGGTCCAAAGCTCAGAAAAATAATACATCAATAAGGAAACAGCACACAGTCTTAACGTTCAAAATAAGCTCGCTGGTTTATTTACCGCATGTACAAACAGGACATTTCTGCTCAACTTAGAGCTTTTCTCAAGCAAAATGATTTTGCTTGAAAAAGGCTCTAGGTAAAGCCGAACGTCACATTTTCACAGTTGGCGAAAAATACAGCAACGTTATTTGGAAAGTTGAGACTGAATGCTGTTTCCTTCTTTATGGATTGAACTTGATTTCAAGGGACTGATCCACCCACCCTATGGTATTGTGCATACAGCCTTATATTGGAGTGTGGAGAGTGCTATATACCCATTTTTTTTTAGATCCCAAACCCAGAAGAGGTGCAAATCTGGTAGTAGGTTTTACTCCTGGTTTTGGCTTACTAATACTGACACAAAATATAAAATAAGTAAAATATAAAACCTTTCTCAAATATATATAGATATATATAAAAATTCCACAGTCTAGTAGCACAGGTAATGAAGGCAGGTGGCACGTCCCAGGGACTTGACCGTTGTCCCTGACTCAATATACAATATCAGAAAAAGACAGCACTCCCAGTTAAGGTGAAAAAATGAAGAGCTTTTATTAGCCCTGGTGCAATGTTGCAGCTTTACACACTAGAGCCGTTCTCAAAGCTTGAGAAATGCTCTAGTGTGTGGAGCCGAAACGTTGCACTAAGGCTAATAAAAGCTCTTAACTTTTACACCTTAATTGGGAGTGCTATCTTTTTCTGATATTGTGTGTGTGTGTGTGTGTGTGTGTGTGTGTGTGTGTGTATATATACATACTGTATATTTATATTTAGGAAAATTCTACAATTTCTGAAAAAATTTATAAGAGTTCTGGACCTTTAAAAGATGAGACAACTTAAGTGGCGGAGTCTATTGTGAGTGGGAAATTATTTGTGTGCAGCATGCGTGCACAGTGAAGAGCTCTGCTGTTATCTTACTTCATGATTGGATGTTATATTATAAGTAAAGTAAGATCATTCTCCTGCTGGGCAATCGGAAGAGTCTCTCACAACGACGGAACCCTGTCACAACGGTGACAAACGGAAACCATTAGCAATGTTTCCGTCACCATTGATAACAATGGTGAGGGAAACGGAAGCTTTAGGTTTCCGTTTGCCTTTCCGTTGAGGGATTAACTCCATGGAAACCTCCGACGGAAACCCTCAACGGAAGGGCAACAGTGATGTGAACACAGCCTAACTCCCGAGCAGATTAACCCTTTACATGCAGCTGTATCCTCCTATACTAGCTGTATAATAAACAGGTAAATAAACTGATAAAATGACAATATTTTGTATGAAGTAAAGTTCAAGCTCCTGGCTAAATTCGAGAAAAAAATGTGCCTATTTGCATGTTTGAGATTTTGTTTTGGAGAATTTATATGAAAATTAAGGAAGGGTTTCTTTTATTATATTCTATGTACCAGCAAAGTGACAAGATGGCGAAAGAGGCAAACTGATTTGCTCACCCTACTCCTAACTTGATCTGAGCACGAAGTTCCATTTTACTATTCAGAAGCGGTATAAAATCAGTTCCTCCTCACATCGGTACCTCAAAGAGAAGTAGTAAATCTCATCACAGCGCAGTCAAAATCTTACGAGAAACGAGAGTGAAAATTCTCTGTTCTGCTTATGATATAATGTATATTTGTGAATTTTCTTATAATTTGAACTACTATTACTTACAGAGGTTTTTTTCAGAACTGATAGGTCATCTTTAAAGATCTAGGGAATTAAACTAAACTTCATAGAAAATATTTTCTCCACTTTGAAGGTACAGCAGCTATCTATCTGAGCGTTTTTCTTTATAAATAGATGGTCTCAGAATTTAGAAATTCTCAGATTTAACTACAGTGAAGTAAAGATTTGTTAACAGCATTTAAAACATACATAAAAATGACAACATGAATCTATACACAACAGAAGAGATACTATCACCTAAAGTTTTGGTAAGATAATGACTGTACTAGAGATGTGTAACGGTATGTTCATATGCAGCAGATTTCGTGCAGATTTTTCTGTGAATGAAAAATCTATTCCATACATCTGAATGGGGTTGCTTCTGTAACATGTGCATGGAGTTCTACAAGTCCCATTTATATGAATAGGACCATTGCAAAAATTTCTGCTTCCAATCTGCCATATGTAAATGTACTTTTATAGAGCGCCCTGCAGTCTTTTTAAGCTGTCCTGTTGTTTATGTTCCACAAAAGGATAAATTCACTTAAAATAATAAAAGGTAGTACAAGTATTATTTCTTCTTACCCGCCATTGTATTGACAATTCCTGTAAGTACTGCACTTGCTGTGGTGTCTGTGGTGTGACTTTTAGTACTTGATCACTAAAATGGACAAAATTTTAAATTACTTACTCATAAAACAATAGTAGTTACCATACTGCTAAATATAAATAATCTGTTTTATAACAAAAAGGGACTGTATGTTTAAATAAAATTTAAAAAAAAAAAAAAAAAAAAAAAAAAAAAAATATATATATATATATATATATATATGTATATATATATATATATATATATATATATATATATATATATATATATATATATAGTGAAGGAAATAAGTATTTGATCCCTTGCTGATTTTGTAAGTTTGCCCACTGTCAAAGACATGAACAGTCTAGAATTTTTAGGCTAGGTTAATTTTACCAGTGAGAGATAGATTATATATAAAAAAAAAACCAGAAAATCACATAGTCAAAATTATAGATATTTATTTGCATTGTGCACAGAGAAATAAGTATTTGATCTCTTTGGCAAACAAGACTTAATACTTGGTGGCAAAACCCTTGTTGGCAAGCACAGCAGTCAGACGTTTTTTGTAGTTGATGATGAGGTTTGCACACATGTTAGATGGAATTTTGGCCCACTCCTCTTTGCAGATCATCGGTAAATCATTAAGATTTCGAGGCTGTCGCTTGGCAACTCAGATCTTCAGCTCCCTCCATAAGTTTTCGATGGGATTAAGGTCTGGAGACTGGCTAGGCCACTCCATAACCTTATTGTGCTTCTTTTTGAGCCACTCCTTTGTTGCCTTGGCTGTATGTTTCGGGTCATTGTCATGCTGGAAGACCCAGCCACGAGCCATTTTTAATGTCCTGGTGGAGGGAAGGAGGTTGTCAGTCAGGATTTGACGGTACATGGCTCCATACATTCTCCCATTGATGCGGTGAAGTAGTCCTGTGCCCTTAGCAGAGAAACACCCCCAAAACATAATGTTTTCACCTCCATGCTTGACAGTGGGGACGGTGTTCTTTGGGTCATAGGCAGCATTTCTCTTCCTCCAAACACGGCGAGTTGAGTTAATGCCAAAGAGCTCAATTTTAGTCTCATCTGACCACAGCACCTTCTCCCAATCACTCTCAGAATCATCCAGATGTTCATTTGCAAACTTCAGACGGGCCTGTACATGTGCCTTCTTGAGCAGGGGGACCTTGCGGGCACTGCAGGATTTTAATCCATTACGGCGTAATGTGTTACCAATGGTTTTCTTGGTGACTGTGGTCCCAGCTGCCTTGAGATCATTAACAAGTTCCCGCCATGTAGTTTTCGGCTGAGCTCTCACCTTCCTCAGGATCAAGGATACCCCACGAGCTGAGATTTTGCATGGAGCCCCAGATCGATGTTGATTGACAGTCATTTTGTATGTCTTCCATTTTCTTACTATTGCACCAACAGTTGTCTCCTTCTCACCCAGCGTCATACTTATCGTTTTGTAGCCCATTCCAGCCTTGTGCAGGTCTATGATCTTGTCCCTGACATCCTTAGAAAGCTCTTTGGTCTTGCCCATGTTGTAGAGGTTAGAGTCAGACTGATTAATTGAGTCTGTTGACAGGAGTCTTTTATACAGGTAACCATTTAAGACAGCTGTCTGTAATGCAGGCACCAAGTTGATTTGGAGCGTGTAACTGGTCTGGAGGAGGCTGAACTCTTAATGGTTGGTAGGGGATCAAATACTTATTTCTCTGTGCACAATGCAAATAAATATATATAATTTTGACTATGTGATTTTCTTTTTTTTTTTTTATATAATCTATCTCTCACTGGTAAAATTAACCTATCCTAAAAATTCTAGACTGTTCATGTCTTTGACAGTGGGCAAACTTACAAAATCAGCAAGGGATCAAATACTTAGTTCCTTCACTGTATATATATCTATATATATATATATATATATATATATATATAGATATATATATATATATATATATATATATATATATATATACATATATATATATATATTTAAAGCATTTGTTAATTCACCATGTTTAAATAATTCAGAGTACTTTGACGGTAAATTGTAAAATTATATCTAAAATATTGGTAGAAAAAGTTGAGTTTGTCATTGTTCTTAATGTTACTTTCATCGTACCTTTTGGCTTGAACAGGAAATATTCACTTACAACTCTTCTACTTTCATTTACTTTATAGCTCAGATGTAGGGCTTCATTCACATCTGCTTCGGGACTCTGTTCATGGGTTCCGTCTGATCTTCCATCAGGGGAACCCATGCATGGAATCCAAACTGAAACAAACGGAAACCGTAGGTTTCCGTTTGCATCGCCATTGATTTCAATGGTGATGGATCCGGTGCAAATGGTTTCCGTTTGTCACCGTTGTGTAAGGGTTCCTTTGTTTTGACAGAATCAATACCGTAGTCGACTGCGCTATTCATTTAGTCAAAATAACGGAACCTTTACACAACGGAGACAAACGGAAACCATTTACACTGGATCCGTCACCATTAAAATCAATGGGGATGCAAACGAAAACCTATGGTTTCCGTTTGTTTCAGTTTGGATTCCGTTCACGGGTTTCCCTGATGGAAAGGTCAGACGGAACCCATGAACGGAGTCCCGACGCAGATGTGAACGAAGCCTTACATATTAATTTATATTCAATCAAGAAGATATTTGTACATTGACGATACCCAAACATTGCTGAAGTTTACATTTATTGCTATATGAAGAAAGATTTACATACCTTTTAATTTATGAATTATTCAACTAATAAATGATAATAATTGCAAGTCTAAACCAAGTATCTGTATTTATTTTCAATAGTTAATCTGTGCCATGGTGATCAACCTACAGAACTCTTCATGTGTTCTTAATGATTGATGTTTAACTATGTAGACAATTAGTTTAGCTGCGAAAGTGTTTGTTGGCAGAATTTGGTTTTATGACTCTGTAATGTACCCAACATGGAATTCCTCTGTAATTACCCCTGATTTATAAATTACACATATCACCAATACCTTTGTAAATAAGTCATGGATGACTTTGCACATCCTTCTTTATAGGGTCATAAAGGAAATAAATATTTTGGTAATATGTAAGCCCAGTATTTGAAGATTGAGTTAAATATGGCCATAAAGACATCATTGGATTATAGATGTATAGTCATAAGAAACTCATCATGCTCTTCTAACACCACCCTGTCAGCACACGTCTGCATTTTATGAATCTTGATCAAACTTAAAATGACTAAAGGTTCAGACATTAAGGAATTGAGCATTTTTTATTTCTTTAAGTTCAAAAGCTTGGGTTATGAATGACAATATACGATATTTGTCAGTGAGACTTATTTCATAAGGTTAAAACTTTTATAGGTGTACTCTTTCTAAAAGTTTACTTTCTTACATATATCCATTAATTTTGGCATGAAGTATATTATCTAATGATATATAAGATGTATGGACATTTATAATCACTTTATTCTTCTATTAATGTATAGGAAACACAATATAGTATATCCTGTAGCGCCTTAGAGATTTATTAACTGGGATTCTTTTTCTGGCCACTATAGTTTTCTGAAAAATAAGGACAGTGGAGCATTTTATTACGCCCTGTCATAAGCAGCAGTGTGGAACAAACTTAATTTGTTAGCCACAAGATATCAATTCCGTTTAAACCTCAGTCACACAAATGTTTTATAGCTTTATACAAGTTCCAAGTTGTAAGAAGCCATAATACAGCACCTATAGAAATCTGTGTGCCCATATTGTCCCTAAGTCTGCCTCTGATTTCATACAAACACTGACAGAGATATTTTCCACATTGATTTATACAGAATCCATGAGAAAAAAATTGTACCATGTTCCATTCAATTTTACATCGATACTGGGAGAGAATACCTCCATATTATGGTTTCATATGGAAGCACCATAAGCCGGCACACAGCGTGCCTACGGCTCCTTAATATAGAACTGTAGGGACTCTGTGTGCCATTTTACAGGCTCCACGCACACAACTCTGATATTTTTATGAGGCTGTAGTCTGAAAGGCAAATAAGCTGTTTTCGGTAAGATTTTATTCAGTTCAGCTATCTCATTTTTTTATCCATATAAATAGAATTGTGCTTCTTATGCATACAATACTATTAACTCTGTATTGAGTTTTTACTTAAATTATTGAGACTAAATATGATGTCAAAATGGAAATACTACGTATATCAGTGTCCTCAAGATAAAGCATCAAAACATAAAACAGAAATAAAGAGCAAAAAAACCATATTGTAATATCTTTCATTTACTTTTTAAGATGTAGATATGTGGAATAAATATTTGTTATCAGTACTGTTATAATTATTTTTGCTGTTTTTACTTCTGAGTCAAATTTTCTAGTAAGATATCCTTTTGTTCTAGTGGAATAATTTATATCTATCTATTTTCATATATATTTTCTGCACATTGCATTTCATGATACGTTTTCTATGGATTTACATAGCCAACAGGTGAGGTGACTAAATTATCTTCATTCATAGGGTTATTATGATGCATATATTATATAATAATCCCAAATAATTAAGCTGGCCATCAGATAGATGCCTGTTTGAACATTTTTGGCAGATAGAATTGCAAACATAAACAACGATACCCATGCAAAAAGTGTCAGGTGTAAAAATAAAACATCCATGAGAGTGCTTTTTTATACTTTCTGAATCGGCTACAAATTGGCTGTTTGTAAGATGAACTTCAAACTACAACTGTCTACTGGATGAATAACCCAAAATGGTAATTGTTTTATGACAGATTGTCTGTGGTCAGAGTGTTGAATGAGAACCAAAAGAAACTGCTGGAAACATACATTTTAGCTGACAATATGTAATGTCTATGGCCACGAGCATGTGATAGCTGTCGGCTGAATAGTACCAAATACTCTGTAAGGCTATGTTCACACTCTTAGCAAAAAGCGTCTGAAAATACGGAGCTGTTTTCAAGGGATAAGAAGTTTTTTAAGCAACTCGCGTCTTTCACTGCATTTTTTATGGCCGTTTTTGGATCTGTTTATCTATAGAGTCAAAGTGACATGCACTTCTTTTTACGAGGTATCTCTTTACGCGCAGTTTTTTCAAAACGGCCGCATAAAAAAACGCCCCATCAGAACAGAACGCCGTTTTTCCCATTGAAATCAATGGCCATTTACAGTCCGAAAAACAGACGAAAATAAGCCGTGTGAACATACCCTAAGTGTGCTAAATTAATAGGTATAGGGACCTAAACAGATAGCCAGACTCCTCTGGTAAGTATAAAGTGGCAAATAAATCTGATAACTGGATCAGACAGGTTAAAATTTGATCTGTTGCTCGGTGTTTCCCAGAATAGAAAAATATCCGAAAAGGAAATTTTGGGTTTATTGATGTAAAGTAATGCACCTATTATATAATATGATATAATAGCATGGCTGCATATACAATATACTTGAGAGTAATGGTTGCCAGTAATTTAATTTGCCATACTCAATGCCAAGCAGCAGCTGCAAAAGCAGAAAAGAGAAATAAAAAAAGAGAAAACAATCTCTGATTGAAATATAATAATATTGCCCTCTTTATATCTTTTGTAAGACCTCATCTTGAATATAGGGTTCAGTTTTGGGCAGCACAATAAAAGAAAATGGGATGGAAGAATTATTTTTCATGCTTATATCATAATAGGAATTTCATGCTTATATCATAATAGGAATTTCAACAAAATGAAAAAAAGGAAATACTGCTTCATAAACATTAGCACGTTTTTTGCAAAGCTATTTGTTTTGTAAGGGAGCAGAATACATAAAATTATGATTTTCTGTTACTGTTTTATGAACTGAGGGAGAAATCAAAAGCCATGCTACATGATGAGCCTTTGTTAGTTGTCTATTGTTAACATTAATATAGTCTTAAATGAGTTGATGGGATTTTCCAATGAGTTATCTGCCGTTGGTCATCTTTAGGGGATACAGCTTTGCATAGCTGCTTGTCAAGAAGGGAAATAGTCAGTGCCAATTCCCTGGATTTTGACCATTGACTTTTTATAGAAAGTAGGACAGATTATATTAATTTTCAGCTGTAAAACACAATTTATCAGCATCTATACATTGATGCTATAGAAAGTAATTTATAAAGCATACAGAATGTACTAGACCTTTGCGTGAGGGTAAGTTTGATTTACTATGCAATTAAATCTCTACATTTTATATTTGTAGTCCTGGAATTTTCCAGCGTTATTAAACTCATTGACTTGACAGCAAAATAAGGCAATTTTATAGATTCATTATTTGTGCAAATTAACAAAAATTCAATATGATATTTCCATATTTACCCATCATATTTAACTTTAACACAAGCCGCTTTATGTAGCAGAAATCCCAGCAAGCAGATGGTCCATGAAAAACACTTCATCCTTTCTCTTCAGGATTTAGCGTACTGCATAAGATAGCTAAACTCACTGCATCTGATTGTTATGTGCACATATATTTAGGTATATATGTGTAATCTGGTTGACCCATGCCATAAAGATAACGTTATCTATACTATCTCCGTTCCAATTAGCTTTTAAGAGTATCATAAACATCTCCGCATTCCAATTTATAGGGCTTATCTTTGTTTTCTATATCTCTTTCAAGATTTGAACTCAGAAACTGAGGTTTCCCAGCTCTTCTCGAGCTAACTGGTGCAGCTGGACAGCTCCGCTACTGAATCTGTTGTCTGGTTTCTCTTGACTTATGTTTCTCTGGATTCCTCGCCTTGATTGCCTAATTGTTATCACCATTTTGGCTAAAGGCCCTTTTATACTGGCTAATTATCGGCAAACGAGCATTCAAAGAACGCTCGTTCCCGATAATTGCCCTGTGTAAACTTAAATGTGTCAAATATTATCTATGTCGGCAGCAGATCTCCCTATGCAAACAGGAAGATGTGCTGCCGAGATGATACAAATGTTTGGGGACGAGCAATCGGAGTAATGAGCGCTCATGCCCATACTAGCTTCTTGTGAAAGGTGCAAACGAGCAAAAATCAAAGAGCTGTCTTGTTGATTGGCGCTCGTTGCAACAAACAAAATTGTCCAGTGTAAAAGTACCTTTTTTTGTCCCAATCCAACTGAAAACACCCAAAGGAAGGTCATTGTCATGATTGTTTCACAGACCCCCTGTATATGATGCCACACAGACCCCTGTATATGATGCCACACAGACTCCATTTATATGATGCCACACAGACTCCCTGTAAATGATGGCACACAGACTCCCTGCAGATGATGGCACACAGACTCCCTGTATATGATGCCACACAGACCCCCTGTATATGATGCCACACAGACCCCCTGTATATGATGCCACCCAGATCCCCTTTAGATGATGGCACACAGACCCCCTGTAGATGATGGCACACAGACCCCCTGTAGATGATGGCACACAAACCCCTGTAGATGATGGCACACAGCCTCCCTGTAAATTATGGCACACAGCCTCCCTGTAAATTATGGCACACAGCCCCCCTGTAGATGATGGAACACAGCCCCCTGTAGATGATAGCACACAGCCCTCCTGTAGATAATGGCACACAGCCCCCTATAGATGATGACACACAGCCACCCTGTAGATGATGGCACACAGCCCCCTTGTAGATGATGGCACACTGCCCCCCTGTAGATGATGGCACACAACCCCCCTGTAGATGAGGCCACACACACCTCTCCGGAGAAAGCCCCACACCCCCCCTCCCTGTAGTAATTTTCCGGGACTGTCTCTGTATATTCAGGACAGTCCCGAAAAATTCACTACAGTTGACAACAATGCCCCCTGTACTAGTGCCACACTACCCTTGTAGTGAGCGCAACAATACCGACATTTAATTCTGCCTGAATACCCTACATACTCACCGATGCAGCGCCATCTACTTCACATGTTGCCTTTCATCTTCACGAGTTCTGCGAAGGCGGCGCGGTGATGCCATCTCGTCGCCTTCGCAGAATCTGTGAGACTAAATACTACCATTGAAGAGGACTGCGCTGCATCGGTGAGTATGTGTCATCGCGCTGCCGATAGCCAGCAAGGGAACCAATAGTTCCCTTGCCTCTTGAACCCCCATGTCACAGATCCATTTTTAACGGTTGTTACATGTATTGACAGACATAAAAACGGATTCATTGACTTCTATGGGGGCCCTCTGGCCGTGAAAATGGCCAAAAATAGGACATGTCCTATTTTTTGACGGCCAATATTCATGGACCATTAAATAAACAGCAGTGTGAATACACCCATAGAACATAATTGTTCTGAAAACGGCCGTGTGACCCTGGCACTTACTGATTGCCAGACTATTTGGTCTCCTATCTGTCTAGCTCCTTTCTGCCGTACTCTACAAACTGTTGCCACTTATCTGTGTGACGAACTTGAATTCATTCCTGACCACGTCTCCGCCTGTTCACATCACCGTTGCCCGTCTGTTGAAGTGGGCTGCTCTATTGATTCTGCCAAAACAACGGAACCCTGTCACAACGGTGACAAATGGAAACCTGTAGCAATGTTTCCGTCACCATTGAGATCAATGGTGAGGGAAACAGAAGCTGAGGATTCAGTTTGCCTTTCCGTTGAGGGGTTAACCCGAGGGAACCTCCGACGGTACCCCTCAACAGCAGGGCAACGGTGATATAAACACAGCCTTACGCTACAACTTGTTGCCACTTATCTGTGTACCAAACTTGAATTGTTTCCTGACCATGTTTCTGCCTCATGCTACAACCTGTTTCCGCCTATCTGTGTACCGAACCTGGAGTGTTACTTGACTACTCGCTATTATCACGCCCCTGCACACACATTTCAGCCACTCAAATCCTAATCTGCTGCAGACCTTGACAGAATAGTTTGGTCCCAATATGAAGTCCTCTGAAACAAGTCCTTTGACAAGTATGAGGCAACAAATGGCTGAACTACTAGCATTTGACGCCACCTATCAAGAAAAAAAATTTCAGCTGCAAAATCTAATGCAAGATCAACAAAGAGAGTTTATTGAATTACAAAAAAACGTTCCGGATGTGCATGGAAATGCCGCAGATTCAAGTTTAAGAATGACAATTCCATCAAAGTCCAGTGGTCATATTCGTGGTTACCGAGGTTTCCTTTATGCCATATACACTACCGTTCAAAAGTTTGGGGTCACCCAGACAATTTTGTGCTTTCCATGAAAACTCACACTTATATTTATCAAATGAGTTGCAAAATGACAAGAAAATATAGTCAAGACATTGACAAGGTTAGAAATAATGATTTTTATTTGAAATAATAATTTTCTCCTTCAAACTTTGCTTTTGTCAAAGAATGCTCCATTTGCAGCAATTACAGCATTGCAGACCTTTGGCATTCTAGCTGTTCATTTGCTGAGGTAATCGGGAGAAATTTCACCCCATGCTTCGATGTAGCTACTTACCTGCAAACGCCGATGCTGCTGCAGAATCAACTGTAGCCTCTGTGGCCGATGTGTCCTCGCTCGTCCGACACGATGCAGGACCTGGGGAAGTGACGTCACAGCGTGATCTCTCGAGAACACGCTGTGTGTCTGTGCACTGCCAGAAGCTGGGTGTTAACGAAGAGAAGTGGATGATGCTGATTCGTCAGCATCATACACTCCTAGTCACAACGCCCAGCTAGTAAAAGAAGTAAAAACGCCCAGATGTACATACACAATACACGCCCACTTGTACATAACTTTAAACACGCCCAGTTGTACTTTAGAAAGCCTCATTTGCATAAATATAAAAATGGTCATAACTTGGCCAAAAATGCTCGTTTAAAAAAAAACAAAAAATGTTACTCTTATCTACATTGCAGCGCCGATCTGCTGCAATAGGAGATAGGGGTTGCAAAATCTGGTGACAGAGCCTCTTTAATCATTAATCAAACTACATCTTTGAAAATAATATAGTTTTTGCTCTCTCTTTGTTGAGTTATTTCTGACTTTTAACTGAATGTTAATATGGAAAAGTACATGAAACTAGCAAATTGGATGGTTTAAGAAATAATCTTTACTCCAATATTGGGCGACATTTCATCTTGGAACAAGCCTTTCTCAAGCATGCTGCACAACTGCAGTGAGACTCGGAGCTAAATCCATCCAAAAATATTTGAGTGAATAACTTTGAACTCAACTGACAGTCATTTCTCAGCCACTTAGTCTTTCTGGCCTTATTAGCTGGCGGAAGATTATGTAGGAGGATTCCTCCAGCTCACCAATATGTATATCCAGATTTGGACTTCGCACGGATCCACGTGGCTGCACACGGTACAAACACAGCAGAAACAGAAGAATTGGATCCAGCACTGTATCGTTAAAAGGAAATAGTATTCTAACTTTATTTCAGACGAAAGTAAAATCCACTGGGAGTAAGGGTATGTGCACACGATAGCTGCCTTTTACGTCTGAAAAGACAGACTGTTTTCAGGAGAAAACAGCTGCGTCGTTTCAGACGTAAATGCTCCTCCTCGCATTATGCGTGGTGTCTTTGACGCCCGTAATCTTGAGCTGCTCTTCATTGACTTCAATGAAGAACGGCTCAAATTACGTTGCAAAGAAGTGTCCTGCACTTCTTTGCCGAGGCAGTCATTTTACGCGTCGTCGTTTGACAGCTGTCAAACGACGACGCGTAAATGACAGGTCGTCTGCACAGTACGTCGGCAAACCCATTCAAATGAATGGGCAGATGTTTGCCGACGTATTGTAGCCCTATTTTCAGACGTAAAACGAGGCATAATACGCCTCGTTTACATCTGAAAATAGGTCGTGTGAACCCAGCCTTAGGGTGAATGCCTCAGCAGTAAGCCTACGCGTTTCAGACAGAACACCTGTTCTTAGTCAGGGCAATTATTAGCTGGCCTTTAAAGCAAAGTGATGTCACTGTATCAGATTGTGATATTATTTCTTTCTGGTGATAGTGCCAGGTAGCAGGATATGTAATTTAATATAACTTGAAAAATAAAATCTTTCCCAAAAAAATTCAAAACTCCTTTAAAGTTTATTTAGCAACCTTAAATAGACACTAAATTTTTAACTGGTTCCCGACCGCTGGCTGTGTTTTTACAGCCAGCGGTCATGGTCCTTAAAACCCGAGCCATAGACGTTTTACGGCTCGGGTTTTAACTTGCTGCTCGCGCGATCAGGCAGCTGAATGTCGGGTCTCCGGCTGTCAGTGACTGCCGGGGACCCTGAGGAGAAGATAGAAGCAGCTTTCGCTGCAAAAATGATGTGTATAAAAACTATAAAAAAAGAAACCTGCATTCTCTATGGAAAAAACATAGCAAAAATCACGTCGTTAGCCCGACAAATAAAAAAGTTATAGCCATTTAACTAACACATGCTAAAAAGGGCTAAACGGTGTCTGGTCCTGAAGGCTCAAAATAGCCCGGTCCTGAACTGGTTAAACAACTTATGCTAATCTAATGGTATTCCTGTAATATGGTCATTTTATCCATGCAAATTCTGTGTGCAGTTATTGCCACTAAGGGTAGGGCCACATGGAGCGGCCCTGACACGGTCATAACGCGGCTAACAACCGAGCTGGCACCATGTTCGGTGCGGCTGTCAAACAGCCTGTTAGTGGCCGCATGTTAACGCGGGTAAACATTCCCTTTATCTGCAAAATCGTGCGCCCATGAATTAATACACCCTTTATGGCAGCACGATGTTTCAAATTACAACAACTTACCCCCTATACATTCTCTATGGCAGCGCCGGAAAAAGCCGAACACTGCACTCGGCTATCTCCGGCGCTCCCATAGAGAATGAATGGAGCTGCAGTGCGCATGTAACCGGAATACCACTTAACGAGGTATCTGTCAGCTGCTCGTACATAGTGCCAGCGTGGTTGTTGGCTGCGTTGCGACCATGTCAGGGCCGTTCCGTGTGGCCGTACCCTAAGTGTCTACCTTCCTGTAATTTGCTTTCCACACCCTGTTGTCAACCCAAATCTATCCCTAGTTACAGCATATAACAAACAAAGAAAAGCGCTCCACAATGTTGCAAATTCCAGGTGACACCGTAGATGAAAATGCAAGACTTACCAGAAGAGGTTACGCAACCTCCAGGCACAACTCTGTACAGCGCTTGTAAGGTGAATAGTCATCCAGTGTAGCTGCTACAGCCTGCTGATCTCTGGACACGAGATCCCCAAGCAATGTAAGACAGGGAGGAGGAAATAGCAGGATTTCAAATGGGCGATGACACCGCAGTAGTAAAAAAAGTATAAAAAGACATTAAAGAGGCTCTGTCACCAGATTTTGCAACCCCTATCTGCTATTGCAGCAGATAGGCGCTACAATGTAGATTACAGTAACGTTTTTATTTTTAAAAAACGAGCATTTTTGGCCAAGTTATGACCATTTTTGTAGTTATGCAAATGAGGCTTGCAAAAGTCCAAGTGGGCGTGTTGAAAAGTAAAAGTACAACTGGGCGTGTATTATGTGCGTACATCGGGGCGTGTTTACTACTTTTACTAGCTGGGCGTTGTGTATAGAAGTATCATCCATTTCTCTTCACAACGCCCAGCTTCTGGCAGTGCAGACACAGCCGTGTTCTCCAGAGATCACGCTGTGTCGTCACTCACAGGTCCTGCATCGTGTCAGACGAGCGAGGACACATCGGCACCAGAGGCTACAGATGATTCTGCAGCAGCATCGGCGTTTGCAGGTAAGTCGATGTAGCTACTTACCTGCAAATGCTGATGCTGCTGCAGAATCAACTGTAGCCTCTGGTGCCGACACGATGCAGGACCTGTGAGTGACGTCACAGATCTGCACTGCCAGAAGCTGGGCGTTCTGAAGAGAAGTGTATGATACTTCTCATCAGAACGCCCAGCTAGTAAAAGTAGTAAACACGCCCAGATGTACGCACATAATACACGCCCAGTTGTACTTTTACTTTTCAACACGCCCAGTTGTACTTTTGCAAGCCTCATTTGCATAAATACGAAAATGGTCATAACTTGGCCAAAAATGCTCGTTTTTTAAAAATAAAAACGTTACTGTAATCTACATTGCAGCGCCTATCTGCTGCAATAGCAGATAGGGGTTGCAAAATCTGGTGACAGAGCCTCTTTAAATATACAACTCGTTTCGAGACCTCTTCGGTCTCTTCATCAGGTACATAAAACGAAATGGCAAAGCAAGGTATTTAAACCCCAAATCTTGTTTTAACTCCCAGATTTGGGGTTTAAATACCTTGCTTTGCAATACCTTGCTTTACAATGCGGTCTCGAAACGCATTGTATATCTAATAAATATTTTTATACTTTTTTACTACTGAGGTGACAGATCCCATTTGAAATTCAGCTTTTTTATCCTCCCCGTCCATAGTTATAGAGCAGAGGAAAAGGGCTGCAGTAAATGGGGTATGTGTCTCTTCAAAGCCTCCCCATAGATGTCTAAAGGAGGAGGGAGCAAAGAGAGACAAACAGACATAATACCCATAAAAGCCTATGGAGAGGGGAGTGGGAATCAGAAGGAGGGAGCAGGGAGAGAGAGAGTGAGAGAGAGAGATACTGATATTGCTGCCCATAGAAGTCTATGGAGAGAGGAGGGAGGAGCAGGAGGAGGGAACAAGACACATACAGACACACTGCCCATACAAGTCTTTAGAGAGGGGTGTACCAATTAATTGCAGGGGCCCCCCAGATCAGACAAAAATCATTTGCTTACCACTCCTGCATCTTCTCTTGTCTGCAGAGGGTCCACCCTGCATCTACCCAGGCTGCTATATCAGGCCTGGTCTGTGCCGCACTGTATACAAGGCCCTGGCAGCGGACCGCATGAAGACATTGTATGTGACGCAGCCAGGGCCAGCCTTAGTGGCAAGTACACAGGGCGCTGCAGCCTCCCCACATGTAGGGGGCGCCACTGGGCAGGTCATTGGAGATCTGTTCTCTGCTCCTCGTTACACACGTGGAGGTAGCAGAGACAGCAAGTGCAGAGGATGAAGCTCCACCCCCAGCCCGTCCTGCAAGAAACCTGTGCAGCAAGGAGAGATGGTAATTGCCAATTTGTGCCTATATGTCTCTGTGTGATATGTTCCAGTATGTGTGTATCGTTATCAGAGAGTGATATGTGTGGTGTTACATAGGACTACAGGTAACATCCACTACATCCGCATGTTTATATGTGTGTATGGGTAAGTATATATATATATATATATATATATATATATATGCCTATTGTGTGTGAATGTGCGTGTCTATATATTTATCTATGTGTATGTGTGTATATATATTTGCCTGTATGTCTAAATATTTATTTTTTATGTATGTGCAGTATATATGTACCACTGTGTGCGTGTCTATATATGTAGTTAATTTTTAATTCGTGGATGGCAGCAATAGAGAGTCCCGCACAGGGCGCCATCCAACCTAAGGCCAGCCCTGGACGCAGCACACAACTTCCACTGTGAAAACATTGTGTGCTGCGTTGCATATAACATCTTGAAGCTACCTGGTGTCAGGACTTTGTTTACAGTGCGGCACAGGCCGCTTAATGTGGCAGACTGTGGGGATCCAAGATGGCCCTCCTGTGGGCCCCTTCCCCATATGACCCGGCCGCATATCCTGCGACCACGATCGTTACGCGCCTGGACGGGGAGGGGTATAAGAGAGAGACACAGACACTGCTGCCAATAATAGTCTATGGAGCGAGGAGGGGAGAGGAGGGGGCAGGAGCAGAGAGATAAAGAGGGAGAAAGAGAAAGGAGACACAGGCTGCTGGTAAGAGTTATATGTCACCCCAGTGCTGGATTCACAGCTACACTGCTCCTTACTGCTGTATGTTGTCCTCCAAACCGTTACGGCTTCTAAGGCCTTGAGTATTTTGCAGGCAGAGAATTCTGCCTCAAAATTCCATCTGGAATTTTGAGGCAGATTTTGATCTGCCTGCACGTTGTTTGCCGTGTTTTTTGCTGCGTTTTTCGCCGGCGGCCATTGAGCGCCTCTGGCAAAGAAACAGCGAAAAACGCTTTCTCTACCTCCCATTGATGTCAATGGGAGGTCTGAGACGTAAACACCCAAAGATAGGGCATGTCGCTTCTTTTGAAATCAATGGGAGGCATTTTCGGCCAGTTTTTGGCGCATTTTCCAATGCGGTTTCCGCGTCGGAAAACTTGTCATAAAAACTCTGTGTGAACAGGGCCTAAGGGTTTGCTACAGAGAGATAGTAAACCAGGATATTCTCCTCTTTATGTGTGCAGTGTGTGGGAGACATGATAGAAGTTAGGCTCTGCCCACTAACTCAGGGAGAACCGGGAATTAGAGATAGAGTTTGCAGAGGAAAAAATGGCAGAAAAAAAGCAGAATACAAGCAGACACGTATTTGCCACTAGGCACTGGGGATGCAGTGCCTAGGATGTCCAGCAGGGGACGGGGGCAGCTGCATGATAGATTATTTTTTATTTTTTTATTCCTGCAACATAAATTTACATGCTGGTGATTAATAAAACGTACCAAAGGTCAATTTATGAATGTTTTTTCGGTGGGTTTTTTATGCAGTTTATGCTTTGCTGCTACTGTATTACACTGCAGATTTTTCCCAATGAAATCCATTACGGAAAATCTGCAGTGTTTACGCGATGTCTGAACTTACCCTAAAAGAAAAGCTCAATGCTCCCCCATTAACATACCCTGCCCCCCACATGAACACAGGGGCCTATTTTCCCTATTATTGATCAGGTCACAGGTTATTATATTTTAGAAAAAAACAAAACACTCCTGCAGCGGCCCCTCTTCTTGACTGGAGCAAATTACGCCACGCCGGTTACATCAGTACATTGTCCTACTTTAAAAGGTAGGCCATTGAACTGAGGTAAGCTTGGATCATGTGATGTAAAATAACAAATGACAGATTAGAGCTGTCATTGCTTAGTTTACTGTCACAGACCCAGGAAGTTAAGTATGATAATGGTTTTGTTTTTTTACTTATTAGTGTTACTAATGTTTATTTTTGTGTGTCTTTTTACCATTTCAGTTGTTAGGCTACGTCGGATTCGATGACGGCATTTTTATTTTCAATAAAATGGTTAACGGGGGTTGTGGGGGGCTTTTTTTTCAATAAAATATTTTTTCTGTGTTGGTTTATTTTTATGCCTTAGTAATGGTGGCTGTCTGATAGACAGTGTCCATTACTAAGGCGGGGCTTATTGTTAGCTGGAGCCGGGTACGATCTAGGTACTGGGGCAGCCGCAGGCTGGTATTATTAGGTTGGGAAAGCCCAAAGACTGTGTGCCTTTCCACTCTGGTAATACTAGGCTGCGGGTGCTTTATTGTATCTGGGTGGTTATAAAAAATAACCCATGTTGTTTTTTCAATTGTTATTATTCTTTTTTTTATTTTTTAAACTATGTGCGGTCCCCCCTATTTTGTCATAAGCAGTGAGCCATCAGGGGCAAGAAAATGGCAACAGCACACTGCGAACACTAATGCTACCTAAGCCACTAATTAGAAATAAATATGCATTACTGCTAAATGTACTTACAATAGAGAGGTTCTTAGCGCACATTTTATCAAATTGTGTGAGCCAACCTGCCACGACAAGGCGACCTCTATGAGGTGGGAACCTACGTGGCACATACACCCCGATTCTTCGACTAAACCTACATACTTTTGGGATGGTAGGATACCAGCATTAAACTAATATAAATCACCAAGGGCAGAATGGGAGGAGTGCAAGATCAAAAATGGAGGCAGTCACTAACCCCACATCCATATATGGATAGTGACATCACAGGCTTCTCCTGGAGCGAAACCCTCGGCCAGAGCCACGGCAACGCTCTTGCCGGGGATTCCACTTTAATATGAGACCCTGACTTAACTGTATGTATATGGATAGTGACGTCAGAGGCTTCTCCTGGAGCGGAATCCCCGGTCAGTGCATCAGTAACGCAGTGTGGCACTACCTACAGCAAAAAATCTCCTCCTCACATGCACTTCGTGCTCTGAGGAGGAGGAGAGAGCAAGCGGCAGTCTGAGGAGCGCTGGTGAAGTGCCCCTCCTGTGAGTGACCTGACCGCTGGTCTGTCAGGTCACAAAGTTAAATTTTAAGAAAATAAATAAACAAATAAATAAAAAAACGATCCTGCAGCTGTCTCCTTTTGCTGGACGCCCTAGTCACTGCACCCCTAGTGGCAAAAACAGCCATGAATATGTGTGTATATGTGTCTCTGTGCGTTTATTTGTCTGCCTAAGTGCCTATATATGTGTCTGTATGTGTACATGTTTCTGTGTTTGTGCATCTACTACATTATCTGTACTCAGAGAGTTATCACTGTGTGTTATCTGTGGTGTTACATATGACTGCAGGTACGCATCTCGGTGATCCTGCGCCACTTACAAGGCACAGAAAACTAAGCAGTGACAGCTCTAAGCTCTTTTAAAAGTTGACTAATGACCTGGGGATAACGTGGGACCACATGATATTACCTAACCAATGACAGCTTATAGCTGTCACTGCTTAGTTAACTGTCACAGACCCAGGAAGGTAAGTATAATAATGTTTTTGCTTTTTAACTTTTTAGCAGTGGCGTAACTACCGCTATAGCAGCCGTAGCGGCTGCTACGGGGCCCGCGGCATGAGGGGGCCTGTGTCGCCCACCGGCACGGGCCCCCACCATGGCCGGAGGCTCCGCTAGCTGCCGCTATGGCTGCTACGGCGCGACGCCACTGAACACTACGGCAGAGCAGGAAGGTATCTCCCCGCTCTGCCATTAAACGGGTTGTTCCTACATAAGACATGTATCCCCTATCCGCAGGACAGGGGATACATGTGTCATTGTTGGCAGCGATAGGGAGAACGGGGGACCGAAAGTCCCCTGAAGTTCTCCATGAGAAACCTCGGACTTCCGGGTCTGTGTCGCAGCTCCGTAGAAATGAATGGAGCGGTGGTCGCGCTTGTGCGCATGCGTGACCAGCGCTCCTTTCATTTTTATTGAGCTGCGCAGACTCCGGAAGTCAGAGTTTAGTCATTGAGAACTTCGGGGGACTTTCGGTCCCCCGTTCTCCCTATCGCTGCCAGCAATCACACATGTTTCCCCTATCCTGTGGATAGGGGATACATGTCTTTTGTAGGACACACTATAGGTCAGATTTTTTTGAGGGGGTTGGGGCTGCATGGCGTTACCTACAGGGGGGGCTGTATAGCGTTACCTACAGGGGGGGCTGTATAGCGTTACCTACAGGGGGCTGTATAGCGTTACCTACAGGGGGGGCTGTATGGCGTTACTACAGGGGGGCTGTATAGAGTTACCTACAGGGGAGGCTGTATGGCATTACCTACAGCGGGGGCTGTATAGCGTTACCTACAGGGGGGGCTGTATAGCGTTACCTACAGGGGGGCTGTATAACATTACCTACAGGGGGGCTATATGGCGTTACCTACAGGGGGGGCTGTATGGCGTTACCTACAGGGGGGGCAGCATGGCGTTACCTACAGGGGGGCTGTATAGCGTTACCTACAGGGGGGGCTGTATAGCGTTACCTACAGGGTGGGGCTGTATGGCGTTATCTACAGCGGTGGCTGTATGGCATTACCTACAGGGGGGGCTGTTTGGTGTTACCTACAGGGGGGGGGCTGTATAGCGTTACCTACAGGGGGGGCTGTTTGGAGTTATCTACAGGGGTGGCTGTATGGCGTTACCTACAGGGGGGCTGTATAGAGTTACCTACAGGGGAGGCTGTATGGCATTACCTACAGCGGGGGCTGTATAGCGTTACCTACAGGGGGGGCTGTATGGCGTTATCTACAGCGGTGGCTGTATGGCATTACCTACAGGGGGGGCTGTTTGGTGTTACCTACAGGGGGGGGGGCTGTATAGCGTTACCTACAGGGGGGGCTGTTTGGAGTTATCTACAGGGGTGGCTGTATGGCGTTACTACAGGGGGGCTGTATAGAGTTACCTACAGGGGAGGCTGTATGGCATTACCTACAGCGGGGGCTGTATAGCGTTACCTACAGGGGGGGCTGTATAGCGTTACCTACAGGGGGGCTGTATAACATTACCTACAGGGGGGCTATATGGCGTTACCTACAGGGGGGGCTGTATGGCGTTACCTACAGGGGGGGCAGCATGGCGTTACCTACAGGGGGGCTGTATAGCGTTACCTACAGGGGGGGCTGTATAGCGTTACCTACAGGGTGGGGCTGTATGGCGTTATCTACAGCGGTGGCTGTATGGCATTACCTACAGGGGGGGCTGTTTGGTGTTACCTACAGGGGGGGGGCTGTATAGCGTTACCTACAGGGGGGGCTGTTTGGAGTTATCTACAGGGGTGGCTGTATGGCGTTACCTACAGGGGTGGCTGAATGGCGTTACCTACAGGGGGGCTGTATGGCGCTATCTACAGGGGGCCTGTATGGCGCTATCTACAGGGGGGCTGTATGGCGTTATCTACAGTGTGGGCTGTATGGCGCTATCTACAGGGGGGCTGTATGGGGTTATCTACAGGGGGGCTGTATGGCGCTATTTACAAAGGGGTCTGTATGGCGTTATCTACAGAGGGGGTCTGTATGGCGTTATCTACAGAGGGGGCTGTGTGGAGTTATCTACAGGGGGCTGTATGGCGTTATCTACATGGGGGGCTGTATGGCGCTATTTACAAAGTGGTCTGTATGGCGTTATCTACAGGGTGGGCTGTATGGCGTTATCTACAGAGGGGGCTGTATGGCGTTATCTACAGGGGGGCTGTATGGCGTTATCTACAGGAGGGGCTGTAAAAAAGACACTATCTACAAGGGGGTGGTTGTGTGACACCCAGGGCAGGGGGGGCCTAGTCAAAAGTTTGCTATGGGGCCCAGTCTTCCCTAGTTACGCCCCTGCTTATTAGTGTTACTAATGGGTTTTTTTTGTGTGTGTTTTTTTACATGTTCTGTTGTTGGACTACTTCGGATTTAAGAACCACTTAGATGACAGCATTTTTATTTTCAATAAGATGGTTAATGAATTTTCTGTGGGGGGGGGGGGTGTATTTTTTAACATTATTGCTACTGCCTTAGTAATGGCCGCTGTCTGATAGGGCTTAGTTTTTAGTTATCAGTAACTACCTATTATTACCTCGGCACCCACCACCACCAGGGGTACCAGGAAGAGCCGAGAGTGATCAATATCCGACCATCTGAAGTGATGGTTGGGCACTGGTGTGGTCGCAGGCTGGTATTATTTGGCTGGGAAAGCCTAGAAACCATGGGCCTTCCCACCCTGGTGATGCTAGCCTGCTGCTGCTGTATTGCATCTGGCTGGTTTCGAAAAAATTATTTAAAAAATACACGAATGTTTCTACTGAAAAACGGAAAACTTACAACGAACGAAAACAAACGGAAACCATTTGCAACCTAAGCATTACCATTGAAATCAATGGTAATACAAACGGAAGCTATGGTTTTCATTTGCCTTTCCATTCATGGGTTCCTCCTACGGAAAACTGCAATGGGACCCATGAACGGAAAAGCAATGCTGATGTGAACAGGCCCTTAGCAGTAAGTGCATTATTGTGAACTTTGACCTAGTGAGACATCATTTTCTTTTTCTCCATAAATGTCATTCATTGTTATTTAGTTACATTACATTTGTTACTTACATCATCCTCACTTGATAAAGGACCTAGTGAGGTCCAAAAGTCCACAACATTGTATCTTTGCAGTATGCTACATCAAAGAAGTTATTGCATTGAAGTGCTGTGAAGAATCTACTTCTTGTTTCCTATCTTGCCGTGAACGGACTCGCCCAGCCTGACTCAATGTGTATTATCGTCTAATTGTTGGGCATGTGTGTTGTCCACGTTCTATGCATGTATAAATATATATATATATATATATATATATATATATACAAACGTGGAAATAGACGCAGCACTCCAAAAGTAGTTGCAAAGATAGTGGTTTATTCACCCATGTACAGAAATAGCTACTGTACGTTTCAGTTCTCTCAGCAGGACCTTTGTCCTGCTGAGAGGACTGAAACGTAGCTATTTCTGTACATGGGTGAATAAACCACTATCTTTGCAACTACTTTTGGAGTACTGCGTCTATTTCCTCGTTTGTGTATCCAATTCAGGACCGTGTGGATGACGGTCAAGGACGCATAGCACCGTGACACTTGAATTCATGGACCAATCTTCACCAAATTTGACACATAAGTAAATCAGGCGCTTTCGAAGGTTTTACACCGGATTTCAGCTCTCTAGGCCTGCCGTTCTTGACAAATTCATAATAAATTGCAATACGACACCAAATATGGCTCCACTGGCTTCCATATAATGGGTCCCCCTCCATATTACATCAGATGACCTGTATTAGCAATTATACAAGCTAAGTAAGTTCATCCACCAGATGGCTTTGCTCTCCTTTAGCATTAATTCACTTATTTATATTCTCCCACCCACTAGCAGCATTTGGAAAGTGGGATCCACAGCACTTGATTTCAATTCTAGTCCAAGTTCACTCCACTGAGCACTGCACCCCAAAATACATAGGGGGAATCCAGCTGAGACAGCAAAAGCAGCAGAAGCAGGTGCTATTCGCCAATCTATGTCTAGAGCTATCCGGTTTCCTTAAACTTCAGGAACACTAAAGCCACCAGAAGTGCCAATCCCCTTCCGTTAGACAAGCCAGGGCATACGTGGCAGGAGAAGGTGTTGGCCAACTAGGAGTGCAGCAACAGGACCTACGCTTTAGGAGAGAGGTACAGCCACCTGGAAATGCAGTATCAGAACAGGGGCCTAGCCACACTGTATGTTTGGCATCAGGATGAAGAAAAGGTGCCTACCTAGCTGACAGCATGGCGTGAGGGAAAAGCGTTGCATTACATGCAGGGCCAGTGTTAGGGTGCGCAAATTGGGCAATTGCCCAGGACCCCCATCCTCCTTGAGCCCCCTGCTGCTACGGGGCACGAGTAATCTCACACTGCCGGTCCATAACATTTAGCGACAGCCACAATCACTTGTATCTGCGTCCTCAGGATGCAGATACAAATGAATACTATAGGGTGCAGACCACGTTAGGTCTGCGCATGCGTACCGACCAGGTCCTGTGCAGCGCTCCGTCCGTCGCGGGAACCGGGCAAGGTAAGTACAATATATTTTTTTTGGTGGGGGGCTATGTGGCACTATATACAAGGGGGGCTGTGTGGCACTATATACAAGGATAAGCTGTGTGGCACTATATACAAGGGGGGGGGGGGCTGTGTGGCACTATATACAAGGGGGGCTGTGTAGCACTGTATACAAGGGGGCTGTGTGGAACTATAAACAAGGGAGGGGTGTTGTGTGGCACTATATACAAGGGAGGGGGGTGTGTGGCTCTATATACAAGGGAGGGAGGGGGCTGTGTAGCACTATATACAAGGGGAGAGCTGTGTGGCACTATATACAAGGGGAGAGTTGTGTGGCACTATATACAAGGGCGTGTTGTGTAGCTCTACATACAAGGGAGGGGGGCTGTGTAGCACTTTATTCAAGGGGAGGGCTGTGTGGCACTATATACAAGGGGTGAGCTGTGTGGCACTATATACAAGGGGGCTGTGTGGCACTTTATACAAGGAGGGTTGTGTGGCACTTTATACAATGAGGAGTTGTGTAGCACTATATACAATGAGGATCTGTGTGGCACTATATACAAGTTGACTGTGTGGCACTATATACAAGGGGGGCTGTGTGGCACTATATACAAGGGGGACTGTTTGGCACTATACACAAGGGGGAGCTGTGTGGCACTATACACAAGGGGAGCTGAGTGGCACTATATACTAAGTGGGGTCGCTGTGTGGAACTATACTAAGTGGGGGTGCTGTGTGGCACTATACTAAGTGGGGGTGCTGTGCGGCACTATACTAAGTGGGGGACTGTATGGCACTATTTACAAGGGAGAGGGCTGTGTGGCGCTATCTACAGGGGGGCTGTGTGTGTCGCTATCCAGAGGAGGGCTGTGGGTCGCGCTATCGGAGCAAAGGGTGCATCATTACTGTGGGGGCACAAAGGGGGCACGGTTACTGATGGGACATTTTTATTGTTACCATCTGGGGCACTGTGGATTACGAGTTTGTTTAGTGGTTGGGGTATAGGTGGGGAGGGTGCTGGAAAAGTGAGAAACCAACATGTCTGTGTGTCAAATTCTGCAGAGACGAGTTGTGGCTGGAATAAGTCGTCACAGTGGTCTTGGCTGGATGGAGAAAAAAAGGGAAAGTGAACTACACTAGTTAGAGAAAACATCACCTGTGAGTCACTAGATACAAATGTGTTGGAATTTCATATATCCTCTTCAGAACTCCTGTGTATAACTGACATCTACCACTATAAGGTCACTATATGGTGGTAATATTGGTCTTTCTATAGTGTTTTTAATTCAGTAACAGTATGAGGGTATTATTCAGTCACTATGTGGTTATGGTGTGGTGTTATTATTCAGTAACAGTATGGGGGTATTATTCAGTCACTATGTGGTAATGGTGAGCAGGTATTTTTCAGTAACAGTATGGGGTATTATTCAGTCACTATGTGGTAATGGTGAGGAGGTAATTTTCAGTAACAGTATGGGGATATTATTCAGTCACTTTGTGGTTATGGAGTGGGGGTATTATTCAGTCATTGTGGTTATGGTGTGGCGGTATTTTTCAGTAACAGTATGGGTGTATTATTCAGTCACTATGTGGTTATGGTGTGGCGGTATTATTTGGATATTATAATGTATTATTATTGGTAATACTGGCCTTATAATAAGTTGTGTTCAGTAACAGTATGCAGGTAATATTTCATCTGGTATAATGGTATTATTTAATACCAATATAGTGGTATTTTTAATGAAAATTAAGCTGTATATGTATATATATCATTTTTTTGTGTGAGAGGGGGGACATATGCTTTGGGGCTTGCAACACTCCTGGACATGCTAGAAATCAGCGATGCAATTTTCTGCACACTGCTGTAACGTCCGCGGTCTCAGACCGCAGACTACTATCATCCTGCAGACGTCTTCCTCCCCAGAGATGCCACCACATATGGTGGTTCTGGTCCTGCAGTGACCACTAGGGTGTGCGCTCGAGCTCATTCCCAGCCTTAATGGGCCAGAGCACACACATGTTTTAGATTTGACTGATTGCTCCCACATCACCCTGGAATATAAGAAGGGCCCTGCCCTTCTGATCCTTGCTTGAGCATTGTTTGTATTCCCATGTCAGTCTTGCAAATGGTCCCTTAGTATTATCCTGTTCCTGTTGTTACCAGTGCCATGTTACCTGTATCCTGTATCCCGTGCTTTGTCCTTGTTCCTGGGCCTGTTAGTGTTGGAGTCATGTCCTATTGCACCTGCTGTCATCTGCCACGTCCAGTGTCATCTGCTAGTCCAATGTTATCTGCCACGTCTGACGCAACCTGCTGCACCTGCTGTCATCCGCCACATCTGGCGTAAACCTGCTGCACCCACTTCCATCCATGCTAAAGCTTTGGCCACTGTCTGGACTATTCAGGTACCCTAGTGCGGGACTTTGTATTGTTTGGGTGCTCTGTTGCTTGGCCAGCTGTTTCCCTGCTGCATATACCCTCAGACCGTGACAGTACGCTCAGGCCATGGTCCCCGCTGGTCAACCTGAGACCTTGACGACACAAGCCATGCTGGCAGAGAGGCAAGACCTTCAGTCATGGCAAGACCAACTCCTCCTGTCGGCGAACACCATTGCACATCGACTGGTTGCTTAAACCACAGTTGCCACAGTTGTCACCGCACCTATTCCTGCTGTTCCTCCTGCTACATCTCCTGTCTTTTCCAGGAGGTATGCTTTCTGCCCCTACCTCCTCGCTATGACTGAGACACGAGGTCCTGCAGGGGATTTCTGAATCAGTGCCAGATCCACTTCAGACTACATGCCGTTGCATTCTCCTCTGATGAAGCCAGGATCGCCTTCATAATCTCTCTCCTTACTGGCAAAGCCCTGGAATGGGCAAATCCTCTGTGGGAACATCAGGGACCAGAGACTTGTGTCTTGCAGTGCTTTTTATGAACTTTCCGTTGGATATTTGAGGAACCTGGGAGAGTTTCTTCTGCTGCTGCATCTCTGCTGACCCTACACCAGGGAGACCTCTCCGTGGGCGGGTATGCCATTCAGTTATGTACCCTGGCTGCTGAACTAACCTGGAACAACGAGGCTTTGGTGGCCACATTCTGGCAGGGACTGTCTTGTGGGATTAAAGATGAGCTGGCCGGTTGCGATATGCCACCTATCCTGGACGATCTCATCCTACTAGCCACCCGGGTTGACATGAGGATCCGGGAGAGAGGATTTCCTAGGCTGGCTTCTACTTTCCAGCAATCCCTACTGTCCTCTTTAGTCGTCCCTCCAGAGGAGCCTATGCAGTTGGACCGAGCCAAATTGTCCACCCAGGAGAGACAACGCAAACGCACTTCAGGACTTTGTATTGCTGCCTCAGAGGCCTCGTTGTGTGTTTGTGTCCCCAGAGGCCAGAGAGACCCCAGTGCCTAGGATTGATTGGAGAGACGACCCTAGGCGGAATGGTATAAAATAAAAGGTTCAATTCCAAGCTGATCATTCCTGTGACCATAGTGTCTGGCAAGAAGATGCACTATCTGCCTATCTGGACTCCGGGTCCACGACAAACTTCATCCAAAAGGATCTTGTGTTTCGTCTCCAGTTTCCCACAGTTCCTCTGGAGACATCTTTGGCAGTTGCCTCTGTGAATGGACTGCCTCTGCCTGATCCGATTGTATCTGAAACCAAGCTGCTGAGGCTCCAAGTTAGAGTCCTTCATCCAGAACTGATTTTGTTTCTTGTTTTGCCCAAAAACATGAATCCTGTTCTGCTGGGTCTGCCTTGGCTTCGACTACATGCCCTAGTCCTGGACTGGAATTCCGGAGAGGCTCTAAATGTCTTGATCACTGTCTGGTGTAGATCCATCCTGTCCATCTTCCTCTGCTTCAGTCATTGGCAGGATTGCCCCCTCATTTCGCTTAGTTTACGGATGTCTTCAGCAAGAGGGAGGCTGAGACGCTGCCCCCACATCAGACTTATGACTGCCACATTGAACTGGTTCCAAATGCCTCTCTTCCCCGTGGACGGGTATACCCTCTCTCCCTGCCAGAGACTCAAACCATGTCTGTCTATATCAAGGAGAATTTGGAGAGGGGTTTAATGCGAAAGTCTTCCTCCCCGGCCGGGGCCGGGTTCTTCTTCGTTAAAAAGAAAGACGTATCTCTTCGACCCTGCATTGACTTCCGTATATCCGAACTGTTTGACCTTATACGAGGACCCAGGATTTTTTAAAAATTAGACTTGTGGGGGGATTATAATTTGATTATAATTTGATCCGAATTCATCAAGGTGACGAGTGGAAGACGGCGTTCAACATCCGAGATGGGCACTACGAATACCTGGTGATGCCCTTCGGACTGTGTAACGCTCCCGCGGTCTTCCAGGAACTCGTCAATTATATCTTCTGAGATATCCTCTATGTCTGTGCTGTAGTGTATCTCGATGATATTTTGATTTTCTCCCCAGATCTATTACTCAATACTTTTTTCTTCTGCAGAGTGCAACTCCTCTATTGGGGATCGGGAGCTACTGGCCATCAAATTGGCTCTGGAGGAGTGGAGACATCTGCTAGAGGGCGCGGCTCATCCCATGCTGATCTACACCAACCACAAGGACCTCACCTATCTCCAGTCGGCTCAACGACTAAACCTCGTCAAGCCAGTCGCAGTTCTTCACCCGTTTCCAATTTGTACTCCACTACCGTCCCGCTGACAAGAATGTGAGGGCCGATGCCTTGTCCAGGTCATTTGAGACGGATGACACGGTGAAGTCCCTTCAAAGTATTATAGACCTCTCCTGCATTGTTACTGCCAATCCTTTGCAGGTTGGAGACATCCTTCCGGGGAGGACTTTTGTTTTGGTTGACAAACAGGAGAGGAATTCTCCGCTGGAGACACAGCTCTAAACTGGCTGGGCATGCAGGTGTTCGTAAAACCCGAGACCTGATTACTCATGTTGTGTTACATGTTGTGGACTTTGTCTCTTCCTGCACGGTGTGTGCTTCTAACAAGGTTGCTCACTCCAAACCTGCTGGCCTGCTCCAGCCGCTGCCTGTGCCCAATGCACCCTGGCAGCATGTAGCAATGGACTTTGTCACGGACCTGCCTCACTCTGCTGGATGCAGTACGGTCTGGGTGGTGGTGGGCCAATTTTCAAAGATGGCTCATTTCGTTCCGCTGACTGGCCTACCTTCTGCTTCTCGACTGGCCAACCTCTTCATCCAACACATCTTCCGCCTGCACGGCTTACCTCTGCATATCGTGTCTGATTGTCTGATTCTGGAGAGCCCTCTGTAAGTTGATATAAAGTTGGACTTTTCCTTAGCCTACCATCCCCAGTCCAATGGTCAAGTCGAGAGGATCAATCAGATCATGGAGAACTGCCTACGGCACATAATCTCCAGGCAGCATGATGACTGGGTGCAGCTTCTTCCTTTGGCTGAGTTCTCTTATAACAATCATACATGCGAGTCCACAAGAACCACACCATTCAGGGACTTCCTACAGATCTGGCAGCAAACCCGATCCTCTGTTCTGCTGGCAGTCGACTGCATGAAGCGAAAGGCAGACACAAGGAGAAGACAGCCTCCCCAGTTTCTTCTGGGTACCAAGGTCTGGCTGTCCTCAAGAAATATCCGGCTGAGGGTGCCGTCGTGCAAATTTGCTACCAGGTTCCTCGGACCCTTTGAGTTCCTTCAGCGGCTCAATCCGGTCTCTTATAAGCTTCGTCTGCCCGCTACCCTCAGAATCCCCAACTCCTTTCATGTGTCTGTTCTGAAGCCTGTGGTCTTGAACCGCATCTTTAAGACTCTTAGCCCTGCAGTTGCCCCCAGCGGTTCTGCCGATCTATTTGATGTCAGGGAGATCTTGGACTTCAAGAGGATAAGAGGAAAAGCCTCTTACTTGGTGGATTGGAAGGGGTTTGACCCAGAAGAGATGTCCTGGGAGCCAGAGGAGAACGTCCAGGCTCCTTCCCTCATTAAGAAGTTTCTCTCTCGTTCTGGTCCCAAGAAGAGGGGGCGTAAGAGGGGGTATATTGTAACATCCGCAGTCGCAGACCGCAGACTCATATCATCATGCAGACGTCATCCTCCCCAAAGATGCCAGCACATGCGGCCGTCCTGTCCTGAAGTGACCACCAGGGTGCGCGCTCAAGCTCATTCCCGGCCTTAATGGGCCAGAGCACACACATGTTTTAGATCTGACTGATTGCTCCCACATCACCCTGGACTATTAGAAGGGCCCTGCCCTTCTGATCCTTGCCTGAGCGTTGTTTGTATTCTCATGTCAGTCTTGCAAATGGTCCCTTAGTGTTAACCTGTTCCTGTTGTTACCCATGCCCTGTTACCTGTATCCTGTGCTGTGTCCTTGTTCCTGAGCCTGTTATTGTTGGAGTCGTGTCCTATTGCACCTGCTGTCATATGCCACGTCCAGTGTCATCTGCCACGTCCAGTATTATCCGCCACATCTGGCGCAATCTGCTGCACCTGCTGTCATATGCCACGTCTGGTGTAACCTGCTGCAACCACCTCCATCCGTGCTAAACCCTCGGCCACTGTCTGGACTATTCAGGTACCCTAGTGCGGGACTTTGTACTGTTTGGGTGCTCTGTTGCTTGGCCAGTTGCCTCCCCGCTATGGTGGTGCGGCCTAGTGGGTCCACATACCCACAGACCGTGACAACCGCCTTCTGAATTGACTGCATTATTGATACAGTAAGGGTGTGTTCACATCAGTGTTTGGTTTCCGTTAATGAATTTCCGTTTGTTTTTTTGCAGAAACAATAGCAATCGGAAAGCTATGGTTTCAGTTTGGTTTGCGTTCATGGGTTCCCCTGATGGAATGGTATGACGGAAGCCATCAACGTAAGCCCGACGCAGATGTGAAGAGCCCCTAATTGAGCATTTGGGGCCCCACTTTTAACATTGCCCAGGGCCACACTCTGAATAAACCAAGCCCTGGTTACATGCAAACGCTCACATGCCGGATTGAAACTTAAAAAAAGAAAAATATGTGTTTGGATTTCCCAGTGTTGAATTCTTTGGATACAGGGTTGATACATTCAACCAACTGCTAAAAAGTCAAAGCAATTCATGGAGCATCAGTTCTAAGAAAAAGCTGCAGGACTTTCTGGCAGGTACTGGTTGTGTTGTACATGTGACAACAATCTCCCGTATTCTTCATATGTCTGAGGGGTAGGGTGGCAAGATGGAAGCCTTTTCTAACAAAGAAAAACATTCATGCCCGTCTATGTTTTGCAAAGACCTACATCAAGTCTGCCAAAAGCATGTAGGAATATGTATTATGGTCTGATGAGACCAAGGTTGAACTTTTTGACCATAATTCCAAAAGGTATGTTTGGCGCAAAGCCAACACTGCGCATCACCAAAAGAACACCATACCCACAGTGTAGCATGGTGGAGGCAGCATTAGGCTTTGGGGCTGTTTTTCTGCAGCTGGAACTGGGATTTTAGTCAAGGTGGAGGGAACTATGAACAGTTCCAAACATCAGTCAATATTGGCACAAACCTTGCAGGCCCCTGCTAAAAAGCTGAAGATGAATTTCACCTTTCAGCACGACAACGACCCAAAGCAAATCTCCAAATCAACAAAAGAATGGCTTCACCAGAAGAAGATCAAAGTTTTGGAATGGCCCAGCCAGAGCCCAGACCTGAATTCCATTGAAAATCTGTGGGGTAACGTGAAGAGGGCTGTACACAGGAGATGCCCTCGCAATCTGATAGATTTGGAGCGCTTTTGCAAGGAAGAGTGGGCAACAATTGTCAAGATGTGCCATGCTGATAGACTTCTATCCAAAAAGACTGTATGCTGTCATAAAGTCAAAGGGTAATTCAACTATTAGTTTAAGGGTGTGCATAATTATGCGACCACATTATTTTTGTTCTTTATTTTTATTTTTCCACCCTAAAAGATTTCAGTTTTCTTTTTAATACAATTGTACAGATTATAGGTGACATTCAAAGTGGAAAAAGTTCTAAATGAAAATTGCAAAAGAACAGTCAGAGTTTTTAAAAAATATATCTCATCATCCATTAGGTGTTTTAACCCTTTCCCTCTGCAATGATTTTTCTGATTTTCATTTTCGCTTTTTCCTCCCCACCTTCCAAAAGCCATAACATTATTATTTTTCTGTTGACATAGCCATAGGAGGGTTTATTTTTTTGCGGTATGAGTTGTCGTTTTTCACAAGGAAATAACTTTTGTTAAAAATAAAATTTGTTTTGTGACGCCATATTCTTGTAGCGTCCAAGGCCGCTGGCCGTCGGGTTTACTCACCTCCCGACGCCCGCAGTCATGGATCCTTGAGCGCTGGTCCCCATCTCCTTCCTAGGAGACGCCAGCGCTCACTTCCGCTCCGTTCTGATGTGTCCCGTAGGGTGCGCACACACAAAGGAAATCGACATCATCATCAACTGCCATGATTTCCTGGTCTATAAGAAGGCCCCAGGCCTTCTGATCCTTGCCTTAGCGTTGTTAGTCTATCCCAGTCCGTCTTGCAAATGGTCCCTTAGTGTTTCCCCGTTCCAGTTGTTACCCGTGCCCTGTTACCCGTTCCTGTATCCCGTATAGTTCTTGTTCCTGTGCCTACCAGTGTTGGAGTCGTGTCTACTGCACCTGTTGTCGTTTGCCACGTCCAGTGTCGTTTGCCACGTCCAGTGTTGTTTGCCACGTCCAGTGTCTTCTGCCACGTCCAGTGTCTTCTGCCACATCGGATACTGCCCGCCACGTCTGGCGCTACCTGCCACACCGACCTCCATCCGTGCTGAAACCACAGCCACCATCTGGACTAGTTCAGGTACCCAAGCATTGCTATCTGCTATTGACTTTCGTGTAGACTGTGACCTGGTCAGCTGCCTCCCCGCTACGGCGGAGCGGCCTAGTGGGTCCACATACCCTGTGACCGTGACAGTATGCTCAGGCCATGGAACCCGCTGGCCAGCCCAAGACCGCAGTCCAGAAGATAGATGCATGACCTACGCACACGTCAGGATCAACTCCTGGAGTCTGTGAATTCTATCCTGGTCCGCCTGGATCTACTCACTGTTCCACCCCCGATTCTTCCTCTTGAGGCTGTTGCTGTGCCACTGCCCGTTGCTCCTCCTGTTTGTTCCGGATCCACAGTTCCTCTGCCTCTTCCTCCTCGCTACGATGGTGATCCCAGAGCATGTAGAGGATTTCTTAATCAATGCACGGTTCATTTTAGGCTAAGGCCTCATCTCTTCCCCTCGCTGGCAAAGCCCTCGAATGGGCAAACCCAATCTTGGAGCAACAAGGACCTGTATCCTCGGACCTAGCCTTGTTCCGGCAGTCCTTTTGTGCCGTTTTCGAGGAGCCGGGTCGAACATCCTCTGCCGCAGCCACTCTGTTGACCCTCAAGCAAGAGGGCTCCACAGTAGGGGAGTATGCTATCTCCTTCTGTACCCTAGCAGCCGAGCTGGCATGGAACAATGAGGCACTGGTGGCGACTTTCTGGCAGGGACTGTCCTCTCACATCAAGGACGAACTGGCGGCCCGCGACCTTCCATCTACCGTGGATGCCCTCATCCTGTTAGCCACCCGGGTTGATATGAGAATCCGGGAGAGCACTCAAGAGGTTTGACAGGAGAGCAGGGCCCACAGACCAGCACCCTCTGTCCAGAGACCACTATTGTCTTCCCCTAGTGCGCTACCTAAAGAACCCATGCAGGTAGACAGAGTCCAGTTATCTGAACAGGAGAAGCAGCGCAGACGCTCCTCTGGACTATGTATGTATTGTGGCCTTAAGGGTCATTTTGTGCGCCAATGCCCACAGAAACTGGGAAACTCCAGTACCTAGGGTTGGTTGGAGAGGCAACTCTAGGTGGAACATCTCCAAACGTTAAAACCTCTTCCAGATTATCGATTCCTGTGGCCATCGTCTCCGGAGAAACGTCACATCCTTCCTCCGCCTATCTTGAATCTGAAATAAGAACAAAAAAGACGGCGCCACCTTGTGTAGATCAGTAGGTCGAGGTGAGGTAACAGTAACAAGAAATGTGCTCACCAGAAAACGAAGGTTTCAAAGCGTATAATATCCACAGTGCTGCTGCCAGATCCGAGTCGGTGTCCAAGATGGGACCGCTTAGGTAGAAACAAATGCAGGTAAAAAAATTGGATCTTTTTTGATGGCGCTGCTGTGTGGTGAGAATGATGTGGAACGAAGTCCCGAGATATTAATAAGTTCAGTTTATTGAAAGTGGCTACGCGTTTCGACGATGGACAATCGTCTTCATCAGGCCATGTACATATCAGAAAGGACACAACTTATATAACCTGTAGGTACAAATTAACATAATTGAAAAAACCGCCAAATCTGACGGGGTCAAGGTGCGATCTTGACGTCACTCCCGGTTTTTTTAAAAGCTTCCATAATGTTCACATCGCCGGGCTATAATTGCATAATGTGTTTCAACATACAAGTTAGATGTTTATTCATATAATAGGATACAGTTAAAAGAATGAAAGAAATAAGTGAAGAATGAATAAAAACATAGCTGAGTTTGGAGTGAACGAAGCCGGGACGCGGCCTCGTTGCCAGGACAACCAAGCAGAGATCATAGCAAATGAGCGAATTGATAGAACACTGCTTGCCGTGTGTAAGGCATTGAACTCATTGAAAGCTGCCTAGAGGTATGTATTATTTAGATGAAAGAATGCACTTGGATGCCGTATTAGGCATAAGCATTATTAAATAGCTGCACTGATAAAAAAATTAGATAACTCAATTTAGCGTGGTTAGCAACCTGGTTCCGTCCTGATTATAATTGGAGTATGCAGCATATTTTTAGTTAGAGAATGTGGAATATTTTTTTGAATATATTTTTATAAAAAAACTGGAATGTAAATTAATATGAGTGAGTCTGTAGTGGACGAAGCCGGGACGCGGCCTCGTTACCAGGACAACCAAACGGAGAAAATAGACAAGGAACGAATTGGTAGAACTATGTTTGCCGTGGGTAATATATTAAAATTATTAAAAGGCATATATTGTTTAGATAAGAGAATGCCGTATCAGGCATAGGCATTCATCTGTGGTTGCGCTGATAAAACAATTAAGTAACTGAGCTTAACGTGGTTAGCAACTTTGTTCGGTCCAGATTATAATTAGAGTATGCAACTTATTTGAAACTGGAATGTAAATTAGTATGAGAATCACATACTTTACACTACTGTACATGGAAAGAATATAATTGTAATTATATAAATCAGTCAAAAGTGCGGAACCAAAAAAAAAACAAAAAAAAACAAAAAAAAAACAGTGGGATCCGAAGGCAGGATAGGCAACATAAACTGCAGGTAAAAATATATATATATAATAATATAATAAAAAAGGACTCGAGTGAGGTTAAAAATATGCAGGCATTTCGCTACTTTGAGAAGAAAAAATATTTAAGGGCGATATATAAGGAAAGGTAAATTCAGAATTAAAAATGATATGGGCTAATTTGGAGATCATTTGGCCTTAAATATTTTCTTAATCGTTTGGGGTGTAGGTTAGTCCAATGATGATTCGGAGAGACACCCATTGAAGAGATACATCACGACGTTCCCAACAGATTTAATAAACTCAAACAGAGGGAAAATTTTTGGATTTTTAAATTACAGACTTTATATCCAAGAGGCTTGAATGACATCTCCGAATCATCATTGGACTAACCTACACCCCAAACGATTAAGAAAATATTTAAGGCCAAATGATCTCCAAATTAGCCCATATCATTTTTAATTTGTCTTCTGAATTTACCTTTCCTTATATATCGCCCTTAAATATTTTTTCTTCTCAAAGTAGCGAAATTCCTGCATATTTTTAACCTCACTCGAGTCCTTTTTTATTATATTATTATATATATTTTTTTTACCTGCAGTTTATGTTGCCTATCCTGCCTTCGGATCCCACTGTTTTTTTTTTTTGTTGTTTTTTTTTGGTTCCGCACTTTTGACTGATTTATATAATTACAATTATATTCTTTCCATGTACAGTAGTGTAAAGTATGTGATTCTCATACTAATTTACATTCCAGTTTCAAATAAATTGCATACTCTAATTATAATCTGGACCGAACAAAGTTGCTAACCACGTTAAGCTCAGTTACTTAATTGTTTTATCAGCGCAACCACAGATGAATGCCTATGCCTGATACGGCATTCTCTTATCTAAACAATATATGCCTTTTAATAATTTTAATATCTTACCCACGGCAAACATAGTTCTACCAATTCGTTCCTTGTCTATTTTCTCCGTTTGGTTGTCCTGGTAACGAGGCCGCGTCCCGGCTTCGTCCACTACAGACTCACTCATATTAATTTACATTCCAGTTTTTTTATAAAAATATATTCTAAAAAATATGCCACATTCTCTAACTAAAAATATGCTGCATACTCCAATTATAATCAGGACGGAACCAGGTTGCTAACCACGCTAAATTGAGTTATCTAATTTTTTTATCAGTGCAGCTATTTAATAATGCTTATGCCTAATACGGCATCCAAGTGCATTCTTTCATCTAAATAATACATACCTCTAGGCAGCTTTCAATGAGTTCAATGCCTTACACACGGTAAGCAGTGTTCTATCAATTCGCTCATTTGCTATGATCTCTGCTTGGTTGTCCTGGCAACGAGGCCGCGTCCCGGCTTCGTTCACTCCAAACTCAGCTATGTTTTTATTCATTCTTCACTTATTTCTTTCATTCTTTTAACTGTATCCTATTATATGAATAAACATCTAACTTGTATGTTGAAACACATTATGCAATTATAGCCCGGCGATGTGAACATTATGGAAGCTTTTAAAAAAACCGGGAGTGACGTCAAGATCGCACCTTGACCCCGTCAGATTTGGCGGTTTTTTCAATTATGTTAATTTGTACCTACAGGTTATATAAGTTGTGTCCTTTCTGATATGTACATGGCCTGATGAAGACGATTGTCCATCGTCGAAACGCGTAGCCACTTTCAATAAATTGAACTTATTAATATCTCGGGACTTCGTTCCACATCATTCTCACCACACAGCAGCGCCATCAAAAAAGATCCAATTTTTTTACCTGCATTTGTTTCTATCTTGAATCTGGAGCGGCTGCTAATTTCATCCAGCAGGATCTAGTGGATCATTTACGTCTACCCACAGTCCGTCTGGAGAGACCCCTGACTGTTGCCTCTGTGAATGGTCTACCATTGCCCAATCCGATTATGCTCATCACGGAGCCGTTGACACTACGGGTCGGAGCTCTTCACTCAGAACAGATCAACTTCCTGGTACTACCTAAGGCTATCGATCCTATCCTGCTGGGTCTGCCATGGCTCCGCCTACACGCCCCGGTCCTTGACTGTAATTCCTGAGTAGTTCTTCAATGGGGTTCCAGATGCCATAGCCATTGCCTGTCACAAGTCTATCCTGTTATGCCCCCTCTGCCTCAATCACTCTCCGGTCTACCATCTCAGTATGCCAGTTTTGCGGATGTCTTCTGCAAACGAGAGGCTGAGACGTTGCCTCCAAATCGGAATTATGACTGTCCCATTGAACTGGTTCCTAATGCTTCTCTTCCCCATGGACGAGTATATCCTCTCTCCTTGCCAGAAACTTTATCTATGTTAGCCTATATCAAGGAGTACTTGGAGAGGGGTTTTATTTGAAAGGCTTCTTCTTCGTTAGGAAGAGAGATGGATCTCTTCGACCCTGCATTGACTACCGTGGTCTCAACCAGATCACGGTCAAGAACAAATACCCGTTGACACTTATATCCGAGCTGTTTGATCGCATACGAGGAGCCCAAAAAATTTCTAACCTATATCTGTGGGGGGCTTATAATCTAATCCGGATTCGCCAGGGGGGGGGGGCAAATGGAAGACTGCATTTAACACCCGCGATGGGCACTACGAATACCTAGTGATGCCCTTCGGACTGTGTATCGCTCCCGCAGTATTTCAGGAATTCGTCAATGATATTTTCCGAGATCTCCTCTATATGTGTGTTGTAGTTTATCTCGATGATATTTTGATTTTCTCCCCAGATTTGATGACTCATCGGAGGCATGTCCGTCAAGTTCTTCTGCGACTAAGAGAGAATCACTTATATGCCAAGTTGGAGAAGTGCGTCTTTGAAAAGAAGTCTTTGCCCTTCCTGGGCTACGTCATCTCGGATCAAGGTCTTAAGATGGACCCTGAGAAACTAAAGTCTGTCCTGGAGTGGCCACGTCCTCAAGGCCTAAGGGCCATACAACGGTTCTTGGGATTCGCCTATTTCTACCGGCAGTTTATTCCGAACTTTTCATCTCTGACGGCTCCCATCTCTACCCTTCCCAAGAAGGGTGTGACCGCCAAGGTGTGGACTCCAGAGGCAGAGTCCGCATTTATTAGCCTCAAGAAAGCCTTCACTTCAGCTTCGATCCTCAATCACCCTGACGTATCTCGGCAGTTCTCACTGGAAGTGGACGCTTCCTCTGTTGGTACAGGTGCACTTCTGTTCCAGAGGAGCTCCAAAAGAAAAGCCAGTAGTATGTGGCTACTACTCAAGACTTTTTTCTTCTGCTGAGCGCAATTACTCTATTGGAGATTCGGAGCTACTGGCCATCAAATTGGCTCTGGAGGAGTGAAGACATCTTCTAGAAGGCGCAGCTCACCCCATCTTGATCTACACCGACCACAAGTACCTTACCTACCTTCAGTCCGCTCAAAGACTGAATCCTCGTCAAGCCAGGTGGTCGCTGTTCTTCACCCGTTTCCAGTTTCTGCTCCACTACCGTCCCGCTGACAAGAATGTGAGGGCCTATGCCCTGTCCAAATCGTTTGAGACGGAAGACACGGTGGAGTCCCTTCAGACTATCATAGACCCGTCCTGCGTTGTCACAGCTAATCCTCTGCAGATTAGAGACATCCCTCCGGGGGGAACTTTTGTTCGGTTGGCAGACAGGAGAAGAATTCTCAGCTGGGGACACAGTTCTAAACTGTCTGGGCACGCTAGTGTCTGTAAAACCCAAGACCTGATTGCTTGTCACTTCTTGTGGCCCACGCTACCTAAAAATGTTATGGAATTTGTCTCTTCTTGCACGGTGTGTGCCTCTAACAAAGTTACTCACTCCAAACCTGGAGGCCTGCTTCAACCTCTGCCTGTACCCAATGCCCCTTGGCAGCACATTGCAATGGACTTCGTCACAGACCTTCCTCCCTCAGCAGGATGCAACACCATCTGGGTGGTGGTGGACCGGTTCTCTAAGATGGCACATTTTATCCCGCTGACCAGCCTACCTTCTGCTCCCCGACTGGCGAGTCTCTTCATTCAACACATCTTTCGCTTGCATGGCTTGCTTCTTCACATTGTGTCCGACCGGGGGGTTCAGTTTGCTGGCAGTAGATTGCATGAAGCAAAAGGCAGATACTAGGAGAAGAGAGCCGCCTCAGTATCTTCCGGGGACTAAAGTCTGTCTGTCCTCTAGAAAAATTTGCATGAAGGGACCCTCTTACACGTTTGCTCCCAGGTTCCTTGGTCCTTTCGAGATTCTGCAACAAATCAACCCTGTCTCCTATAAGCTGCGGCTGCCTCCTACCCTCAGAATCCCCAACTCCTTCCATGTGTCCCTCCTGAAACCAGTGGTCCTGAACCGCTACAGCAAGACTTCTAGTTCCACAGTTGCTCCCAGCGGTCCTTCTGATGTATTCGAGGTAAAGGAGATCCTGGACTGCAAAATGGTAGGAGGAAGGACTTTCTATCTGGTAGACTGGAGAGGGTTTGGTCCTGAGGAGAGATCCTGGGAGCCAGAAGAGAACCTCAATGCTCCTACTCTTATTAAAACGTTCCTCTCTCGCTCTGGCCCCAAGAAGAGGGGGCGTAAGAGGGGGGATACTGTAGCGTCCATGGCCGCGGGCCGTCGGGTTTGCTCACCTCCCGACGCCCACAGCCATGGATCGGTGAGCGCTGGTCCCCATCTCCTTCCTAGGAGACGCCAGTGCTCACTTCCGCTCCAATCTGCTGTGTCCCGTAGGATGCGCGCACACAAAGGAAATCGTCATCATCATCAACTGCCATGATTTCCTGGTCTATGAGAAGGCCCCAGGCCTTCTGATCCTTTCCTGAGCGTTGTTAGTCTATCCCAGTCTATCTTGCAAATGGTCCCTTAGTGTTTCCCCATTCCAGTTGTTACCCGTGCCCTGTTACCAGTTCCTGTATCCCGTATTGTTCTTGTTCCTGTGCCTACCAGTGTTGGAGTCGTGTCTACTGCACCTGCTGTCATTTGCCACGTCCAGTGTAGTTTGCCACGTCCAGTGTCTTCTGCCATGTCCAGTGTCTTCTGCCACATCGGATACTGCCCGCCACGTCTGGCGCTACCCCCCGGCACCGGCCTCCATCCGTGCTGAAGCCACAGCCACCATCTGGACTAGTTCAGGTACCTAAGCGTTGCTATCTGCTATTGACTTTCGTGTAGACTGTGACCTGGTCAGCTGCCTCCCCGTTGAGGCAGAGTGGCCTAGTGGGTCCACATACCCTGTGACAATTCTGAGAGCCAGAACTATTTTATTCTTCCATCGATAAAGAGGTATGAAGAATTATTTTTTGCGGGGTGAGCTGTAGTTTCTATTGATACAGTTTTTGGATAAATTAGACTTTTTGATCGCTCTTTTTATTCCATTTTTTTTGTGGGAGATAAGGTGACCAATAAACAGCGATTCTGGCATTGATTTTTTTTTACGGCATTCACTGTGTGCGTTAAATAATGTTATATTGCAATAGGTCTGTCTTTTACGGATGCAGCGATACCATGTTATTTTTTTTAAATTGGGACAAAATGGAAAAACACGTTTTTTTTAAACTTTTAATCTTTTTTTTTTTAATCTATATTAAAAAAAACTGTATCTAACTGTATTTAACTTTTTATTAGTCCCCCTACTTACACTACCGTTCAAAAGTTTAGGGTCACGTAGAAATTTCCTTATTTTTGCAAGAAAAGCACAATTTTTTTCAATGAAGATAACATTCAATTAATCAGAAATACACTCTATACATTGTTAATGTGCTAAATTACTATTCTAGCTGCAAATGTCTGGTTTTTAATGCAATATCTACATAGGTGTATAGAGGCCCATTTCCAGCAACCATCACTCCAGTGTTCTAATGGTACATTGTGTTTGCTAACTGTGTTAGAAGGCTAATGGATTATTAGAAAACACTTGAAACCCCTTGTGCAATTATGTTAGCACCGCTGTAAACAGTTTTGCTGTTTAGAGGAGCTATAAAACTGACCTCTTTGAGCTAGTTGAGAATCTGGAGCATTACATTTGTGGGTTAGATTAAACTCTCACAATGGCTAGAAAAAGAGAGCTTTCATGTGAAACTCGACAGTCTATTCTTGTTCTTAGAAATGAAGGCTATTCCATGCGAGAAATTGCCAAGAAACTGAAGATTTCCTACAACGGTGTGTACTACTGCCTTCAGAGGACAGCACAAACAGGCTCTAACCAGAGTAGAAAGAGAAGTGGGAGGCTCCGCTGCACAACTGAGCAACAAGACAAGTACATTAGAGTCTCCAGTTTGAGAAATAGACGCCTCACAGGTCCTCAACTGGCAGCTTCATTAAATAGTACCCGCAAAACGCCAGTGTCAACATCTACAGTGAAGAGGCGACACCGGGATGCTGGCCTTCAGGGCAGAGTGGCAAAGAAAAAGCCATATCTGAGACTGGCTAATAAAAGGAAAAGATTAATATGGGCAAAAGCACACAGACATTGGACAGAGGAAGATTGGAAAAAAGTGTTATGGACAGACGAATCGAAGTTTGAGGTGTTTGGATCACACAGAAGAACATTTGTGAGACGCAGAGCAACTGAGAAGATGCTGGAAGAGTGCCTGACGCCATTTGTTAAACATGGTGGAGGTAATGTGATGGTCTGGGGTTGCTTTGGTGCTGGTAAAGTGGGAGATTTGTACAAGGTAAAACCGATTTTGAATAAGGAAGGCTATCACTCCATTTTGCAACGCCATGCCATACCCTGTGGACAGCGCTTGATTGGAGCCAATTTCATCCTACAACAGGACAATGACCCAAAGCACACCTCCAAATTATGCAAGAACTATTTAGGGAAGAAGCAGGCAGCTGATATTCTATCTGTAATGGAGTGGCCAGCGCAATCACCAGATCTCAACCCCATAGAGCTGTTGTGGGAGCAGCTTGACTGTATGGTACGCAAGAAGTGCCCATCAGGCCAATCCAACTTGTGGGAGGGGCTTCTGGAAGCATGGGGTGAAATTTCTCCCGATTACCTCAGCAAATTAACAGCTAGAATGCCAAAGGTCTGCAATGCTGTAATTGCTGCAAATGGAGCATTCTTTGACGAAAGCAAAAAGGAAGGAGAAAATTATTATTTGATATAAAAATCATTATTTCTAACCTTGTCAATGTCTTGACTATATTTTCTAGTCATTTTGCAACTCATTTGATAAATATAAGTGTGAGTTTTCATGGAAAACACAAAATTGTCTGGGTGACCCCAAACTTTTGAACGGTAGTGTATAAAAAATTAAGGTATTGAAGTACATCATAATTCTGACAGTCTCCTCTGGCAGGGGAATTAATAGGAGTATTAACCCCTTAAGGACACAGCCTCGTTTGGGCCTTAAGGCTCAGAGCCCATTTTTCAAATCTGACATATTTCACTTTATGTGGTAATAACTTCGGAATGCTTAAACCTATCCAAGAGATTCTGAGATTGGTTTCTTGTGAGACATTGGGCTTTATGTTAGTGGTAAAATTTGGTCGACACATTCATTGTTTATTTGTGAAAAATAGCAAAATTGAGAGAAAATTGGAAAAAAATAGCATTTTTCAGAATTTAAATGCATCTGCTTGTAAGACAGAGAGTTTTTACTACCCAAAATAGTTACTAGTTCACATTTTCCATATGTCTACTATATGTTGGCATAATTTTTTGAACATTCTTTTTTTTTTCTAGGACGTTACAAGGCTTAGTACTTTAGCAGCAATTTCTCATATTTTGAATAAAATTTCAAAAGCCACTTTTTTTAGGTACCAGTTCAGTTCCGAAGTGGCTTTGAGGGGCTTATATATTAGAAACCCCTATCAAAAACCCCATTTTAGAAACTAGACCCCTCAAAGTATTCAAAACAGCATTTAGAAAGTTTATTAACCCTTTAGGTGTTTCACAGGAATTTAAAGCAAATTTACAAATGTAATTTTTTTGTCAGAAATCCTTTTTATACCATTTGTTTCTGTAAAACAGAAGGCTTTACCAGAGAATCGCAACTCAATATGTATTGCCCAGATTCTGCAGTTTTTAGAAATATCTCACATGTGGCCCTAGTGTGCTACTGGACTGAAGCACCGGTGTCAGAAGCAAAGGAGAACCTTATGGATTTTGAGTCCTCCTTTTTATTAGGTACCTGTAAAAGATCTGCCAGACACAGCTTCTGTGTCGACGCCCGTGGTTAGTCAGTCTGCACCTGCTCCTAAGTCTGATCGAGTGACCCCCTCCTTCAACCAATCAGGCTGGGCGGCTGAGGAGTGGCAGAGCCTATCACAGCCTTGCCAGACGGAGCTAGCTCCCGCCCTTTGTCTATTTATACCTTCACTTCCTGCTCCTCCTTTGCCTGTGATTCTCCTGTTTCCTGGCTCTGCTGCTTGAACTATTTGTCCCTGCTTCATATTGACCCTGGCTTACTCACTACTCTCCTGCTCTGCGTTTGGTACCTCGTACACTCCTGGTTTGACTCGGCTCGTTCACTACTCTCCTGCTCTGCGTTCGGTACCTCGTACACTCCTGGTTTGACTCGGCTCGTTCACTACTCTTGTTGCTCACGGTGTTGCCATGGGCAACTGCCCCATTTCCCTTAGCTTCTGTGTACCCTTGTCTGTTTGTCTGTCATGCACTTATTGAGCGTAGGGACCGTCGCCCAGTTGTACGCCGTCGCCTAGGACGGGCCGTTGCAAGTAGGCAGGGACTGAGTGGTGGGTAGATTAGGGCTCACCTGTCTGTCTCCCTTCCCCATCATTACAGCACCATGTCCGGTTTCAAGAGGTCTTGTGGTGCCAAAACAGTAGAAACCCCCCAAAAGCGAATATATTTGGCAAACTACACCCCTTAAGGAACTTATCGAGGGGTATAGTGGCCATTTAGACACCACAGGTTTTTTTGCTGCATTTTGTGGAATTAGGCTGTGCAATTGAAAATCTAATTTTTCCAATAAAAGGTAACATTTTTTAATTTTGAAAAGGAATAAAGGATAAAAAGCACAACAACATTTGTAAAGTAATTTCTCCCGATTACGGCAATACCCCGTATGTAGTCATAAACTGCTGGTTGGACAAACAGCAGAGCTCAAAATGGTAAGAGCGCTATTTGGCATGTAGATTTTGCTGGATTGGTTTCTGGGCACCATGTCGTATTTGCAGAGCTTCTCAGGTACCAGTACAGGGGAAATCCCTTAAAAGTGACCCCATTTTAGAAACTAGACGCCTTGAGGAATTCATTGTAGTTTTCATGGTGTGCATGTGACTTTTTGATCAGTTTTTATTTTATTTTTAAGAGAGGTGGTGACTATAAAACAGCAATTCTACTATTGTTTTTTATTGTATTTTTTTACAGCGTTCACCGTGCGCTATAAATGACATATTCACTTTCTTCCGCATGGCAATGCAATTACGGCGATACCATATGTTTATAGTTTTTTTTATGTCTTATGGTGTTAGCACAATAAAATACTTTTTATAAAAAATCATTTACTTTTTGTGTTGCCATATTCTAAGAGCCATAACTTTTTTATTTTTCCATCAAGAAAGCCGTGTGAGGTTTTTTTAGGTACATGCGACTTTTTGATCTCTTTTTATTCCATTTTTTGGGAGGTGAAGTGACCAAAAAATTGGTATGGTTTATTATTATTTTCTTTTATGGGATAAATAACAAAATACTTTTGTAGTTCAAGCCGTTACGGACGCGGCGATACCAATTATGTATAGTTTGTTTATTTATTTTTTATTAATAATAAACGACTGATAAGGGAAAAAGGGGGATTTTTACTTTTATTACTTTTAAAACTTGTATATTTTTATTTGTACACAACATTTTTTGTAAGTTTTTTTTTACTTTATTACTTTCTCCCACTAGTGGACTTGAGGGCAGGAGGCCCTGATCGCAATTCTAATACACTGCACTACATGCGTAGTGCAGTGTATTATAGATGTCAGCTACTCGCTGACAGCAAGCATAGTGGGTCCTGACTTAGTCAGGACCCACTAGGCTTCCATAGATGGCATAGCCAGTCGCCACTATTAGGCGTCCGGTTGCGATAGCAACCATAGCCGCCCGCTATCGTGTAGCGGGCCGTCGATGGTAGTTTAACCCCTAAGAAGCCGCAATCGCTATTGAACGCGGCTTCTAAAGGGTTAATCAGCGGGGACACAGCTCCTGTATGTGTCGGGAGGACGGCCGTTCCTCCCGCGACATACTATTCTGTCACTGAGCGTGAACAATGCACTTAGCACAACAGAATAGTACGTCGCTGAGAGCGAAGGAGTTAAGAAGGCAGACCTGGTGGCCTTTTGCAGGCACCCCCAGGCTGCAATGACAACCATCTGCACCCTGCAATTGAGTTGTTGGGGGACGATGGAAAGTTAGAGGGGGGCGACCCCTTGTTTCTAATGGCTTAGATGCCGCAGTTGCTATTGACCCTGGCATCTAAGGGGTTAAAGATCCTGCTCGTTCCCCGAAGTGTCAGCTGGGACATACAGCCAAAACACTTGTTTTATGGACTAGGCTCAGCCCGTGAGCCAGCTCCAAACTTTCCCCCATTTCTATACGGAGGATGTTGGGAAGGGGTTAAGCCAGGAGAGTGCGTATGCTGGAAACTATGCAATGGGACCGTGGTGGGTACAAGCAACTGCAGTGAAAGCCGTAGGGTCAGTGTCTTACAAAGTCACAACTGCTGCTGCTGCTCATCTTCAAAGGAGGCATATCGACCAACTGAAAGGTAGAGTTGCGGATTGCATATTACCTGCTATTGAAAGTGATCTTGAATTGCCAAAAGTTCAGTGATACATTTCTCACTGATTCTTCTCTTGTCCAGCAAGAGGAACAATCTTCTCCACCAGCAGATGTGCCTTTAGAAAAATGTGCCACATGTACAGGACACTTTAAATTAGATTATTCCTTCAGTCCCTCAGAGGGTTATTGACCACACCAGTTATTTAGATAAATATGTTATTGAAGGAGGGAGGATTGTTATGTAATGATTGTTATGTATTGAATTATTGTCTAATGTTACTAGGGGGCGCTGTTGCTTGACTTTTGTAAAGCACTGTCAGTTATTAGTATGAACTTTCTCCTAATTTATATTTGCTGGTTTTATCCATCCTCCATTTTGATGATCAGTTAAAAAAGAAGATATGTACTTCAATTTTAATAAACTCAGGACATAACACAAACTACCTCTGGATGACACGTCAGCACAGGAACTGTGTGTCGGAAACTTTATAAAATAGGTTTCCATGGTCGTGCAGCTGCACACAAGCCTAATCCCATGTGTGCCGCCCGAGTTCCGTACGTGATCCGTAGAAAAATAGGACATGTTCTATTTTTCCACGGGCCTGAGAGTAGGGTTCATATTTACGGACCCGACTCACCCACTAAAGTGAATGGGTCCGTGAAAACTATCACGTGCCACTCGGATGCCGTGAAAAACGGCTCGAGTGGCTCTCGGACGTGTGTAAGAGGGCTAATGCTAAGTTCACACTTGTCTTATTATAATCCGTTACTCTGATTCATTTTTAGATCAGCATAAGGATAAAAACGAAGCTGTTAAAAATCCAATTTAAATCCAAGGCATTTTTAGTTATATTTGAGTCCGTTTTGTTAGTCATCCCATTTTTTAAAACTGCAGTATACAGCACTTTTACTCCATTCAAAAAAACAGATGTCTACTGGATGTTTTTGTTTTTTTATCATTGGTGTCAATGTAAATTGGATTCAAACAGATTGTAATCCGTTTGCACCCGGGCCTGTTCACATCAGCGTTGCCCTTCCATTGAGGGGTTCCATCTGAGGGTTCCGTCGGGTTAACCCCTCAACAGAAAGGCAAACGGAAACCTTACCTTCAGTTTCCCTCACCATTGATATCAAGGGTGACGGAAAGCTAGCTAATGGTTTCCGTCTGTCACCGTTGTGACAGGGTTCCGTTGTTCTTGACGGAACCAATAGTGCAGTCGACTGATGAATACCAACAGCTCAAATTTTCATGCAAATCCTATTGCAATGCTGTAACGGTTAATAGTGTAATACCTTCTAAAAAAAATTATGAATGTCCCTTTAACCTAGTCACTCTACATATACAGTATACAATAGTATGGAAATGTTTGGTACCCCTTGTCAAATTACATATTTTATCGATTCTCCAAATAAAAATAAGTTTTCTTCCCCTACGACCCCCATCTTTTCCCTTTCCCGCATGCACTTTCACTGAAACACTGAGAGACATAGAAGCTGTCACTGCATCCCTTTCCTCCCTGTCAACTAGAAATTGATTGAAGGCGAGCAGAATTTTGTATTCCCCTAATATTCTATTAATTTATGTTAGAAATGCAAAGACAAGTAAGCTTTAAATATAACATATTTCTGCACCATTGCTGATTAACCTCTTAATAACCGATAAAATACATGTATGTCATCAGCAGGATGGAGTTCCCGCACAATGCCGTACACCCCACCCCCAACATCAAGAATGGGGTCTAAAACCCCCAGATCCTCCTCACTGCCCTTTCTTCATCTAGAAGGAGCTTGAATGAAGTGGTGGTGGAGCGGTGGTAGAGCATGCGTCCACCGTTCCATTTAATGTCTATGGGGCTGATAGAAACAGCCAAGTGCTGTACTTAGCTGTTTCCGTCATTCCCAAAGAATATAAATGGAATGGCAGCACGCAAGCTTCACTGCTGCTTAATTTCAATGTGTTCCTCACTGTGATCAAGTAGTGAGTAGAAAAAAGGAGTTTGGGAACCCCGGTCTCACGACTGATGGGGTCCCAGCGGTGGGGCACCAAACGATGAGACAATTATCGCCTATCAAACGATGAGACAATTATCGCCAATCCCTTGGATAGGTGATAATTGTAAATTCTGGGAATACTCCTTTAACTGTAAAACAAAAAAGAAAAACTATATCAGAAATATAACCAGGCACTCTTGGGTCATTGAAAAATTATGAAAATTTATTTTATTATTAAAACTCCAATTATTTAGAAAATATAAATGTATTCACACAAATTAAAACATTTTTGTCTCCTGGCCAGGAAAAGGTTACATACAGATACAAAATATACTGATAAGTAGGAAGCATAGATGTACACCTTGTTTTCCCCACAAATCGGGGTAAATAGCAAGAAAATAGATCCAAGAAAAATCGCTAGGTTGAATTCACACCTGCGTTTTTTTCCCCTTGCACATACTTATGTGTATTTCCTCCAAAAAATGACAGCAATTCTTGTCAAAAGAGCGTGTAGTAGATTTATGAGGAAGGCCTTCCCATATATGAAAGAAGCATACCCCTATAAAAATAAAGCTGTCATTCAGTAAGGGGATTGTATTTTTTATTTGTGTGTGGCTCTCATTCCTCCCTTTCAAGGATCAATCTTGCCTCAGGGATCAGGGGTAATAGACAGTCTATTTCTTAGACCAATCCGGTCAAAATATATTCCTCCCGATCCTTATAATTATCACAGAGAGCTCCGTTCTTAATGATTTTATACTGCTTTTACCTTTAAACATGCGCAAAGAGACGTGGAAGAGCAGCAGGCACAATTTGAAGCTCCAATGCCTTTCACCAGGTGGTATTCAGGTGAGATTCCGCCCATAAGCTCATACCTTCCTTCAAGCCTTTAGGATTGAGTTCTTCAATATAGGCTTTATTATGTCTCCGACATGCAAGGTTGCTCCACAGAAACATGTAGAGGTATTAGATCCAAAAGAAAGAGGGGCCCACACTTTCAAGAAGGTGATTTTCCAAACCATATAGTATCCATATAGTATCCTTTTTCGTGCGATGTTCCCAACACGGCCAGGGATTCACAAGGCAGAGTCTCGACGTCACTACCCGCCTTGCTTGATTAGGTCAGCTGACGCGTTTCATCCCTTATCGGGATTTCCTCAGAGCTGTCTTAGCAAGTCCAGCCAGATTCAGTGCATTTATAGGGTCCAACGTGCTTTCATTGGTTCTATAGTTGGGAATGAAATCTCCCGTACCGAAGATCTATGCTATTGCAAGATTACCCTCATATTCCTTCAACGAAGTGACAACAATAATTTTCTTTCTACATCAAAAAATATATGTTAAGGAAAAAACTGACAATCAATTAGTTCGATATTAATGAACATTTTAATCCCTATATAGATCGTGCATAATCAGTAGTGTCCCTCATACGCTAATATATATGTGAAACTCGAGTTTTGAAGAAAATTACTTCCTGCCTAAATGAAGTTAAATAATATTACCCAAGTTATACATTTCATATTTCACATATTTTTTGAAATATTAAATACAAATATTTTTCCTTTTAATAAAAGAAAAAAGAGAAAAAGAAAAACTTTTCTTTCCATATTTTTACATAGAGAGACATAGATACGAAGAGCTTTTAAATATTACATTTTTGTTTATTACATTTTTATTTAGTCAAGATATTCAAGCCCGTTTTTTTGCAAATAACCCATAAATATAGTTCCATTATATGAGTAAATTCTCAATTTTATGACAGAAAAAATATGGGTGGAGTTCATTGAGCCTTCCCGGGACAGCAGGGAGGGGGCTCATACCCAAAGGGGCAACAAAGTCCCAAGTCCCCACTAACCCCGGAAGGAACACGAAAAACCCCCACACCTCCAAAAGTCTAAGGAGACATCAAGGGACAAAGTGTCAATCAACGTACACAACGTATTTTAATCCCTGTATAGATGGAAGACAGTCCATGGTGTGCCCTCACATGGAAATACATATGGATCTCTAGTGTAGGAGAGAGTTGTTTACTACCTGAATATACTTTAATGCCATTACAAAAATTGTACATTTTATATTGCAAATTTTTACAAAGAGATATATATGGGTAAAGTCAATAAGCATTTCATACTGAGTATCCAAATACTTATGCCAGTTACTCTGTATGAAGTTTCCTTGAGCCATTGCTCCATAGGTATGATTCCACTACATCTATGAATTATGAATTCGATGACCGAAGAACATGCGGACGGAATCAATCCAGCGTTCCAGGGAAGGCAGGGAGGGGGCTCTTATACCTGGAGGGGCAACAGAACCCGGGTCCCCACCAATCCTGGGAGGCAAGCATATAATTCCCCACACATTCAATCATCAAGGAACAGGATAAATGAACAATCCATAAAAAATCAAAGTATGTACTTAGATGGAATGAAGTTCTCTATTAACCCCCACTACCCATTAATCCTCGGATATGTCACTTATGTACTCCTCCTCATATGAAGAAACTCCTTAGTACGAGGGGAACAAAAGGGAAGATAAGTCATTTATCTGAAAAGTGGCCTGTTCTATATTTATGAGCAAAACCCACCCCATCAGTTTTGCCTTTTGGCCCTCAAATTGATTATTCCAAGAAATATTCCATACTTCTTGTTAATCGATGAGAATTACCGAGTATGGATCCAGTCAATCATGCGCCCCCTAGGATCAAAAATTTTCAGATCTTTTTATCACATCATGGGATATATATGAAATGGGAGGGGGCCGGAGGGGACCTCTAAAGACGCTGGAAAACAGCCATCCCAGAGGAAGTCCACATGCTACCTCCCAAATGGAAAATTAAAGAAACATATTGAATTTTATTTCATTGTTTAATCCTCTAGGGTTTAGGGTACCCAGTGTATAAATCCACATGGTCTCCTTCTGTAAAAGTATACGATTGCGATCACCTCCTCTTCTATCCCCAAACAGTTGGTAGATCCCCATGAATTTTAGGCCCGCAGGTGATTGCTCATGGTGTGTTTTAAAATGTGCTGCCAATGGATTTTTTATATCTCCCTTTGAAATATCCAAAATGTGTTCATTTATGCGTATGTGCAGTTCTCGTTTGGTTTTCCCAATATATTGTTTTCCACAAGGGCAGATAATCGAGTACACAACCATCGTGGAACGACAGTTAATATAATTAAGGACTTTAAATTCCCTTTTGTGTTCACTATCCGAGAAAGTATTTGACTTCAGCACGTATTTACAACATCTACACGAACCACACATGAACATTCCCTTGGGGCGTTTTTGTAGCCATGCCTCATTTTCTGGAGTTCTTCTCTTGAACTCCGAGCTGACTAGTATGTCTCTCAATGTAGGGGCCTTCCTGGGAACCATACTCGGTGTATCTCCAACTATTTGATTAATTTTTTGGTCCAAAGTTAAATGTGGCCAGTTTTTTATCATCAAGTTACGCAAAATGTCCCAATGGGACCCATATCTTGAAATGAATCTAACTCTCTTGTCCTCATTATTCCTTTTATTTCTTTGAAGGATTTCCTGTCTATTATGTCTTAATGCCCTATTGTATCCCTTCTTGATTAACTTCTTGGGGTACCCCCTATTCTCAAAACGAGACGATAGGTCTTCTGCTTCATTCTTAAAGTCCTTTAATTCCGAACAATTACGCCGAATTCTAAGGAATTCACTTATTGGGATCCCCCTAATCTGAGATACAGGATGGTGACTACTTGCTGCTAATAGGGTATTACCCGATGTTGGTTTCCGATATGTAGTTGTTTTCAATTTGTTTTCCACCTTATAGATGTTAAGATCTAGGAAACTAATAGTATCTTTACTATGAGTGAATGTCAAAAAGATATTTAAATTATTTATATTCAAATCCTTGATGAACTCTTCCAGTGATTCAAGGGAACCCCTCCAACACAACAGGATATCATCCATGTATCTAAGCCAAGTTCGGGCACACTTCCTAAAGAGGGGGTGAGGGTACACAATAAATTCCTCCCACCACCCCAGATGTAGGCAGGCATACGATGGTGCACAAGAGGACCCCATAGCTGTTCCATGTGTCTGGCGATAATACTTGCCATCAAAGGAAAAACAATTATGATTTAAAATGAACTCTAACATTTCTATAATAAATTCGTTCTGATGGGCCCAATCACCCCCCCTCCTCTCCAAGAAGTGTGCAGCTGCTCTTAAGCCAATGTCATGTGGGATCGAAGTATACAATGATTCTACATCTAATCCAACAAGAAGAAAATCCTCATCGATTCTCAGATTATAAATTTTGTTAAGGAGATCTCCTGTATCCAATACAAAAGAAGGAAGTGTACGGACAAAGGGTTTTAGTTTCTCATCTATGTATTTTCCAAGGTGATCTGTCGGGCCATCACAGCCCGAAATAATGGGTCTGCCCGGGGGAGTATTCCTGTCCTTGTGCACCTTTGGAAGTACATACATAGTGGGCATTCGTGGCTCTCTCACCTCCAGATATTGTAATTCATGTTTGTTTATCAGACCCTCATCTAACGCAAATAACAGCTTCCTATTCAATATCTCAGCTATATTGGTCAATGGATTATCTTTTAGAAGGATATATGCATCGGTATCTAGCTGTCTTTTAATCTCACCGACATAGTCCTCCTCCTTGAGAAGTACAACATTTCCCCCTTTATCACTGGGTTTTATCACGATGTTTTTGAAATTTTGCAATTCCTTCAGAGCCTTTCGTTCCCTTTTTGTTAGGTTGTCCTCACACAGGAGGGAGGACCAGTCGATGAGACCAATGTCCCTAAGCATTGCCTCCAGAAAGGCATGTGTGCATCTATTTGAATAAACGCTAGGCATTGTACTGCTTTTTTTACGTAGTCCTGTATATTCTGGAATGAGATCCACTAGATCTCCTATGCCTTCATTTGAATCCCCACATGGATTACTCTCCCTCCATAATTCATTTAAGTCCACCAATGTGTTTAGATCCGATAGTTCCAAATTGGGTACTATATCGCATCCAGTTGTCTCACGCTGTGATGATAAATCTATGTCTTTGTTTCCATTGTCCCCCTCCTTCTTTTCCCCATGCCAAAGTCTCAAAATAATTTTTCTCAAAAAGAGGTGGAGATCTTTGCAAATTTCAAACTCCTTTCCAGGAGTGACGGGTGAAAAACCCAAACCCCGATTTAAGAGGGAAATATGGTCTATTGAGAGGGGGAGATCTGTCAGATTTATTATGTTATTTTGATTATCTTCTATCTTCCCCTGCGTTGTCTTGTATTGGGTCCTCCTTTTTTCTCTACTATTCTTTCCTCTCCGTATTTTCCTTTGTTTCGATCTCCTAAAAAAGATACCTTTGATTGTGTCTCCTCCATTCTGGAAAATTTTCCCATTTCAGTATCACTAGATGGGTCACTAGTTGTTTCTCCATCTGTTGACATAAACGTATTCCTTCTTATCCGAGGTCTACGTCTATTTTGTCCTTCCTTATTCATTGAGAAGGAGAAGATTTGTTTTTGTTCAAAATCAAAGGTATCCCTTTGGAATTTTTTTCTCATTCGGGTAGATATTTCCCGAAGTTCCCTTTCCACCTCTTTTTTAAGGCTATCATTTAATTTTTGGAAATCTGGGTCATTGCAAAAGGCATCTAATTTTTTCACGCTCTCTTCAATTTCAATAGTGAGCGAGCCCAACATAATTTTCTCCTCCTCTATTAATAAATCCATCAGATTTTTTGAATGCCTTAAGCATTCCTCATCCCATTTCTCCAGAAATAATTCTCTTTTGAAATGTGACGCTGGAGTTGTGCGTCTGCGTAAACCTCTTGGTGTTATATTTGATGTTTTATAGGCTTCTAAGCTCTGAATATCCCATTTACGTCTCAGATGACTTAATATTAATTTACGATGATTTTTAAAGAGGCCATATATGTCTCTCCTTGAGTCCTCTATATTTTTATTTAACTCACAATTTAGTAATGCAGCAATCTGTGCATCTACCTCCGTATCCAGGCAATATGCCATTATGAGGACACACCACTGACTGTACGTCCCCAAATGAAAATAAAGAAAAACAAAATCTATTATCAAGGGTAAGCAAGAAAAGTTGGAGGGAAAAAAGAAAAACACCCTCCTATAAACTTATATAAAACAAGATTAGGTTTAGAAAACCATACCCAATAGAAAACCCAACAATAAATGCGATATCAATATCACACGGTGCCAATTCTGAAAGATATATATGTAAAACAAAAAAGAAAAACTATATCAGAAATATAACCAGGCACTCTTGGGTCATTGAAAAATTATGAAAATTTATTTTATTATTAAAACTCCAATTATTTAGAAAATATAAATGTATTCACACAAATTAAAACATTTTTGTCTCCTGGCCAGGAAAAGGTTACATACAGATACAAAATATACTGATAAGTAGGAAGCATAGATGTACACCTTGTTTTCCCCACAAATCGGGGTAAATAGCAAGAAAATAGATCCAAGAAAAATCGCTAGGTTGAATTCACACCTGCGTTTTTTTCCCCTTGCACATACTTATGTGTATTTCCTCCAAAAAATGACAGCAATTCTTGTCAAAAGAGCGTGTAGTAGATTTATGAGGAAGGCCTTCCCATATATGAAAGAAGCATACCCCTATAAAAATAAAGCTGTCATTCAGTAAGGGGATTGTATTTTTTATTTGTGTGTGGCTCTCATTCCTCCCTTTCAAGGATCAATCTTGCCTCAGGGATCAGGGGTAATAGACAGTCTATTTCTTAGACCAATCCGGTCAAAATATATTCCTCCCGATCCTTATAATTATCACAGAGAGCTCCGTTCTTAATGATTTTATACTGCTTTTACCTTTAAACATGCGCAAAGAGACGTGGAAGAGCAGCAGGCACAATTTGAAGCTCCAATGCCTCTCACCAGGTGGTATTCAGGTGAGATTCCGCCCATAAGCTCATACCTTCCTTCAAGCCTTTAGGATTGAGTTCTTCAATATAGGCTTTATTATGTCTCCGACATGCAAGGTTGCTCCACAGAAACATGTAGAGGTATTAGATCCAAAAGAAAGAGGGGCCCACACTTTCAAGAAGGTGATTTTCCAAACCATATAGTATCCATATAGTATCCTTTTTCGTGCGATGTTCCCAACACGGCCAGGGATTCACAAGGCAGAGTCTCGACGTCACTACCCGCCTTGCTTGATTAGGTCAGCTGACGCGTTTCATCCCTTATCGGGATTTCCTCAGAGCTGTCTTAGCAAGTCCAGCCAGATTCAGTGCATTTATAGGGTCCAACGTGCTTTCATTGGTTCTATAGTTGGGAATGAAATCTCCCGTACCGAAGATCTATGCTATTGCAAGATTACCCTCATATTCCTTCAACGAAGTGACAACAATAATTTTCTTTCTACATCAAAAAATATATGTTAAGGAAAAAACTGACAATCAATTAGTTCGATATTAATGAACATTTTAATCCCTATATAGATCGTGCATAATCAGTAGTGTCCCTCATACGCTAATATATATGTGAAACTCGAGTTTTGAAGAAAATTACTTCCTGCCTAAATGAAGTTAAATAATATTACCCAAGTTATACATTTCATATTTCACATATTTTTTGAAATATTAAATACAAATATTTTTCCTTTTAATAAAAGAAAAAAGAGAAAAAGAAAAACTTTTCTTTCCATATTTTTACATAGAGAGACATAGATACGAAGAGCTTTTAAATATTACATTTTTGTTTATTACATTTTTATTTAGTCAAGATATTCAAGCCCGTTTTTTTGCAAATAACCCATAAATATAGTTCCATTATATGAGTAAATTCTCAATTTTATGACAGAAAAAATATGGGTGGAGTTCATTGAGCCTTCCCGGGACAGCAGGGAGGGGGCTCATACCCAAAGGGGCAACAAAGTCCCAAGTCCCCACTAACCCCGGAAGGAACACGAAAAACCCCCACACCTCCAAAAGTCTAAGGAGACATCAAGGGACAAAGTGTCAATCAACGTACACAACGTATTTTAATCCCTGTATAGATGGAAGACAGTCCATGGTGTGCCCTCACATGGAAATACATATGGATCTCTAGTGTAGGAGAGAGTTGTTTACTACCTGAATATACTTTAATGCCATTACAAAAATTGTACATTTTATATTGCAAATTTTTACAAAGAGATATATAACTGTCAGTCAGTAATTGGGGGAAAATATGGCCTTCCTCCCATCTCCCATTTTAAAGAGGCTCTGTCACCACATTATACGTGTCCTATCTCCTACATAAGGAGATTGGCGCTATAATGTAGGTGGCAGCAGTGTTTTTTATTTAAAAAAAACGATCTGTTTTCACCACTTTATTAGCGATTTTAGATTTATGCTAATCAGTGTCTTAATCCCAAGTGGGTGTGTTTTTACTTTAGACCAAGTGGGTGTTGTACAGAGGAGTGTATGACGCTGACCAATCAGCGTCATGCACTCCTCTCCATTCATTTAGGCAGCGCATAGGGATTCTTTTAGATCGCTATGTGCTGTCTTATACGAACACATTAACGATACTGAAGTGTTTAGACAGTGAATAGACATTCCACGGGATGTCTATTCACAATCCCTGCACTTCGTTAATGTGTCTATGGTAGTTACAGCAGAGCACAGCGTAATCTTGTTGTAACCTGCCATCTACAGCGTAATCTCGCGAGATTACGCTGTGCTCTGCTGTAACTACCATAGATACATTAACGAAGTGCAGGGATTGTGAATAGACATCCCGTGGAATGTCTATTCACTGTCTAAACACTTCAGTATCGTTAATGTGTTAGTATAAGATAGCACATAGCGATCTAAAAAAATCCCTATGCGCTGACAAAATTAATGCAGAGGAGTGCATGACGCTGATTGGTCAGCGTCATACACTCCCCTATACAACGCCCACTTGGTCTGAAGTAAAAACACGCCCACTCGGGCATTAAGACACTCATTAGCATAAATCTAATATCACTAATAAAGTGGTGAAATAGATAGTTTTTATTAAATAAAAAGCATTACTGTCACCTACATTATAGCGCCCATCTCCTTATGTAGGAGATACGGCACTTATAATGTGGTGACAGAGCCTCTTTAAAGTATCTTTGCCGGGGAATTATTTGTTGCTCAGGAGCCTTGTCTTTGCCTGCACTACAGTACACAAGCCATTCATGGTGTTGCCCTGCTGTTTACTACACAGGGCTTTTACAATACATCCCTCGGTCTTGAGATTTTGATTTGTTGCTGTCCTACTCTTCTGCTTGCTACACTACTGGTTTGACTGCACTGTTACTCCTTCCTGTAATCTTTTCCTCATGCTACTACTCTCTTTTTTCTTTTTAATGCATACTGTGTTTGACCCAGACTACTTCCTGCTTCTTCTTGCCACTGACTGCCACTGATCTCCACCGTTTGCTGGCTTATATGTCTAACCAGCAGTGGGGATTAGGCATGATGCAGCTAATATGTCAATGACTTCGCATGGCCTGATTGGCGGGGTTTCTATCTTTCAAAATGTCTTTAATTTGTACTGTTTAAAGTGACATGGCACTGGTGGGCAAAGCCGTCTCCAGGTTTATGTGAGCCTTGCATGTATTGTAGATTTTGCAGAGGATTTAACCTGATTTATGTGCAAAAAATATATTCATCGTCATGTAGATTAGATTTGTAAAGTCTCATCCACTTGCCTGCAACAGTCTTAAGCTGCGGATTTTCTGCCCGAAATTTCCGTTCAGCACATAAATAAATTACCAGAACCACGCTCATATTATAAATACAGCACCAGAATCAAGCTCAGTACATGTATACAATACCAAAACAAAGCTCAGTACATAAATACAACACCAGAACCAAGCTCAGTACATAAATACAGCACCGGAACAAAGCTCAGTACATATATACAGCACCAGAACAAAGCCCAGTACATTTATGTAATAGCAGCGCAAATACAGCTCAGTGCAAAGATCATTTGCAAATTCAGTTTATCCCCTGTCATATAAGATTCTACAGATGCCTGTATGGCCTGATCAATGATAAGGATATGCTGGGGATTGCTAGTTTGCAAAAAAGAAAGTTCGTACAAGTGACTACGGTACAGATCAGTCTCAGGCAGAATAAACTTTTACAATCAGTGACTCACAGGTAACATCTCAGATTTGAGTCTCTTTTCTTCATTCGGTTCAGAACTCGATGATGACTTCTCCCGGCTTCAACCCATTTCTGAAATCTTCGGCTCCTCACTTTTCCAAAATTTCCGCACCTATAAACTAAGATAAAATTCTCATGGTGCCACACACTACGCATCTGATTATAACAGCACCATACACTGTGCCCTTGAATACAATTGTGTCAAACGCTATGGAGTAAAGCACCCAACACACACAGTGCCCTCTGTAGATAGTGCCACTCACAATGCACCTGTAGGTAGTGCTATTCACAATACCCACTGTAGAGAGCTCCATTCAAAATGCCCCATGTACATAGTGCCTCTCAAAAAAACCTGTAGATAATGCCCCTCATAAAGCCGCCTGTAGAAAGTGCCCCATATAAAGTCCCCTGTAGATAGTGCCCTGATAATGCCCCCTGTAGATAATGCCCCTCATAAAGCCACCTGTAGAAAGTGCCCCATATAAAGTCCCCTGTAGATAGTTCCCCTGATAATGCCCCCTGTAGATAATGCCCCTCATAAAGCCCCCTATAGGCAGTGTCCCTCATAATGCCGACTGTAGATAGTTACTTACTCACCTGCCCCCAATCCTGTGCTGTCCTCTAGTGACGTAGACTTGGTCTCTTCTGACCAGGCCTGGTATTTCCCGTGATTTGCTAACTCTAGGCTACTCAATTGTATCCGCATACTATGGACGTGGATATAACTGAGTGCAGGGGCACCAGTTCTTCTCCCCGATTCTGCAAACCGGCTGTAATTTTAACAATTGGATCGGGAGAACCGGCCGGCGCTAACCGCTTCGTGGGCCCCCGGCTAAGTGTGCCCCTGGAATTGCCCGGGATTCTGGTGCTCACGCCGCTCCTGCTGGTGGGTTTGTTAAAACAGAATCAATCTAGCATAATTGGTTGGAATATAGTCAACAGTCCCGTCAACATATTGCCACCGTAGGAAGATTTGGGGTGGTATATCCCCATATACTGCAGAAAATAACCACTGTGCTACCACTTATTCTATACTATAGAAAAATATATACAGAAACAATTAATTCTGCAGTGCCCTTCAACCTCCTATAGAAAATGATTTACACTAATTACTGTTAGTTTACTATACTGCAGTTTGAGGGAGCAAAGTACACATTAAAGTGATTTTTCAGGACTTAAAGAGGCTCTGTCACCAGATTTTGCAACCCCTATCTGCTATTGCAGCAGATAGGCGCTGCAATGTAGATTACAGTAACGTTTTTATTTTAAAAAAACGAGCATTTTTGGCCAAGTTATGACCATTTTTGTAGTTATGCAAATGAGGCTTGCAAAAGTCCAAGTGGGTGTGTTTAAAAGTAAAAGTCCAAGTGGGTGTGTATTATGTGCGTACATCGGGGTGTTTTTAATACTTTCACTAGCTGGGCGCTCTGATGAGAAGTAACATCCTCTTCTCTTCAGAACGCCCAGCTTGTGACAGTGCAGATCTGTGACGTCACTCACAGGTCCTGCATCGTGACGGCCACATCGGCACCAGAGGCTACAGTTGATTCTGCAGCAGCATCAGCGTTTGCAGGTAAGTCGATCTTACCTGCAAACGCTGATGCTGCTGCAGAATCAACTGTAGCCTCTGCTGCCGATGTGGCCGTCACGATGCAGGACCTGTGAGTGACGTCACAGATCTGCACTGTCAGAAGCTGGGCGTTCTGAAGAGAAGAGGATGTTACTTCTCTTCACAGCGCCCAGCTAGTGAAAGTATTAAAAACGCCCCGATGTACGCACATAATACACGCCCACTTGGACTTTTACTTTTAAACACACCCACTTGGATTTTTGCAAGCCTCATTTGCATAACTACAAAAATGGTCATAACTTGGCCAAAAATGCTCGTTTTTTAAAAATAAAAACGTTACTGTAATCTACATTGCAGGGCCTATCTGCTGCAATAGCAGATAGGGGTTGCAAAATCTGGTGACAGAGCCTCTTTAAATACTAATAGCCTAATCTTAGTAGTGGCGTCACATCACCTTCATTGTTTACACAGATACAGCAGCTCATTCACAAAGGCTGCTGAACCTAGTACTGAGAGGAAATACCCGACCCATCGATCAAACATTGATGGCCTATCCTAGGGATAGGACATTAGTGTTTAACGACCTCCCACCGTCTTTTAACGGCAGGCGGTGCATGTACTTAGTCTACAGCGACGTTTTTTGGCGTCGCTGTAGAAGAGGCTGATGAGCGCTCCTGTGAAGGCTCATCCTCTAAGCAGGAGCTATAAGTTACACCTACTGATCTTAGAGCAGCCTGATGAATACAGCTGGGGTCGGAAAACATTCGGACCCCAGCTGTTTAACCCTTTGATCGCTGCAGTCCATGACCGCGGAAAGATCAAAGGGACTCCCCGCTTTGATCTCGTCATTGGAAACCTGGTGATGTGATCAAAAACCAGGGAATCCCTCTGCAGTCAGACCTACAAAGGACCCCAGGGATGTCTGTTCAGTAAGCCTGCTGTTAGGGCACACTATGTGCTGCCCTAACAGCACCCTGTGTCATAGTGACACAGTATGATGTATTAGCATACAGGAGTATGCTAATACATTACAAGTATAAAATAAATTTATAAATAAAGTTATCCCTTAATGGGATTAAAAAAAAGTAACAAAAAAATAAATAAATTAAAAAATTATTTTGCATTAAATATATTTTATTGCCCCTACACTAAATAAAAACAAAAAATGTACACATATTAGATATCTAAACTACCGTAATAACATGAAGAATAAATCTAATGGGGTCTTTAGCGTGAAAAGTGAACGAGATAAAAAATAAATAAGAAAAAGGATGCAGAGAACGCCTCATCTTATATTCACGCCGTAAAAATATTTTTTTTCTACCTCCAAACTATCAAAAAAAATTATTCAATTTCTCCCGCGTAAAACAAGGCCTCATACGGCCACGTCAATGAAAAAAGAAAAGTTATGGCTGCTGAAATGCAGAGAGACAAAAACAGAAAAATGTAGCTGGTCATTGAGACCTTTTCAGGCACGGTCATTAAGGGGTTAAGGAGGACCTATCACCTATACTGACATGTCTATTTTTAGTAAATACTTGTATTCCCGATAGAATAAGAATTATAGAGCATATTTTCTAAGAATTCTATGTTGTAAAGAAACCCTGAAAAACAATTGCGGAACATATTAGAAGTAGTCCCGTCCCTCTGTTATTCTGCCTTGAAATGTACTACTGGGTGTTACCTTTTTTCCTTGTCAAAAGGACGTGTCCTTACATAGTCTCACTGTCACGATGCAGGGTGTGGACCCACTGGACCGTACCGCGTAGCGGGATGGCAGCTGACCAACAGGTGTAATACAAAGTCTATAGTCAGAGAGAGTACCTGTGGCAACTAGAACAGCAGCAAAGAAGGCTTGGCAGGGACCAGGCGGCAGGCAGACGACAGGCGCAGCGTAGCAGAACCAGCGTGGAATGCAGCACAATATGACGACAGCTTTGGCACGGTACTTGATCCAGATAGCACGGGAAACAGGATACAGGAACAGGGAACACTAGGAAACTGGAAGACACTAGGAGACCTTTAGCAAGACAAACTAGGGTAACGAACAACGCTCAGGCAAGGATCAAGTGGGTGGAGCCCCTTCTCTTAGTCTAGCAGCCATTTGGACCAATATTGGATGATGACAGCTGGACGCGCACTGGCCCTGCGGGCACCAGTTCGAGGACCCGGAAGTGAGTGCCGGCGTCTCCCTGGAGGGAGATGATGCCGGGAAGACAGATGGCCATCAGAAGGTAGGTCTGAACGACGGATCTTGGCCATAGACGTTACACTCACTCTGTCAGCACTGATTGGACAGTGTCAGTCTGTGTAGGGATAAATCAACAACTGGTAACACCCATTTGTTAATTTATTAATACATTTCTAGGAGTAATAACAGAGGAACTTCATAATGTTTCATTCTAAGAAAAGGTGATCCAGAATTGTTGATTCATGGGGAATATAAGTATTTGCTAAAACAGACCTGTCAGGAGAGGTGACAGATCCTCTTGAACTTCCTGGCCCTATGGAATCCCTGGTAAATCTATCATAACTTATTAACCCATAGTTGACCCCATACTATTCTTTATCTTTACAGATTAACTAATCCTTATGTTGAAGTTTTTACCATCAATAGAAGGTCAGGCAACAAGGCTGGCGTCAACACCTCACAAAGTGGACTGACAAATACTCTGCCCTCCCTATCTCTTGTACAATGTATGCTCTTCCTCTTTATTGAATCTCATCAGAACATAGTCTCCACAAAAATGAACACAACATCTGGTATCAGTGTTATCTTCCCAGAGCATTTGGAAAATAAAAAGAGGTTATGTAGTCACCGACAGAACATTTTGAATGTATGAGGCCTATTGTATACATCAATTTACACATTTATTCCCTTAAAATCTGTCATTATAGAAAGCTGCCACTAGGGGCTGCTAAAACACTCTCAATGTCCTAAAATTAGGAAAATGTCTTCAGTGTGCGGAAAGAAAGTAAGCATCAGTCCCAGGTCTTGATTCATTAAGGTAATTTAGGTTTGGGGGGAAAAAGTGTGGCGCACATAAATTTTTAGTTTTTTACACTTTTAGGCCGGATTCACACGAGCGTGTGCGTTTTGCGCACGCAAAAAACGCGGGATTTTGCGTGCGCAAAAGGCACTTAACAGCTCCGTGTGTCAGCCCGGTATGATGTGCGGCTGCGTTATTTTCACGTAGCCGCCATCATTATGACACTCCGTTTGGATGTTTGTAAACAGAAAAGCACGTGGTGCTTTTCTGTTTACATTCATAATTTTACTGCTGTTGCACGAATCACGCGCGTCCCACGGAAGTGCTTCCGTGTGGCGCGCGTGATTTTCACGCACCCATTGACTTCAATGGGTGCGTGATGCGCGAAATACGAACAAAGAACGGACATGTCGTGAGTTTTACACATCGGACTCACGCTGCGCAAAAATCACTGACCGTCTGCACTGCCCCATAGACTAGCATAGGTTCGTGCGAGGCGCGTGAAAATCATGAGCGTTGCACGGACGTATATCATGTTCGTCTGAATAAGCCCTTAGGCTGGGTTCACACTGAGTTTTTTGCAGGCGGAAAATCTGCCTCAAAATTCAGTTTGGAAGGTTGAGGCAGATTTTCCTCTGCCTGCACGCTGATTTTCGCTGCGTTTTTCGCAGCGTTTTTCACCGCGGCCATTGAGCACCGCGGTCATAAAAGCAGCGAAATACGCTTTCTCTGCCTCCCATTGATGTCAATGGGATGTCTGAGGCGTAATCGCGCGAAGATAGGGCATGTCCCTTCTTTCTCCCGCGAACAGGTTTTACCGCTCGCGGGAGAAAACCGCATCCGCCTCCCACTGAAATCAATGGGAGGCATTTTCAGACGTTTTTTGGTGAGTTTTGCGGCGCGGTTTCCGCTTCAAAAATCTTTTACAAAAACTCAGTGTGAATCCGGCCTTAGAGCTAAATTTGTGCTAAATAATATTGCCATGTAGACAAATGACATGGCCATACAGTTCCAAATATGATTACATAAATAACACTGCCAAATAAATAACAGCCATAATGCTCATGCAACAGAACGAGCCACATCAGTGCCTCCGAACAATGCCATACAATGTGCAATTTTTTTTTTTAATAAAAGTCCTGATTTTATTTTTCCATACCCAGCAACCAAATTACTATTTTCAGTCTTTAAACATTCAGGTTAAGCCTCATTCACAGCTGCATTGGAAGCTCCTTTACAACGCTCCGAAAATACGGGAAACAATAGCGCAGCATGATGTGCTATTGTTTTTGGTAAAAGCACGGACGCCGTGAAGGAAAGCCCAACGGATCCCAGTAAAGTCAATGTGTACCGTCGGGCTCCGATGGTGTCTGTACTGCAATGGAACCGGAGTTTCGGGTGTTTTAGTTGTTCTGTTCTCAACTATGCTTTTCATAATATTGAAAAAACTTCTATCAGCCAAATGTATTCCAAAAAACACACTCTTTTTGTATATGTTTGGTTTCTAATGTCTATAGACACATTGGTAAATACGTCAAAAGGTACAGATGTCGGGAGATACAGATGTGATGTGAACATAGCCTTATCCCATTACAATGGTCAACATGTAGATAACAGGACTATACCAAGTTCAAATAACAGGACCAAATAAATAACATTTTTGCAATTAAGTAGTGACATACTACCACATTTTTTTTCCAATTTTTTTTTGGTCCAATTATGTTTAACCCCTTAATGACCAGACCATTTTTGGGCTCAAGGACCAGATACTTCTTTCGTTTTTTCATGCCAGTATTCCAGACAGTACAGACAGGTTTTTCGTTTTTTCTGCGTCAATGGGGCTGAATAGTCATTGTTTTTTGCAGGACACATTGTACTTTCTATCTCGGGATACGAAATATGTGTTGTTTTTTTATGTAATATGTATTTTCCGTTACTAAAATATATTTTATTTAAATGGACACTAAGTTTCAGGAAACAGCATAAGTCAATAGTAAAAAGCGATTATAAGAAACTTTGTAGTATATCTTATTGGAGAAAAATGCCTCTTTCTCCATTTATCAGGCTACTCCACCTATATCCCCCTAAATTATCAATCACTCTCAAGACAAGAGGAACTATGAGCTCACTAAGGGATCTGATTACAGCTGCCCATAGAAATCTATGGAGAGGAGAGAAGGTAGGGGGAAACAGTAGCAGAGTGAGAGAGAGAAAGAGGCAGAGAGATACATAGAGACACTGCTAGAGCTTCTGGTAAGTGTTATATCTCACCCCAGAGTTGGATTCACAACTATACTGCTTATTACTGCCTCATAATCTACTACATGATGCTGCTGCATCTATACTTGTGATAGAGATAGGAGAACAGGATACTTCTCTTCTCTATGTGTGCAGTGTATAGAAGACATGATAGCAGCTATGCTCCACCCACTAGCTCATAGACAACTAAGAATTAGGGTTTGTGCACACGATAACTGCAATTACGTCTGAAATTACGGAGCTGTTTTTTACGTCTGACCGCAGCATTTAAATTGTCAGAAAGAGGAGGGCGACCCCCTCTAACAGCTCATTGCGCCCCCTAACGCAATCGCGGGGGAGCGATGATTGCTATGGCTGTCTGGGGGCTTAATGAACGCCCCCTGGTCCGCCATCTTTGTACACCTATTAAGCCTTGCCTCCGGCAGTGCTTAATAGGTGCCTGTCAGAATCACGTTATACTACAATACATTAGTATTGCAGTATATCGTGCAAGCGATCTAACGATCGCTGGTTGAAGTCCCCTAGGGAGACTAATAAAAAAAGTAAAAATGAGTTAAATAAAAAAAAATTTTAAGTTAAAAAAACCCCCCTTTTCCCATTTTCCCCCTAGAGCATAGTAAAAAAATTAATAAATAAACATAATTGATATTGCCGCGTCTGTAAAAGTCTGAACTATTCCAATATATCATTATTTAACCTGCACGGTGAACGCCGTAAAAAAAAAAAAATGTAAACGCCAGAATGTCTATTTTTTGGTAACCTAATCTTCCACAAAAAATGAAATAAAAAGTGATCAAACTGTCGCATGTAGACCAAAATAGTATTATTAAAAAGTACAGCTTATCCCGCAAAAAATAAGCCCTCATACCACTTAATCGACGGAAAAATAAAAACTTATGGCTCTCGGAATTTGGCGACGCAAAATAAATTTTCTTTTTTACACTTAGGTTTTCACATGTAAAAGTAGTAAAATATAGAAAAAACTATATATGTTTGGTATCGCCGTAATCGTATTGACGCACAGAATAAAGTTAACATGTTGTTTTAATTGCAGAGTGAATTCCGTAAAAACGGCGCGCTAAAAACCATGGAGGAATCGCTGTTTTTTTCATTTTCTACCCCACAAATAATTTTTTTCCCGTTTCCTAGTACATTATACGGCACAATAAATGATGCTACAAAAAACTACAACTTGTTCCGCAAAAATCAAGCCCTCATAGGACTATATCGACGGAAAGATAAAGATGTTATGGATTCTGGAATGTGGGGAGGAAAAAACTAAAATGAAAATCTGAAAGTTGTTTACGACGGGAAGGGGTTAAACAAAATGTGTTTTGTGTTTATTTTTGCTTCTATTTTTTGTCCTATACAGGGATTTTTTTATTTTTTTTTACAATAAACTGGCATACTTTCCATGCCAGCATATTGTGCATGTGCATAGAAATATGCACAGGCGCCTATTAGGGCATAAAAGTACATTTAGGTCCAGAATTATTTGGATAGTGACACAAGTTTTGGCATTTTAGCCGTTTACCAAAACATTGAATATACAATTATATAATCAATATGGGCTTAAAGTGCAGACTCTCAGCTTTAGGCCTCATTTACACGAACGTGATATACGTCCGTGCGACTCGCGTGCTTTTCACGCGCGTCACACGGACCTATACAAGTCTATGGGGGCATGCAGACAGTCCGTGAGTTTTGCTCAGCATGAGTGCGCTGAAAAAAACTCACGAGATTCTAAAATTCTGCGTTTTTCGCGCATCACGCACCCATTGAAGTCAATGGGTGTGTGAAAACCACGCAGGTCGCACGGAAGCACTTCCATGCCAACTGCGTGATTCGCACAAGAGCTGTCAAACTCTGAATGTAAACAGAAAAGCACCACGTGCTTTTCTGTTTACTAACATCCAAACGGAGTGTCTTAGAGATGAGCGAACCGTCCGAACCAAACCGAACTTCACCGGGTTCGGCCGAACTCGTTTTGACCGAACCCGGCAAAAAATGTTCCGGTACGCGACGTCAGGAGACAGTCACTGTCCAGGGTGCTGAAAGAGTTAAACTGGTTCAGCACCCTGGACAGTGACTTCCGACCCCAATATACGTGAACGTGTAAAAAAAAAAAAAGTTCTGACTTACTGATAACTCCCGGCTTCTTCCTCCAGTCTGACCTCCCGGGATGACAATTCAGTCCAAGTGACAGCTGCAGCCAATCACAAGCCAAGCACAGGCTGCAGCGGTCACATGGACTGCCGTGTCATCCAGGGAGGTGGGGCCAGATGTCAAGAGAGGCGCGTCACCAAGGACGCGTCACCAAGGACGCGTCACCAGGGCAACGGCCGGGAAGTTCTCGGTAAGTTTGAACCTCTTTTTTTTTAACAGGTTACTCGATATGGTGATCGGAATTCACTGTCGAGGGTGCTGAAAGAGTTACTGCCGATCAGTTAACTCTTTCAGCACCCTGGACAGTGACTGACGTTGACTAGCCTCATCTCTATGATCGCGGCTGCGCGAAAATCACGCAGCCGCTCATCATACACTGATGACACACGGAGCTGTCAAGTGCCTTTTGCGTGCGCAAAACACACACGCTCGTGTAAATCAGGCCTTAATGTGAGGTTATTGACATCCTAATTTGAGGGTTTAGGAATTATAGCTCTTTAAGATGCTCTGTCACCCCATTATAAGTGTCCTATCTCCTACATAAGGAGATGGGCGCTGTAATGTAGATGACAGCATTGATTTTTATTTTAAAAAAACCGATCTATTTTCACCACTTTATTAGCGATTTTAGCTTTATGCTAATGAGTTTCTCAATGGACAACTGGGCGTGTTTTACTATTGACCAAGTGGGCGTTGTACAGAGGAGTGTATGATGCTGACCAATCAGCGTCATACACGTCTCCCCATTCATTTAGTCAGCGCATAGGGATCCTTTTAGATCAATATGTGCTGTCTAAGGGCTGATTCAGACGAACGTGCCGTTTTTGCGCACGCAAAAACAGCAGTGTTTTGCATGCGCAAAAGGCACTTGACAGCTCCGTGTGCCCTGTTCATATGGATGCGCGGCTGCGTGCTTTTCGCGCAGCCGCCATCTTTATGACACTCCGTTTGGATGTTTGTAAACAGAAAACCACGTGGTGCTTTTCTGTTTACATTTATTCTTTTACTGTTATTGCGCGAATAACGCTTGTCCCACGGAAGCGCTTCCGTGGGGCATGAGTGATTTTCACGCACCCATTGACTTCAATGGGTGCATGATGCGCGAAGAACGCCGACACATAGAACATGTCTCGAGTTTTACGCAGCGCACTAACGCTGCTCAAAACTCACGGACTGTCTGCACTGCCCCATAGACCTCTCTAGGTCCGTGCGAGCCGCGTGAAAACCACGCGGCCGGCACGAACGCAAAACACGTTCGTCTGAATCCACCCTTATACTAACACATTAACGATACTGAAGTGTTTAGACAGTGAATAGGTTTGTCTATTCACAATCCCGGCACTTTGTTAATGTTTCTGTGGTAGTTACAGCAGAGCAAGCGTAATCTCCTCTGTACAACGCCCACTTGGTCAATAGTAAAACACTCCCAGTTGTCCATTGAGAAAATCATTAGCATAAAGCTAAAATCGCTAATAACATGGTGAAAATAGATAGTTTTTTTTAAATAAAAACACTGCTGTCACCTACATTATAGCGCCCATCTTCTTATGTAGGAGATAGGACACTTATAATGTGGCGACAAAGCCTCTTTAATATGTAGCTGCCTCTTTTGTTAGGGGACCAAAGGTAATTGGACAATTATCTCAAAGGCTATTTAATGGGCTATTCCCTTGTTAATCCATCATCAATTAAGCAGGTAAAAGGTCTGGAGTTGATTCCAAGTGTGCATTTTGAGGCCATATTCACACGAGCGTGTGCGTTTTGCGCGCACAAAAAACACGGCAAAAGGTCCATAAAAGCTCTGTGTGTCAGCAGCATATGGTGCGTGGCTGCGTGATCTTCGCACAGCCGCCATCATTATGACACTCTGTTTTTATGTTTGTAAACAGAAAAGCACATGGTGCTTTAATGTTTTCATTCATAGTTTTGACTACTGTAGCGCGCATCATGCGCGGCACACGGAAGAGCGTCCGTGTGCTGTGCGCGGTTTTCAATGTCAATGGGTGCGTGATGCGCGAAAAACGGGCAAACACAGGACATGTCGTGCGTTTCACGCAGTCGACATAAGCTGCGTGAAAATCACTGACAGTCTGAACGGCCACATTGACTAACATAGGTCCGTGTGACGCGCGTGAAAATCACGTGCGTTACACGGACTGATTATACGTTCGTCTGAATAAGTAGTGAAGCTGTTGCTGTGAACCCACAACATGAGGTCAAAGGAGCTCTCAATGCAAGTGAAACAGACCATCCTTAGGCTGAAAAAAATTAAGAATTCCATCAGGGAGATAGCACAGATGTTAGGAGTGGCCAAATCAACAGTTTGGTACATTCTTAAAAAGAAAAAGAGCGCACTGGTGAACTCCAAAATGCCTGGACGACCATGGAAGACAACAGTGGTGGATGATCACAGAATCCTTTTTATGGTGAAGAAAAACCCCTTCACAACATCTACCCAAGTGAAGAACACTCTCCTGGAAGTAGATGTATCAGTATCTAAGGCTGGATTCACACGAGGTCATTACATCCGTAATTGACGGAGGTATTTCGGCCGCAAGTCCCAGACAGAACACACTGCAGAGAGCCGGGCTCCTAGCATCATACTTATGTACGAAAACATGATTACATAACTGTGATGCTAGGAGCCCGGCTCCCTGCAGTGTGTCACGTAATGACCTCGTGTGAATCCAGCCTTAGGCCTCATGCACACGACCGTGCTCGTAATTACGACTCGTAATTACGAGCACGGCCGGGCATGGGTGGCCACGGGCAGCCGGCCGCTTTTGCGAGCCGTGCTGCCATTATAAAGTATAGCAGCGCGGCCCGTAAAATGAAAAAATAGAACATGTTCTATTTTTTTAACGGCATGGGCACCTTCCCGTGAGAAAACGGGAAGGTACCCGTGACTAACAGAAATCTATGGGCCCGTTATTGCGGGTCGTAATTACGACCCGCAATAACGGGTGTTTTTACGGTCGTGTGCATGAGGCCTTAGTCTACCATAAAGAGAAGACTTCATGAGAGCAAATACAGAGGGTTCACCACAAGGTGCAAAACATTAATTAGACTTAATTAGACTGATGAAACTAAGATCAACCTGTACCAGAATGATGAGAGGATGAAAGTATGGAGAAGGCTTGGAACGGCTCATGATCCAAAGCACACCACATCCTCTGTAAAACATGGTGGAGGCAGTGTGATGGCATGGGCATGCATGGCTGCCAAAGGCACTGGGTTACTAATGTTTATGGATGATGTGACTGAAGACAGAAGCAGCCGGATGAATTCTGAAATGTTCAGGGATATACTTTCTGCTCAGATTCAACCAATACAGCAAGGTTGATTTTATATGCCGCTTCACAGCACAGATGGACAATGACCCAAAATATACCAGGAAAGCAACCAAGGAGCTTTTTTTAAGGCAAAGAAGTGGAATATTCTGCAATGGCCAAGTCATTCTCCAGATCTCAACCTGATTGAGCATGCATTTCACTTGCTTAAAGGGAAGGTGTCATGATTTTGTTTTATTATATTGCTTTTAATATAATGTAAACAAAAATTGTATTTATTTGTGTTGTCACTTTCTACTTTTTAATGTATTCATACTTTTACTTCTCTATGGGGGCTGCCATTTTTTTTTCATCTCTGTATGTGTCGATTAACGACACATACACAGATGGAATACGGCAGCTACAGTGCATAGGGCACAATGAACGGCAGCCGTTCATTGCTTCTGCTATCTGGCTCTGTTCTGCGCAGACGCAGGTCAGAGTCACACAGCAGAGAAGCCGGTAGGGAGATAGCAGGCACCATTATGAAGACCAGCTGCACTGCAGGTAAGGTGTGTGTCTCTGTCTGTCCCTCTCTCTCTCAAACAGACCTCCGTCTCGTGACCCCCGACAGGCCCCTCCACCCGACGGGCCGCCCCCCCCTGTCGCTAGATTTATTCTCAGTGTGGACGGTGTGCGAAGCTAAGCTTGTCAGATGTAGTAGGGCTGAGTGTGTGTGTCTGTGTAGTAGTGCTGAGTGTGTGTATGTATGTAGCAGTGCTGAGTGTGTGTGTATGTATGTAGCAGTGCTGACTGTGTGTGTCTGTGTAGTAGAGCTGAGTGTGTCTGTGTAGCAGTGCTGAGTGTGTGAGTGTGTGTGTATGTAGCAGTGCTGAGTGTGTGTATGTATGTAGCAGTGCTGACTGTGTGTGTCTGTGTAGTAGAGCTGAGTGTGTGTGTGTCTGTGTAGCAGTGCTGAGTGTGTGTGTATGTATGTAGGAGTGCTGAGTGTGTAGCAGTGACTGTGTGTGTCTGTGTAGTAGAGCTGAGTGTCTGTCTTTGTAGCAGTGCTGAGTGCGTGTGTATGTATGTAGCAGTGCTGACTGTGTGTATGTGTGTAGCAGTGCTGTGTGTGTGTCTCTATGTAGGAGTGCGGTGTGTGTCTGTATGTAGCAGTGCTGTGTGTGTGTCTGTATGTAGCAGTGCTGAGTGTGTGTGTATGTCTGTAGCAGTGCTGAGTGTGTGTGTGTGTCTGTGTAGCAGAGCTAAGTGTGTGTCTGTGTAGTTCACTTCACTTCACTTTCATCATTCTAAGGGTATGTTCACACGCAGTATTTTCAGCCGTATTTCGTGCCGTAAATGTCCCGAAATACGGCTGAAAAATCGGAAGCAGAATGCCTACAAACATCTGCCCATTGGTTTCAATGGGAAATATGGCGTTCTGTTCCGACGGAGTGTTTTTTACATGGCCGTTTTCAAAAAACGGCACGTAAAAAGACGCCCGCCAAAAAGAAGGCATATCTCTTCTTGGGACGTTTTTGGAGCCGTTTTTCATTGACTCTATAGAAAAACAGCTCCAAAAACAGCAGTAAAAAACACTGCCAAAAACGCGAGTTTGATTAAAAAATGGCTGAAAATCAGGAGCTGTTTTCCCTTTGTTTAGTAAGCGTGTGAACATACCCTTAGCCTTTTGGCGTGTCCTATAGCGTCTGCTGCTTAGCAATTTGAAGACACCTTTTCCTGGCTTGTAGGAGGGGGGGGGGGGTGAGATTCCCTCCCACATTCACGGCAGCTGTGAGTCAGGTTGCTTTGTCTCTACAATGTATTAAAAAAAACAAAAACATTTTATTTATGGTAATGTTCATTTGTCCAGTTTACTTTTGAGCCCCTGAAATGAGGAGGGTGTGTAGAAAAATGGTTGCAATTCCTAAACGTTTCACAGAATATTTTTGTTCAACCCCTTGAATTAAACCTGAAAGTCTGCACTTCAATTGCATCCCAGTTGTTTCATTTCAAATCCAATGTGGTGGCATGCAGAACCCAAATCATGAAGATTGTGTCACTGTCCAAATAATTCTGGACCTAACTGTATGCCTTAATAGGCATACACAAAAGACAGCCCAGGGGACCTTTATCAGGTCCTAGGCTGTCTCTAGGGCTGGACTGGCCATCTGGCAGTTTTGGCAAATGCCAAATGGGCTGGTGCACAGTGAGCTGGTTGTCTGCCATCCATTATAGCTGCGGACTGGAGAATATTCACACTGGGTGTCTGATCAAGCTTATCTGTAAGCAGACGTTAATCAGACAGTTTGACGGAAAAAATAGTTATACTTATTGCATTATTTTTTTTCATAACGACAGACACCACGCCCTAGCCTGATAAATTCCATTGTAAGTCAATATCCTAGGTCTGAGTGGCTCGTGTACAGCAGGTGTGAGTGGCACGTGTGCGGCATGTGTCATAGGTTATTTATGTGTACAAAGGAATATAGTGTTTTTAGTCATATGTACAGTATAGCAGCACAGGATCCACTTATTATTGATCACATCTAATATACACGTGATCGATATTAGGTGAATCCTGTGTATCAGAGACACGCAGAACCTCTCAGCCGAGCCGTCTGTTCAGCTGAACAGTCAGAATCAGCTGAGAGAGAACGATCCAGCTTCTACAGTATGTATACAGCATAATTAGAAACTGTATCATAAAAAGTAAAACAATTGTTTTTCATAAAAGTCAATTAGAAGTGCTTAAAAACACAAAACACATTGATTTAAAGGGCTATTCCCATCTTGATAAATTTACCTATAAAGCTTAACAACATAAAATTAGGTATTTTTGTAAATACCTTCTTGACCGTGGGATAAAGAGAGTACGGTTCTGTAACCCTTAAAACATTAAGGGCATGCCCAGACGTGGCGGAATTCTTCCGCAACTGTCCGCATCAATGCCGCACAGAATCTGTGTTGCAGATTCTGTTGCGGATCTTCCCAAAATGGGCATTAAATTGATGCGGACTAGCCGCTGCGTATTGAGGTGAAAGTACTTCCCTTCTCTCTATCAGTGCAGGATAGAGAGAAGGGACAGCACTTTCCCTAGTGAAAGTAAAAGAATTTCATACTTACCGGCCGTTGTCTTGGTGACGCGTCCCTCTTTCGGCATCCAGCCCGACCTCCCTGGATGACGCGGCAGTCCATGTGACCGCTGCAGATGTCTGTATCAGAATGCACCATCGTGAATTTAACCTTATCGTCAAAAGAATTGAGGCTGTCAAAAAATTCATAGAGAGTCTCACAGTCACCTGACCAGATCACAAAAATATCATCAATATATCGCCACCATTTGACAACATGATCAAAATGGTGGGACATATAGATGAAAGATGCGCGGTGTGCAGACCGGATATCCCTGATGGCCATAATGAAACGCAATTTACTGCGCAGGAGCAGTAGCGCTCTGTAATTACTATAATGGCGGCGCCGTGTTGACAAGACTCCAGGAGGTGATTTTCACTTTTAATTCTTTTAATATGCACACATGAACTGCACTGATGTTGACACTTTACTATATTAGATACTTTAGGGTAAAAGCTATCTATAAGCTACATGCTCTATAGTATTTATCTTATTTAAATTGGATTTTCTTGCACTCGATTGTCGTGTTTGTTATGATCTTTATGATCTTTATTTTTATCATATTTGAATGTAATTGGATTGTTGATTGACACCACTATTTATATGTTGTAATATTCACATGTTAGTTGCTTGAGAAAGGCTCCAGGGGAAGGAGCTGAAATGTTGCATATGGGGCAATAAAGTACCCACTTTTTTTCACCTAAAACCAACGGAGTGCTGCTTGTTTTTTGCATTGTGTATATATATATATATATATATATATATAGTAAATCCTTTCAAAATACGAGACAGCACACCTTGATAGTGAAAAAAGTGGATTTATTCACCACATGCAACGTTTCAGCCCTACTCCATGGGGCCTTTCTCAAGCAGTATTTATATATACTGGTGGTGTCTGATGTATTATATTTATTGCACACATATTTTCTTAATATTTTCCAATATTCTATTTGTTACTAGAAATTAATTGAAATATGATTGGGGAGAGTTAATTTCCGGGTATTGTCACCATCTCCAGTGGACTCCATTCCTGCTGCCTTCTTTCTGTGCTGCTCAAACATTTTATAACAGATAATCAGTCACCGTTCCTGTATGTGAGTTGTGGCTGCTGGATACAGTCAACCCATCCCATGCTGCGCAGTTTTATGGGATTTATTGATTTATAAATATCAGTTAGAACAAATGGAAGTCAGCTTTTCAAGGAGCATCAGAGGGTGGGTTTGCAACTGCGCAAAGAATAGTGGGCATGAGGCGAGATGAGTTTCTCGCCACAGGCGGTGGCCTACTGCCTCTCTGAGGGGATGGCGACGCCACTGAAATCAGCCACCCCCCCCCTGCACTATAATTGTATCTGCGTCTATAGGAGGCAGATAAAATTACATGTATAACTAGTGCTTGCAGGGCACCCTGCCATTCAGCTCTTTTCAATGATGCAAGTGGGGCGATGACGTCGCGCTGCTTGCATCTTTGGATGGCAGGGCAAGGCACCCTGCCATTCAGTGCCTTTCAATGACACAAGCGTTGTTGAAAGGCGCTGAATGGCAGGGTATCGTACCCTGCCTTCAGCACCTTTTAATGATGCAAGCGGCGTGATGACGTCATCGCACCACTTGCGTTGTTCAGCCCCAGCAGACCTGCTTAGCAGAGAGCAGGATTGCATTCCTAGAGGACGGTGCGGGAACGGGATTAGGTGAGCATGTCAAGCTGTTTTTATTTTCAGTTAAAAGTATGAGTTGCTCTATCTACAGGGGGCTATATGTGGTGCACTATCTACAGGGGGCTATTTGTGGGGCACTATCTGCAGGGCCCACTATCTACAGTGGGTCTACGGGGGCCACTATCTACAGGAGGATCTGTGTAGGGAACTTTCTCCAGGAGGGCACTATCTACAGGGGGCTCTATGGGGGCCACTATCTACAGGGGGTTCTATGGAGGACACTATCTACAGGGGGCTCTATGGGGGGCACTATCTACAGGGTGCTCTATGGGGGGCAGTATCTACATAAGACTCCAGAAAGGGCACTATGTATGTGGGGCACTGTCTACAGGGGGCTCTATGTAGGGCACTGCCTACAAGGGGCTCTATGGGGGGAACTATCTAGAGGGGGCACTATCTTCAGGTGCCACTATCAACAGGGGGATCTATGAGGGCCACTATCTACAGGGGGATCTACAGGGTCGACGGAAAACATTGACTTTAATGGGTTCCGTCGGCTTTCCGTCGGGGGGGGGGGGGGGCATGATTTTACTGAACACAATAGCACTGCTATTGTCTCTGGTAAACTCCGGCAAACCCTGCCAGATCTACGATGGAGGCCCCGAATGCCTTGACAGATGTTTCACCACCATATTCTTAAAGGGGAGAGTAGAATGAAGTTTATCAACTTAGATGTGATTGTTATTAGCTGGATTATGTGTCAGACACACAGGACCAGCTTTCACTGGAGCCGTCAGTCTAGCTGACCTGACGGAATCGGCTTTGACGGAAGTATACAGCTTCTATGTATACAGGATACATAAAAGCTGGATCTTAAAAAGTAAATAAATATATATTTTAAATGTTTTAACCCCTTCCCAACATTTTACGTATCCATACGCCAAAGTCGGGTAGCGGAAGTATGTAACGGGCTCATGGAGTGAACCCGCTCCATACGATGCCGGTGTCGGCTGTATATTACAGCCGACACTTCAGAGTAATGAGCGGCATTGCGCTTGAGCGTGATCCCGCTCGTTTAACTCGTTAAATGCTGCGGTAAATACCGACCACAGCATTTAAATCATTAGAAAGAGGGGGCGAACCCCCTCTAACAGTTTATCGCGCCCCCCTCAATGCAATCGCGGGGGGGGGGGGGGCGATGGTTGTAAACGTCAGAATCTCTATTTTCTTGTCACCTCATCTCCTACAAAAAATGAAATAAAAAGTGATCAAAATTTCGCATGTACACCAGAATGGTATTATTAAAAACTATAGCTTTTCCCACAACTAATAAGCCCTCATACCACTTAATCGACGGAACAATAAAAAAGTTATGGCTCTCGGAATTTGGCGACACAAAATAAATGTTATTTTTTACACTTAGGTTTTTACTTGTAAAAGTAGTGAAATATAGAAAAAACTATATATATTTGGTATCGCCATAATTTTATTGACCCACAGAATAAAGTTAACATGTTTTTTAATTGCACAGTGAATTTCGTAAAAACTACGCCCAAAAAACAATGGAGGAATCGCTGTTTTTTTCATTTTCTACCACACAAATAATTTTCTTGCCGTTTCCTAGTAGATTATATGGCACAATAAATGGTGCTACAAAAACTACAGCTCGTCCCGCAAACATCAAGCCCTCATAGGACTATATCGACGGAAAAATAAAGAAGTTATGGCTTTTGGAAGGTGGGGAGGAAAAAACTAAAATGAAAATCTGAAAAAGGGCTGCGGCGGGAAGGGGTTAAATCACTTAAAACATTGAGGTATTAAAAAAATTGATTCAAAGGTGTATATAGCATTTTATTCCTTACCTGTACGAACAAACGATGAAAACCAGTTTCCAGGATACCTTACTTTTCAGAATAATCTATCATCTATCTATCTATCTATCTATCTATCTATCTATCTATCTATCTATCTATCTATCTATCTATCTATCTATCTATCTATCTATCTATCTATCTATCTATCTATCTATCTATCTATCTATCTATCTATCTATCTATCTATCTATCTATCTATCTATCTATCTATCTATCTATCTATCTATCTATCTATCTATCTATCTATCATCTATCTAATCTATCCAAAGGGAGGCAGCACTCCACACCAAGCGACTTAAAATGAAAAGATGCATTTTATCCACCCATAGACAGCGCAACGTTTCAGCCCCAGCATGGGCCTTTCTCAAGCAGTAATAACAATGTGCATCATGTGATTTATATTACATAGAACATGTAATTACATGATTATAGTCATAAAAGTGAACAGAGTATAAATATACATGTTATCAAATATGTGTATTACATGAAATCGTGACTCTCAGCACAAAAAAGTTTAAAGTGCATAGTGATCAATGTACAAAAAAAAATAAATATATATATATATATATATATATATATATATATATATAAAAAATTACCCGTATAATCCCTATTTCATGGTTATAACGCGCATGCACTATCAGGGACTTACATTGGCTGTATGTTAATGAGACACTGTGGGGAATAATCACTGAAACAAAACAACCTGTGTGGACATACGCAGTATTATCTTTAGCGAGGGGCGGGCACTGAGGCGGCCGCAGGCTGGTATTATTAGGTTGAGAAAGGGCAAAAAACCGTGGGGCTTCCCACCCTGGTAATGCTAGCCTGCTGCTGCTGTGTTGTATCTGGCTGGTTCTGAAAATGGGGGGGACCCCACGTTGTTTTTTGTTTTTTTTAACCAGCTGGATGCAACACAGCAGCAGCAGCCTAGTGTTACCAGGGTGGGAAAAGTCACGGTTTTTGGCTCTTCCCGGCGCATCACTACAGATGGTTGTGTACTGGATCGTACCCGGCTCCTCCCGATACCCCTGGTGGCGGTGGTTACCGGGGTAATAATGGGGGTTAGTATTAGCATTTTTACTGGCTAACATTAAGCCCTGCCTTAGTATACATACAACTGCCATTACTAAGGTGGTAATAAAGGATTAAAAAAACAGAGACATAAGGGAATATTTTTATTGAAATAAAAACTCCCCCACACAATCCTCGCTAACCATTTTATTTAACTCATCGCAGTAGTCCACCGAATCTACAGTACAACGTAGTCCAATAGGTCCAGCGGAGCCTACAAAAAAAATAAAGTTAGGCCTCAAGCACACTTCGGTGAAATGCTTCAGTGTCCTATCTGGGTTTGTTAACAGATAGCACACTGACCCATTCATTTCTATGGGGCCATGCACACTTCCGTTTTATTTGCGTTTTTATTTGCAGCTTTTGTGTGTGCTTTTTGCACCTTTTTTGGGTGCATAGTTAGGACTCCCACTGACTCTGGGAACATTTAGGGCCTTTTTATGCACCAAAGATTTGATCCAATATTTTTTTACGCAACACGTTTTTTAAAAACGTTTGCTTTTCCCATTGATGTAAATGGGAAGCTTAATCAAGCATTTGACGCTTTTTTCACATGTTTTTTGACACATTTTGTGTGCGCTTTTTGGCGCATAATTAGGACTCCTGCTGACTATGGGAACATTTGGCATGTTTTATGCGCAAAGGGATTGACTCGACACTTCTTAATTTACATGACACATTTTTTTTAAAATTGCGTGTGTAAAAAAGCGCATTTTATGTACTAACAGCGTGCTTTAACAATTATGTAAATGAAAAGCGTAATCAAGCGTTTTTTATGTGGTTTTTGGCACGTAAAATGTGCCAAAAAAAACACGTCAAATACACGCCGTGTGAACCTGTCAACTGAAAAGTCATTCACCACAGGGGCTTCCCTCTTGACTTTCAACATTCTGAGCCTTTTTGTGTGTCCTAGAGCTCTGACAGCTAACATTTGTAGAATCACTCCCAAAATGGAGCTGGACACTGCTTAGCAATTTGAAGACATCTTTACCTGGCTTGTAGCCAAAAATAGGGAGGGGGTGAGTCTCCCTCCCACATTTACGGCAGCTGTGAGTCAGGTTGCTTTCCCTTATTCACCGTGCTGTAATTCTGGGAAGTGCTCCCTCTGGTGGCCAATATAGGAAACATGTCAAATTATTATTTCATTTTTAATACTTTCCAATTGTGGAAGAAAAAAAAAATACAGCAAAAAAAAACGTAAAAAATATAATAAAAATAAGTAACTTACAAAAAAATAATATTATAAATCACTGATTTTAGGAGAGAATATCTATGCAATACAGTTTGTATGGAGGCACCATGCTTGTGCATAATATGGAGCCTTAGGGACTCTGTGTACTGCCATACAGACTCTTACTGCCATAATTCCTTCTGGATATGCCATGTGCATGTTGCATAAGAGAGGTAAAATTTGCGCACATAAAGAAAGGAAGGTGGGAAGGACATGCAGAGAAAAAAAAGATACATGTAAGCTAAGGGGAATAATCAACCCTATCCCCTCAAAAATCTCCAAATTCCCCAGTGCATTGGTCACCACTTGCTCCCCCTTCTCCTTACATAGTCCCCTGTAATTTCATTTCTTTACTTACCATTTATATACACTAAATCATTATCAAAGTTCCTGAACATAATTGTCTCAAAATTGCTCCTAAGTGTAAATTTAATATAACATTGCCCGTATTTGCCTGATGTTCTGGTGCCTTTGCTGCCTCTACAATAGTCTCCTAAATTACAAATAATGGTTGTTACTAGTGATGAGCGAACTTATGAAAAGTTTGGTTCGGCTAGTTCGCCGAATTTCACGAAAAAGTTAGATTCAGACCGAACTAGTTCTGACCGAACCTGTAATTTCCGTGCGCCGAGCATGGTACTGTTCAGGGTGCTGAAAGAGTTAATGGGCTGCACTAACTCTTTCAGCAACCTTGACAGTACGATGCTCGGCGCACGGAAAATAAAATTTGAATGTAATAAAAAAAAATAATAAATACGTTCATACTTACAATCCTCCTGTCCAGCCTCCAGCGATGACGTTTCATCCATGTCGCCACTGCAGCCAATCACAGGCTGTAGTGGCGGTCACGCACGTCAGGATGACGTCAGAAGGCCGGCCTCCAGGGATGATGCTTCATCCCACGTGACCGCCTCTGCAGCCAATCACAGGCTGCAGCGGCCTCTGCAGCCAATCACAGGCTGCAGCGGCCTCTGCAGCCAATCACACGCTCCTCTCCTGAAATACTCTGTGCTGCGCTGCCTTAAACTCTGTGGACAGGTCAGGATCCTGTTTCTTTTAAATGCTGCTGGGGAACCCGCTCGATCCACTATATAAGGCTGCGCTAAAGTGCAGCATTTAAAAGAAACAGGATCCTGACCTGTCCACAGAGTTTAAGGCAGCACAGAGTATTTCAGGAGATGAGCATGCAGATTCAGTGCTGCTGTGAACTCTGCTCTTACCATTACGTAGCTCTCAGTCTGTTACCTCTCCTCCACTCCTGTCCTCAATAACACCTTCACATGATTGGCAAGTCACCACGTAATGGTAAGAGCAGAGTTCACAGCAGCACAGAGTATTTCAGGAGATGAGCGTACGGATCTTGTGCGGGGTGGTGACTTGCCAATCATGTGAAGGTGTTATTGAGGACAGGAGTGGAGGAGAGGTAACAGACTGAGAGCTACGTAATGGTAAGAGCAGAGTTCACAGCAGCACAGAATCTGCACGCTCCTCTCCTGAAATACTCTGTGCTGCTGTGAACTCTGCTCTTACCACTCCTGGCCGTTGCCTTGGTGGCGCGTCCCTCTCGACATCCGGCCCGACATTCCTGGATGACGTTACAGCCCATGTGACCGCTGCAGCCAATCACAGGCTGCCGCGGCCTCTGCAGGAAATCACAGGCTGCAGAGGCCTCTGCAGCCAATCACAGGCTGCCGCGTCAGAAAAGAAGGTCGGACTGGAGGAAGAAGAGGGACTCGTCACCAAGACAACGACCGGGTACGTATGAAATGCTTTTTATTTTATTTTTAATCAGCAGCCTCTTTTCTCTATCAGTGATTGATAGAGACAAGTAGATGCCGATTTGTATAATATTTTCGACCGGGTTCGGTCAAAACGTGTTCGGCCGAACCCGGTGAAGTTCGGATTCGCTGCGAACCGAACTTTTCCCGATGTTCGGACCGAAACCTGGTTTGGTTGTCCCGGTTCGCTCATCTCTAGTTGTTACCCATGCGTGACCCAGCAGAAAATTACTGCTGCTTCAGGCTTAGGGTCAGTTCAAACTGAGTTTTTTGGTGCTGATTTTGACACGGATACCGCGTTGGAATGAGCCAAATCAACCCCCATTGATTTCAATGGGAGGCAGAGCCATTTTTTTTTCCTGTGCGTCTTTTGGCCACTTGCGGATAATAAAACCGACATGTTCTTTCTTCCAGTGGATTCCACCTCTGACCTCCCATTGAAATCAATGGGAGGCAGAAAAAACCTGGGGTGCTAGATTTTTACGGCGTTTTTTTGGCCGCGGTCCTTGCATTAGATTTAGCGGCATCGTAGACAGATTTTTTTGAGACTGATTTTTCTGCCTGCAAAAAAACTCTGTGTTTACAAGGCCTTAGTACCTTTATATGTCTATATGACATCATTAATGATGTTCTTATACATGGATGAGCTAACTATCTCATATATTAATTCTTCATACACAAAATTTACATACAGTGTCTTTAAAACATTTTAAGACTTTTTTATTTTTATAATGTAACTGAATTGGGTTGCTTTCAGCTTTAATTACCAGACACATTTTCAATATGCGCTAGTTCAGCAGCTGTATCTTTTTGATATATTTTATTTTTAGCGTTGATACAAAATAGCAAATAAAGTCAGTTTTTGGTTTCAGCTTTTACCATTAAACACAATTCTTGATAGGCGCATCGTGCCTTCCAAGTACCACAGATTAGCGGTACAGTCTCAGGACATGACGCTTGTCTCTTGAAACAGGCAATCCATCACAGATCGCTTTATCCTGGAAGACATTCTCCTGTGCAGATCAGAATAAGGAAGTGTGCGGGAGCGCACTTATAACTTTTTCACTGTGACAGAAGAGACATGAGCATGGCAAAACAACAAGTTTTCTGACTGGGGTCACGGCAGCCACATCTCTCCATGACATGGTCTTCCTCTTCTCATAGGCAAAGTTGAGTCTCAGTAGCACTTTCCAACACAGAGGTGTGCAGGAACTTGGTCACCCTGACGTTAATGGGACTGATTTGCAGTTCTCCAATTAGCGTATGGACAGGAGTGGCGCAGTGCACAGAGAATGACAAAGGGGCCATGTCCCCTTCATTCTAGGGATCGTGTAGGTCTTAGTGGTCGTACCCCTACAACCAGTAAGTTATGGAAAATAGTTATGATTTGGAATACACCTTTAAACACTAAAATGAATGCTGCTTACAGTCACCATTGGCTAGCTTACGCCATACAAATTTCTACAACTCCCATTGAATTCAAAAATTAATTTGTAAACAGTGAGCTCCACCTAGTGGCAGTTGCAGACAAACAGAATTTTATCATATAAACTCAATGACTGTGTAATGGGAAGCAGGGGATTTTGGGCTCTGTAACAGAAAAATGGAGCTCCAACCCCTATAAATAAATAGTAAATGATAGGAGCACATAAAATTAATCATTCACACTTTTTCCTATGGGGCCTGGTAGAAAAACACTACGTACGCACCTTATATTTTTTATTCCACAAATATTGTAATTTCATCTCATAAACACTACAAAAGTGTATTATTTGTATTAAGCATTAATTTTTTGAAAGAAACAGATATTTAATGGTTTAGTGTAGAGTGCACACACATGGAAAGTGCCAAGAACACATTGAGCCATAACGAAGTGATATCCACAGCACTGTTTTCAAGGTAGTTCTCATGGTAGTATTCTACCATTGACATTATAGCAGTTGTAGTCTCCTCACAGGTGGGCTGTATCTGATCTTCTGGAAGCAGAAATCCATAGGTTCCATTGTCTCTTAACTCAAAAGTATATGAAAATTTTATTCCAATCTCAGTTGCCCAGTCACCAGATGAGCCAGAGTCAAAATAACCTACAATACAAACAGAGATCGGGGGCATATTAGAAATGTGATGACAAAACATTTTGGCAGATTGGGAATTGCCATAGATATTTATTACTAAAAGTAAAAGAATTGGACACTGAATGGTCATTAGAAGTCTTTAATTGGTGTATCAAATCTCTTCTCTTTGACCAGTAAAATGCAATACGCTTGTCCTAAGGCTTTCAAAAAGATGCACTCTGTTTCTTCCACAAATATGCTCTTTTATTTAACCTCTTAAAGGGGTTGTCCCATGACACTCTTAGGGTATGTGCACACGTAAACTGCATTTACGTCTGAAATTACGGAGCTGTTTTCAGGAGAAAACAGCTCCGTAATTTCAGACATAATTGCTTGTCCTCGCATTTTGCGAGGCGTCATTGATGGCCGTAATTTAGAGATGTTCTTCATTGAATTCAATGAAAAACGGCTCAAATTACGTCCAAAGAAGTGTCCTGCACTTCTTTGACGAGGCAATCATTTTACGCGTCGTCGTTTGACAGCTGTCAAACGACGCCGCGTAAATTACAGGTCGTCGGCACAGTACGTCGGCAAACCCATTCAAATGAATGGGCAGATGTTTGCCGACGTATTGGAGCCGTATTTTCAGGCATAAATCGAGGCAGAATACGCCTCGTTTACGTCTGAAAATAGGTCGTGTGAACCCAGCCTTTGATCCCAATGCTCCTAAAGTGGTATAAATGTTTACAGCAACTGTTTAAAATCTATAACTTGCATAATATAAACCTTTTTTCTATCTTTCACGTATCTTTCCCTCTCTGTGCTACGCAGAAAGGGATTGAGTTTGTGGGAGGGATTAAGAGGCACACTAGGGAGACTGTTTACTCCAAGGCCCATAATGCCTTGCGCGTGCCTCTCCGCCTGCGTATGCTTGGCTACCTCAATGAGAAGCAGTGAGAAAGCCGTGCACAAGTGAGTAAGGTTGTTACAATATCAGAATTTGAACTTCGATACCTATGCGTTGTGTAGTATTGCGATTCTCGATACCAAAACGATACTTTGCCAGCAAGAATAATAATAATTAAAAAGAAAGTTCTTCTATTTTCAGATGTGAGGCATGTGGTGTGTGGAATTTTGAACCCCATGTGCCTCACATTAATAGTATTTAACCCCATTATGTTTCTCACAGTCATAATGGACAACTTTGGGTTAATGTGTGAGGTACATGATTGGGTTAATCACTATTAATGTGAGGCACGTGGAGCTATTAAATTCATAACACATCATGCCTCACATTAAAAAGTGAAAGAAAGCAGTTCTTATTTTCTTACAGCGTACACATCATAAATGACGCTATAAATTTGTTGTGCAGGTTATTACAGTCGCAACAATACCGAATATGTGTATATTTGTTGTATTGAGACTTTTATTTTAATGTTTATTGAAAAAAATGTGTGTGTGTATTTTTTCCCATTTTTTTTACATTTAACATTACATTAATTCCCTTTTACTTTGTATTTTTAAACTTTAATGTACTGGCATATATCTATATGCCAGTACATTAGCCTGTGTACTGATAGTAAACAGGCAGTTAGGAAATATCTAAGTATGCCCTAACAACAGGTAATATGGTCAGACAGCCCTGGGTTCATTCAATGGATCTATGGTATGTCCCTAGATCAAGTCACAGGGATTCCCTGTGACGCAATCCAAGGGGCATCCCCCTTCTCATTTACCCTTTGAATGCTGCTGTCAGCTTTGATCGCAGCATTCAAGAGAATAGCAACATAGATCAGATTTTCTGATCTCCGCCGTTAGAGCGGGGCTGCGGCTATGTATTACAGCCATTTCCCAGCTCCTGACAGCAAGTGTTTGCGCGCGGTCAGCATGAGGTGAGGCGGCCGGTGCTTCAATAATGAGCCGGCGGCACCGGTACTGAAGACAGTACATGGGGGTGTTTTGCAGTGAGCCCTCCATGTTCTCAGCCTTCATTGCCGGCGCTCATTAGTGCAGAGGCGGCCGCATCACATCAAGCTGACCGCACGCGCCCACTTGTTAGGAGCGTGGCAATGGCTGTATTACACACAGCCATTACCACACAACTTAGTATCGAAATACATAAATTACGGTATTGAATCGTTTGAGGGTGCACGGCATCGAAATAGTATCAATATTTCGATGCATGTGCAACCCTATGGATGAGAGGGTCAGATGCGGCCGCACAGTTAATCTATTTGTACATGTGTCCTCCAGTAAAAGCATCACTGGAAGGACGTGCAAAGAGTCGTACAGTAGAATCATCAGGGTTCGCCAAACTAAGGTAATAATTGGTATATCTCTAGATCTATAAATTTTTAAAAGCACTTCCAATCGGCAAAATTATTTCTTTTCTGTAAGTAATAATTTAATCAGCATTTCGTTTTGTGAGACAATCCCTTCAATGACTGGGAGAAAGCACATGGAAAAATTAACCCTTTCATAATCCGTTTTAGTAGTATAACCTGCAGAAAAAATGAGTGGCAGGGATAAGTTAATTCTGTGAGATTCTAAAGATTAATTACCTGAGCATTTGACACCCATCCTACAAAGTCTAATACTGGTATGTATAGGTTCAGTGGATAGGTGATAAATGTTATATTGGTAAAGGTCTGACCGCTGTAGGGGTCCGAGGGCTCTCAGTCGGCTGTTTCCACAACTCACAGAGTTGCATGGAGAAGTATTCTCGCCTGACGTTCCACACAAACTCCTCACTGTAGTCGTGCATTGCCATGTATTCAGTTATTTGGGGTTCAGAGTATAAGGACACACTTAATCTGTGTGTTTCCTGCATGTCCTTGTACACACATCACTGGTAGCATTGGCATGCAGAGGTTCTGTATGATTAAGTGAGAAAAAAATATGCAGCATGCTCCTGCGCCTGTCGTATTATCAAGGTATTTTCCCTAAGGGCTTATTCAGATGAGCGTTGAATATGTCCGTGTGACGGCTGTTAAAACAACAGCCGTCACACGGACGCATGTATTTCAATGGGGCTGTTCACACGGCTGTTGTTTCAACGGACCGCGTAAAGGGTCCGGCAAAAAATAGAACATGTCCTATTTTCTTCCGTTTTCATGGATCCCTCCATAGACTCAACTCTATGGGGATCCGTGAAAACGGGTCCCGCAAGGGGGCAACGTGGATGTGAAATACGGCCGTTTTTCACGTCCAAATTTCCCCACGATCGTCTGAATAAGCCCTTAGAAACAATGCTTCTAGAAGAGAATACAGTGCACCATGGAGGCACCTTACATTGGATCATGGAGGGACTATGGATTCTCCAATTCTGGTTGCGGTCCTAAATAGACACAGTTTCCATTGTATATATAATTATCATTCTAATTGTTGTCATTGATTCCAGATTTGCTACCTCATCTCTACCTGCAATTGAACTAAATCTAACTTCCTACAGTATCACACTTCAAATCTGCTTATAACATGCAAAGAACTGTCCCCATTATGTTCAAATGCTTTGCTCTTGGGTAAAAGGGAAAAAGTTGTTTTAAGGCTTATTGTTAGCATACGTATGAGCACTTTGAAATAGTCTTTCAATAATGTGGACATGTTTTAGCTTTTGTTTTAAATACATTTCACTAAGGCTAGATCCACACGGGCATTGCGCATCTCGCAAAACTGCCGGTAATCATGTCCTGCGCTACGGGACGCGATATCACGCATCCCCCATAGACTAGAGTCTATGGAGGGATGCGTGAAGCGTGAATAAATAGGACATGTCCTATTTTCTCACGGACCCTTCACAAGGTCCGTTGAAACAATGGCCGTGTGAACGGCCACATTGGATTATATAGGTCCGTGTGATGGCCGTTGAAACGGACCGTGTGAAGGGTCCGTGAGAAAATAGGACATGTCCTATTTTTTCAGACATCACGCATCCTTCCATAAACTCTGGTCTATGGGGGATGCGTGATAACACGTTCATGTGCGTAAGGCCTTGTACAGATGGCACTAAAAAAATAAAAATAAACCCTTGTTACGGGTATATTCACATGCAGCATATTTGTTGCAGAAACTTCTTTGACTGAAAATTAATTCCATTAATCTTAATCAGGTTGTTTCTGGAGCAAACACATTGATTTCTGCAAGACCCATTTAGATGACAGTCACCTAAATTATTTCAACAAATCTGTCGTATGTGAATTCCTGCCATACCTGATACAATAGAGTTTGTGAGAAGCATTTGAATGCTTATATGTCTAGATGGTTGCTGGTTTCATCTACACTTGAGATGAGATAATGAATTCTTATATGGCTGAGGTTCATAGCTGGCAGTACTGTACTGTACAGTACTGATAGCACTGGTTTGTAATGAATAGTTATGCAATGTTTATCATCCTAAGGCCGAATTCAGATGACTGTAGTATACGTCAGTGTGACGGCCGTTAAAACAACGGCCGTCACACGGACGCATGTATTTCAATGGGTCCATTTACACGACCGTTGTTTCAATGGACCGTGTGAAGGATCCATTGAAATAGAACGTGTCCTATTTTCTTCCGTTTTCACGGATCCCCCGAGAAGCTCAAGTCCACGGGGATCAATAAAAACGGAACTCGCACGTGGGGGAAACTCAGCCGTGAAAAACTGTCGTTTTTCATGCCCGAGTTTGCACTCGTTCGTGTGAATCTGGCCTTAGGGTCTATGATCCTTCTACTCACCTATGACAAGGGCTGACGATCCAGCTTTATACTCATTATTATGTTTTTCCTTCATTTTAGCATTGGCCTTGGTTGCAACCTCCATCTGAGAAAAAAAATAAAATAAACATAAGTGGTTACTAAACAAGAATTTCCCTTCATTACACAAGCATCTATGTAAGTAGATTTTTCATAGCTGCTGTGAGAATTTTTCTCACATGCTTCCCTCCGCTGACAAACTTTATGCTGATTTCATTTCCCAGCAGGACTTGGCACCTAACCACAATGCCAAAAGTACCAATACCTGGTTTAATAACCGCAGTATCACTGCACTTGATTGGCCAGCAAACTCGCCTGACCTAAACCTCATAGAGAATCTATGCAGTAGTGTCAAGAGGAAGATGAGACACCAGACCCAACAATGCAGACGAGCTGAAGGCCGCTATCAAAGCAACCTGGGCTTCCATACCACCTCAGAAGTGCCACAGGCTTATCGCCTCCATGCCACGCCGCATTGATCCAGTAATTCATGCAAAGGAGCCCCGACCAAGTATTGAGTGCAGATACTGTACATACTTTTTAGTAGGCTTACATTTCGTATTAAAAATAATTTTTGAAATTGGATTTATATAATAATCTGATTTTCTGAAACACTAAATTTTGGGTTTTCATTAACTGTTCCCATAATCATCAACATTAAAAGAAAAAAATGCTGGAAATAGATCGCTCTGTGTGTAATAAATCTATATAATATATGAGTTTCACTTTTTGAATTGAATTACTGAAATCAATTAACTTTTTGTTGATATTCTAATTCATTGAGAAGGACTAGTATATGCCTTAGTAGTCTGCATTTTACGCTGCAAGGAAGTACATAAACATCATGCAAAGTTAGCTGCTTCACAAGTGTTCTTGCAGCCACAGGAGGGGATAGTTAGGCTCCCCAGAGAGAAGACAGAAGCGGTTTCTTACTGCTCCTGCCTTCTCAATAAAGGAGGCCACAGCACTGTCTCTTTTATTAATCCTAGAGATCACATGAATCTTAACATATAATACATCAAAATAATGTCAGATTATAGGGAATCAATAGAAGGGCTACACTTTAGGAATACATAAATTGGTTTATATTTAGGGGCAAAGATGAATATAATGTAATCTTTTCGTGGTAAACCTAATCATTCTAAAAAAAAACCATATGAAAATAGTGCTCTATGCATAGTCAAAAAAAGTTGAAGTAGTTAAGATATATTTATAGCTCTCATTGAGCTCAATAATAAATCTTTATGCAGTAAGCTCTAAAGTTTTCGCCTAGTGATGGCTTTAGGTTTTTATCATCTCACTCTATGGCTGCGTGAAGGGAGGCAGGTGATTTGGAGCTATCAGAAAAACAGGGCTTCAATCTATGTAAATACATATATATATATATATATATATATATATATATATATATATATATATATATATATAGATATAGATATATATATATATATAGATATAGATATAGATATCTATATATATCTATATATATATATATATATATAGTGAAATATATAATAAAAATCAGACGTAAGATTCTCAATGGTTAACTTAAAGAAGCACTCCCGTGAAAATTGTTATTGCTTTGCCCATTTGTAATTGATATCTTGTACATGTATATGCTATTTTTGTGAGTCTAGTTTTCAAATCACAGGCTCCGTTCGGCTCCTCCGTGCAGTTACGTGATCTCTAACTTACATAGAGAAATTGGCTTCTGAGTCTCATAGACTTACATAGAGAAACTGGCTTCCCGTCCACACATAAGACGCTGTGTGAATCGGCCTGCCAGATTAGAAATCACATAACCGCACGGGGGAGCCGAACGTAGCCTGTGTTTTGAAGCAAATAAATAGCATATACATGTACAAGATCCATTACAAAAGGGCAAAGCGATAAAGATTTTCATGGGAGTGCTTCTTTAAGATCATGGGGTACTGTAGCAATCTATTGTACTTATTGGCCTGATGCAGGTTGGCTCCCTTGTCTAGAAGCATGGCACCTAAACTGATGTGCATCATAATAGTCATTTTGACTGCTATAGAGATAGCTTGCCCCTATAGCCTTGTTGATCCAGAGCTAAACAAAAAATACACGATCAACAGACATTCTAAACTAAAAATACCAATTGTCCTTTGAATTGTGTTACTTAAGAAGAATATCCAACCCAGCAAAATTTATCTCATGTCATTTATCTATTTATAATCATGTCACTTGTGCCTCAATTTTCCCTTAGCAACAATTTTATTGCACACTTTTGCTAACCTTTGTTTTCCCACTTTGTGTCATAGATAGCAGTTGTGTCTGTGCGATGACCTCTGCTGTAAATGACAGCTGTCATAAAGGCCGGGAGTAGAGAGAGAATTACAAAAATAATACAAAAGGAACACTTCTTTATTTCTTAAATGGATTTTCCAGTTTATAAAACCCATTTTCATATACCACATGAGGGAATTCTAAGTTAATAGAAGGGGGGGGGGGTTCCCTCTGTTTAGGATCCTCTTCTCTTGGCCGGAGTGGTGGGAGGTTACAAAGAGAGTATTTTGCTCTGGAGGACCTATCCTCTCTTGTATTACACAGATAACCTAATAATATTAACCCCATGCAGTCACAGACATTTTTTTATTTTATTTAATTTTTCACTCCCATGAGCCATAACTTATTATTTTTTTCATCAATGGAGTGGTGTCAAAGCTTGTTTTTGGTTTTTTTTTGCGGGAGAAGTCGTAGCTTCTTTTGGCACTACTTAAAGTACCATATAATGTGCTGAGAAACTGAAAAAAATTCTATGTGGGGTGGAATTGGAAAAACTGCGACTCCTCAATTTTCATTTTGTTTCGCTTTAATGCCTTTCACCGTATAGCAAAAACAACAAATTAACTTTATTCTGCTGGTTAATACGATTACGGCGATACCAAATGTATATAGTGTTTTTTCTGTTTTACTACTTTCACAAATAAAAAATATTTGTTAAAAAAAAATTTGTGTCGCCATATTGTGAGAGCCACAACTTTTTTTATTTTCGTGGGTTGATCGGTGTGAGGGCTTATTTTTTGCAAGATGATGTGTCGTTTTTATTGGTATCACTTTTTGGTACATACGACTTTTAGATCACTTTTTTTTTCAAAAATTTTAGCTCTAAGTTGACCAAAAAACAGCAATTTTTTTTTACGTGCGAGTTAAATAATTGTATGTTGTAATAGTTCGGACTTTTATGGATGTGACAATACCAATTTTTTTTGTTTTGTTTTTTTTAGTTTTAATTTAATTTTTACATTACTTCAGAGAAAAAATGGGAAAAGGAGGGTTTGACAGAAGCAGGAGTTAACAGAGGCAGAAAGAAGGCAGACATGGGGCCCTTCATTAGGCCCCCAGGCTGCCATGACAACCATCGGCACCCCGCGATCATGTCGTGGGGAGGGATGTAGGGGTGTCCGAGGGGGCCGCCTCCTCTTTTTAACGGCTTATATGCCACAGCATCTAAGTTGTTAAACGCCCAGAAACAGCGCGATCGCTGCTCCTAGCAGTTAGTGCAGGATGTTAACTGTAATACACTGCTGACACCCACAGCGTATGAAGCAGGCTTATCTCGTGAGCCAGCTCCATACTTCTCCCCCTGTACCATGACGTACCGGCACATCCTGGTGTGTGAAGTGGTTAATAAGAACTTTGTAATGCTTAATTTTCCCTGTGGTGGAGCTGCAGGGAAATTGAACACTAACTGCCAGGTTTCCACACACTTTCTAAAAATAGAGATTTCCAAAGCGGAGAACCCCCTTCATTGGCTTTTAATGGAACTTCTTCTAGTAGTACACTTCCTGTTGTAAGCCTACAATTATATGTTTTGTTTTTTTTTGTTATTTACTTTACTTTGCTGACTTGTGCCAAGAATATACGAAATATACCTCTTATCGGGTTAATTGTTGACTATTATTAATTATGATACTAATGTACTATAATACTTACCATTATCTCATGATCTTTAGAAGCTTCTACTGTGTAACCATATGGAAGGAGGATCATCTTTCCATAGGAATGTATGGTGAGGTAGAAAATAATATCTTCTTTAATTCCTTCTATAAGACATGACAGGGCTTTGGTTTCAGGTTCTGATACTGCTGATGACCCACAGAAAGTATTGCTGGTACAGTTTTTAGAAGCACCAATAGCTGTAAAACAGTATAATAAAGACAGAGTGATATAAAATACGGCAGTGACTTGATTTCAGCCCTCCGTTTTCTAGCTGTTAACAATGTAGACAATACTGTTTTGCTACACACTATGCCCATGACATTGTTCTGTTCTTGAGCCAAGCAGAGCAATCTCTGGAAAAGGCTCTAAACCTAGTAAGCTCTTTTGGAAATTTTTCTGCAATAAAATTGGTTGTCCCACAAAACACATGTATCCCCTATCCACAGGATAGAGGATACATGTGTGATCGCTGGTGGTCCGATAGCTGGGGCCCCCCAATGTTAATGAGAATGGGGGCCCAAAAGTCCCCCATAGTGCTCCTTAAGAAGCATGGGACATACTAGGTCTGTATCCCAGCCATCGGACCGCCAGCGAACACACATGTAACCCCCTATTCTGTGGATAGGGAATACATGTGTTTTGTGGGACAACCCCTTTAAGATTAATGCAAGTAAATCAGCTGTCTTTCGGGTCGACAGTAATTTTTCTCAGCAGACTGACAACTGCGGATTGAGCTTCCAGATTTCATTCTAATATTTGAGAATAACAATAGCTCGTGCCCCAGAAGCATATGTTCATGTAAAGGATCTGCCAGACACAGCTTCTGTGTCAACGCCCATAGGTAATCAGTCTGCACCTGCTTCTATGTCTGTGAGACTGACTCCATCTTCCACCACTCAGGATGGCAGGCTTAGGAGTGGGAGAGCCTATCACAGCCTGGCCAGACGGAGCTAGCTCCCGCCCTCTGTCTATTTATACCTGCCTTTCCTGTTCCTCCTTTGCTTGTGATTCTTCTCTGCTGGTTTCCTGGCCCTGCTGCAGCTTCTTGAACTACTACCCTCTGCTTGTTATTGACCTTGGCTTTACTGACCTCTCTTCTGCTCTGCGTTTTAGTACCTCGCTCATCTACTGGTTTGACTCGGCTTGTTCACCTCGCTTGTTGCTCACGGTGTTCCCGTAGGCAACTTCCCCATTTCCCCGGCTTCTTTGTACCCATGTCTGTTTGTCTGTCGTGCACCTATTGAGTGTAGGGACCGTCGCCCAGTTGTACCCCGTCGCCTAGGGCGGGTCGTTGCAAGTAGGCAGGGACTGAGTGGCGGGTAGATTAGAGCTCACCTGTCTGTCTCCCTACCCCGACATTACATAATCACAAGCCCATATACCTAGTCTACCCTGGTCCCTGACACTACTATGGACCCCCTTGAGACCCTGGTTCAGCAAATGCAGGGCCTCTCCCTACAGGTCCAGGCCCTGGCTAAGAGGGACAACCAGCTTGATGCTACCCTGGTAGTGCCCCTCACCTCACCTCTTGAACCCCACCTCAAGTTGCCTGATCGGTTCTCAGGGGACCGGAAGACTTTTTTCTCCTTTCGGGAGAGTTTTAGGCTCTATTTTCGCTTAAAGCCCCACTCCTCTGGTTCTGAGAGCCAGCGGGTGGGTATAATTATGTCCCGGCTCCAGGACGGGCCCCAAGAATGGGCCTTCTCCTTGGCTCCTGATGCCCCTGAACTTTCCTCTGTTGATCTTTTCTTTTCTGCTCTCGGGCTCATTTATGACGAGACTGACAAGACTGCCTTTGCCGAGAGTCAGCTGGTGACCTTACGTCAGGGTGAGAGACCTGTTTGGGAGTATTGTTGTCACTTTAGGAAGTGGTGTGTAGCTTCTCGGTGGAATGACCCTGCCTTAAGGTGCCAGTTTAGATTGGGTCTGTCGAACGCACTGAAAGACCTGCTAGTTAGCTATCCCTCTTCTGACTCCCTAGATCAGGTTATGGCTTTAGCGGTACGACTTGACCGACGTCTCAGGGAACGACGACTTGAACGTTTTTGTGTTTTCTCCTCTAACTCCCCCATGATGCCTCCCCAGGTTCCGTTGCTTCGTTTTTCCACGGAAGACTCGGAGGTACCTATGCAACTCGGGGCCTCCGTGTCCCCCCAACAACGTAGAGAGTTCCGCAGGAAGAATGGTCTCTGCTTCTATTGTGGGGATGACAAGCATCAAGTGAACAAATGTCCTAGGCATAAGAATAAGCAGTCGGAGGAACTTCCGCGCCTAAGTGACCATCGGGGAGGTCACTTGGGCGCACAGGTATTTCCCGTAAATATGAAACGTAATAAAATCTTGCTTCCCTTTCAGGTCTCTTTTGGTGGTAGGTCTGCTACCGGCAGTGCCTTCGTGGATTCAGGGTCTTCTGCTAATATTATGTCTGTGGAATTTGCTATGTCTCTAGCTATGCCATTGATTGATTTGCCTAAACCTGTCCCGGTAGTGGATATCGATTCCACTCCTCTTGCTAATGGTTATTTTAAACAGAATACCCCTGTTTTTGAACTCCTTGTTGGCTCCATGCATTTGGAGCAGTGCTCTGTACTGGTGATGCAGGGATTATCGTCTGATTTGGTTTTAGGCCTTCCTGGGTTGCAGTTGCATAATCCCACGTTTGACTGGAATACTGGGGATCTTACCAAATGGGGTAATGAATGCTTGACGTCATGTTTTTCTGTTAATTCTATTTCTCCCCCTGAGGAGGTGAACACTCTACCTGAGTTTGTTCAGGACTTCGCTGATGTTTTCTCTAAAGAGGCCTCCGAAGTGTTACCTCCTCATAGAGAATACGATTGCGCAATTGATTTGGTACCAGGAGCTAAGCTCCCTAAGGGTAGGATATTTAATCTCTCTTGTCCCGAACGTGAAGCCATGAGAGAGTATATCCAGGAATGCCTGGCCAAGGGTTACATTCGCCCCTCTACTTCTCCGGTAGGTGCTGGCTTCTTCTTCGTAGGGAAGAAGGATGGTGGTCTTAGGCCATGCATTGACTACCGAAACTTGATTAAATGACTGTAAGGAACCAGTATCCCCTTCCTTTGATTCCTGATCTCTTTAATCAGGTTCAGGAGGCCCAATGGTTCTCTAAGTTTGATCTACGGGGGCTTATAACCTTATCCGCATCAAAGAGGGGGATGAGTGGAAGACTGCGTTTAACACGCCCGAAGGTCATTTCGAATACCTCGTCATGCCCTTTGGGTTGTGTAATGCTCCCGCGGTCTTCCAGAATTTCATAACTGAGATTTTAAAAGACTACCTGGGGGTATTTCTTGTAGTGTACCTTGATGACATACTTGTGTTTTCCAAGGACTGGTCCTCCCACATTGAGCATGTCAGGAAGGTGCTCCAGGCCCTTCGGGAAAACAAACTGTTTGCTAAGACCGAAAAATGTGTGTTTGGGGTGCAGGAGATACCATTTTTGGGTCAAATCCTCACTCCTCATGAATTCCGCATGGACCCCGCCAAGGTCCAGGCTGTGGCGGAATGGGTCCAACCTGCCTCCCTGAAGGCGTTACAGTGCTTCCTGGGGTTCGCTAATTATTACAGGAGATTTATTGCTAACTTCTCGGTCATCGCTAAGTCTCTTACAGATCTCACTCGCAAAGGTGCTGATCTCCTCCACTGTCCTCCTGAGGCTGTCCAGGCTTTTGAGGTCCTTAAGAAGTGCTTTATCTCGGCCCCTGTGCTGGTTTAGCCCAACCAAATGGAGCCATTTATCGTGGAGGTTGACGCGTCCGAGGTGGGAATGGGGGCTGCCTTGTCCCAGGGTACCAGGTCCCTCACCCATCTCCGTCCCTGTGCCTACTTCTCCAGGAAGTTTTCGCCCACTGAGAGTAACTATGATATTGGCAACCGCAAACTCTTAGCCATTAAATGGGCATTTGAAGAGTGGTGCCACTTCCTAGAGGGGGCTAGGCACCAGGTAACGGTCCTTACCGACCACAAGAATCTGGTTTTCCTAGAATCTGCCCGGAGGCTAAACCCAAGACAAGCTCGATGGGCGTTATTTTTTACCAGATTCAACTTTTTGGTCACCTATAGGGCTAGGTCTAAAAATATTAAGGCTGATGCACTGTCGCGTAGCTTCATAGCCAGCCCTCCTTCGGAGGAAGATCCTGCTTGTGTTTTGCCTCCAGGTATAATCATTTCCTCTATTGATTCTGATTTAGTCTCTGAAATTGCGGCTGATCAAGGTTCAACTCCCGGGAACCTTCCTGAGAACAAGCTGTTTGTTCTCTTGCAATTCCGGCTAAGGGTACTCAGGGAAAATCATGACTCCGCACTATCTGGTCATCCAGGCATCCTGGGTACCAAGCACCTCATTGCCGGGAAACTATTGGTGGCCTGGGTTGCCTAAAGACGTTAAGGCCTACGTCGCCGCTTGTGAAGTTTGTGCTAGGTCCAAGACTCCCAGGTCCCGACCAATCGGGCTTACTATGTTCTTTGCCCATTCCCCAGAGACCTTGGACCCATATCTCCATGGATTTTATCATCGATTTGCCTCCATCTCAAGGCAAGTCGGTGGTGTGGGTTGTAGTAGACCGCTTCAGTAAGATGTGCCACTTTGTGCCCCTCAAGAAACTACCCAATGCTAAGACGTTAGCTACCTTGTTTGTCAAACACATCCTGCGTCTCAATGGGGTCCCTGTCAATATTGTTTCTGACAGAGGGGTACAATTTGTTTCATTGTCTTGGAGAGCCTTCTGTAAAAAGTTGGAGATTGATCTGTCCTTCTCCTCTGCCATGCATCCTGAAACTAATGGCCAAACTGAGAGGACTAATCAGTCTCTAGAACAATATTTAAGGTGTTTTATCTCTGACTGTCAATATGATTGGGTCTCATTCATTCCCCTCGCCCGAATTTTACCTTAATAACCGGGTCAGTAACTCGTCAGGGGTCTCCCCCTTTTTCTGTAATTTTGGGTTTAATCCACGGTTCTCCTCCGTTTCACTTGGTAGTTCCAACAATCCCGAGGTAGAGGTCGTTCATGGGGAACTGTGCACAGTCTGGGCCCGGTTTCAGAAGAACCTAGAGGCGTCCCAGAGTATACAAAAGACTCAGGCAGACAGAAGACGTTCTGCTAACCCCATGTTTGTGGTCGGGGATCTGGTGTGGCTATCGTCAAAAAATTTGCGCCTTAAAGTCCCGTCCAAGAAATTTGCTCCCCGGTTTATAGGGCCGTACAAGGTCATTGAAGTCCTCAACCCTGTCTCCTTCCGACTGGAGTTGCCTCCGTGTTTTCGAGTACACAACAGGTTTCATGCCTCCCTCCTTAAACGCTGCTCCCCGTCCTTTGCTCCCTCGAGGAAACCTCCGGTCCCTGTTCTCACCCCTGAGGGGGTAGAATTCGAGGTGGCCAAGATTGTTGACAGCAGGATGGTCCAAGGCTCCCTTCAGTACCTGGTCCATTGGAGAGGAAACGGGCCTGAGGAGAGGACTTGGGTACCCGCCCGAGATGTTCACGCTGGGGTATTGGTCAGGAGGTTCCACCTTCATTTCCCCAATAAACCAGGTCCACCTAGAAAGGGTCCGGTGGCCCCTCATAAAAGGGGGGGTACTATAAAGGATCTGCCAGACACAGCTTCTGTGTCAAAGCCCATAGGTAATAAGTCTGCACCTGCTTCTATGTCTGTGAGACTGACTCCATCTTCCACCACTCAGGATGGCAGGCTTAGGAGTGGGAGAGCCTATCACAGCCTGGCCAGACGGAGCAAGCTCCCGCCCTCTGTCTATTTATACCTGCCTTTCCTGTTCCTCCTTTGCTTGTGATTCTTCTCTGCTGGTTTCCTGGCGCTGCTGCAGCTTCTTGAACTACTACCCTCTGCTTGTTATTGACCTTGGCTTTACTGACCTCTCTTCTGCTCTGCGTTTTTGTACCTCGCTCATCTAATGCTTTGACTCGACTCGTTCACCTCGCTTGTTGCTCACGGTGTTCCCGTGGGCAACTTCCCCATTTCCCCGGCTTCTTTGTACCCTTGTCTTTTTGTCTGTCGTGCACCTATTGAGTGTAGGGACCGTCCCCCAGTTGTACCCCGTCGCCTAGGGCGGGTCGTTGCAAGTAGGCAGGGACTGAGTGGCGGATAGATTAGGGCTCACCTGTCTGTCTCCCTACCCCGACATTACAATTCATCTCAACATTTTACCACTATTTAGAAAATTTAGAGAAAAAGCAAGTACATGGAAAACCCTCCCTCTTTCGCTGGGAGTGAGAGCGATATTAACTAAGATCGTTTATTTGCAACTGATTATATATACCCTTCAGAATTCACCAATCCTACTCCCAAAGGCAATATTTGTTACATTGGACTCTACTACTAGAAATATTTTATGGCATGGTAAAAACTACGCATAAGTCTTGATGCATTGAGAGCTCATCCAAGGTTTGATGGGCTGTCTATAATCAGGGATAGACAGCCCATCAAACCTCGGATGGTTTCTCAGGGATACACAGCACATCCGAGGTTCGATGGGCTGTCTATCCCCGATTATGGAAACTGCTTTATTGCCTCCCAGCTTCAACAACTGATTGGGTCAGATATTTCCATCCTTAAATGCTCATATCTTATCTCAAATCCCTATTTCAATGGGGCTTTGTAAAGGATCTGCCAGACACAGCTTCTGTGTCGACGCCCGTGGTTAATCAGTCTGCACCTGCTCCTAAGTCTGATAGAGTGACTCGATCTGCTACCACTCAGGCTGGGAGGCTGAGGAGTGGAAGAGCCTATCACAGCCTGGCCAGACGGAGCTAGCTCCTGCCCTCTGTCTATTTATACCTTCATTTCCTGCTCCTCCTTTGCCTGTGATTCTGCCTGTTTCCTGGCTCTGCTGCTGCTGCTTGTACTATTGTCCTCTGCTTCATATTGACCCTGGCTTTACTGACTACTCTCCTGCTCTGAGTTTGGTACCTCGTACACTCCTGGTTTGACTCGGCTCGTTCACTACTCTTGTTGCTCACAATGTTGTCGTGGGCAACTGCCCCATTTCCCTTAGCTTCTGTGTACCCTTGTCTGTTTGTCTGTCGTGCACATATTGAGCGTAGGGACCGTCGCCCAGTTGTACGGAAGGTGCTCCAGGCCCTTCGGGAAAACAAACTGTTTGCAAAAACCGAAAAATGTGTGTTTGGGGTGCAGGAGATACCATTTTTGGGTCAAATCCTCACTCCTCATGAATTCCGCATGGACCCTGCCAAGGTTCAGGCTGTGGCTGAATGGGTCCAACCTGCCTCCCTGAAGGCGTTACAGTGCTTCCTGGGGTTTGCTAATTATTACAGGAGATTTATTGCTAACTTCTCGGTCATCGCTAAGCCTCCTACGGATCTCACTCGCAAAGGTGCTGATCTCCTCCACTGGCCTCCAGAGGCGGTCCAGGCTTTTGAGGTCCTTAAGAAGTGCTTTATCTCGGCCCCAGTGCTGATTCAGCCTAACCAAATGGAGCCATTCATCGTGGAGGTTGACGCCTCCGAGGTGGGAGTGGGTGCTGTCTTGTCCCAGGGTACCAGGTCCCTCACCCATCTCCGTCCCTGTGCCTACTTCTCCAGGAAGTACTCGCCCACTGAGAGTAACTATGACATTGGCAACCGCAAACTCTTAGCCATTAAATGGGCATTTGAAGAGTGGCGCCACTTCCTGGAGGGGGCTAGGCACCAGGTAACGGTCCTTACCAACCACAAGAATCTGGTTTTCCTAGAATCTGCCCAGAGGCTAAACCCGAGACAAGCTCGATGGTCGTTGTTTTTTTACTAGATTCAACTTTTTGGTCACCTATAGGGCTGGGTCTAAAAATATTAAAGCTGATGCACTGTTTTGTAGCTTCATGGCCAGCCTTCCTTCGGAGGAAGATCCTGCTTGTGTTTTGCCCCCAGGTATAATCATTTCCTCTATTGATTCTGACTTAGTCTCCGAAATTGCGGCTGATCAAGGTTCAGCTCCCGGGAACCTTCCTGAGAACAAGCTGTTTGTTCCCCTGCAATTCCGGCTAAGGGTACTCAGGGAAAATCATGACTCTGCACTATCTGGTCATCCAGGCATGCTGGGTACCAAGCACCTCATTGGCAGAAACTATTGGTGGCCTGGGTTGCCTAAAGACATTAAGGCCTACGTCGCCGCTTGTGAAATTTGTGCTAGGTCCAAGACTCCCAGGTCCCGACCAGCGGGCTTACTATGTTCTTTGCCCATTCCCCAGAGACCTTGGACCCATATCTCCATGGATTTTATCACCGATCTGCCTCCATCTCAAGGTAAGTCGGTGGTGTGGGTTGTAGTAGAGCGCTTCAGTAAGATGTGCCACTTTTTGCCCCCCAAGGAACTACCCAATGCTAAGACGTTAGCTACCTTGTTTGTCAAACACATCCTGCGTCTGCAAGCGGTTCCTGTCAATATTGTTTCTGACAGAGGGGTACAATTTGTTTCATTGTTTTGGAAAGCTTTCTATAAAAAGTTGGAGATTGATCTGTCCTCCTCGGCCTTCCATCCCGAAACTAATGGCCAAACCGAGAGGACTAATCAGTCTCTAGAACAATATTTAAGGTGTTTTATTTTTGACTGTCAATATGATTGGGTCTCCTTCATTTCCCTCGCCGAATTTTCCCTTAATAACCTGGTCAGTAACTTGTCAGGGGTCTCCCCCTTTTTCTGTAATTTTGGGTTTAATCCACGGTTCTCTTCCGTTTCACCTGGTGGTTCCAACAATCCCGAGGTAGATGTCGTTCATCGGGAACTGTGCACAGTCTGGGCCCAGGTTCAGAAGAACCTAGAGGCGTCCCAGAGCATACAAAAGACTCAGGCAGATAGAAGACGTTCTGCTAACCCCTTGTTTGAGGTCGGGGATCTGGTATGGCTGTTTTCAAAAAATTTGCGCCTTAAAGTCCCGTCCCAAAAATTTGCTCCCCGGTATTTAGGGTCGTACAAGGTCATTGAAGTCCTTAATCCTGTCTCCTTCCGACTGGAGTTGCCCCCATCTTTTTGAGTACACGACGAGTTTCATGCCTCCCTCCTTAAACGCTGCTCTCCGTCCTTGGCTCCCTCGAGGAAACCTCCTGTCCCCGTTCTCACCCCTGAGGGGGTAGAATTCGAGGTGGCCAAGATTGTGGACAGCAAAATGTTCCAAGGCTCCCTCCAGTACCTGGTCCATTGGAGAGGATACGGGCCTGAGGAGAGGACTTGGGTACCCGCCCGGGATGTTCACGCTGGGGTATTGCTCAGGAGGTTCCATCTTCGGTTTACCAATAAGCCAGGTCCACCTAGAAAGGGTCCAGTGGCCCCTCATAAAAGGGGGGGTACTGTAAAGGATATGCCAGACACAGCTTCTGTGTCGACGCTCGTGGTTAATCAGTTTGCACCTGCTCCTAAGTCTGGTAGAGTGACTCGATCTGCTACCACTCAGGCTGGGAGGCTGAGGAGTGGGAGAGCCTATCACAGCCTGGCCAGACGGAGCTAGCTCCCGCCCTCTGTCTATTTATACCTTCATTTCCTGCTCCTCCTTTGCCTGTGATTCTGCCTGTTTCCTGGCTCTGCTGCTGCTTGTACTATTGTCCTCTGCTTCATATTGACCCTGACTTTACTGACTACTCTCCTGCTCTGCGTTTGGTACCTCGTACACTCCTGGTTTGACTCAACTCGTTCACTACTCTTGTTGCTCACGGTGTTGCCGTGGGCAACTGCCCCATTTCCCTTAGCTTCTGTGTACCCTTGTCTGTTTGTCTGTCGTGCACATATTGAGCGTAGGGACCGTCGCCCAGTAGTACGCCGTCGCCTAGGACGGGCCGTGCAAGTAGGCAGGGACTGAGTGGCGGGTAGATTAGGGCTCACCTGTCTGTCTCCCTACCCCGTCATTACAGGCTTACTCTATTTTATCAACATTGGAGATAAACCTTCTGGCAAAATATAAATGGGTTGGTCTTCCGACAGCATATTTGCTAAAAAAGGATGTGAAAATTGTGTTTTTTTTGCTCTGTTACCCATATTTGGCACATAGTGAAGGACAAAATTCATCTTTTTTTGGTGGAAACAACGTTTTTCACTTAGCTCAGTGTGCTGTTCGTGTGTTACACATCGATGACAATGAAAAAAAAAAGAAATCCTTACGAGTGCGTGAAAAACACATGCTACTCGCAAAGCACACTGATGCAAAACGCAATGCATATGGATAGATTTTACCCACGTTTTTGAAGCGTGTAAATCTGTCACGCTTGTGTGAATGTAGCCTCACTTTTTGTTCTCATATCTCAGTCCTGCTGCAGTCCCATATTATGTGTGAATGTGTCTATCTATCTATCTATCTATTTATCTATCTATCTATCTATCTATCTATCTGTGAAGGATGATTTATTTGCTTTGTGAATTATCAAGCAGGAGGCCGAATTACTAAGATATGTAATATGTGAAAGTGATGCTATTGTTTAAATGATTTAGTTTCGTGCAGCAGCCATCTTGTCTGGAGTTCCCATTTTGGTTTTATTGTAGTGAATAGGAAAGTCATTGTTCCTTTAATACAAGTAATGTTGATTTTGTATGTTTTATCTTTGACCTTGGTTCCCATGCGAAGATGGACAGGGAGGGAGATGGGATGGTGGCAAGTATGCATGAGGGAAGGTTTCCCCCATCTCCACGAGAATATTGTGTCCAAAAGAGATAAGACACCTGCAAAAACGTAATGTGTGAAGAATTATAATGATGTATCTGGGATGTATTTTATTGTATGCTTTTTACTGAATAACAAATATTGTTACATTGTCTCTGATTGGTTTACCTCAAGCCTACACCCCTTCTGAATTTCAATTTAACAGTTTGAGTTTGGTAATAAATCCTTCAGAGGAGCATTTTGAACATTTCAGCGTGTCTGTGTGTTTTCTTCTCCTCTCTCGATATATATCGGTGAAATATCCTAATTAGGATACTGACTAATGGAGTCTGGCCTTGAGAGTCTGTTTGAACTCGTATAAATTTCAGTCTAATATATTTTGAGCGATGGATTTCCACTACAGTAATGGTGCCGATAAAACCCAGGAAGATTGCACGTCTGATAAGCTGTCACTGGAGAGGTCTGGCTTTGCATCTGTGAATTACAAAAAACCGCGGTAGGTAAGGAGCTTATTCTTACACCATTCACACATGTATTGCGTAAGACTTGGAATCTAGCTGTCAGACGTCACTTCTTTATGGACGAGGCTCCTTAGTCAGAAGCGGGTTGAAAGATGGATCCAAAAAGGTATGTTGAAGCTTTTTGTGTAATGAAGGATTGTAGGTGTGTACGTGATCTTAAACTGTTGATATGAAAGACATGAGAGAATTTTTGCCAGCCATTACATTGTTAACAATTGTGAGAAGTGTAAAACCTCCGCCTTTGGAATGCAGTGACGTAGCGCATGGCAGAGAGAAGTCGTAACTCACATGTGAAGTATTTGAAATGAAAAGATTGTAGTCTGGACTGTGAGGAAAAAACAAAAATTGTGCTTGCTGCTTTATTGTAGTGTCATTTGTTATTTAGTTGTGTAAAATTGTTGAGGATTAATAGTTGATCTGTTACCCGTTTGTCTGGGATTATAGTTGGGAGGTACTGACTGTTTGTAGGTGAGAGGACAGTTGAATAGTTGTGAGTAATATCCTGTAGTACCACAGGGGCTTCAATGGTTAAGTCCTGATAATGTAGAATCCAGTGCAAGAAGAAGCAATTGTGTCTATATTGAATTTGCACTCAATACCATTACCCAGTGCAACAGGGAAAACTTTGAATACTGTATTAGAAAATCATTTATATTTTCCTGGCTCATTGCCAGACAGTGATATTGTGTGTAAGGGTCCATAAACCAGTTGTATGCACTGCCAGACTGGCATAAGGTGGGAATCAGTACAGACTGATTTCTAGCACATGATAATCCGGCATATACACTTTGATTTAAAATAACATCCAAGTAATTAAGTCTGTAGTAGTATAACATCAGACCGCTGGATTGAATACCGTTGTAATATAACATCCTGTATTCAATGAATGACCCTGACACTTAACCCAGGTGCCACCTGTGTCGTAGTACAGTGAAGGACATTGGTATTGGCTCAGACCCATAGCCCGTAAAGAAATTATCACCAACATAGATAACAGCCCCCTAAACTATAACCCACAGAGTGAACGGCTGAGCGGGGAGGATAATATATATATGTTACCAAATATAATTTGCATGTGAAACCATTGCAAAGTGCTAGAGGAAAGAGTTTTGGATATATATGCTACATCACGGGCTGTATGAACCGAAAGACACCCCCCGGCAGCAAGTATTCTGCATAAGTGAAGTGTTACCAACTCCTGCTTGAATCAATGGAGGTTCATGAATGTCGATTGTGTTGAAGAATTTGCTCTTGTAATTGTTGATTGGCAGCATTTTGTCTGTTCTTGATGTTCAATCCAGTGAGGGATCAGAGGATCCTACTGCTAGAATGTCTGGAGGAACGACTTTTGATATCGTATTGGTAAGACAGTCTAGGAGATAGACTGGTCTGAGATATCTGTCGGCAAACGTGGCCTGTTTGCCTGGAGGTGGGGGATTTACCGGAAATCACCCTACTGCTCTCCGACCATGGGGTCAGGAGGAAGTTGGACAAAGATGCTTTGGGGCACTGGTCCCGGCCAACATTAGAATGAGCAAAAGGAGCTGGGGCTTTAATTGTAAAGTATGTGAAGGCAAAATAACACACTGAAAAAAAATAGTTGAAGAGGCTGGCAGCCGTAAGATGGATGTTTGCATGTGATAAAGACAATGGTTTGTGGAAAGTTGAGAAAGGGAGTGGAGTGGCCAGGACAAGGCATAAGTTAAAAGGACAAAGCAGGTGATTACAGGTGGTTACAAGTAAGATGATGTGAGAAAGAACAATTTAAATACAGGTGTACATTTTCATTGGAAGAGTGAAGAAAACGGAGAAGCCAGGTACATTGCAGTGACTAACGTGGGTCAGAACGGGGGGAGTGTAATGTGTGATGTGATGAGACATCTGTGTGATGTGTGCAATTTAACATGTGTGATGTGATGAGACATCTGTGTGATGTGTGTAATGTAACATGTGTGATGTGTGTAATGTAACATGTGTGATGTGATGAGACATCTGTGTGATGTGCGTAATGTAACATGTCTGAAGTTTGAAACTAATGGGCACAATAAAAGCAGACCTATATTGTATGTTTCCTATTTTTAACAGTAGTAATGTATAAAAATGTTAGTGTTTTGTGTATGGGGTTAAAATCAGTTCCACTTTTTTTTCATTTTTTTTTTTTTATGCAACGTGTCTTATCTTCGCGCACGCGCAGTCGTCTGTAACTACACCAAGCGAGAAAAATATTACCGCCGGCTGGATCTGTTTGTAAAAAGATAAAAGCTATACTGCAGATTAATGTGTTATAATGTGATAAGATTTAAAGTTGGAATGTTTTGATGTTAATTCAAATGTATTAAAATACAGATATTGTGAGACATGGGGTTTTGAAAATGTATGTGCCCCCTCTGTTCCTTATTTTTATGTACAGCTTATTGGTTTGCAGTAATTAATATTACCAGATGTATTATTTTCTGTGTTATTGAATAACTAATTACATTTGTCTTATTTTTTTTGTTTTCACACATGAGGCACGTGCTATGGTGCTGCCTAAATGTTATTTTTGAAAATGTGAGATGTTTTACAGGTAAATGGTTGCAGGTCATTTTAAAGATAAAATGTATTTTTGTCAGGAGAAAGTAATCTTTTTTGTTCCAGGCTGTTGTGTATTACAGGGGGTTAAATTAGTGCCACCCCGATAGAGTGTCTAATTTTATTATGTTGATATGTAGTTTTGAACTCTGCTACATTACTTTCGCAGAGTCCAAATAGGAGGGAATGGTGAAGGGACTGATCAGGTAGTTTTGTTTTGTGTTTTATTTTGTTTTGAATTAATGAATTTGGTTCTAGGAGATCTACAAAATGTGTATGAGCTTTAAGGAGTAACCCAGATTAAATGTGTATGACAGTAACCTACATTTTGAGTTTTTTCTGTGTAGATGGTTCCAGATCCTTCCAGAACGGTAAATATGGCACTGGGTAAGCTGTGCTGTAGTCTCCACCCAATATGAGGCATTGTGTAAGAGACCATCCCCCTCCAGCAAATTTACACAGGAGGCAGAGGTGACGTCACTCACAGATGAGTCTTTACAGATTTAGATGGGGAGAAGGCAAAACAAAAAAAATTTTGAATATTGTTTATTTTATGCCAGATTTCAGTAACATATTTTGTTTGTTTTTGTATTAATCAGGTATTTACAGGACCTGGTGGGTGGGATTTACAAGTGTTCTGGATCATCAGATGAATGTGGAACAATAAAACTCCACCCTTTTGAAATGTTCTATCTATATGTGACATGGGTTTCCAATGTAAATTTTTGTAATGTAGAAATACTTCATACAGTATGTGTAGAACAGGATACGAGGCACAAGGTAAATTACCCAGAAACCACTCTCACCTTCTTGTTCATCTCAAGGAGCGGAGCTGGAGGTGCTCGCTGAGGCTTGTAATCTGGCAGAAGGTAAGACGGCCGACATTTACACTGACTTTAGGTACGCTTTTGGCATCGCCCACAATTATGGGCCCATTGGTAGTAGGAACTTTATTGGATCATCGGGTAAGCCAATTGAGAGAGCGAGAGAAGACAGAACTGACAACAAGGGTATGTGCAGCCAGGTATCAATAAATTGGCTTGTCCCTGGATACAATAATGCCACCACTAGGTTTGTAGCAGCCGGCATGATGTGCGCACGGCATGACATAGGTAAAACAGCAAAGGTACCTGTGAAAAGTGCAGCCCGGCCAGATTATCCGTCCCAGCGACTGCAGAACATACAACTACCCGAGGTAGAAGTGTATGACAATGTGCTCGTGTGTGTAGACCTGTTCTCAGGGGGGCCTGAAGCCCGGCCTGTATTTTCCCCACTGCAGACGTTGTGTGTAAGTGACAGGGGAACAATGTTATCCCAAGTATTGACCTGATGTTTGTACAATAAGATATCAGCAGTTCTCTAGATGTTATTCCAAAGTTAGTTTATTTAATAATTGTATTTAAGAAGTGTTGTGGGAATATTAAATACTGAAGTTAAGTTTCATGTAAAGTTCTGGACCAGCCTTAGCATTGGACTATTAGAGTCATGCGTCAGATAAAAGGTACAGAAGTGGAATATACCCATTTGAAAACATTTTTAGTTATTTGTTTTTTGTCGTTGTTATTGTGAAAGGAAAATTCTGTGCAGTGTTTGTGTGTGTGTGTGTGTGTATATATGTATATATATATATATATATATATACATATATATATATATATATATATATATATATATATATATATATATATATATATATATATATATAAAAAGAAGAAAAATTAGTTTGCATGTATCACTTCTAGTTATTGCTCAATGTGAACGTTTGATGTAAAGATGTTATTTGTTAATTTTTTTCTTCAAATAAATTATTTGATTAAGATCAATTAATGTTTATACAATGAAAAAGTTTGTTCTCCACAGGAAGAGTCCAACTGGGATCGGAAGGCGTGAGAACCAGATTCTAACAGAATGTGGACGGATAAGGGAAGGTGAACTGGTAACACCCAAGGCACTCTTGATGGCTTTTGCATTGATGGTGTATGACCTCACATATGCCCCAAGACTGCAAGGATCGATTTGGTAAGATCTAATTGGTGTGTCCCAGGCTTTACAGCTGTTGCTGCTAAATTCTGTTAGAGCTGTTTGATTTGCCTACAGAACAGTCCTGGCAGACCGGTGCCAACCTAATCATACCCGCCTCCCACGAAGAGAACAGACCTTGAGAGGCCTTCCCATGCAATACAAATTAGAGTAAGAAAAATTGGTTTGCGACATTTGTCAGATAAACATGTGGAATCTGTGTATATTTTGGTGAGCTGGAAATGTTCCAGGCAATCAGCTCAGATCAAGGTACAAATCCTGCTGGAAAGCGTGACACCAAGTGCAAATGAAATGTACCCAATAGTTACACATTTTCTAGGTACCCTGTCCATTGGAACAGAGAAGTTTTTCTTATATAAAAGGTGTTTGTTTGATTAAGTTTAAGGGCCTGATATTGTTATTGTATGTACTTAGAACAACTTTTATAGTACGTAGATGTTAACACCAGATTAGTAGTTATTTTAACAATTGACAAGGGTTGGGGTTCCCCAGCAAGTGCCAGTAAACATGAACTAAAAGATTTTTAATACGATGAACTCCATCACTGAGGTGCGGCAGGCGCAGCCGGAGCCAGTACAACGCGTTTGTCATGAACTGATGGCAGTGTCACAATTCCAAGCAGCCGCCCAGACAAGTAACTTACCGGAGGAAGAAGACAGCTGAGCGGAGGGTTTGTGGTGTCACAATAACACTCCACTAATCCGCCTACGTGGGATCTCACACCAGGCTCACAGCATGAGGTGTTGTGTACAGCCCGGTGACGTAAACTAAAAGAGACGGGGTCTGAAAGATGAGAAGGACCAAACCAAGTCCTGATGACATAAGCAAAGTACAAAGTAAGGACCAAAGACCTGAGTGAATCCGTCAGCAGTATCAAGTGTTCTAATCAGAAGACAGGAGAAGAAGAGGACGATGATGTACATGACTTGTCAATACACTGGTGGGACCCCATACCCTAACCGGACATTGGTGATGGCATCATATTAGTTGTGGCCCTATTGATATATTGTTTGAGTTTCATAATCATAGTATATAATTTCTGTAATTTAATATGAGAAAAAGGGGGGTTTGTGAAGGATGATTTATTTGCTTATATTCTCTGTATGAAATTACATTGTGAATTATCAAGCAGGAGGCCGAATTACTAAGATATGTAATATGTGAAAGTGATAATAATGTTTCAATGATTTAGTTTCGTGCAGCAGCCATCTTGTCTGGAGTTCCCATTTTGGTTTTATTGTAGTGAATAGGAAAGTCATTGTTCCTTTAATACAAGTAATGTTGATTTTGTATGTTTTATCTTTGACCTTGGTTCCCATGCGAAGATGGACAGGGAGGGAGATGGGAGGGTGGCAAGTATGCGTGAGGGAAGGTCTCCCCCATCTCCACGAGAATATTGTGTCCAAAAGAGATAAGACACCTGCAAAAACATAATGTGTGAAGAATTATAATGATGTATCTGGGATGTATTTTATTGTATGCTTTTTACTGAATAACAAATATTGTTACATTGTCTCTGATTGGTTTACCTCAAGCCTACACCCCTTCTGAATTTCAGTTTAACAGTTTGAGTTTGGTAATAAATCCTTCAGAGGAGCATTTTGAACATTTCAGCGTGTCTGTGTGTTTTCTTCTCCTCTCTCGATATATATCGGTGAAATATCCTAATTAGGACACTGACTAATGGAGTCTGGCCTTGAGAGTCTGTTTGTACTCGTATAAATTTCAGTCTAATATATTTTGAGCGATGGATTTCCACGACATATCTATCTATCTATCTATCTATCTATCTATCTATCTATCTATCTATCTATCTATCTATCTATCTATCTATCTATCTATCTATCTATCTATCTATCTATCTATCTATCTATCTATCTATGTGTATATATACCTTCCCCGTCATATCAGAATGGATAGGACGGGCAGGCGTTGGTGAGGGAAATTACCAGCTATGTTTGCCAGCTTCATTCTCATGTACTGACAGCTATTAAAGATCGCTACAGTCTCACACTACAGCTTTCCGTAATATAACCACCACTGCTCCTAGTGTGATCCTAGTAAAAACAGGATGTCATTACACACAGGACAGCAACCAAATGGTATGCAAAGGTAGAAGTCACAACTTTACTGACTGGAAATATTTGAATGTACATACCTATTTATTGATATTTTTCGTACCTGCTATAGTTTGGACACTATCTATCTTCAACATATTTTATAACAGTAACACAGGAATAAAGAACATCACATTGAAGTGACTGTACATAATAATAGTACATTAGGTAATTCCAATTTTTTTAAAAAGAAAAGTACATTAACCATCTTTTAATTGATCCTGTGAAGGGGGATGAGGCATAAAAACTGTCCAGGCATTAGACTTTCAATGTAATAAATTCTTAGCATTTATCTTTGTGAAAGTCTTTTGGGAGATTTGGTTTAGCAAAAAAAAAAATGAAAAAAATATCTGAAAATGCTACTTACTGCACCACTTGGCATCAAAATTTCTATTCAGGTCCACCCCGTAACAAGTTCCATTATTATATGGTGCACGATTCTTTCTCCATAGACGGTCCTGTTTTTAAAGAAGTACAACTTTTGTTTATGAATGTCATTTGAATTTTCTTCTTGTAGATTTTTTAAAACAAATCTTAACACAAAGTCTTTTTCAAATAAAAATTATAGTAAGAAATATGTTTTTCAGTACTCAATGTCTTACTGTATTGATAAAGATAGTTAAAAAATGTACTACATTTACGTATTATAGCACAAAGTAACGGTGCATATAGAAGAGAGTGGGCCCCATAGAAAAGATTTAAATAGTCTCCCCATTATGGGACCATATTTTGCCACCCAGGACAGAAAGGCCTAGTGTTTGTTTTCCCCTCAACACCTTTTCCAAGATCCTTGTTATCACGTAGGGTTCGTGGACCCACTGGGTCGTACCACCTTGGCGGTATGGCAGCTGGCCAACAGGAATCAGGTCAAAGTCTATAGTTCGTATAGGGTACCTGTGGCAGCTCTGACAGTAGCAAGGCAGGCTCAGCTGGGACTAGGCAGCGGGTAGACGTCAGGCGTGGAGTAGCAGGACAGGCGTGGAATACAGCACAGCACAGCCACAGCAAGGCACGGCACTTGACCAGGATAGCATGGGATACAGGATATAGGATACACTGGGAACTGGAAAACACTGGGAGACCATTTTCTTAGGCAAACTAGGATACGACAAACAACGCTCAGGCACTGTAGGAAGGGGCTGGGCCCTTCTTATAGTCCAGGGGGCTCATGCACTAATTTAGCATTAAAGTCCAGTGCGCGCGCTGCCCCTTTAAGAGCGGGCACGAGCGTGCACCCTATGGGACCAGGCCGAGGTGAGTAGAAGTGAGCGCTGGCGTCTCCTGAGAAGGAGACCGGGGCTATCGCTCACCAACCCATGGCTGCGGCCATCAGGAGGTGAGTGAACCTGACGTCCCGCAGTCATGGACATGACAGTATCCCCCCTCTTACGCCCCCTATTCTTGGGGCCAGAGCGAGAGAGAAACTTCTTCAGAAGGGTAGGAGCATTGAGGTTCTCCTCTGGCTCCCAGGACCTCTCGTCAGGGCCAAATCCCTTCCAATCCACCAAATAAAAAGTCTTTCCTCTGACTTACTTGGTGTCCAAGATCTCCTTAACCTCGAAGGTGTCTGAAGGGCCGCTGGAGACAACTGCAGGGCTAGGAGTCTTGGTAAAGCGGTTCAGAAGCACTGGTTTCAGGAGAGAGACATGGACGGAGTTGCGGATCCTGAGGGTAGGAGGCAGCCGAAGCTTGTAGGCGACAGGGTTGTTCTGCTGCAGGATCTCGAAAGGTCCGAGGAACCTGGGAGCAAATTTGTAAGCGAGTGATGTTGCCCCTTTAAATTGAATTGTCTGGCCAGTGCAGCCTCCATGTTTGTGGGTACCTGCATTCTGTGTTTCCCCCTGTGTGAGGTGATGTTTACACCTATGTGTTATCTGTTGCATGTCTGCCATGTTACGTGCAGCCACTAGGGGTCCCTGCAGTATGAGTGACATAGAGATAGAGCTGCCTGGCAGGAAACAGGAAGGAGTGTGTGTGTGTGTGTGTGTGTGTGTAGCCCACAGGGAAGTCAGAGAAGACTGCTGCAGCTTGGTAGGAAGAGAGTATGGCCTCCCAGTGCCTAAGCCTGGCAAGAAGCTGCAGGATGGAGGTCCTCCCAACAAGAGAGGTACTGTGGGGGAACAAGGAGGTTACCCTGTGAGTAGTTGGAGATACCTAGGAGGAATTAGAAAGTGGCGTCCATGTTGGAGCGTGCCCCAGAAGAGATAAGTGGGGAGATGTCTATTGCTTGTACTCCTGCATTATTGAGAAGAGACCTGTCAATGGGTGAATTAATGTAAAGCAACTGCAATTATTTTGAGCGGTCCTTAAAGAATCTGTACCCGATTCAAAGACTTGGACTTAGAACTGTGTGAGCGTGTCACTACTTGGCCTGGTAACGTTCTCTGAGTGTTGTGTGAACAGTACACAACGTGCACGTTGCACGTACGCAGCTGAGGGAGTCGTGATCCATGAAGGTAGTGGTGTAGCAGCCACCGTGACCCACGGAGGCGCAAAGCATTCCTCCAAAGTGACTGGTGCACTCTAGGCGTAGCAGGGCAGGCTGTGGGTAGGGGGTAGCCCCTCAGCGACCCATAGTGGCACAGTGGGAACAGGCTGCGGAGCCTGCAGTCACTTTGGCGCAGCCTGACTTGGTTAGAACTCCTGAAGAGTGGAGAGCCCAATCCCGTTTTAGGACCGCTCGTGTTGTTTGCCACTTGTTTAAATAAAACCCATTTAAACTGATGCCCTCTGTGATTATTGAAGAACCAGCCCTTACATATTTGTATGATGGCACCCTCAGGCGAATATTCCTGAAGGACAGCCACACCTTGGTGCCAGGAGGAAACTGAGGAGGTTCTCTTCTCCTTGTATCCACCTTCCGTTTCATGCGGTCGACCGCCAGCAGGATGGAGGATCGAGTCTGCTGCCAGATCTGCAGAAAGTCCCTAAAAGCAGTATCAGCAGCTGGTACCTCGGACGTATCAGGCACCGGGAGAGGAATTTGTGGGTGTTGGCCATAGACGATAAAGAACTGTATATTCCTTGTGGACTTGCTGTTGTGATTATTGTAGGAGAATTCAGCCCACAGGAGCAACTGCACCCAGTCATCATGCTGCTTGGAGATGAAGTGTCATAAGTAGTTCTCCAAGATCTGATTGATCCTCTCGAACTGACCATTGGACTGAGGATGGTAGGCCGAGGAAAAGTCCAACTTTACACCTAGGAGTCCGCAGAGGGCTCTCCAGAACTTCAAGGTGAACTGAACCCCCCGATCAGACACAATATGCTGCGGCAAGCCGTGCAGGCAGAAAATGTGTTGGATGAAAAGCTTGGCCAGTTGAGGAGCAGAAGGAAGACCGGTCAGTGGGCCATCTTCGAAAATCGATCCACCACCACCCAGACATTACTGCATTCAGCAGAAAGAGGCAGGGGAGTGATAAAAGTCTATAGCTATATGTTAGCCAGGGAGCATCGGGCACAGACAATGGCTGATGCAGGCCAGCAGGTCTGGAGTGAACGACCTTGTTAGCTGCACACACTGAGCAAGAAGAAACAAAGTCCATAATGTTCTTGGGCAGCGTGGCCCACCAGAAATGACGGGCAATCAGATCGCGGGTCTTACTGGTCCCCGCGTGACCTGCCAGTCTAGAGGAGTGTCCCCAGCGGACGATTCTCCCTCTGTCAGCCAGGCACACAAAGGTCCTCCCTGGAGGAATGTCCCCAACTTGCAGGGGATTGACAGAGACAATGCAAGACAGATCAATAATGTTCTGTGGAATTTCGAAAGACCTGGACAAGGAATCGGCCCTCACATTCTTGTCGGCCGAGCGATAACGGAGCTCAAACTGGAACCTGGTAAAGAACACTGACCACGTGGCCTGACGAGGGTTCAGCCGTTGGACCGTCTGAATATAGGTGAGATTCTTGTGGTTCGTAAAAATCAGTATGGGATGAGCTGTGTCCTCTAGTAGATGTCTCCACTCTTCCAGAGCCAATTTGATGGCCAGTAACTCCAGATCCCCAATCGAGTAGTTGCGTTCTGCGGAAGAGAAGAGCTTAGAGAAATATCCACATACCATTGACTTGCCTTTGGAACCCCTCTGGAACAGGAGTTCACCAGCACCGTCAGCGGATGCGTCCACCTCCAACGAGAACTGTAGAGAAACATCTGGATGATGGAGGATAGAGGCTGACGTGAAGGCACTCTTCAGGCTATTGAATGCGGAATCTGCCTCAGGAGTCCACACCTTGGCGTTCATGCCCTTCTTAGTGAGGTTAGAGATAGGAGAAGTCAGTGAGGAGAAATTTGGAATAAACTATCTGTGAAAATTGGCGAATCCCAGAGAGTGCTGTAAGGCCCTCAAGCCTTGAGGGCGTGGCCATTCCTGGACAGACTTTACCTTTTCAGGATCCATCTTGAGACCGCTATTCGAGACAATGCAGGAAGGGTAGAGCATAATTTTCAAATACGCACTTCTCCAACTTGGCACACAGACGATTTTCCCTTAACCGCAGCAAAACTTGACAGACACGTCTCTGATGCATCATAGGATCTGGAGAAAAAATCAAGATGTCATTAAGGTAGACTACAACACAAACATAGAGGAGGTCACGGAAAATGTCATTAACGAACTCCTGGAAGACCGTGGGAGCATTACACAGGCCGAAGGGCATTACAAGATATTCATAGTGTCCATCACGGGTGTTAAATGCAGTTTTCCATTTGTCAGCGGATCCAAAGTCCAGATACGCAGAGACCTGATGCATTTTCTCACCAGACACTATGGTCACGGGTATGGACAATTTAGACGGGAGTCCTTCTTTGCCCAAGGTTGTCTTTCCTACCAACCCTTGGCTTTGGTGCTTTTGGGGACACAGATGCACAAGATGGCCTCCAAGGCCGCAATAAAGACAGAGTCCCAAAATGCATCTGCGTTGTCTCTCCTGGGTAGATAGCATGCATTGGTCCATCCTCACAGACTCCTTAGGAGGATCGGCATCTGAGGACGGCAGGGGTTGCTGCAAGGTAGGGACCGGACTAGGAAGATCTCCCTCCCGACGAACCTCTTTGAGCTGTTCTCAGAGCCTTCTATCAATCTGGGCAGCCATAAGGATGAGGTCATCCAGGGCAGATGGCAGGTCTCGAGCGGCAAGTTCGTCCCTAACTTTAGGAGACAGTCCATGCCATAATGTAGCCACCAGGACCTCATTGTTCCACAACAGTTCTCCCACCAGGGTGCGGAAGTGGATGGCGTACTCACCCACAGATATGTCTCCTTGGCGTAGGTTCAGCAAGGAAGCCGCTGCAGAGGAGACTCGTCCAGGTTCCTCAAACACCATGCAAAATGTCCGGAGGAACCCATTGAAGTCACGGGTCTCTGGGCCTTGTCTCTCCCAGATAGGGTTCGCCCATGCAAGGGCCTTGCCAATAAGAAGAGAGATGATGAAAGTGACCCTTGCGCCATCAGACGGAAATGCCCTAGGATACAGGCTGAAGTGGATCTGGCACTGGTTCAAAAATCCACGACAGGTCCCTGCGTCTCCATCATAGCGGTCAGGAAGTGGCAAATAAAAACGAGGATCATCACTGTCAGGAGGTGTAATCTGAGGATCAGTACTGCCAGGAGGTGTAGTAGGAGGAACGGCAGCTCATGCTTCCTGCCAACGTGCGAGAATGTTCAAGGCCTGGAGGAGTTGGTCCTGTCGAGATCGGAGACCTAGCATATCCGTCCGCATCTATTGTGACATCATCTTGGTCTTGGATCGACCAGCGGGGTCCATGGCTTGAGCGTACTGTCACGTAGGGTTCGTGGACCCACTGGGCCGTAGCTCCTTGGCGGTATGGCAGCTGGCCAACAGGGATCAGGTCAAAGTCTATAGTTCGTATAGGGTACCTGTGGCAGCTCGGACAGTAGCAAGGCAGGCTCGGCTGGGACTAGGCAGTGGGTAGACGTCAGGCGTGGAGTAGCAGGACAGGCGTGGAATACAGCACAGCACGACCACAGCACAGCATGGCACTTGACCAGGATAGCATGGGATACAGGATACACTGGGAACTGGAAAACACTAGGAGACCATTTGCTTAGACAAACTAGGATATGACAAACAACGCTCAGGCACTGCAGAAAGGGACTGGGCCCTTCTTATAGTCCAGGGGGCCCATGGGCTAATTTAGAATTATAGTCCAGTACGTGCGCTACCCCTTTAAGAGCGGGCACGAGCGTGCGCGCGCACCCTACGGGACCCAGCCGAGGTGAGTGGAAGTGAGCGTTGGCGTCTCCTGAGGAGGAGACTGGGGCCAGCGCTCGTGGACCCATGGCTGCGGCCGTCAGGAGGTGAGTGAACCTGATGGCCCGCAGCCATGGACATAACACTTGTTTTCTTACAAAGTAGCTCATCTGGAGTGGGGAGTCCTGAACAGGTTCTTTCCATCTAGTAGCAAAGGAGATAGGACCAAGGCTGGGACCCCTCTCTGCAAGGACCCCATAGGAGCTGGTCTATCGTGCATACACAATGTAGTCCAGAAGGACATTGATGAATGTCACCAATAGGTATATTAAATATATTGATATGGACACAAAGTTGCAGCCTCAAAAAAGACAACGTATGGTAAAAGCAGATAAAAGTATAAAGGATGTATAGAAAGTAGATAATTATGTAGATAAAAGTATAAACCATAACAGATATGCATATATATGTTTAAAACTAATACAATAGGAATATACAGTTGATATATACTGTACAACCAGGGAGATTTTCTAAGTTAAATGTGCCAGAATTTTGGCTCAATTTGTGGCAATTTGTACTAGATTTATTATGTGTTTTAGACACTTTTTGAAGCTCACTAGACGGTTTTAAAAAGTGTCTAGAAAAATAGGTATGGCTCAGTGGAAAAAGGTGTGGCTTAAAATGCACCACAGTGCTCTAAACTATTTGTCTAAAGTAAGTTATCCGAAAAGTGGTGTAAGGAAGAGAAAACATATCCAGAAAGACAGTGAGTCAACAGCAGGGGTGGTGGTTGTAGTAGAAGCGAGTCAAAGCACAAGTGGTGGACTGGTGGCATGGCTGGTCTTAGACAAAGTGTGTCCCAGAGCAAAGTTAAAAGTGGGGCCCCAATGAAGTCAATTCAGAAGGCGGTGTGCAGAGAACTGCATCGCTGATTTCTATTGCGTCCAGTAGTGCTGCAAGCCCCAAAGCATTGATGTCCCTTCTCACACAAAAAATGAAAATTATCTACATACATATACAGTTATTACATCATACCACTATACCAGATTAAATATTACCTGCATACTGTTACTGAACACAGCTCACTATTATAAGACCAATATTACCACAGTATAATGTCCAAATAATACTGCCACACCATAATCATAAGTGCCACACAGACCCCCTGTAGATAGTGCCACACAGCCACTTGTAGATAGTGCTAGACAGCCCCTCTTGTAAATAGTGCGACACAGCCCCCATTGTAGATAGTTGCACACACCCACTCTTGTAGATAGTGCCACACAGCACCCCTTGTAGATAGTGTCGGACAGCCCCCTTGTAGATAGTGCTACACAGCCAACCATGTAGATAGTGCCACACAGCTCCCCTGTACATAGTGCCACCCGGCCCCCCCTGTAGATAGTGCCACACAGCCCCCCTTGTAGATAGTGCCCCACAAACAAATAAAAATTGCACTCACCTATCCCAGTTCCTGCGGCAGATGCATCTGCTCCACAGCCTTGAGACTCCGAACGGGACCCTTGCATAGGCCGGCGTGATCTAGTGACATCATCACTCCGGCATGCGCAGGGATTCTCACCCATTTTTTTAGGCTGCAGGCCTAACGTGGCCTGTAGTCTAGTGAATTGCGGAGCAGGGAGCTGCTCCGCCATAGTACTCAATTGTATCTGAGTCCTGAGGATGCAGATACAATTGAATGTGGCAGTCGCTAGCACTGGGGTGCCCAGTTCTAGCGATGCCACTAGGTATAAATGTTATGTCCTGGGCGACACGGGCCCCCTCATGCCGCGGACCCCATAGCAGCTGCTATGGCTGCTATAGTGGTACTTCCGCTACTGGGCAGGGGCCCTTGGAGGACGGGGGCCGTGGGCAATTGCCCAGTTTGCCCCTCCTAACTCTGGCCCGGTATGGTGGTAATAGTAGCAAGTCGACAGAAGGGGTAGTGGTAGTAGTAGCGAGTCAATAGTAGCATTGGCAGATATCTTCAGTGGCAGCAGGCACAAAGGTTTTAAAATCCTTTACCAACCCATGCCTGATTCATTTGCACAAATGGGAGTTTTTCCATAATCTTGTTCACTTAGGGGTCGCAATGCCACCTGCCGTGCTGAATACCCTCTCTGACGCTACAGTGGAGGGTGGACAAGACAGTACACCTTAGGCAAACTGGGCCAGTTCTTGCCAATTGTTGACCCTGCTGACAAATTTTATCGCCTCTTCAAAGGACCTCAAACGCGACATGCGTCCCTGATCAGCTGCCACTATCTGAGCTGAAAATTACACTGGCTCCAAAAGCTGCCTGTCTGCTGCATGAGGAAATCATTTACCGATTTCTGCTGTTCATACAAGCGATCCAACATGTAGGATTCCAGCAAGTTGGAACGTCGCAAATCAAGCAGTGTTCAAGCAGACCGTTCTGTTGTTGCAAATCTAGAAGACTGTGCTTATATGCAAACAACGTATAAAGCAAACGCCAACTCTCCTGGACATGGCCAGCACATCCCCCAGGACATGGCAAGCACATCCTTTATACCGATATATATTTTTAAGAACTGTGTTACGACCAAATTGATCACATGTGCCTTGCACGGAGCTTGTGGTATGTGACCTAGATGCAGTGCAGCCATAATGTTCTTCCCGTTATCAGAAACCACATTGGCCAGTGTGAGTTTCTAAGGAGACAGCCAGAGTGAGATTACTTCCCCTGTGTGTGGCATTTCTCGCCCAGGCTCAGCAAGTGTAATACAGCATTGTACCACTTCACCTTTCACCCGTGAAAGGAGGGAGGAGTGTAAGCTACGCTCTGCCCTGTTGGGGACAGGAAGACATCCTTTGAGGAGGACGTGGAGGAGGAGGATAACACATAGTGTTGTTTTTTTGGCCATAGATTCCGTTATGGATAACTAACGGGATGGAGGAGGAGGAGCAACACTAGGTGAAGACGACAACAGTGAGACTATACTGCCTGTGGATGAGGCCTGGCCACTAGACAGATTTCAGGGACTCGCTGAGCTACGCTGTTTCCGTAAGTTCCCTAGTAGTGAATGGCAGTTACGGATACTCTCGCTGAACTACTCTGTTTCCGTAACTACCATTCAGTTCTATGGGACTTACGGAAACAGCGTAGCCCAGCGAGCTACGCTGTTTCCAAATTCATGGTCGGAATTCCCCTGCTTTTGCCGCAACACAGAGCGGTAGAACAGGGTTTAGGGGCCCCGTTCTAGGAATAGGTGTGGGTCCCAGAGTTGGGACCCGCATCTATCTGACATTTATGACATATCCACAGAATATGTCATAAATGTCCCTCATGGGAAAACCCCTTTAATGACCAAGCCAGATTTTTCAAATCTGATATGTCTGACTTTATCAGAAAATAACTCTGCAATAGCAGAGTAATTCTGACATTGTTTTTTTTGTCACATATTGTACTTTATTTAGGTGGTAAAAGTAGACTGATAAGATTTGCGTAAATTAATTAAAAAATACGAAAATGTATGTAATTTTGTAAAACTTAAGCTTTCTCCCTATTTTGAACTGCAATATGTCACATTTGCACATACATACTGTACACATTTTTTTAAATCAAATATATATTTCCATCGCTTTACTTTATTTTGGCAGCATTTAAAAAAAATAAAAATTCAGCAATTTAGAAGTCCACATATACATACATGCACACACGTTGTTTTTGGGGGGGTCGACATGTGTTAGTACAAGGATACTTACTGCTGGGGCCCTGTATCTAAGTCTATCATGTGTGATACTGTCTACTGGTGCGATGTATCTAAACCTATCATGTATGATACCGTATGCTGAGACAATGCATCCAATACTATCCAGCGGTGTAGCTATAGGAGCCTTAGGCCCCATGCACACAAACATACTTTTGCGGCCGCAATTCCCCCGAAAATCCACGGGAGAATTGCGACCCCATTCATTTCTTTGGGGCCATGCACACGACTGTATTTTTTATGGTCCATGCATGGCCTGGGAGCCCGCACCGCAGAAAGAACGGACCTGTCTTATTACGGCCGTCTTCTGCGGTCCGGGCTCATTGAAAATAATGGGCGCGGCCATGTGCATGTCCCGCGATTAGCGGACGGCTCGCGGCTGACAGTCCGCAGCCGGCCGACCCGAAAATCACGGCCGTGCACATGGCTACGGTCGTGTGCATGAGGCCTTAGTCTTATAGATATGCTATCTTAAATATATATGTTAAAATTGTCTTTTTTTGGGGCGGCTTGTGCCCCTGATCTTTTAAGACCCTAGCAACGCTTGATCTCTGATGACACGAGTGCTGGTATAAGCAGTAACAGGGGAGGCTCATCAGTCAGCTTCTGGCAGTGCTGAAGTAAGAAGGAGGTCAATTGTTTTCCTGTTTAAATATTTTCTGGCACTGTTTATAGGAGTACTCTCTGGCTAGCATTGTTTATAGGAGTACTCTGGCTAGCACTGTTTATAGGGACACTCTCTAGCTTGCACTGTTTATAGGTGTACCCTCTAGATAGCACTGTTCATAGGAGTACTCTATGGCTAGCACTGTTTATAGGACTACTCTCTGGCTAGCACTGTTTATAGGGACACTCTCTGGCTTGCACTGTTTAAAGGTGTACTCTCTAGCTAGCACTGTTTATAGGTGTACTCTCTAGCTAGCACTTTTTATAGGAGTACTCTCTGGCAATCACTGTTTATAGGACTACACTGGTTATAGGGACACTCTCTGGCTAGCACTGTTTATAGGTGTACTCTCTAGCAAGCACTGTTTATAGGAGTACTCTCTGGAAGGCACTGTTTATATGGACACTCTCCGGCTAGCACTGTTTATAGGAGTATTCTTTGGATGCCACTGTTTATAAGAGTACTCTCTGGATGGCACTGTTTATATAGACACTCTCTGGCTAGCACTGTTTATAGGAGTACTCTCTGGATTGCATTGTTTATAGGTGTACTCTCTAGCTAGGACTGTTTTTGTGAACACGCTCTTGATGTCACTGCTTATGGGGACAAACTCTAGCTCTGATAATAGGAGCACTCTAGCATTGTAGATAGGAGTGCTCTTCCTGTTGTTACGGGCAAAGTATTCGAAGGGCGTATCTCAAACTTCCCTGAAGTTTTCATAAGTTTGTTTTACCAGAAACAAGTGCTAAATTCTTACTTTCACATCTTTAGTGGCGTAACTACCGCTATAGCAGCCGTAGCGGCTGCTACGGGGCCCGCAGCATGAGGGGGCCCATGCCACCCACCGGCACGCCCCCCCCCCATGGCTGGAGTCTCCTCTAGCAGCCGCTATGAAGGGGTTGTTCCTACAATAGACATGCATCCCCTATCCACAGGATAGGAGATACATGTGTGATCGCTGGGACGCCCAGCGATAAGGAGAACGGGGGACCGAAAGTCCCCCGAAGTTCTCCATGACAAACCTCGGACTTCCGGGGTCTGTCTGCAGCTCCATAGAAATGAATTGTGCACTGGTCGCGCTTGTGCGCATGCGTGACCAGCACACCTTTCATTTTTATTGAACTGCGCAGACGTCGGAAGTCTGAGGTACGTTATCTACAGGGGGGGGGGTTCTGTATGGTGATATCTACAGGGGGGGGGTTCTGTATGGTGTTATCTACAGGGGGGTCTGTATGACGTTATCTACAGGGGGGTCTGTATGGCGTTATCTATAGGGGGGGGGTCTGTATGGCGTTATCTACAGGGGGGTCTGTATGGCGTTATCTACAGGTGGGTCTGTGTGGCGTTATCTACAGGGGGAGTCTGTATGGTGTTATCTACAGGGGGTTTGTATGGCATTATCTACAGGGGGCTCTGTATGGTGTTATCTACAGGGGGGTCTGTATGATGTTATCAACGGGGGGTCGGTGTGGCGTTATCTACAGGGGGGTCTGTATGGCGTTATCTACAGGGGGTTTGTATGGCGTTACCTACAGGGGGGTCTGTATGGAGTTATCTACAGGGGGGTCTGTATGGCGTTATTTACAGGGGGGTTTGTATGGCGTTATCTACAGGGGGGTCTGTATGGCGTTATCTACAGGGGGGGTTGTATGGCGTTATCTACAGGGGGGTCTGTATGGCGTTATCTACAGGGGGGACTCTGTATGGTGTTATCTACAGGGGGGACTCTGTATGGCGTTATCTACAGAGGGGACTCTGTATGGTGTTACCTACAGGGGGGACTCTGTATGGCGTTATCTACAGGGGGGACTCTGTATGTCGTTATCTACAGGGGGGTCTGTATGGCATTATCTACAGGGGGTTATGTATGGCGTTATCTACAGGGGTGTGTGTATGGCGTTATCTACAGGGGTGCTGTATGGCGTTATCTACAGGGGGGCTATATGGCGTTATGTACAGGGGGGATTTGGGACTGTAAGAGGTTATCTACAGGGGGGCTGTATGGCGTTATCTACAGGGGGGGCTGTATGGCGTTATCTACAGGGGGGGCTGTATGGCATTATCTACAGGGGGGCTGTATGGCATTATCTACAGGGGGGCTGTATGGCATTATCTACAGGGGGGCTGTATGGCGTTATCTACAGGGGGGATTGGGGCTGTAAGACGTTATCTACAGGGGGCTGTGTATGGTGCTATCTATAGGGGGTGCTGTGTGGTGGAATCTATAGGGAGGCACTATCTACAAGGGGGGTTGTGTGATACCCAGCGGAGGGGGGCCCCAGTCAAAAGTTTGCAATTGGGCCCAGTCTTTCTTTTTTTAAATCAGATAATTTTTTTATTGAAGATTCAAAATTATATAGTACAAAACATACTAAACAAACCCTATCCCAAACCCTCCCCCCAGGCACCGTCACAAAATTCCAAATTAGATAGTATATAAAATAGGAATTGTACCAAATATCGAATACATTATTCACAAAATACAAGGTACATGGGACAGATCATTTTCCAAATATCAAGTAGCTTAATCATGTACAAGCATGTATAATACAAAACAGATATAATATATGGCATATATTTAATGCTCTCTATTTCTCCCCTTCTCCTTATCCCACATCTATATACATAACCCCAATACCGTGTAAAGGCTGGCGGTCATACAGAGTCCCTGAATAAATTTTATAATACAGATTCCATTACCCCTACCCATGGTCCCCATATGGATTAAAAAATTTTAAGCATTTTGCGCTTTACATAGACAACCTTTTCCAATACAATCATTTTATTCACTTTTGCAATGAATTCGCTCCTAGTCGGCGGGGCGCCTTGTATCCAATGTAGGGCAATTAGTTTTCTAGCTATATATAGCAACCTTACAATAGCCAACCGCTCCAAAGTAGAGGGTGGGGTGTCCATAATACATCGGGCCCAGTCTTTCTTAGTTACGCCCCTGCCTAAAGCTGTACAGTATTTTACTAATAAAAAAAGAACAATATTAATTAGAAAATCACTACATTATCAAAAGTGTCATAACTGTCATTCAATGTTATGTTAAACTGACAATGTTTTCTGCTACTGTATGTCCACTATGAGATTATCTTACCGTTGTCCATGTGTATACATATCCATCAACGTTAAATACAGGAACAATGTACAAGTCTACTTGTCTGAGGAAATTGTTTATTACAATATTATTCTTGTGAATTGAAAGAATCTGCAGAAAGGGATAAAGTAAGAGAAAAATGTATTTAGTATACTTTTTAATTTTGGAATCTTCCCACTTCCTCAAAAAGATCCTGTGATCGGCCATTATTTTCTATCTATCTATCTATCTATCTATCTATCTATCTATCTATCTATCTATCTATCTATCTATCTATCTATCTATCTATCTATCGATAGATGCCTCATGCCCACTTCAGTTATTTTCTTCAGTGTGCTATCCGTTTCTTAACTGATGGCACACTGACACATTCATCTCTATAGGGCCATGCACATTTCCATTGTTTTAACGGAACTGTGTGGCCATTCCAACAAAAATAGGACAGGTCCTACTCTTGTCCGTTTTTGATGGAACAATCTCTGCCATTTCATTCATTTGGTCCATTGAAACAATGGACTGCACACGGAAGCCATCCGTGTGCGGTCCGTGTTTCACGGATCAGTCATTAGCGGCCCTATGATGGCCAATAGAGGTGTGCATGAGGCCTTAGTATAAGTGGTGATACTATTGATTTGCTGTTGTCACTGCAATAGAGAAATATATCCTTGTTTCTACGTGAAACCATTATTATTCATATTTCCCTCTGTTCTTTGAGTACATAATGGTGTTCTGTTATGAGTGGACTATGAGTCTGACGGGTCATGACCCCCCCTGCAGCTCAACTTATGAATATGCACCCAAGTATTAGATATTGATATTGTGGCGGATTAAGTAGACCATGGGCCCTGGGCTGTTACCCAAACTTGGGCCCCCCTTCCTCACCGCCGCCCTGCCGTAACTATTTTTAACACTACCTTTTTGGGCAAGCATTAACAGTGTTACGATTTCCCTTGTCACAGCGCGGTGTCCCTACATACTGACAGTATCACACTGTGCAGGAACACAACCTCCTGACAAGGGGAATTGTCTATCAGTCCTGGACTGCAGACTTTTTGTGAAATACAAGGATTCCTATAATAAACATGTCAGGAGATGTGACAGATTCTCTATAAATCTAGTGACTCACAGGTGACGACGTCTCAGATTCTAGTAGTTTTTTCCTCTTTTCTTCTCCATCCGGTCCAGCACTCATGACGACTTCTCCCGGCCATGACTCATTTCTGCAGAATTTGCCACTCAGACGTCTCCTCACTTTTCCAACATTTCCACACCTATAAACGAAAATAAAGTTATCATGGTGCCACATACTGTGCCCCTAAATATAATAGCACCAAACACTGCGCGCCTGAATATAATAATACCACACACTGTAAAACACCACCTACACACAGCCCCCTGTACATAGTGCCACACACAGCCCCTGTAGATATTACACACCCCCATAGATATCGCCATACACAGCCCCCTCTATATATCACACATCCCCCCGTAGAGAGTGTTACACACAGCCCCATATAGATAGTGCCATACAGCCCCCTGTAGAGAGCGCCACACAGCCCTCCCCCTCTTGTAAATAGCACCAAAAAGCCCCCCTATAAAGAGCGCCACACACATACCACTGTGGATAGCACTACACAGCCCCCCTTGTATATAGTGCCACACAGCGCTCCCCCTTGTATATAGTGCCACACAGCGCTCCCCCTTGTATATAGTGCCACACAGCGCTCCCCCTTGTATATAGTGCCACACAGCGCTCCCCCTTGTATATAGTGCCACACAGCGCTCCCCCTTGTATATAGTGCCACACAGCGCTCCCCCTTGTATATAGTGCCACACAGCACTCCCCTTGTATATATCCCCCTTGTATATAGTGCCACACAGCACTCCCCTTGTATATATCCCCCTTGTATATAGTGGCACACAGCGCTCCCCCTTGTATATAGTGCCACAAGGTTATGTACACATTTAAAAACGTTATCATAATTTTATATATATATATTAGTATGTGTGTGATTGATTTTATTAAAAAATATTTTCACTTTTTGAGATACAGCTGCTTTGTATCCTGTATCCGTCAGGTCAGCAGGACTGACAGGATCAGTGACACGCAGGATCCACCTCAAATCTATCACATCTAAGATTATAATTTAGCGCAAGGCCCGTTTCACTGATCCCGTCAGTCCTGCTGACCTGACGGATACAGGATACAAAGCAGCTGTATCTCAAAAAGTGAAAATATTTTTTAATAAAACGGAATTACAAAGTTGCACCAAACACACATTTTTATAAAAAGAAAAAAAAAAAGACGTGATTTTTGCAACGTTTTTTTCCGTAGACAATGCAGGTTTCCTTTTTTATCGTTTTTATGCACACTTTTTTGCTATTTTAGAATTTTTATTCATAAAGTTTGAAAATAATAGTAAAAAAAATAAGCTTTTTTACGTTTCAGCTATTTTTTTTGGTAATAACATAGTTTTACCCTAAAATAGACCTTTTATTTGTAATCGTCATTGTTTACCGTAAATTTTAATATATTACATGTCTATATTAGGGTAATTGGGTCAGCGCTAGCGTTACAACAATGTTTGGCGGGAGGGGGAACGTTTTTTTTTGGGGTGGGTATTTTATGTGTATTTATTATTTAATTTTTTTTTGCACTTTACTTTATTATTTTTTATTACTATGGTCTGTTCCTCAAAGGTCAAAAAAGACCTTTGGGGAACTTTATATATTTTTTTTCTTTCTTTTACACCATCTTTTCCCCTGTAACTGGAGCTGCACAGCAGCCCCAGTTACAGGGGAAATCAGCCCTCTCATAGTGACGATTGTCACTAATAGGGCTGTGCTGGGTCTAGTAAGACCCAGCAGCAGTATGTTAGTAACGGCACCCGGCGATCATGTGACCAGTCACATGATCACCGGGAGGAATAGAGACAGCACCGCTGCTGCTGTCTCTATTCCTATACACAGCGTTCATTGAACGCTGTGTAAGAAGACATCGGAGAAGACAGAAGCCGCGAAAGCTGCTTCTGTCTTCTCCTCAGGGTCCCCGGCAGTCACTGACAGCCGGAGACCCGACATTCAGCTGCCGAATCGCGCGGGCAGCAAGTTAAAACCCGAGCCGTAGAAAGTCTATGGCTCGGGTTTTAAGGACCCGTCCCTGACCGCTGGCCGTAAAAATACAGCCAGCGGTCGGGAACCAGTTGGGCAGGAGGATAAGCCGACTAACCTCAGCGCCGGTGAACGCCCGCCCGGGTCTTCTCTTGCAGCTTTAGAGCAACAGAACAGCCGTCCGTCGCTGTTCTGTTACTCATGGCGGCGCCCGCACTTGTCAGGGAGGCGTGTCCTACCCCTTTCCCGGCCAATTCCCTGATCCTCCCCTCCTCATCTTCGGAAATTAGCAGCGCTAGCGCGCTGAATAGTTTTGTACGATAATGTGCGGTTCGGGCTGCCATGGGCCCCCTGGGAGCCTCGGGCCCCGGGCGGCCGCCCGAATCGCCCATATGATAATCCGCCACTGGGTTTAACGGAGTTCATACGAAATATCCACTCACTTTCTCTCCTCAAAAGGGCCTCATCCAGGTTGCCCCCCCTAATACCCATATTGAGTTTGCAAATGGCCCAACCTTTTAGAGTCTGCCATTCCAGATTATGTCTCTCTTTGAAATGCTTGGCAATTGGAGTAGGTGTGAATATTTCCTTTTGGAGTTTACATTCTTTCTCAGTTCTATCATAGTTTATGATTGTCCTAATATGTTCTCCAATACGTATTTTGAGTGCTCTGATCGTTTTACCCACGTATTTCAAACCGCAGGGGCACTCCAGACAATACACGAATCCTTCGGAGTTACAATTCATATATTCTCTGATCTTGTACTGTACCCCAAGTCCATTAGTGAATTGCTTGGCTGTGGTCTAAATTCTACATGCCTTGCATAGCGTACATGGGAAAAACACAGTATTCTGGACTTTCTTAGTAGCATCACCCCGTGTGAAATGACTTGCAACCAAAAGGTTCAATATACTGGTTCCTTTACAATACCCTGATAAGGCTCTCTCTCCCAAGATCATATTTAAATTGGGGTCAGATTTAAGGACATGCCAATGTTCGTTAATGATCTGCATCATGCTATCCCAGTCTGCATGGTAGTCAGTAATAAATCTAGGCTGTGTTCAGGGGTTTTATTAGCTTTCTTGGCTTGAGTCTTTTTAGGAATGAGCAGTTCTTCGCGGTTAGTTCTTAAGGCTATGTTATAGGCCTCTTTGATATTACGGTTAGAATAATGTCTTGCTTGCAACCTAGCCTTCAATTCCACTGCTCGTTTTTTTAAATTAGGAAAGGTTGAGCAATTGCGTCTCAGTCTTAAGAATTCACCCTTCGGTATTGCCCTAATCGTGTTTGTGGAGTGTGCACTTTCAGCAGCTAGTAAGCTGTTGGTCACAGTAATTTTTCTATAGAGATCCGTATGGAAATTCTTCTCTGGATCTGTGTACATGAGAACATCCAAAAACGGAATCGACTGTTGGTTATAATCAAGGGTCAATTTAAGATTAAAGTCATTATTGTTCAATTTCTTAATGAGATCCTCCAAAACCGGGATCGTGCCCCCCCAAATGATGAATATGTCATCAATATAGTGCCCCCAAAGGCAAACATTATCTGTCAAAATTTTCATCTCATCACAGAAGACAATTTCCTCTTCCCACCAGCCAAGGAAAATGTTGGAAAACGTGGGGGCCACAGCTGCTCCCATCGCTGTGCCCCTAATTTGTAACTAAAACCGCCCGTCAAAAATAAAGTAGTTACATGTAAGGATGAATCTCAGTGCTCTGAGAATAAAGTCTTTCCTTACAGGGTTCAGATTTTGATTCCTAGACAAGAAATAGTCTACTGCTGAACAACCTCTGGAGTGATCGAGGCTGGTATAAAGACTTTCCACGTCGCAGGTTACCAAAGTTTCATCTCGATTGAGATTAATTCCATCTAACTCTTTGAGTATTTACATAGTGTCTCTGGTGTGGGAAAGTAATTTCGACACAATGTCACGGAGTTCATTGTCGAGCCACTTGTTACACTTCGTGAGATTACCCACTCCAGAGACAATGGGCCTATCTGGAGGGTTGACAAGATTTTTATGGACCTTGGGGAGCATGTAAAAGGTGGAAACCCTAGGGTCCTTAACAGATAGAAAACTTTTTTCATTAACTCCCAATGTGAGAGCTTCTGAAATCATGACATTATATTCATCCAAGAATTGAGCTGTCAGATCCTCCCATAGTGGTTTATAGCACTGTTTATCTAGTAGCTGTCTCTTCGCTTCCCGTATGTATTGATCCTTTGGCCAGATAACTATGTTCCCCCCTTTGTTTGATTGTTTAAAGACAATATCTTTCCATGATCTGAGTTCTCCTAATGCCTGGCGTTCCACATCAGTGGTATTATCCTCTATTCTATGATACGGGAGTGAAATTATATCTTGGCTCACCCAGTCTAGAAAATTTTTGACAAGTGTCCAAAGAAGGCATAATAGTATATTTCGCTTTAAGATGTTTTCTACTCTGGGGTTCCACTGTATGTATATCTCCACCGGTCATGTTATCTAATAGAAGTGCTTCAAGATCTCTCAGAGTTGCTGCTTCTTGTCCTATGAGGTCTAGTGAATCTGGAGAATATGTTGTACATTTTTCTACCAGTCCACTTGGGTAAGTATCTCGTTGTGAAAAGATCTTTTTATATATCAGTTTCCTACCAAAAAGGTGCAGGTCTTTAATCACTGTGAATTTGTTAAGTCGTGGGGTGAGGCAAAAATTAAGGCCCTTCTGGTCATCCATGCGACCACCGCAACAGACTGTGATTGGCTGCAGTGGCGGTCATATGAGATGAAGCGCCATCCAGGAGGTTGAAACACAGATTCCCATGTAAGTTAAATTTTTTATCCGCCGCCAAAAACAAAAGAACTGCTATTTGTTGCGGGATTTACATCCCCAGTGAATTGAATGGGGAAATCCTGCAACATATAAGCAGCGTTTACGTAAAGACAATTGACATGCTGCCGAATGAATTTTCGCATCACAGGTCAATTTCTGAGTGGTATTTCCGCTCAGTATTTACGCAGCATGTGGATGAGATTTGTTCAATCTCATCCACTTTGCTTCGAATGTATTTGCTGCGGATTTCTCCGCAACGGGGTCCGTTGCGTAAAATCCGCAGTATTTACGCAACGTGTGAACTGGCCCTTACTGCTCTTTTACTGCTCTCCTATTAAGCCCTGCCGGAGGCAAGCCCTACTAGTAGGACCAATATGGCAGACCTGAGGGCCTTCATTTTTACCATGCGGGATAAATAACATTATATTTGAATAATTCTGAACTTTTTTGTATATTGTTCAAAACTTTATTACATTTATTTTTACATTTTTTTTGGTCTCACTAGGGAAATTGACCATACACTTGTTAGATCGCTAGTACAAAACACTGCAATCTAGATCTAAACTTATCTATTGCAGTGTATTATACTTTTACTACTTTCCTATGGTAGGACCGAGATGGCAGAACTTGGGGCTTTTTATGCCATTGACTGTGCAGGATAAATAACTTATGCGGCACTATCACTTGTTTTAGTTTTTTTATTGTTTACACTATGTTATTTATGTTATTTAAAAAATGGGTAAAGGTTTTTTTTTAATTTAAAAATATTTTTGTATATTGTTTAAAACTTTATTACATTTATTTAGTGTTTTTCTCAGTAGTGAAATTGAACATGCGATTGTTAGATCACTTGTACCATACACTGTAGTACTTATGATTTGCAGTGTATTGAGCATTTTACATCCTCACATTAAGCCCTGTCTCTGGCAAGACTTAAAGAAGGACTCTGTTTTGTTTTTTCTATCATTAGATACCTATCCCCCAAAATATATAGTCAACGAGTATTATCTTATTTTGTTATTCCTTTCTATCTGAATTCTTCTCTTTAGTTTAGTCATTAGTCATGTGACCTCACTCTGACCTTATAAAATCTACAGCAGTTAATGTAATTGAGAGTCAGCCTCTTCACTTCCTGATTTATGGACTTTACCAAACAGTTTCTCCACAGAGGGAATACAGAAACAGCTGTCATTAAAGGGGTTGTCCCAAGTTGACTCAAATTTTTTTTTTTAAACATTCTAAGCAGGAAATGAATTTTAAAACATTTGCTGTTAAAAAATTTTAAAAATTCATTTCCTAAGTGACTTTTTTTGACACTTGATAACTCAGCAAGTGCTGGTTATCTTTTCTAAAAAGGGGCGTGAGCGGCTTGATGTCAATCAAGCCGCTCTGCTCTGCAGTGTGCGCGCTCCCGATGTTGCTAGATACTGTAGTTCTAGCAACATCGGGAGAATGTTCGTCTCAAGCGGGCATGGTAAGCCCGATTGAGACGAACTTACCGTGAATGTCATCAACCCTACAATACACTACACTACACTACACTACATTCACCCCGTTTCGGCAAACAACCTCTCTCTCCCCCCCCCCCCCCGTCACTACATGTAATTTGTGTATCCGCCGCACCGGTGCTGCATCAGCACCCGGCAAACAACAAAAAATATATAAAAAAAATAAACTCACCTAAGACGTTCTAACGGCGCTCTGAACGGTCCCGTCACTTGCCATCTTCCTTCTTCTTGGCGCCGCTCGCATTCATAGTAGCAATGCGTTGTGGCGCTGATGACGTAATCATATCAGGCACACGTGATTACGTCATCTGCGCCCACCGCTATGTTATTGTGAATGGGAGCAGTAAGAAGAAAAGTGACGGGACCGTTCAGCTCTTCGTGGGAACGTCTTAGGTGAGTTTATTTTTGTATGTATGTTGTCATGTATGTGTATATTTGCATGTATGTATGTATGTATGTATATGTATGTTTTCTTGTATGTATGTTGTCATGTTTGTATGTGTATATGTGCATGTATGTTTGCATGTATGTATGTATGTATGTTTGCTTGTATGTATGTATGTTTGCATGTATGTATGTTTGCTTGTATGTATGTTTGCTTGTATGTATGTTGTCATGTTTGTATGTGTGTATGTGCATGTATGTGTATATGTGCATGTATGTTTTGATGTATGTATGTTTGCATGTATGTATGTTTGCATGTATGTATGTTTGCATGTATGTATGTTTTCTTGTAGGTATGTTGTCATGTTTGTATGTGTATATGTGCATGTATGTGTATATGTGCATGTATGTTTGCATGTATGTTTGCATGTATGTATGTTTGCATGTATGTATGTTTGCATGTATGTATGTATGTTGTCATGTTTGTATGTGTATATGTGCATGTATGTATGTTTGCATGTATGTTTGCATGTATGTATGTATGTTTGCATGCATGTATGTATGTATGTTTGCTTGTATGTATGTTTTCATGTATGTATGTTGTCATGTTTGTATGTGTATATGTGCATGTATGTATGTTTGCATGTATGTTTGCATGTATGTATGTTTGCATGTATGTATGTATGCATGTATGTATGTTTGCTTGTATGTATGTTTTCTTGTATGTATGTTGTCATGTTTGTATGTGTATATGTGCATGTGTGTATATGTGCATGTATGTTTGCATGTATGTTTGCATGTATGTATGTATGTTTGTTTGCTTGTATGTATGTTTGCTTGTCTGTATGTATGTTTTCTTGTATGTATGTATGTTTGCTTGTATGTATGTATGTTGTCATGTTTGTATGTGTATATGTGCATGTGTGTGTATATGTGCATGTATGTTTACATGTATGTATGTTTGCATATATGTATGTTTGCATGTATGTATGTTTTCATGTATGTATGTATGTTGTCATGTTTGTATGTGTATATGTGCATGTATGTTTGCATGTATGTATGTTTGCATATATGTATGTTTGCATGTATGTATGTTTGCATGTATGTTTGTATGTATGTATGTTTGCTTGTATGTATGTTTTCATTTATGTATGTTGTCATGTTTGTATGTGTATATGTGCATGTATGTTTGCATGTATGTATGTTTGCATGTATGTTTGCATGTATGTTTGCATGTATGTATGTTGTCATGTTTGTATGTGTATATGTGCATGTATGTTTGCATGTATGTTTGTTTGTATAAATGTCTGTATGGCCATGTATGATACTGTCTGCTGGCGCCCTGTATCTAAGCCAACTTTGCCGCAGGCTTCTATACATGGTATAACAGTCAGTATCACACATGAAAGTGAAACTAAGCCTACGACATGTTTTATTTCATTATTTTTTTTATATTTTTGATTTTTTACAGGTTTGGTGTTTGGACTACTTAGGTTTCAAGGACTACTTAGATGACACTTTTTTTTTCATCAATAAAATGGTTAATGAGGGTTGTGTTGGGGGTGCTTTATTTCAATAAAATATTTTATCTATATCTTTGTGTTTTATTTTCAAGTTTTATTACTATCACTTTAGTAATGGCCGCTGTCTGAGTGACAAGGTCCATTACTAAGGGGAGGCTTAGTGTTAGCCGGTACAGAGGCTAACACTAACCACCATTATTACCCCGGTACCCACCACCACCAGGGGTGCCGGGAAGAGCTGGGTACGATCCAGTACCCGACCATCTGTTGTGATGGTCGGGCCCTGGGGCGGCCGCAGGCTGGTATTATGAGGCTGGGAAGGGCCAAAAACAGTGGACCTTCCCACCCTTGTAATGCTAGGCTGCTGCTGCTGTGTTGTATCTGGCTGGTTATAAAAATGGGGGGGACCCCACGTCATTTTTTTAAATTATTTATTTATTATTTTTATTAAAAAGACATGGGGTTCCACCCAATTTATCATAACCAGCCACAAACAACACAGTGTTATTAGCCTGGGAATGTACTAAACCAGTGGCCCCTCCCACCCGTGTAATGCCAGGCTGCTGCGGCCTTGTATATGGCTGGTTATTAAAAATGTGGGGGACCCGTCTATTGTTAAATTAAAAAAAAAACCGACGTGGGGGTCCCCCACATTTTTATAACCAGCCCGATACAACACAGCAGCAGCAGCCTAGCATTACAAGGGTGGGATGGTCCACTGTTTTTGGCCCTTCCCAGCCTCATAATACCAGCCTACGGCCGCCCCAGTGCCCGACCATCACAACAGATGGGTACTGGATCGTATCAAGCTCTTCCCGGCACCCCTGGTGGTGGTGGGTACCGGGGTAATAATGGGTGGTTAGTGCTAGCCTCTGCACCGGCTAACACTAAGTACCGCCTTTATAATGGACGCTGTCAATCAGCCAACTGCCATTATCTAGGCACTAATAAAGTTTAAAAAAAAAACACAAAGACAATTTTTTTTTATTGAAATAAGAAATCCCCAACAAAACCCTCGTTAACCATTTTATTAAAATTTTCAAAAAACGTAGTCCAACGAATCGAAGACGTAGTCCAATTGGTTCATCAAAATCTGCAACAACATAAAAAAAAAGTTATCAATGTGAACAGTACCGATACTTATACTCACCTACACACACACAAACAACCAACCACACACAAACATATACACAAACACATATAAACACACACCCATATATTACATAAACACATACACACAAACATATACACAAACACACACATATACACACAAACACATGTACACAAACACCCATATATACACAAACACACAAACATATACACACAAACATATACACAAACACATATACACAAACACATATACACAAACACATATACACAAACACACACATATACACAAACACCCATATATACACAAACACACACATATACACAAACACACAAACATATACACACAAACATATACACATGCACAAACACACCCATATATACACAAACACACACATAAACTCCAAAAAACACACATATACACACAAACCTATACACAAACACATGTACACAAACACACAAATATACATATACAAAAATACACAAACATATACACACAAACATATACACATATGCACAAACACACCCATATATACACACACACACATATACACACACACACACACACACACACACATATACACACAAACATACACATATACACACAAACATGCGTACACAAACACACCCAAATATACACAAACACACATACACAAACACACACATATACACAAACACGCCCATATATACACAAACACGCCCATATATACACAAACACGCCCATATATACACAAACACACCCATATATACACAAACACACACGTATACAAAAACACACACGTATTCAAAAACACACACAAACATACACACAAACCTATACACATATGCACAAACACACCCATATATACACAAACATATACACATGTACACACAAACATATGTACACAAACACACCCATATATACACAAACACAAACCCACACATATACAAAAACACACACACACACACAAACATATACACAAACACACCCATATATACACACACACACACACACACACACACACACACACACACACACACACACACACACATATACACACACACACCCATATATACACACACAAACACATATACACACACACACACCCAAATATACAAACACATACACAAACACACCCATATATACACAAACACGCCCATATATACACAAACACGCCCATATATACACAAACACACACGTATACAAAAACACACACAAACATACACACAAACCTATACACATATGCACAAACACACCCATATATACACAAACACACACATATACACACAAACATATACACATATACACACCCATATATACACAAACCCACACATACAAAAACACACACACAAACATATACACACAAACATATACACAAACACACCCATACACACACACACACACACACACATATACACAAAAATATACACCAACATATACACATACACACAAATACACCCATATATACACTCACACATAAACACACACACAAACAAACAAACATATACACACTTACCTTTAGCGGAGCGCAGACTTCTCCTTGCGACGGGTGCCTTCCACTGCATCTTCTGCGCATGCGCCGAGATGCGCCGAGATGCGCGTTCACGAGGAAATGACATCGTCAGGGCGCAGAGGATGTCATTACGCATGCGCGGCTACCGCTAAAGGTAAATAGCGGTGGCCGGGAACCTAGGCAACGAGCAGGATACAAAGAGGGACCGACCGCAACTTCAATCAACGATATCAAGAAAACGACATCGCTGGACGACGGACAGGTAATAAGAATTCTTCTTATTTTTACATGGGGGAGCTTTATAGCTCCATTTATCAACTTGGGACAACCCCTTGACCTGCCTAGGTAGAGTCGTGTGTTAACCTTAGACCATACTATCCCCCCACCCCCATTTAGTAAAGACACATGACACCGAGGTTGGATGTGAAATGGCCACAGCAGCCGTTTATTAATTTCACAGTTTTATAAAAACAATTTAAATCCGAAACATTCGGATAACTAGTTAGGAATCCACCAGAGAATTCCTCCTAATAATTCACATGACCCAACATGGGTCAGAATCATAAATAACAATTAAACGTTAACATTAACCCGAGCAGAGGAAGTCCTTGAAGCCCCTTCAGATGTTCCTTTCAAGAACACACCGAATTAGCCATCTGCAAACCACCAATTACCTCCAGCCGTAAACCAGCTCGGAAGCACCGTTCACCTCTGCAGATGGCTCCAACCACTAGAAGTCCACTTCAAGGGGATAACACCCGATGAAGCCCTCAAGTGATATACCGACCACTAGAAGTCCACTTCAAAGGGATAACACCCGATGAAGCCTTCAAGTGATATACCTTCTACCAGAAGACCACTTCAAAGGGATAACACCCGATGAAGTCTTCAACCATGTACCTTTTTTGGGGGACGCATACCCCCGATGCGACCCCCCCACCATTTTGTACTGACTGGCCTCAAGGACCCCCCCCGCCAGCTGCCATGACAACAGAACCTACTCCGGAAAAAAGAAAAACAAGTTAAATAAGCACACAAAATAACACACAACACTCATAGACGGACGTACATAAGACCTAAGGAGTAACAAACCAAGGGTGGGAGGGTGGGAGCTTGCTTACTCTATGTTACTCCTCCCGCTGCTTCCGGCTCAATGCCGAGAAACAGCGGGAAGCGCAGTAACAGCCCCCCCCCGTCCCCCTTAACTCCTCCCCGTCCCTCCTTCAGCTCCTTCCAACCCAACTTTCCCTCACCTCATTAACCCTTTCCCTACCAGGACGGTCATGCCGGCTTCCCTTAACCCTGCGGCTGCGTCCAGCCTCTTCTTGACCTGCCTAGGTAGAGTCGTGTGTTAACCTTAGACCATACTATCCCCCCACCCCCATTTAGTAAAGACACATGACACCGAGGTTGGATGTGAAATGGCCACAGCAGCCGTTTATTAATTTCACAGTTTTATAAAAACAATTTAAATCCGAAACATTCGGATAACTAGTTAGGAATCCACCAGAGAATTCCTCCTAATAATTCACATGACCCAACATGGGTCAGAATCATAAATAACAATTAAACGTTAACATTAACCCGAGCAGAGGAAGTCCTTGAAGCCCCTTCAGATGTTCCTTTCAAGAACACACCGAATTAGCCATCTGCAAACCACCAATTACCTCCAGCCGTAAACCAGCTCGGAAGCACCGTTCACCTCTGCAGATGGCTCCAACCACTAGAAGTCCACTTCAAGGGGATAACACCCGATGAAGCCCTCAAGTGATATACCGACCACTAGAAGTCCACTTCAAAGGGATAACACCCGATGAAGCCTTCAAGTGATATACCTTCTACCAGAAGACCACTTCAAAGGGATAACACCCGATGAAGTCTTCAACCATGTACCTTTTTTGGGGGACGCATACCCCCGATGCGACCCCCCCACCATTTTGTACTGACTGGCCTCAAGGACTCCCCCCGCCACCGCGAAACAGGCCTTGACCACCTTAAGCCTGTGAGTTCCTCCACACCACCACCGCCCTTTCTATGCCTTCTGCTATCGCCAAGCTCCAAAGATCAATGCCAACCTCGGTCAGATGAACCCCGTCACTTCTCCAGAAATTCCCCACTCCTGACTCCAAATCCCTATGCCTCACGCAAATGCCCCCGTTCTTTGCCACAAAACGAGACACCGCCCGGTTAACTTTTATGCGAGCCTTATTGACTCTCTCCACCGATCTAGCTAACCGCCAATGCTTTCTTGGGACTATGTCCGACCACACTACCACCAACTTGGGATAAGATACCCACAAACACAACATATCATGTTTGATATCCCGCACCAACTCACGAAAAGGGCGGACTCCTAAATCATTCCCACCCACGTGCAACACTAGAACCTCCGGAACCCTATCCAGCCGCACATATGTCTGGAATTCCGCCAACACCCTGTTCCAAGACATACCTCTAAAACCCAGCCAATGCACAACCGCATCCTGTCGCGGAATGCGCAACTGGCGACCATCCGGGCGGACGTCCGCCCTCAAAGCCCCCCAGTGCACGTACGAATGACCCATCAACCACACCAGACAAGGAGGCGAATCTGAAACGGAAAACACAGTTAAGCACCACCATATAACATTTTCAAACATAAACAACAAAATTACAACATATGGGGGCGGACATAGGACTTAAACCTTTTAGACTCCCAACGACCAATACGCCTCACCCCCTCGTCATCCAACCCCCAGCGCCCCGCTTCCGTTGCTGCGCCAATCCGGAAGGAATGAGATGAATATGAGCCTGCCGCAACCCCCACTGCCGTCAAACATTTTTTAAATACAGCTCCAAACTGAAACCTGGACAAAAACGACCCGTCCTCATGACGTAACAAAGGCAAATCTGGAGACCCCCTGTTTCTCGTAAAACCCCGCATGCACTCCACTGGACACATGACCGACCCCGGGAGAGCGAACAAAACTATCAGTTTACCCTTCCCTACTTGGTCAGTTTTAGATCTACGCAACCATACCTCCAGCCGATCTGCAAAAAGGCTCACCTCCCCAGATCTCAGCCCCCCTGCCTGTTTAGTACTTGGCGACACCAACTCACCTATTCTAAATGCTCCGAAGAACGCTAACGAAAAAGCCAACCGGAACAGATCCATTTCATCTGAAGAACGACATACCGATCCTAATGAACCCCCCAACGAGCCAAGCAAAGCAAACGACACCGGCCTTCTACTATCCGCCTCCACCCTACCTCTGCGCAACCCCTTCAAAGCCTGCGATACCAGAAATTCCTTCGATACATCCCGCAAGCCCCGCAACTTAAGCCCAAACGCCACAGCAGATATGAACCGGTTCACCTTCGCTACTGAAAACCCCGCCTCCCAGGCATCCCCTAACCAATACAAAAGTGCCACCAACCTGTCTCTATCCGTATTGACGTCACCCAACTCTCTTACCCACTCCTCCCACTGCCTCCAACAAGCAGCATAAGCACTCCACGTCGTGCGCGCCAAAGACCTTTGTAACAGCTGCTCTACGGGACCGATACCAGATCCCAAAGATGCTCCGGACAAGCCAAACCGAGACGTTCCGCTCCCGGGGCCAATTGCCGAAACCGGTCCCACTGCGAGCGAGAAAGAGCATCAGCAATACAATTCCGTACACCCGGGACATGCACCGCCACCACCCACGCGTTCAACGACAAACACACCAACACTAAATGTCGCAACAATTGAACTACCGGAGGAGAAGACGCCGTGATGTTGTTAATGGCAAGCACCACCCCCATGTTGTCGCAGTAAAAACGGACCTTCTTATCCCTGAGCCTGTCCCCCCAAATGGTAGCCGCCACCACGATGGGAAACAGCTCGAGCAGGGCCAGATTCCGCGTGAGTCCACTGGACACCCAGCTAGCCGGCCATTGACCTGCGCACCACGGACCTCCCCCGTAAGCTCCAAAGCCACCCGCCCCAGCCGCATCCGTGAAAATATTCAAATCACTCGTATCCTGCGCTGGGGCCATCCATAGCGAGCGACCATTGTACTGGCCCAAGAAGTCATCCCAAACCTGAAGATCAGCTCGGTGCTCCTCCTTGAGCCGCACAAAATGATGCGGCGCACGCACTCCCGCCGTTGCCGCCGCCAACCTTCTACCAAACACCCTTCCCATCGGCATAATCCGGCAAGCGAAATTCAACTTCCCCAGCAGCGACTGAAGCTCCCTCAGCGACATTTTCTTCCTTCTACAAGCCCGTCGAACCTCCAGCCTCAAAGCACCCAACTTATCCGCCGGGAGACGACACTCCATTGCCACCGAGTCTATTTCGATTCCCAAAAAACAAATCGTCGCTACCGGGCCCTCCGTTTTTTCCGGCGCCAAAGGAATCCCAAAATCCCTCGCCACCTTCTGTAGAGCATGAAGCAGATTACCGCAAACCGGCGAACCCCCCGGGCCAACGCACAAAAAATCATCCAAGTAATGGATCAACGAGTCGACCCCGGATGCCCCCCTCGTTACCCACTCCACGAAGCTACTAAACGCCTCGAAGTATGCACAAGAAAGGGAACACCCCATCGGAAGGCACCGATCCACGTAAAAAGCCCCATTCCAAAAACAACCCAACAGCCGTTGGCTTTCTGGATGAACCGGCAACAACCTGAACGCCGCCTCGATGTCAGTTTTTGCTAGCAGCGCCCCAGGACCCGCAGCCCGCACTAACCCCACCGCCTTATCGAATGAGGTATAAACTACGGAACACAACTCGTGATCAATCCCGTCATTTACCGACGAACCTTTGGGATACGATAAATGTTGAATCAAACGAAACTTTCCGGGCTCGCGTTTAGGGACAATACCCAAAGGGGACACAACTAAATCTTTTACCGGCGACTCAACAAATGGCCCCGACATGCGACCCAACGAAACTTCTTTTAACAACTTTTCCGACACGACTTCCGCATGCAAGTAAGCCGATTTTAAATTCCTCCGCGTAACCGGAACCTCATAAGGAGGTGGAGGAATAACAAACCCAACACGAAACCCTTCATAAAGCAACTTAGCTGCCGCCCTATCCGGATACTCATTTAGATAAGGGGCCATCCTTTCCACCCTCACCGGCGACACCCCCTTGACCAGTCCCGTGCTGGTTCCCTGACCTCTTTTTTCGCAAGCATTTTGCCGCCCCGTGTGATGCACCATTACACTCGGAGCACACGTGCTTGAACTTGCACGTGGCCCCGAACTTGCACTGACCTTCATTAAATTGCCAGCAAAACCCCGCCTTTCCCCCGCCGCTTTGTCCACTCTGACTAGACTGGCCTCCCTGGCCACCGCTCCCGGGAAAGGGCTGCCTAACCGGAGCCGTAACCCGTAACCAGAGAGCAATATCCTTCTGGTCCCACCGAATCGCCGGCCGAACCGCCTTCCGCTGACGGAATTGCTCATCATATCGCAGCCACGCCTGACCCCCATACGCCCTATGAGCCTCCCCAATGGCATCAAAATAACAAAACAGCGCCGAACAATTTTCCGGCGCCTTTTCCCCTATCACACTAGCCAATATGGCGAACGCCTGCGACCAATTAACGAACGTCTGCGGGATCAGCCTATACTGCCGCCGTTCCTCCTCGTCCTTTTTACTCTCATCCCGCTTGCTCTTATCCAAATTAAATTTAGCCAGCGGCAAGAGAGAAAAAATTTCAACATATTCGTCTTTCCAGATCCGATCGCGCACCTCCTGCTTTAAATGCGCACCCAACGGACCCTCAAAACAAACATACACCTCCCCCCGAGCACGATCGTCCATACGCACTCGATCACCGTCCTTCTGTGCCTCGGTCTGTACCGACACCGCGACCGCCTCTCTAACCGCCACCGCAGGACGCGCCTGTAACGATCCCACGTCCCTGGGGCCTTCCCAAACTATCGCAGGAGACACTTCCGTTACTACCGGCGCCGCGGCCCTATCCAGGCGCCCCACCAGCTCCCGTAAGCAACCCACCAAATCTGCCAAACCCGCTCCGTCGCGTCCGCCCGCGCCACTACCAGCCCCCGATGCAATGCTAGCAGCCCCCCCGCCGACACCCGACATAAAAATCGCTGGATAAGACAATGATGGAGTTATACACTCACCGGGCTGCACAGGCGCTGTGTTCCCGTCAGCCGGACCATCCTGACCTCGACGATACACGTCCAGTTCACCTTCCTCCAGTTCTTCTCTCGCCGACGACTGTCCCTCCCAACGACCTCTTCGGAACGGGGATGAGGACGCGCTGACCAATGGGCCGGCAACCTGCCGCCCGACCGCCGGGACCCAGACTTCCGACCGGACCTGTTGCCTCGACGTCGCTGCAGCTCTAGGCGTCCGTCTAGACGATCCTGACGAAGCCTGCCCCCTGGCCGGAACATCACCATGCGGGGCGGCCGTACCTTGTTCTCCACGTCTTCCATCTGATGGGGGAGGGGTGACAGGGAGCCCAGCCTGCGACTCCCTGCTTACCGCCGGACCCCGTCGTGGCCTGGGATTCCTGCCAGGACGCAGGGCCTGGGAAGGGGCGGTCCTCCCAGCTGCCTGGCCTGCAGCGTCCGGGATCGGGCTCCCTCTGCGACGCCGTGTCCGCGGGACTACCTCCGGACTGAGGCGCTCTGGAGGTCGGGACCGCCGAGAGGGACGGGTCGACCCAGCCTGCATCGCCGTCACCCCTGGCACCGCTCTCTGCCTGCCCAGCGCAGGAGCGGTTGTTGCCGACTCCCCCCCCGCCGCCATAGCCATGCTCGTAAGGGGGCCGGGGGAGGGGAGCCTGTCCCTTTCAACAGACCCCGAACGCCGTGCCCGACGTGGCGAAACGGCGTCCGGGATCCTCGTTATTGCAGCCACGGTCTCCTCTAGCCATCCGGGACCGTGGTGCACAGCAGCGGCCCGCAGCCGCTCTAACATAATGGCTTCTGCCATTTCTAAAAACCGGGCAACGGGGAGCTTGCTTACTCTATGTTACTCCTCCCGCTGCTTCCGGCTCAATGCCGAGAAACAGCGGGAAGCGCAGTAACAGCCCCCCCCGTCCCCCTTAACTCCTCCCCGTCCCTCCTTCAGCTCCTTCCAACCCAACTTTCCCTCACCTCATTAACCCTTTCCCTACCAGGACGGTCATGCCGGCTTCCCTTAACCCTGCGGCTGCGTCCAGCCTCTTCTTTAACTGCTGATGAGCAGAAGGAGGGCACAGCTCAGTCTCCTGACTTATAACTGTGTGACATTTACGTGTCTGCTCATATCGGAGTACTTCTTCAATAGGAGGACCGACATGGCTTGTCAAGCTAAAGAACAGCAGGGCCCGCGCATGCACGTCCCTGGCTGTATAACAGAACAGCCCATACATGGCACGTCGCTAGTGACGTACCGTATACCAGGCAGAAACTTTTAACAGTTTGACCACATGATAGGTAAATGGCTGGTAAACAGAGCGAGCAAAGAGAGTGACGTCACTCATGTGCCCCATGGCAGCATTGGGAAATGGGGCCAATTTTGATACAGTAAATGCATTACAAATGTAATCACATTCCATGGTTAAAAACACTGACACATAAAAGTTTTAACTCGGAAAACCCTTTTAAGTTACAGCCTGTATTATAGTCTAGATTTGCATTCAATGTCTTTACAAAGTTTCTCAACTTATTATGTGGATTGAAAAATACACTTTTAAATATTTTTAATTTGTGCTATACATTTTCTCTGATTATGCTTAGCATACATAATCTAAAATGCATATACATACCTATATGGAATGTTATATTGTAGAAGTGAATCCTTTATTTGCTTAACATAGGAGGAGGGAACTCTCATGTGGACTTCTCTCCCAGCATGGATTGCTTCCGGGGAAACTGGTTTCCACAAATCAAGCTGAAACAAAAAGAATGAAATAAAGATTATTAACGCTTTGTTAATTAGTAACAGTATACATCATATACAAAAGCTTTAAAGGGGTTTTCCAGGGACATTTTTTTCTCAGGACATGCAGCGCACGAGCACTGAGGAGTTTTATTAATAAGTGGCAAATAGGGCAGGTATTGAGGCATAATCAAAGAATTCAAAGGGGCGGGCATTGAGGAGACTGTGGACCAATCGGATGCCTCAAACCCGGGTGTATGTGAGAAGTCCCAGGTTTGAGGCATCCTATTGGTCCACGGCCTCCTCAATGTCCGCTCCGTTCATTCTTTGCTTGTACTTGAATAGCAGCACGATTTCCTTTGCATGTATGCTATTCCTCAGTGAAAATTGAGGAATAGCATGCACGCAAAGAAAATGCAGATTATATATTAGGAACTTTATTAAATAGTTACAGAGAATATTAGGTCAAAAATTTTGTATCCCTGGAAAACCCCTTTAAGGGCCCTATTCACAATTTTTTTTGGCCTACGTTTAAAAAAATATTGAGAAGCCGATGATGTATATATTAAACAGATGTCTTTGACGTATGCTATACAGTGGCATATGTCACCCATAATTGCCATGTTAAATAAGCTTTTTTTTCAACTATTTTTTTTTAAGGATCCTGTAGTATGTTATAGTGTACTCTATTACGTTATTCTATAATTTAAAGAAAGTATACCGATGTATATCATGTCGACGGAGGCCAAATGGACACTCTTTTGGCCTAAGTCAAGCTAATGTAGCCCTATGGACATGTTTAGCTCTCCCGTTGTACACGCTAAACGTAGGATGTGATGTCAATGGGGCCCTAGCCACAAGCTGAACTGCTGTCTGGGATATCATCACAATGTGTTATCTGCAGTTTAGCATATAACTGCTGGTTAACTTTATGAGTAAATAGCTCAGATTTATAATGAACACAGAATATTCTACAGTGAAGTTCAATTACAAATTCAGCTGTGTCACATCAGTAACCACTGTTTCTGAAAATCTACATGTATAACAACGTAGCCAATACAAACATTTGTCTTATGTAGGGGTGGGATGCAGCTGGTTATCCTAAACAGGTTGTTAAAAAAGGGTGTTGCACTACATTCAGGGGCTCAGTGTAGGGGATGTGCTGCAAAAGCAAAGAGCTGAAAACCTCTGAGTGGCAAACTGTAGAGATGAGTTGTGGCCGGGAGATATCGTCATGGCTGTCTGTCTGATATCGTCATGTGGCGCCATATGCATCAGTCAGCCGCCATTAAAAACGTAGCGCCAACGACTGGATATACCAGCAACCAGAAGGACATAGTGCCTGATGAAGGTCTAAGTTACTACCGAAACGTCGCACACACTTAGCCTCTTGCATCAATTTTTTTATGAAATAAAAATTCAAGATTTTCAAGAAACTTCAAACTTGTGTGCCGAATACTTCTTTATCATTACTTGGGCATTAGAACTGTCTTAAATATATCATACTTTTGAATATGACCAATCCAATAGGCATTGAATTCTTTGTGTTGAGAGATGTACTTATTTTCTCAGCAATATTATTGTTCTTACCAGCCACTCATTTGTTATCTCCTGTAGATATTGAGCATGCTGGGCAGTCTGTGGCACAATTTTCAGAACTTCATCTCTATAGTAAATATAATAAATCATTAAAAATACTAAGCAAACATACACTAAAGGGTCATATAACAATATACCAGAAATGTTAAGTCCTAGACTGTGTACACAGAAGGGCTCATTCCACACGTAGCGGAATTGCTGCGTATTTTACATCTGGAATTGTGGACAGAAAATAAGTGGGCGTTGTAAAGAGCAGTGTATGACGCTGACCAATCAGCGTCATACACTTCTCTCCATTCATATCCATTTGTATTCACTGCACAGCGTGATCTCACAAGGTCACGCTGTGCTGTCAAATACACCCACATTAACTTTACTGAAGTGTCTTGGGAGTGAATAGACATTGCCTCCAGCCAGGATGCGATGTCTATTCACACTTCCGACACTTCGGTAAAGTTTGTGTGGGACTTACTCACACAGCACAGCGTGATCTCGCGAGATCGCATTGTGCTGTCATTCACAGAAACGTTACCGAAGTGTCGGGAGTGTGAATAGACATCGCGTCCTGGCTGGAGGTGATGTCTATTCACTCTCAAGACACTTCAGTAAAGTTAATGTGGGTGTATGTGACAACACAGCATGATCTCGTGAGATCACGCTGTGCAGTGAATACAAATGGACATGAATGGAGAGAAGTGTATGACGCTGATTGGTCAGCGTCATACATTATCTTTACAATGCCCACTTGGTCAAAAGGTAAAAAATGCCCAGTTGTCTATTAAGAAACTAATTAGCATAAATCTAAAATCGTTTTTCAAAATAAAAAACACTGTTGTTATTTACATTACAGCGCCTGTCACATTATGTAGGAGATAGGGCACTTATAATGTGGTGACAGAGCCTCTCTAATGTTCTATTAGTTGGCAGAGATTTCTCACTATATAAAGGAATGCTTATATTGTATATAGATACTTTAAGGTATAATGTAGCCACATACTGTATGGTGGCCAAATACCTGTCACTTGTTATATGGCTTTTACTCAGGGTATGAGTTATAGATGTAAAGATTAACCAATAAATAAGCATTTGGGATAATTTATAGAAATGATTTTGCAGGAATTGATGCAACCTATTGTCTATTGTCTAACCTATGACTATTGTCTAAAATATTGTCTAACCTATGTCTAACCTATGACTATTGTCTAAAATATTGTCTAACCTATTGTCTAACCTATGACTATTATCTAAAATATTTTCCAGCCCTCTTTGAATGTTAATATTTGGAAAGCTATTGTATTAGGAAGTATTAAATGATTTTATCATGCTGTACATCTAACGCTTTGATCTTATGTGAACAAAGTGCAATATTATTTTTGGATAATGCATTCTCCCAAGGTTTAGCTATTCACAGTTATTAAGATTCAGTTGCTTGCTAAACCTGTCAATATTAACATCTCATAGGAAATATTTTTCTTTGCAATGAGCTACTTTACAAGGTTGAGTAGACATTTCATTTAAGTCATCAGATGTTCCATTAGTTGAATGGAGTAAATTTAAAGAACTAAAGTTTCCTTTATTTTTTAAACTTTCTGTATATAAAGGAATTTTAGCATAAACAATATGTATCTTAAATTGTGATGGCAGTTGGGTCTGTACTCACCTATCATACTGCACCTTTAAACCGAACCCCTCGTGTAAAAGGGCTCCAAGTAGGCAGATAACCCAGGGAAGAGACTTCATCCTCCACCAAGGTTCTTGACTAGTGCTCTGTGATAGTGCTTATTACTAAGTGTGTGTAAATTAGCAGAATACATGTGTGATCTTGATGAACTTTGTCATATAGATACAGCTTACTTTATTATTCAGGAATGAAGATTATACGAACATAAAGTAATAAAATATTTGCATTCACGGAGCTAAGTTTTTTTCTCTTTATGTTGCACTAATGTATTTTATGTAGGAAAAATGAGTTTATTTTGCTTATTTTTAGAGTATAACAAAAAATAATGCAAAAAATAACAAAAAATCAATTACTGTATTTCTAAAAAGCAACTGACCACTCTATAAAGTAATAATTATTTAATATATATATACTAACAACTTGAGCCTGCCTACTCAAGAAAATCATCTGTACAGTGGAGATGAAATTATAAAACATTTAGTATTTTGCAGCAGGGTAACAGCACTATTCGAACATCAGAAACATTACTGTGACGGACTTTGTTACATTAGGTCATCTAGACACACTAATAATACAGAGCTAGATAGTACAATTTTGTGCAGTAGATTCCCTCACAAAATGGCAATTGGAGGGATAGAATTTTTTTGTAATGTCTTGTACATTCCTTTCCAGCCATTCAGCAGAGTTGAAGGGAGGAAATATTGTAGTTATGGATCGCGCTGATTATGCTGGCATGGTTAAATGGGCAGACACTGCATCGGAAGCCTCTTCGTATTACTTTCCCAGTGCATTCATTTGACAAAAAAGGATCAAACTGAATCGTATAGTGAAGTAAACATGAGAAATGAAAAAAAGTTGTTTTTTTTTTTGCTTAGATTGGGTCAATCTCCCACTCAATCAGGTTAGAATGTTACATTACGTTACTACTTATACGACTTTAAATAAAAATCCTACAGATCGATTTCTTTTTCTCACCAAGGCTAAAACACATGATCTTATCACTCTAGATGAGTTCAAATGGATGTGCCATTCAAGTCCTACTATGGCCACGTTTTATGCATAGTCTAAAATCCATAAAATCACTCACGCTGTCCATGACAGGCCCATCGTTTTGGGAAACGATAACCTTACACAAGGTATTAGTACTTATGTATACAAAATCCTTTCACCTTTTGTTGTCACCTTCCCCTCATACCTACGGGATACTAAGGACACTGTCACCAGGATCCATGAAATTAATGTTACCCTCACTACATTGATAGCCAGCATTGATATTGAATCACTGTATACCAACATCAACCACAAACTTGTCATAACAAACTTAGCATAGAAGCTGTCAATTATTTTCTTATCACTAAGGGTATTCAATTTAACTCACACACCAATTTTGTTTTGTCACTTTTGGAATTTTTATTGACAGACAATTATTTTCTTTTTGACTGAAAATATTATCATCAAATAAAAGGTACAGTGATGGGTACAGTATGCACACCCACTTACGTGAGTTTATTTTTAGGATGGTGGGAAAATATTCAAGTTTTTTCAGAGAATTTACTTTTTTACACTTGTCACATTTTGTTTGGGGTCATTATATTGATGACATCCTTATCTTATGGGATAGAGAAAAAAAAAATATTTTCTGATTTTCTCACTATTCTAAATAAAAATACTATAGGTATGAAATTTACCCATGATATAAATGCTAGCACCATTAATTTTCTTGATTGAAATATTTCCCTTGATCCTGATGGCAGTGTCCTTACAGATATTTATTGTAAACCCACTTCTACCAATGGCTTTTTGAATTGCAACAGTTATCACCCTTCAACTTTAAAGAAAGGAATCCCAATAGGACAGTATTTGAGAGCAAAAATAAATTGTTCAGATGAAGCTGCTTTTCAGATTAAATGTGACAGTTTATATTGTAAATTTATAGCATGATCCTACCCCCAAAAAAAGTCTACACAGAGCCTATGCCAGGGCAACTAATAGAAGTGATCTGTTGTGTAATTGTAATAATAAAAACTTTAAGGAGTCTGCTAATGAGATCAGAAGTATTGGAACATATGACGTTTGTTCTAATCAAGTTACTAATGTTTTTCATCAACATTGGCCTATTTTATATGCCGATCCTGATTTATGTGACGCTATAACTGTGACAACTAGCATAACCTATCGAAGGGGCAAGAATTTTAGGGAGTTTCTTGGCCATAGCAAATATATTGGACAGTCTATACCACAGACTACAAGGCTTAAATCTCCCATCATAGGCTCCCATCCTTGTAGGCAATGCTCTTTCTGCCCATTGATGCCTAATGCCGAAATTCTATCAATGGCAGGTCTTACGTAATTAGACAATTTATCAATTGGCAGAGCAGTGAAGTTATATATATATTGTTAAATGCCCATGCCAAAAAATCTCTGTGAGCAAAACTATTCAGCAGTTTAGAAGACGCATCTAAAAACATCTCAGCTCTATTAATAATAATAAAGAAGATATGCCATTATCGAGACATGTGAGGTCAGTACATAATGAAGAGACCAGGACACTCCAATTTTGGTATATCACCCTGGTCAAATTGGGCACTCGAGGTGGAAATCTATATCGTAGACTGTTACAAGAGGAAGCCCGTTGGATCCATCAGTATGGCAGTCTGAGCCCTGGTGGACTCAAAGAGGGTTTCACTTTTATGACTTTACTCTGAAAAATACTCAAACAAATTATCTGAAATTTGAACAAATTCATCCTGTCCATCACTATGATAAATATTTCTAAATATATTTATATATAACATATTACAATTATATTCAGCTTCTAACCATATATTTCTTATGGCAACGGTACTTATCTCTAAATTCGTATGGGCTTATATAGTTACATAGTTGGTAAGGTTGGAAAAAGACAAATGTCCATCAAGTTCAACCAAGGGATGGGAAAATGGAAGGTAAAAATTTCTACACAAAGGAGCTAATATTTTTTTGTTCTAGGAAATTATATAAGCCTTTTTTAAAGCCATCTACTGTCCCTGCTGTGACCAGCTCCTGCGGTAGACTATTCCATAGATTTACAGTTCTCACAGTAAAGAAGGCTTGTCGCCTCTCAGGTTGAACCTTTTGTTCTCCAGACGGACGAAGTGCACCCTTGTTTTTTTAGGGTGTTTTACATGGAACAGGATTTCACCATATTTTTTGTATGTGCCATTAATATATCTATGTAAGTTAATCATGTCCCCCCCTTAGTCGTCTTTTTTCAAGGCTAAATAGGTTTAAATATTTTAACTTCGATTCTCCATGCCCCTTATTAGCTTCGTTGCTCTTCTTTGTATTTTTTCCAACTCCAGGGCATCCTTTCTATGAACTGGAGCCCAGAACTGAACTGCATATTCTAGATGAGGTAGCACTACTGCTTTTTAAAGTGGTAATATTACATCCCTGTCCCGTGAGTCCATGCCTCTTAATACATGACTATATCTTGCTGGCCTTTGAAGCAGCTGATTGACATTGCACGCTGTTATTTAGTTTATGATTTACAAATACACCCAGATCCTTCTCAACAAGTGAATCCCTCAGTGTAGCTCCCCCTAGGACATATGATGCATGCAGGCTGTTGGTACCCAGATGCATAACTTTACATTTATCTACATTAAACTTAATTTGCCAACTGGACACCCAAACACTTAGTTTGTTTAAATCCGCTTGCAATTACAAACATCTTCCATAGACTGAACTATATTACATAGCTTGGTGTCATCTGCAAAAATAGAAATAGTGCTATTAATCCCATCCTCTATATCATTAATAAATAAGTTGAATAATAGTGGTCCTAGCACTGAACCGTGGGGTACACCACTTATAACCGGGGACCATTCATAGTAGGAATCATTGACCACAACTCTCTGGATACGGTCCTTGAGCCAATTCTCAATCCAATTACAAACTATACTATCTACACCTATAGTCCTTCATTTACCCATTAGACGTCTATGAGGGACAGTGTGAAATGCCTTTGCAAAGTCCAAAAACACGATATCCACAGCGGCCCCTCTGTCTAGGCTTCTGCTCACCTCTTCATAAAAGCAAATCAGGTGAGTTCGACAACTTCTGTCCTTAGTAAAACTAGCTGGCTGTAACTCATAATACTATTTTTTTTCACATAATCCTGTATATAGTCCCTCAATAGCCCCTCAAACATGTTCCCCACGATGGATGTTAAGTTTACTGGTCTATAATTATCCGGGTAAGACCTAGAAGACCTAGAGCCCTTTTTGAAAATAGACACCACATTTGCCCTGCGCCAGTCCCTTGGCACTATACCAGTGTAGCAAGGTTTGGATAGCACTAGGTAAACCATGGGTAGATGTGTAGGGGCCCAACCCAATCCAATGGAAAGAAAGTACTATGCACACCAAATGGGAGATTTTCCAAATAAATGATTTATTTTTAGCCAGTAACAGTGCGCGGGACGTTTCGGTCAATACCATGACCTTCTTCTAGCACTGTGTTTGTACTGGATCCTGTGTGAAGGTGCTTTCGTATGGAGGCTGAGCGCCTCACTCTAGCGGTCAGCCGCCATACGAAAGAGCCTTCACACAGGATCCAGTACAAACACAGTGCCAGAAGAAGGTCATGGTGTTGACCGAAACGTCACACGCACTGTTACTGGCTAAAAATAAATCATTTATTTGGAAAATCTCCCATATGGTGTGCGTAGTACTTTCTTTCCATTGGCACTATGCCTGTCACTAGAGAATCTCTGAATATTATGAAGAGGGGGACTGAAATAACCGAACTAAGCTCTTTAAGAACTCTAGGGTGTAACCCATCTGGTCCCGGGGCCTTGTGTACATTTATTTTATTTAATTTAGCTTGGACCATATCTACATTCATCCAATTCAGTATATCAATATTGATATAATATGATATATTAACAGCACTGGCACCGGCTATATCAGCTGCTCTTTCTTCTGTAGTATATACAGAGCTAAAGAACCCATTTAGTAACTATGCCTTCTCTTGATCACATGTGACCAACTCCCCATTACCACTATCTAGGGGTCGTACATGTTCAGACCTTGGCTTTTTTGGATTTATATACTTGAAGAATTTTTGGGGATTTGTTTTACTATCCTTGGCCACCTGCCTTTCATTTTGTAGTTTTGCTAATTTTATTACATTTTTACAGATTTTATAATGCTCTTTTTAATTTAAAAAGGCTACAGATGTACTCTCAGATTTGTATTTTTCAAATGGCCTTTTTTTGTCATGTATTGCCCTTTTTACAAAAGGTGTAAGCCATGTGGGGTTTAATTTTAGTCGTTTGTGCTTGATACCTATAGGAATACATTTTGCACTATAATTATCCAAAGTAGATTTGAAAATCTCCCATTTATCACTTGTACCATTATTTGACATTAGTTCTTCCCAGTCCCGGAGGATCCTCTGGTGGTCCCAGGCAGTGAACTGCTGCATTGTTTCCCTGCCCCGCTGCTTACTCTTTTAGGCAGGGCTGCCCGGTACATAACATTTATGGGCAGGATGGCACGGGCCCCCTCATGCCCGGTGGACCTGCTAGCACCGGGAAGGCCCGGTGCTAGCGACTGCCACATTTAAGTGTATTTTCATCCTCAGAACGCAGATACAATTGACTACTATAGGCTGCAGGCCACATTGGGCCTGCAGCATATAAGGTGCTGGGAAGAATCCCTGCGCAGGCTGGTGTGATGTCCTCACTGCATCAAGCTGGCTATTAAAGTTTTAAGAATTTTTGCGTTCGAAAACTAAAGTAGATAATTCTGCCTGGAAAAGAGGGCTTAAAAGACAATTTTAATATTAGCTCATTAAAATGGACTAGAATAGCCTAAAAATTCCCTGAAGATACCAAGCTAACCAGTTAGGTAAAGACTAGATAAGGGTATCAATTATGGATAATACAAAAAATGAATTTATTGAAGAACTCACCCCAATATCTAGCTAAACTTATAACACCTGTCCCTACCTGGACTATATAGCAAAGTGTGCATTCACACTGAATAAAGATCTGATACCTGAATGAGTGTGCATTCACACTCCAATAGTGTGTAATCACCCTTAAAGGGGTTGTCCGAGATACCATCATATTTTCAAAAACCCCTTTAATGCATGTAATTTATAAATGTAAATACATTTGTAATATAGATTCACCGCCTGAAAGAATGATTAAGAAATTGTTTATTAATTGTATTAGTTAAAAATGTGGCTCAACCAGCCACTAATTCCAGAACCAGGCATAAGCAAGTGATTTGCGACAAGAAAAGCGTCCAAAGTGAATGATGTCTCTCTAGCACCCAAAGACCAACTTTCCCTGCTTGTAGTATAATATTTTGCTATATCCTTGCCATTAAATTAAAATCTATCCAGATCCTACGCGTTTCAGCATAACAACCAAAGCGATGCCTCCTCAGGGATTCCTAGATATAGATTCTTAAATTGTTAAAATGTTTGAACACTGGATAGCACTGTTCATGTGCTGATTATAGCCTCCAGACGTGTGCACTGCTCTGATACACTGGCCGTACACGCGCCGGAGAAACTACAGGCTTAAGAGGTTGAGAGCCCGCCCTCCAAAAGTCGTCACCGGGAAAGTTGGTCTTTGGGTGCTAGAGAGACATCATTCACTCTGGAAGCTTTTCTTGTCGCAAATCACTTGCTTATGCATGGTTCTGGAATTAGTGGCTAGTTGAGCCACATTTTTAACTAATACAATTAATAAACAATTTCTTAATCGCTCTATCAGGCGGTGAATCTAATTGAATATATTGGAACGACATTCCTTATTTTACAGTGAATTACATTTGTAATATACTTACATTTTCCAAAGTGGTCCCGTTTCCAGATCCTGCCGTGGGGAACTTGACTGGTGACGTCACTCTCTGCAATGGCTCTGCCGCTTTGTTGATCTTGAATTCTTTGCCGGGTATACGACATGTCACTTGTGAGGTGGTGTATATCGGCTTGTTCCGTTGTAACGCACATGCGCGGCCCCTGCTGTTATCTCGAGAACAGCAGGGACCGTGAGAAGAGCAGTGACAGTGCATGCGCGTTACGGGCTGTGAAGCAGAAGAAGCCGATATACACCACGTGACAAGTGACGCGTCGTATACACAGCAAAAAATTCAAGATCAACAAAGCGGCAGAGCCAGTGCAGAGAGTGACGTCACCAGTCAGGATCTGGAAACGGGGCCACTTTGGAAAATGTAAGTATATTACAAATGTATTTACATTTCTAAATTACATGCATTAAAGGGGTTTTTGAAAATATGATGGTATCTCGGACAACCCCTTTAACGAAGACTATACATCCAGAGCAAGCACACTACACGATTTAGAAGATCTAAGTGTGCATTCACACTCGATGGCGATAGAGCAACACCCAGAGCACAGTGTGCATTCACACTGAAATGAGCACCAGCTCATCAAGGTCGTGTGCATTCACACTCATATAACACAGCGAGGCACTCATACTGATAGTGTGCATTCACACTTGGCAGAGAATGTATACCTAGAGACTAAAGTGTGCACTCACACTGAAAAAACGTGAACACCTAACATGTTTCTGCGTCCTTGAGTTGTATAGGACGTTTCTTCAAAGGTGTATAGCGAAACAGGGCAGATTAGCACATCAATTTCCTGTGCAATATTCACAAGCTGCCCTGTGTCTGATAGTCTGTGTTGTAGAAAAAGGAGAGAATGGACGGCGCCACCATAGTGCAGGTAAAAACTGATATACAGTAAAAAGGTAGCTGATGATTATGCTCACCTATATAAGTCGTGCTAGGTCAGACACAACTCTGATGTATGCATGGGTTTAATATCTAATTTTAAGTTGCTGCCAAGGTCCGATCCGATAAACAGATGATCAACACAAATCCTAAGTAGACCCTAAAAGTTGGCAGGTATATATTGAATATAGAGAGAAACAAATGTGCCAGGGGCACACTGAAAACCAATTTCCCAACTGCTAATCAATATTCTTAAAATATAACTTTTATTATTTTGCCATTAGAAATGTGCATGAGGACATGAATGATCAGCACGAACAGTTAAAATTACTAGCCAATATTGCTTTAGCACACGCTCTGTTTTTACACGATCTGCAATTTTTTGCCAGACAGAGTGTAAAGTGCTCAGATTGCAAAGTGTCAGAACAGCAGCTGCAGACTGCCGAGCTTTATTAGATGCAATGTGGTGTGCGTGCTCGGATTGCTAAGCAGACTAGGCTCTTTAAAATAATAAATTTAGCCCCCCCACATGTTTCGCTGTCAACACAGCGTCCACAGGGGATCAAAACGGGGCTAGTGAGCGCGCGTACAGATTGTCACTCCCTTTAAAGATTTCGATTTACATCACACTGGGTTCACCTGTGTGGGAACCAATATGGGCTCTGTACAGAGACCGAGCCTCCATATTGCAGAATTGGCATATGAATTAGCCAATGTGGGAAACGTATGTGTGACCAATTGAGATGCGACGAGTGCGCATGGGCACTAGCGTCACGACTGGACTCAGTCAGTTTTTCGAGACTTAAAGAGGCTCTGTCACCAGATTTTGCAGCCCCTATCTGCTATTGCAGCAGATAGGCGCTGCAATGTAGATTACAGTAACGTTTTTATTTTTAAAAAACGAGCATTTTTGGCCAAGTTATGACCATTTTCGTATTTATGCAAATGAGGCTTGCAAAAGTACAACTGGGCGTGTTGAAAAGTAAAAGTACAACTGGGCGTGTATTATGTGCGTACATCGGGGCGTGTTTACTACTATTACTAGCTGGGCGTTGTGTATAGAAGTGTCATCCACTTCTCTTCACAACGCCCAGCTTCTGGCAGTGCAGCACTGTGACGTCACTCACAGGTCCTGCATCGTGTCGGCACCAGAGGCTACAGTTGATTCTGCAGCAGCATCAGCATTTGCAGGTAAGTAGCTACATCGACTTACCTGCAAACGCCGATGCTGCTGCAGAATCATCTGTAGCCTCTGGTGCCGACACGATGCAGGACCTGTGAGTGACGTCACAGTGCTGCACTGCCAGAAGCTGGGCGTTGTGAAGAGAAGTGGATGACACTTCTATACACAACGCCCAGCTAGTAAAAGTAGTAAACACGCCCCGATGTACGCACATAATACACGCCCAGTTGTACTTTTACTTTTCAACACGCCCAGTTGTACTTTTGCAAGCCTCATTTGCATAAATACGAAAATGGTCATAACTTGGCCAAAAATGCTCGTTTTTTAAAAATAAAAACGTTACTGTAATCTACATTGCAGCGCCTATCTGCTGCAATAGCAGATAGGGGCTGCAAAATCTGGTGACAGAGCCTCTTTAACTCTGTTTACGTCGCCTGCGCATATTAGACCTAGCTGGTCTTAGTCGATTTTAGCCTAAGTAGTAGAATGTGCGCATGTCAGGGCTCTTAGAAAATAAGCGATGGATAAGTCTCCATACTGGAGAAATGACATGTATACCAACTAGCATAGAAAAATTGTGTATGACCAATTGAGGTGCACCGAAAGTGCATGTGCATCAGGGTCACGGTTAGACTTAGTAAGTTTTTATATATATATATATATATATATATATATATATATATATATATATATATATATATCTAAATATATATATTGGCGATTGGACTGTCATGGCAGCGCATGCGCATATTGAAGCCGGCTAGACTTAGCCTGCCTCGACATTTATACTAGTGTATATACGCATGTCTAGGTACTTAGATAAATTAGATGAGAATCGGTAGGGCCCGCTTGCGCATTAGAGTCTCGAAGGGACTTAGTCGATATTTAAAGTAAAAGTCTGGATATGTTAACGGTGCAGGCATACCACATACACAGTGAAACTTAACTAAGTACTACGGATGTCACGGTCAGTGCGCATGTCTGGGCACTTAGAAAATGCAGCAGCAGAGAATTCTACTACGGATAAGGTAAGTGTTTACAATATGTATATGCTATCTCTGCTGTAGGTCAACCTCGCACGTGGATACCCAAAGAAAACCCTGCATAGAGCCTATGCTAGGGCTAGGGCAACATCTAGGGATGACCCACTTCATGGAAAAAAGGAGAACGATAAATCTAATCCTGATAATAGCAAACAATCTCCCCTTATTAGATGCATAGGGAATTTCGATAATTGCTCATATCAAATTAAAAATATCTTAAAGAGACACTGGTCTATCCTACAAACAGATAGTGACATTTGTGACACAATTTCCAACATTCCCAACATTACATACCGGAGAGGTAAGAACCTCCGTGAACACCTGACACACAGCCATTACTCTAGACCACTAACCTCACAAAAAACCTTGCTTCCGCCCCCAATACAGGGATCCTTTCCCTGTGGAAGATGCTCTTTTTGCCCTTTAATGCCGACGACCAAAACTTTCTCCAACCCAGTTGATGGTAAGATCTTCACCATTAAACAATTTATGAATTGTCAAAGTAGCGGTATTGTCTATGCTGCACAGTGCCCTTGCCCATAATTATACGTGGGCAAGACCATTCAACAACTCTGTAGAAGGATTTAGAAGCATAAAAGTACGATTAATATGAAAGAGGACACACCTCTCTCTAAACACATTAGAGATTACCACCAAGGCGACATCAATGCCCTAAAATTTTGGGGCATCACCCAAGTTAAATTGGGTCCCAGAGCTGGCAATCTCGATAAAAAACTACTGCAAGAAGAAGCCAAATGGATTCATAGGCTTAGATCCCTAAGCCCGAATGGAATAAATGAGGGCTTCACTTTCGTAGCTTTCTTATAATTGCCTCACCCTACATCGACTCATAATGTCATACCTCGTATATATTTACTGACATTTGTCATTTAGTTACTATGACCATATTATATCTCCATTGAAAAGTGACAAGATATCTCTACATTGATAATTTACTTACTAAATATGTTCATTGTCCATTGGACTAGTTGTCCTCCCCCCTTTTTTTCGTCTCTTTTCCCCTTTCTAACTGAACCAATATATTGTATGCTAAGACATATGCCTTGCTTATTTGTGGTAAATAAAGTAATGCATATGTTGACCTACAGCGGAGATAGCATATACATATTGTAAACACTTACCTTATCCGTAGTAGAATTCTCTGCTGCTGCATTTTCTAAGTGCCCAGACATGCGCACTGACCGTGACATCCGTAGTACTTAGTTAAGTTTCACTGTGTATGTGGTATGCCTGCACCGTTAACATATCCAGACTTTTACTTTAAATATCGACTAAGTCCCTTCGAGACTCTAATGCGCAAGCGCGCCCTACCGATTCTCATCTAATTTTTCTAAGTACCTAGACATGCGTATATACACTAGTATAAATCTCGAGGCAGGCTAAGTCTAGCCGGCTTCGATATCCGCATGCACTGTCATGACATTCCAATCGCCAATATATATATATAAAAACTTACTAAGTCTAACCGTGACCCTGGTGCCCATGTGCTTTCGGTGCACCTCAATTGGTCATACACAATTTTTCTATGCTAGTTGGTATACATGTCATTTCTCCAGTATGGAGACTTATCCATCGCTTATTTTCTAAGAGCCCTGACATGCGCACATTCTACTACTTAGGCTAAAATCGACTAAGACCAGCTAGGTCTAATATGCGCAGGCGACGTAAACAGAGTTAAGTCTCGAAAAACTGACTGAATCCAGTCGTGACGCTAGTGCCCATGCGCACTCGTCGCATCTCAATTGGTCACACATACGTTTCCCACATTGGCTAATTCATATGCCAATTCTGCAATATGGAGGCTCGGTCTCTGTACAGAGCCCCTATTGGTTCCCACACAGGTGAACCCAGTTTGATGTAAATCGAAATCTTTAAAGGGAGTGACAATCTGTACGCGCGCTCACTAGCCCCGTTTTGATCCCCTAAGGAGGCTGTGTTGACAGCGAAACATGTCGGGGGGGCTAAATTTATTATTTTAAAGAGCCTAGTCTGCTTAGCAATCCGAGCACGCACACCACATTGCATCTAATAAAGCTCGGCAGTCTGCAGCTGCTGTTCTGACACTTTGCAATCTAAGCACTTTACACTCTGTCTGGCAAAAAATTGCAGATCGTGTAAAAACAGAGCGTGTGCTAAAGCAATATCGGCTAGTAATTTTAACTGTTCGTGCTGATCTTTCATGTCCTCATGCACATTTCTAATGGCAAAATAATAAAAGTTATATTTTAATAATATCGATTAGCAGTTGGGAAATTGGTTTTCAGTGTGCCCCTGGCACATTTGTTTCTCTCGATAAACAGATGATGTTACCGCCAGAGAAAGGAGGAAAAAAGTGAACAAAAATTGGACTAACAAAACGGCGCTGCTAAACTGAATTAAGGATGATTAAGGTAATAAGAAATAATTTATTATAAAGGCTACGCTTTACGACATCGAACCGATGTCTTCATCAGGCCATAATAAAACAAACAATGTTACACCTTGAATACAATAGAATGACTATGCACAAAAGCTGAAAATAAACGCCAAATCTGTACAGGTCAAAGATAAATAGTGACGTCAAGCACTGGTAAGGAGTGACAGAAAGTAAATAACACGGCAGTTTGAAATGTTCACACGAAACACACTAAAAAAAAACATAAAAATTGATAAATAAATAAATTCAATATATTAAAAAATAAGGTAAGGTTTGTATGGAGAGAATTCTATGCATTAATTCGAAAAATAGTTTTTTATGTATATATGTATAATAATAAATAAATATTACTCACAAATTGGCAGCAAGTTAACAGCGTGAAATGGGTAGAGATTGAAAAAAAGAAGAAAGAAGAAAATAAAGTCAAGAACCTGTTCCATGGGCAAGTGCAAGAGTACACAGGCGATCGCAAAAAAGTGTCCCTGGAGTCAAGTCAACGGCCGACTAAGGACACAAGCAGGACTGCGGGATAGGTAAGTAGAGAGATAATTCTATGTCAGGAAAAGGTATATATATATTGAAAAAACACAATAATGTTATTGTGACCAAAGGTTAGATCAATAGAATTTCTGGGAATAGAAATGTGTTAAAAGTGGATCGTATTTATATTAAATATAGAGAAATTATAGAGAAATTGCTGAAAGTATTTTTGTAATGATTTTTTCATGGAGATAGTGACCAATATGGAAATATTATATTACAGGTGTTATAAATATTAAATACAATGAAGTTATTCCGTAAAATACATAAAAGCACAACAATAATATAAGTAATACAAACAATACATATTTGTTTACCACTAAATGATTACTGTACATGTCCTCAATCTAAGGAGGATTCTGTTATATAATTTAGTCCCCCTGGGTGTGAGCAAGACAACTTAACCCCTTCCCTCTTTGGCCACTTTTGACCTTCCTGACAGAGCCTCATTTTTCAAATCTGACATGTTTCAATTTATGTGGTAATAACTCCGGAATGCTTTTACCTATCCAAGCGATTCTGAGATTGTTTTCTCGTGACACATTTGACTTTATGTTACTGGCAAAATTTGCCCGATACATTCAGTATTTATTGTGAAAAACACCAAAATTTAGCGAAAAATTGCAAAAATTAACATTTTTCTCAATTTAAATGCATCTGCTTGTAAGACAGGCAGTTATACCACACAAAAATGTTGCTAACTAACATCCCCCATATGTCTACTTTAGATTGGCATCGTTTTTTGATCATCATTTTATTTTTCTAGGACGTTACAAGGCTTAGAACTTTAGCAGCAATTTCTCACATTTTCAAGAAAATTTCAAAATGCTATTTTTACAGGGGCCAGTTCAGTTGTGAAGTGGCTTTGAGGTCCTTAGATATTAGAAACCGCCAATAAGTCACCCCATTTTAAAAACTGCACCCCTCAAAGTATTCAAAACAGCATTTAGAAAGTTTCTTAACCCTTTAGACATTGCGCAGGAATTAAGGCAAAGTAGAGGTGAAATTTACAAAGTTCATTATTTTTTTCCAGAAATTCATTTTGAATCCATTTTTTTTGTACCACAGAAGGCTTTACCCAAGAAATGCAACTCAATATTTATTGCCCAGGTTCTGCAGTTTTAGGAAATATCCCACATGTGGCCGTAGCGTGCTACTGGACTGAAGCACCGGCCTCAGAAGCAAAGGAGCACCTAGTGGATTTTGGGCCTCCTTTTTATTAGAATATATTTTAGGCACCATGTCAGCTTTGAACAGGTCTAGTGGAACTAAAACAGTGGAAACCCCCCAAAAGTGACCCCATTTGGGAAACTACACCCCTCGAAGAATTTATCTAGGGGTGTAGCAAGCATTTTGACCGGCCAGTTTTTTTGCAAAAATTTTTGGAACTAGGCCATGAAAATGAAAATCTACATTTTTTCAAATAAAATGTAGGTTTAGCTAATTTTTTTTCATTTCCAAAAGAACTAAAGTAGAAAAAGCACCACAGCATTTGTAGAGCAATTTCTCCCGAGTAAAACAGTACCCCACATGTGGTAATAAACGGTTGTTTGGACACACGGCAGGGCTTAGAATGGAAAGTGCGCCATTTGGCTCTTGGAGCTCAAATTTAGCAGAAATGGTTTGCGGAGGCCATGTCACATTTGCAAAGCCCCTGAGGTGACAAAACAGTGGAAACCCCCAACAAGTGACCCCATTTTGGAAACTATACCCCTCGAGGAATTTATCTAGGGGTGTAGCAAGCATTTTGACCGGCCAGTTTTTTTGCAAAAATTTTTGGAACTAGGTCATGAAAATGATAATCTACATTTTTTCAAATAAAATGTAGGTTTAGCTAATTTTTTTTCATTTCCACAAGGACTAAAGGAGAAAAAGCACCATAAAATTTGTAAAGAAATTTCTCCTGAGTAAAACAATACCCCACATGTGGTAATAAACGGCTGTTTGGACACACGGCGAGGCTGAGAAGGGAAAGTGCGCCATTTGGCTTTTGGAACTCAAATTTAGCAGGAATGGTTTGCGGAGGCCATGTCACATTTGCAAAGCTCCTGAGGGGACAAAACAGTGGAAGCCCCCAACAAGTGACCCCATTTTGGAAACTACACCCCATGAGGGAATTATCTAGGGGTAGAGTGAGCAGTTTTACCCCACAGGTTTTTTACAGAACTTATTGTAACTAGGCCGTAAAAATGAAAATCTACATTTTTTCAAAGAAAATGTAGGTTTAGGTATTTTTTTTTCATTTCCACAAGGACTGAAGGAGAAAAAGCACCACAACATTTGTAAAGCAACTTCTCCTGAGTAAAATAATACCCCACATGTGGTCACAAACATCTATTTGGACACACGGTAGGGCTCAGAATGGAAGGAGCACCATTTGGATTTTGGAATGGTTTCTGGGTGTCATGTCATATTTGCTGAGCCCCTGTAGTACTAGTACAGTGGAAACACCCCAAAAGTGACACCATTTGGGAAACTGCACCCCCTGAGGAATCATCTAGGGGTATAGTGAAAATTTTGATCCCAAAGGTTTTTTGCTGAATTAATTAGAATTAAGCCATGAAAATGAAAAATATTTTTTTTTTCCAACAAGATGTAGTTTTAGATACACATTTTTCATTTTTACAAGGAATAGAGAAGAAAAAGCACCCCAACATTTGTAAAGTAATTTCTCCCGAGTACGGTAACACCCCATATGTGGTTATAATCAGCTGTTTACATATATGGGAGCATTCAGAAGAAAAGGAGCGGTATTTATCTTTTGGAGCGTAGATTTTGCTGGAATGGTTTGCGGACGCCATGTTGCATTTGCAAAACCCCTGATGTACCAAACAAAAGTGACCCCGTTTTAGAAACTACACCCCTAAAGGCATTTATCAAGGGATGTAGTGAGAATTTAGACTCCACAGGTGTTTTTCAGAAATGAATACGCAGTGGATTGTGCAAAGTGAAAATTGCAATTTCTCCACTGATCTGCCCATTCACCGCACAAGATGTTGTGCCCCTGGAGAATGTTACCCCATAAATTGTTAAGCGGGTTCTCCCGGGCATGGTAATGCCTTACTTGTGGCCATAAATTGCTGTTTGGGCACACTGTAGAGCTAAGAAGGGAAAGACCGCCATTTTGAGCATGGATTTTGCTTGGTAATAGTTCTGTTTGGGGTTTTGCTGGTATTTCAGCTTATAATGTGGTGGTATATGTAATCTGTGCGGAGTATATCAGGGGTATATGTAATCTGTGCGGGTACATCAGGGCATAATAAGAGGGTATAATAATGGGGTAAATAATACAATTATCCATAGATGTGTGGTACGCTGTGAAGCGATCCGTTATGCGCAGGCCGGTGTCACACTGATAAACGGTTTTCTTTCTCACTCCCCTTTTGTAACGCTCTGCACCTTTTGGGGACTTTTTCTCCTTCGTAGTTTGGGAAATATTGCTGGGAAAGTTTTGCGCTGGTATAATACGGGCGCCCTCGCTTCCAGCGGATGTGCTATGTCCCTGCCCTTTCCTAGTTCCTAAATACTAGAGCCCTGAAACTGAAGGAATGTTCCCCTCCGGCCTGCGCATTGAGATGTTTTTTCATCACCGCATTACTAGTGCCGTAACTTTTTTGTTTTTCAGTTGATTGAGCGGTGTGCGGGCTTGTTTTTTGCGAGACGGGCTGTAGATTTTATTGGTACCATTTTGGAACACCTACGACTTTTTGATCACTTTTTATTTCATTTTTTGGTAAAGGAAATTACCAAAAACAAGCAATTCTGGAATAGTTTTTTATTGTTTTTTTTTCTCTGCATCCACAGTGCGCCCTAAATTACATGTTAGCTTTATTCTGCGGGTCGATACGATTACGGCGATACCAAATTTATATAGTTTTTTTTATGTATTGCGGCTTTTGCACAATAAAATCACTTTTTTTATAAAATCATTTGTTTTCTCTGTCGACATTCTAAGACCCATAACTTTATTATTTTTGCGTGCACAAAGCGGTGTCAGGGATTATTTTTTGCGGCACGGATTGGCGTTTTTTATTAGTACTATTTTGGAGTAAATGTGACTTTTTGATCACTTTTTATAGCATTTTTTGGAAGGAGATGTGACCTAAAAACAAAGATTCTGGCGCTGTTTTTCATGTTTTTTTTTTACCGCGTTCACCGTGCGGGATAAATTACATAATAGTTTTGTAGTTTGGGTCGTTACGGACGCGGCGATACCAATTATGTATAGTTTTTTTTATTTTTACGGTTTTTCCCATAATAAAATACTTACTATGGGAAAAAAGTCAGTTTAGCTTTATTTTTATTTGAAATGTGTGTGTTTTTATTGTTTTACCACATTTTTATTTACTTTTTTTTACTTTTTTTACTTGTCCCACTAGGGGACATGAGGGCCTGATGCCCCGATCGCTACTCTAATACACTGCACTACATACGTAGTGCAGTGTATTAGCGCTGTCAGTTATTCACTGACAGCAAGCCAAGGAGGACTCGCCGCAGGCGGGTCCTCATCGGCTCCCGTACAAGGCAGACTCGGACGCCATTTTCTGGCGTCCGATTGCCACAGCAACTCAGCGATTGCATCACTGGGTTGCCGATCGGGTGAAAACCTATCAGATGCTGCGCTCTATTGAGCGCAGCATCTGAGGGGTTAATCTGCCGGATCGGAGAGTAGCTCCGGTCCTTGCAGTTACAGGAGGGTGCCAGCTGTATAATACAGCTGTCCCCCCGCAGTGATAGTGCCGGCTCTGCTTCTGAGCCCGCACCATCACTGCGCCGTATATATACGGCGCTTTGCGGGAACCACCTCCCGACAGCGCCGTATATATACGGCGTATGTCGGGAAGGGGTTAAATATCCAGTAATTTTCACATTGTTTGAGTTTGATGAATCTATTAACTGTCTCAGGTGGAATTTGTTCAATGGGGGTAATAGTGATGGAGTTAAAATTGCAATTATGCATATATAAAAAATGACGTGAAACGCTTTGTTTCAGGAACCCTTTTTTGACATTAGAACGGTGTTTGTTAATTCTATTGCGTAGGGTTTGTGTGGTCCTACCAATATACTGTAAATGACATGGACATTGTAATAGGTAGATGACATAATCGCTTTTACAGTTTAAAAATGTCTGTATCGGGAATGACTCTGATGTTACCGATGAGGAGAAAGTGTTCATTCTGTGTGTTATATTTTTGCAACAAAGACATCTTGATTGCCCACATTTAAACGAGCCACACGGTGTGGGAGGCATATTTTCAATTGAGGATTTTTTGTGTTTATGTTTATTATGTAACCTACTTGGGGCAAGAATATTACCCAGAGTCTGAGATCTCCTGAAAGTTATATTGGGACTGTCGTGTATCAAATCTTTCAGAAATTTTTCAAAATATGCCAATGTTTTTTTAGAATCGATCTGACAAATTTATTTCCTGTGTTATAGCTGGTAATCAAATTATTATTAGTAAAAGAACCTTATTTTTTCGTTGTTGTTAATGTTGGTTTGATGCACTGTTCCTGTGTCAGCTCCATGTCTCTATTTCAAGCTCCGTTGATTAAACTGATGGGGAAATCTTTCTCTAAAAATCTTTTTTCTAAAATATTACATTCTTTCAAAAAATTGGTTTGGGAAAAGCAGTTTTTCCTTACCCTTCTGAATTGACCAAATGGTATGTTTTTGAACCATGGGGGATAGTGTGCACTCTTAAAATTTAGATAACTGATTAGAAGTGTGTGCTTGTGACGAAGTTATGCATATCAACAGTACTAATGCTAAGGTCAAGGAAGTCAATTGATGTTTCTGAAAATGTGTGTGTGAAGGATAATCCAATATTATTATTATTATTTAAAAAATCAATAAAAGAGATGGCTTCTGCTTCACTCTCATGCCATATGAAGTATGGATCGTCTATAAAACGTCTGTACAATGAAATATTGTTTTTGTGGGGGTGGTCCCCTAAAATATGCTCATCCTCAAACTTCCCCATGTAAAGGTTTGCATAGGCTGGTGCAAACCTGGAGCCCATAGCACATCCTCGTAATTGGTTATAAAAATTATTATTAAAGGAAAATGAATTGTGCCTTAAAATAAAATTAATACAGCTAATTAAAAAATGCCACCTGTGATGGAGGTATAAGTTGATCAGAGGTAAGAAATACTTTGATGGCCTCTACACCCAGGGCCGCCATCAGGGGGGTATTAGGGGTAGTGGTGTGAGGGGCCCGGCCAAACCTAATTGAAAGGGGGGCCCGGCAACTGCCTCGACATTCTTTTGGTAGGAAAAAACGGGCCCCTGCAATGGGGCCCGTTTTTTTCACCAAAAGAATGTCGTGAGCTGCTGCTGCTGCTGCGGGCCCCCTCCCCTCGTCATGGGGGGCCGTCAAACCGTCCGCCCGCGCGCGCGCACTCGATCGCGCGCACAATGAAACTCCCGCGCGTGCGCACTAGCGAGCGCGCATCCACGAACGCCCGCACTGGAGACCGCCCGCGCGCGCACCCGCGATCACCCGCGAACGAAGCGCGCGCAGCCGCGGACCCACATGGACAAAACTTACCTGGAGCCTGGCTGGAGGTGAAGGACTGGACGTCTGGACCGAAGACCTCCCCTGGAAGACATCGCCGGAAGAGGACTGGAGTGGGAGCAGCTCTTCTGACAGTGAGTAAATTATCTCAAAGTGCTGATCATGTATGGCCCTGTTCACACAGTATTTTGCAGGCAAAAAAAAATCTGCTTCAAAATTCCTTAAAGAATTTTGAGGCAGATTTTGACCTGCCCACACTATCTTGCCGCGTTTTTTTGCTGCGTTTTTTGCCCGCGGCGATTGAGGACAGCAGACAAAAAACGCAGCGAAAAATGCATTTTCTGCCTCCCATTGATTTCGATGGGAGGTCAGAGGCGGAAACGCGGCAAGAAAGGACACGCTGCTTTTTCTTTTTTCCGCGACTGGCTCCCATTGATTTCAGATTAAATCAATGGGAGGCGGTTTTGGAAGTTCTTTGGTGCTGATTCTGACGCAGTGTCCGAGTCAATATCAAGGCCCAAAAACTCTGCGAACTGGGCCTTATTGTTAGGGCTTATTCAGACGAACGTGTAATACGTCCGTGCAACGCGCGTGATTTTCACGCGCCTCGCACGGACCTATGTTACTCTATGGTACCGTGCGGACTGTCAGTGATTTTCACGCAGCGTGTGTCCGCTGCGTAAAACTCACGACATGTCCGATATTTGTGCATTGTTCGCGCATCACGCACCCATTGAAGTCAATGGGTGCGTGAAAATCACGCCCAGCACTTCCGCAGCCGTATAAACTATGAATGAAAACAGAAAAGCACCACGAGCTACAAACTTACAAACAGAGTGTCATAATGATGGCCGCTGCGCGAAAATCACGCAGCCGCGCATCATACGCTGCTGACACACGGAGCTGTTATGGACCTTTTGCATGCGCAAAAAGCAAACGTTTTTTGCGCGTGCAAAAAGCACACGCTCGTGTAAATCCGGCCTTAGGGTAGGAACACACTAGGCATGAACACTGCAGATTTTATGCAACACATTTTATTGTGTAAAATCCGCAGCGTATTACAGTCGCAGCCGAGTGGATGAGATTTTAACAAATCTCATTCACACGCTGCAAAAAAAATGGACCTGCCGTGTGGCTTTGGCTTTTTAAGTCGCATGTCAATGTATTCTGTGGGATCGCTGCTCCTCTGTTGCGGAAATGCTGCGGTTCTGCCGCAAAAATCACACAAGAGAAGAAAAAAAAGGTACTTTTTTAAATTGATAAAGTTTAGACTTACCCCGGCCGTAGTCCTGGTGACGCGATCCTCTATTCTTAGCGCAGCCCGGCCTCCTGTCATGACGTTTCATCCCATGTGACTGCTGCAGCGGTCACATGGTCTACAGCGTCATCCCAGGAGGCGGGGCTACGTTCAGAAGAGAGAGATGCGTCACCAGGACTACGGCCCTGGCAAGTCTAAACTTTTTTTTCCCTGCAGGATTCCCACAGCGGACACGCCTCACGAAACCTGCGCCGCTATTTGGTGCGGTTTTGCTGGCAGAATTCCCTGCGGCTCCCGGGATAAGCTGTGTAGTTTTACTCAGCATATCCGCCTAGTGTGTCCCTTATGATGTCGCTCCTGGAGCTGCTGCCGGTCTCTAAATAGGCAATTGGTCCAGTAGAATTTGGAATTATTTTTTTTTGTGAACCAGCTTAAAAAAATACAAAACTTTTGTGTTAGGGCCTGTTCACATCACTGTTCGCTTCGGCTCCGGGGTTCCGTCTGAGGTTTCTGTCGGGTGAACCCCGCAATGGAAAGTGAAAGTGATAGCACAGCTTCCGTTTCCATCACCATTAGCGCAGTCGACTGCGCTATTAATTCCGTCCGAAAACCAGCCGGAATGGTGACGAACCACCGCTCCGGGGTTCCGTCTGAGGTTTCTGTCGGGTGAACCCCGCAACGGAAAGTGAAAGTGACAGCACAGCTTCCGTTTCAGTCACCATTGATCTCAATGGTGACGGAAACATCGCTAATGGTTTCCGTTCGTCACCATTCCGGCTGGTTTTCGGACGGAATTAATAGCGCAGTCGACTGCGCTAATGGTGATGGAAACGGAAGCTGTGCTATCACTTTCACTTTCCGTTGCGGGGTTCACCCGACAGAAACCTCAGAAGGAACCCCGGAGCGGAAGCGAACAGTGATGTGAACAGGCCCTAACACAAAAGTTTTGTATTTTTTTAAGCTGGTTCACAAAAAAAAATAATTCCAAATTCTACTGGACCAACTGCCTATTTAGAGAGCGGCAGGAGCGACATCATAAGGGACACACTAGGCGGATATGCTGAGTAAAACGACACAGCTTATCCCGGGAGCCGCAGGGAATTCCGCCAGCAAAACCGCACCAAATAGCGGCGCAGGTTTCGTGAGGCGTGTCCGCTGCGGGAATCCTGCAGGGAAAAAAAAGTTTAGACTTACCCCGGCCGTAGTTTAAGTGACGCATCTCTCTCTTCTGAACGTAGCCCCGCCTCCTGGGATGACGCTGTAGACCATGTGACCGCTGCAGCAGTCACATGGGATGAAACGTCATGACAGGAGGCGGGGCTACGCTAAGAATAGAGGATCGCGTCACCAGGACTACGGCCGGGGCAAGTCTAAACTTTTTTATAAATTTAAAAAAGTGCCTTTTTTTTTTTTTCTCATGTGTGATTTTTGCGGCAGAACCGCAGCATTTCTGCAACAGAGGAGCAGCGATTCCACAGAATACATTGACATGCGACTTAAAAAGCCAAAAAGTCACACTGCAGGTCCATTATTTTTGCAGCGTGTGGATGAGATTTGTTCAAATCTCATCCACTCTGCTGCGACTGTAATACGCTGCGGATTTTACACAATAAAATGTGTTGCATAAAATCCGCAGTGTTCATGCCTAGTGTGTTCCTACCCTAAGGCCGGATTTACACAAGCGTGTGCTTTTTGCGCGCGCAAAAACTTGGCGTTTTGCGCTTGCAAAAGGTCCATAACAGCTCCGTGTGTCAGCAGCGTATGATGCGCGGCTGCGTGATTTTCGCGCAGCCGCCATCATTATGACACTCTGTTTGTATGTTTGTAGCACGTGGTGCTTTTCTGTTTTCATTCATAGTTTATACGGCTGCGGAAGCGCTGGGCGTGATTTTCACGCACCCATTGACTTCAATGGGTGCGTGATGCGCGAACAATGCACAAATATCGGACATGTCGTGAGTTTTACGCAGCGGACTCGCGCTGCGTGAAAATCACTGACAGTCTGCACGGCCCCATAGAGTAACATAGGTCCGTGCGAGGCGCGTGAAAATCACACACGTTTCACAGACGTATTACACGTTCGTCTGAATAAGCCCTAACAATAAGGCCCAGTTCAGAGTTTTTGGGCCTTGATATTGACTCGGACACTGCGTCAGAATCAGCACCAAAAAACTTCCAAAACCGCCTCCCATTGATTTAATCTGAAATCAATGGGAGCCAGTCGCGGAAAAAAGAAAAAGCAGCACGTCCTTTCTTGCCGCGGTTCTGCCTCTGACCTCCCATCGAAATCAATGGGAGGCAGAAAATGCATTTTTCGCTGCGTTTTCTGTCTGCTGTCCTCAATCGCCGCAGGCAAAAAACGCGGCAAGATAGTGTGGGCAGGTCAAAATCTGCCTCAAAATTCGGTGCGCGGTTCCAGGCGGTCGCCGGTGCGCATGCGCGGGAGTTTGCGGGTGCGCGTGATCGGTCGCACGGGCGGCGGTGTTTGACGGCCCCCATGCTACCCAGGGCCGCCATCAGGGGGGTATTAGGGGTACTGATGTGAGAGGCCCGGCCAAACCTAATTGAAAGGGGGGCCCGCAGCTCATGACATTCTTTTGGTGAAAAAAACGGGCCCCATTGCAGGGGCCTGTTTTTTTTCTACCAAAGGCAAGTCGCGGCAGTTTGCCGGGCCCCCCTTTCAATTAGGTTTGGCCGGGCCTCTCACATCAGTACCCATAATACCCCCCCTGATGGCGGCCCTGGGTACCATGATATAGTACTGGACGGAGTACCGTTAACAGGCGGTGCCACGGTAGGGGGGCCCAGAAAATGTAGCTGTAGGGGGCCCTGAAATTCCTGATGGCGGCCCTGTCTACACCTTTTTCACGAGGAATATTGTTATAGAGGGCTGTTATGTCAGCTGTTAGGAATTTAACAGTGGTTATGGTGTGATTTGTTTGTAAATCCCATAGATCTCTAATTAGTTGTGTAGAGTCCTTGAGGTAGGAAGGTAAATTAAGTACAAATGTCTGTAAGTGTAAATCGATGAAGTGGGATAAATTACTTGTAAGGGATCCAATCCCTGAGGTTATAGGGCGACCGGGGGGATTTGTGGAAGATGTGTGTATTTTGGGGAGGTGATATATAAATAGCATGGTCAGGAATCGAACTTGTAGAAAGCTCCTTTCTTTTTTGGTGATCAAACCACCAGAACACGCTTCCTCTATTAAAGATCTGTATTCAACAATATAAAGAGGTAGTGGGTTATCTGTTAATTTTTAATAAAATTTACAATCTGATAGCAGTCTCATGGTTTCATTTACATATTCATTTTTTTCTTGTATAACTATTCCACCACCTTTATCTGCAGATCGAATCACAATCTGGTCGTTATTCACTAAACATTTGATAGCTCTTCTTTCAGCGGAATTTAAGTTGTCAGGAGAATTAGTTGGTCTTTCAATAGTTCTGAAATCATTGGCCACAAGTTTAGAAAAGGTGTCAAGAAAATACCCACGGTGGTGCAGAGGGTAAAAATTAGACTTAGGAACTACACATACCATGACAGGTGTAGGGGAAGAGTTGGTAGCAGTAATGGCTATTGTAAATGCAGGTGATATAGAAAAATGTCTCAATAAAGTCAATTTCCTGACAAACCTATTTAGGTCCATAAATAGTTAAAAATTATCTGGGGGAGCTAACCCTTTGGATAGGAGACTCATTTGATTTTTTTTAGGATATAGGTGAATAAATTAAATAATTGTACTGCTTTGTTCTGTGTTTTTTCTGTTTTACTGATAATTCGTTGGTAGTGTTTTCTGCCTCCTCTCTTACCTCTAATTTCCTTTTTGTCATGATTTTCTGGATTGTGGGAAAGAAACTTGTAATAGTTTGAATTTTTGGACTTTTGATGAATGGTATCAAGATATCCGAGGTTTTGACTATTTGAGTAACTGGGGGCATTGTTAATTGGGAGGGGAGACCTAAAAAAGAAACACCAGAATAGGTATTATCCATGGATAATTGAGGACCCTCAATGTTGGTATTGTTACGGATACTGTAATGGTCAAGATCACTTGTACTTAGTTGTAATTTATGGGTTGGGAATTGGGGATGAATGGGAAGTGAAGTTAGTAAATTAGGTGACTCTGAGGAATGTTGTGTACTGTGTGTAGATAGCTACAGTAGAGTAGGAGATATGTTGTCTGGGTTTAGCATCTCTATAGAGTCATTAAAGAGGAATGTTGTGAGGCTACAGTCGATTCTGCAGCAGCATCAGCGTTTGCAGGTAAGTAGCTACATCGACTTACCTGCAAACGCCAATGCTGCTGCAGAATCATCTGTAGCCTCTGGTGCCGATGTGTCCTCGCTCATCCGACACGATGCAGGACCTGTGAGTGACGTCACAGCGTGATCTCTCGAGAACACGCTGTCTGCACTGCCAGAAGCTGGGCGTTCTGAAGAGAAGTGGATGATACATCTCGTCAGAACGCCCAGCTAGTAAAAGAAGTAAAAACGCCCCGATGTACGCACATAATACACGCCCAGTTGTACTTTTACTTTTCAACACGCCCAGTTGTACTTTTGCAAGCCTCATTTGCATAAATACAAAAATGGTCATAACTTGGCCAAAAATGCTCGTTTTTTAAAAATAAAAACGTTACTGTAATCTACATTGCAGCGCCTATCTGCTGCAATAGCAGATAGGGGTTGCAAAATCTGGTGACAGAGCCTCTTTAAATAGAGGTGGAATGGATTGATTGGTCCCAGTGAGATGGAATAGATGGGCATCCAAATCAGATGATTTGAAGGCATTGATAGGGATCCTGCCTAAAGGTTTATTTGGGGCATTAGTGACCAGAATTGTGCTGGGTGGAATGCACTGTACGGGGGAGCAAGTGGTTGTTGAGGGTATTAGGTTGGTGAGATGGTAGCGAATAGAAGGAGTATTTTCAACAAAATTGTGGTTTCTATTGGGGTTAGGATTTGACGTTTAAAATGCGATTAGATAGTATTTTGATCGATATTTGAATTAGTTGAATCAGTTTTCCATTCTCCTAATTTATTTGTTGTATAATCATTTCTGTCCCTTTTAGGTTTTTTAGCTTTCTTAAGTATTAAGTCTTTTTCAAAATTATTGAGCCTATATTTAGTGGTTGTTTCCAGGCTGAAAATGGTGGGAGAATTTAGAAAACCCTGAGTTAGACGTGTCCATGTGTATTGCTGTCCTTTGTAAGTGAATGCAAAGAGATATTGTGAGTCAGGGTGTATGAGGATGGAGAAAAATGCAGAACAAAAATCAATGACTGAAAAATTAGTCGTGTCAAAGGGGATCTGCATCAACATAGTTGCTGCATTAGGGACTATTGGGTGCAGAGGAATCTTTACTTTATTAACAGTTCTCAGATCCTGCACCATTCTCCATGCTTGACTATTGCCATGTATTGCTTTTCTTAAGGATGCCTTGTCTCAACAAAGAATCAACTGTAGGGCCAATTCCTATCTCTGCCTCTGATTTCAGAGGATATTGGGGTTTTCTGGGTAGAACACAGTGCGGTTATCAGTGAAATCTGCACTGGCTGAACTTGGCTCATTGAACCTACTCCAGTGGAATTAGAGTTCCAAAAATGGGTCTGTATTTTTGTATCATGGCCTCTACACAGGGGTGGCATTAAAATTTTTAACAACAGGTTCCCTGTTTTTCGGATGGAGACATGCGGGGGGGGGGGGGGGGTTCACAGTGTTTTGCGGTGTATCGCGCCATTGAAAACGATTCTAATAGTAAAATAAAACAATTATGATATTCCAAATACCCCTACATTAAAGTGGACTCTAAATAAAGAAATTTCCTGTCCAGAATGTTTTAGAACCAGAACCAGAACCAAGCTCACTACATATATACAGCACCAGAACCAAGCTCAGTACATATATATATGTTTTGAGCTCGGTTATTCTGATATATATGTACTGAGCTTTGTTCTGGTGCTGCATATATGTACTGAGCTTTGTTCTGGTGCTGTATATATGTACTGAGCTTGATTCTGGGGCTGTATTTATGTACTGAGCTTTGTTCTGGTGCTGTATTTATATTCAGAGCTTAGTTCTGGAGTTGTATATATGTTTTGAGCTTCTCTTTGGTGCTGTAAATATGTATTGAGCTTGGTTGTTATGATGAATATAACTCCAGAACCAAGCTCAGTACATATATACAGCACCAGTACAAATACAGCTCAGTACAGAGATAATTTGCAAATTTAATTTAACCCCTGCCATATAAGTTTGTACGGCATAAAACTACAGCTCCCAGTATAGCCAGAACGATGGTAAGGATATGCTGGGAGTTGCTGTTTCACAAAAAAGAATGATACACAAATCATCTCGCTGCAGATCATACAGTGACTACAGTACTGAGCAGTCACAGGGAGAATAAACATTTACATTTAATAACTCACCGGTGACAACTTCTCAGATTGTAGTCATTCTCTTTACTTTTCCATCTGGTCCAGAACTCTATGATGCCTCCTGGCCATGACCCATATCTGCGGAAATGGGTAAATTTGCTGCTCAGATGTCTTCGGAAGCTCACTTTTTCAACATTTCTGCACCTATAAACGAAGAGCAAATTCTTATGGTACCACACTCTATGCCCCCAAACATAATAGTATCATACACTGTATCCCCGAATATAATAGCGCTACACACTGTGCCCCTGAATCTAATAGTAACATACACTGTGCCACTGAATAAAATTGTGTCAAACGCTGTAAAGTAATGCACCACACACAGTGCCCCCTGTAGATAGTGCCCCTCATAGAGCCCTCTGTAGATAGTGCTCCCAGTAGAGCCCTCTGTAGATAGTGCTCCCAGTAAAGCCCTCTATAGATAGTTCTCCCCATAGAGCCCACTGTAGGTAGTAGCGTTCCCTGTAGATAGTGCCCCCTGTAGTGTTCTCTGCAGACAGGACCCCCTGTAGCGTTCCCTGTCGATAGTGCCCCCTGTGGCATTCATTGTAGCATTCCCTGTATAGTGCCCCCTGTAGCGTTCCCTGTATAGTGCCCTCTGTAGCGTTCCCTGTATGGTTCCCCCTGTAGATAGGCCCCCTGTGACATTCCCTGTGGATAGAGCCCCCTGTGGCATTCTCTGTAGATAGAGCCCCATGTGGCAATCCTTGTAGATAGGACTCCCTGTGGCGTTCCCTGGAGATAGAGCCCCCTGTATTCGCTGTAGATAGTGCCCCCTGTATCGTTCCCTGCAGACAGGGCCCCCTGTAGCATTCCCTGTAGATAGTACCCCATGTGGCATTCACTGTAGCATTCCCTGTATAGTGCCCCCTGTAGCGTTCCCTATATAGTGCCCCCTGTAGATAGGCCCCCTGTGCCGTTCCCTGTGGATAGAGCCCCCTGTGGCGTTCCCTGTAGATAGAGCACCCTGTGGCAATCCCTGTAGATAGAGCCCCCTGTGGCGTTCCCATGAGATAGAGCCCCCTGTGGCGTTCAATGGAGATAGAGCCCCCTGTGGCGGTCCTGGAGATAGGGCCCCATGTCGTATTCCCTGTAGATAGAGCCCGATGTGCCCCTGTGGCGGTCCCTGTAGATAGGTCCCCCTGTGGCGTTTCCTGTAGATAGAGCCCCTTGTAGCATTCCATGTAGATAGAGCCCCTTGTGGTGTTCCCTGTAGATAGAGCCCCCTGTGCCGTTCCCTGTAGATAAGGGCCCCCTGAGTCATTCCCTGTAGATAAGGGCCCCTATATAGGGGACATACTAAAAAGAATGAAGAAAAAGAATGAACAATATTAGTAATGGGTGAACATATAAAAAAAGATATGAGTTTTTTATGTTTCGAAAAAATGGAATGAACAGATTTTCTTTGTAGTTAATGAGAAAATAAAAACAAATTCCATAGAAACTGACGTGTAAAAATGTTTACTGTGCTTGATAGACCTGGAATGAACAGGATATAAGTGTAGTTTATAAGGGAATGAACACATATTTCATAGAAACAGATGCATAATTATTTTCCTGTGCTTGATAGACCTGGAATAAACAGGATATAAGTGTAGTTTATAAGGGAATGAAATATTCCCTTATAAACTACACATATATCGTGTTCATTCCAAGTCTATAAAGCACAGGAAAATAATTACGCATCTGTTTCTATGGAATATGTGTTCATTCTACAATAAACTGCACAAATATCCTGTTTATTCCAGGTCTATCAAGCACAGGAATTTCCTAAGGCCTCTGTTTATATGGAATTTGTGGTTATTTCCTCATTAATTACAAAGAAAATCTGTTCATGCCATGTCTACCAAACATAAAAAATTCATTATGCCCTTCTTTATATTTTCTTCCAATTAGTAATAATGTTCATTCTTATTCTTCATTCTTTTTAGTATGTTCCCCTATATAGTCCCCTGTAGTTAGTTCCTTGTATAGTCTTCTGTAGTTCCCTGTATAGTCCCCTATGTAGTGCCCTATAGTGCCCACAGTAGAAGGGAAAAAAAACCCACATTTTCTTATCTGTCCCATTGCTGCGCCATCCTCCAGCGACGTCAGTCCTCCTCCATCGGAACGTTGCAGCGGCGTGATGACGTCATCGCCATCGTGCCGACTGCATCATCACTAAAGCGCCGAATGGCGAGGCATCATGTGCCTCGTCAAGGCAGCGTTAGTCAACTAAATTGTATCCACTTCCTAAGGATGTGGATTCAATTGAGTGCAGGGGATTGGATGGGTTCCGGCTTCCCGCTTCACCCGGTTCTGAGAACCGGCTGTCATTTTAACAACCGGTTCGGGAGAACCGGGGCGAACCGGCCCGATCCCACCCCTGCCTCTACTGCAGGATCTGTAATGAGAGTCATCTACTTGTTTTCTGTTAACTGTGGGGTAAGATATAACAGATTAACAGTATCCCCCTTGTTTTCTAATGGTACCTAGAGATGTACGCCATCTAGTGTACAGTAAATGGTACATCCAACTTATACAGCGAGTCCCGTCCCAGTGGGCTTATCGGGCATCTGCTGACAATAACAAAAAATTATAGGACCTACAGAAACAGTGGTGGGGTTAGAAATAGGAAGATATTTTGGATCTCGTGTGACTCCCACTGTTTTCACTTTCTGATCAGATAAGGAAAGAATTTCATTATTAATTAGATATACAGAGGTACATTATATCCTGCAATATTACAATTCAGGCTCCTGCAGATGAGAAAGATTGTGAAAACATAAAATCCTCTTCCTGCATTTTATTTAGTCACTTATCAGCTACTAAGTCATTACAGACATCATTTCTTTGTTTCTTGGACTTTTTACAGCATCTAGCCATGTGACCTTGGAAATTGCAATTGTAACACCTGATGTCTTTCCTTCTCTGAACCTGGTCACTACTTGTTTTCTTGTTTGGCTTTTTCTAAGATTGTTTCTTTTGCTTCAATTTTAATTGTCTCAGTTTTTCTGTCTGTCTCTGTTTTTGATTCTCAAGATTTTTCTTATGTTCATACAACAATATGTCTGGCATCTGTCTAATTTTCCTTTCAGGCATACCAGTGACAAATCTAGTTCTAAGAAGGTAGCTTAAACCCTTTACAAAGGACTGTACCAATATAACAGTAACGTCAGGAATCTCATACAAATCTCTCGCTCCACCCTTATCTTTAATCAACTTACGAAACCTGTCGTGGTATTCTCTAACTGTTTTATTAGTCTCTTGATGAATGATATGTATGACACTCCAATCTACATGTTCTTTGAACATGTGAACAAAATTTTCATGTATCAAATTCCATTCATCCTCTACGTAACCTTTAAAAATCAGGGGCTTACGACTATATCAAGTTTTCTCCAACAACCCCTCCACTTCAGCAGGGGTCAATATAGCCTTCAACATCTGCATAACATCTTGACCACCCAGATCAAGAGTGGAAAATATTGTATTTAGAAATTTCCATGCAGTTCCTGGGTGCTTCCTATAACCACCTACTTGTTTCTTTTTTTTAATCATTGAAATTTTTATTGAGCTTTTTCAACACATTACATAGGAAAAATACCTCCAAGCTTCAGCACCCAAGGTTCTCAACATGAGAAGTCCTACAAAGGAGTGCACAAAACAACATAACAGAAAATCAACTAAACAGAAAACAAAAGAAATAAAAAAAAGACATTCATATACATACTGTGACTCTGTTCAGACATATTCATGACTTATTTATAATATTTTGAGCTTTTCCATAAATCCCACGCCGCCACCTTAGTATGAAGTGTCTTAAAGTAATAGAGGAAGAACGTTTCATGTCTACAATCTATGTTAACTCTTCTAATTACCTCTAATATGGATGGAGGGACGGAAGACTTCCACAATTTAGCTATTGACATTCTTGCAGCTATGAGAATATGTTGAGAAATCAGTCGGACTTGGTGAGGTATATCTTCCAACCCCATGTCCAAAACGGCCAATTCTGGGGACCCTGAGATAAGTATACCTGAGATCTCAGAGATCAGTTGAAACACTTCTTTCCATAGAGAGCTAATAGGACAGGTCCACCACATATGTAATGTGGAGCCTTTGTTTCCGCACCCTCTCCAACACATATTAGAGCTGCCCCCTCCAAAGTGGGAGAATCTGGAAGGCGTTAAGTACCACCTAAGATGTATTTTTTTAACTAACTCCATATGATTTATGCATCTAGAATGCTTGGAGATCCAATTAGCAGCTTTAATCCATTGTTCTGAGGAGAATGAAGTACCCAACTCTCCTTCCCATTTTAGCATATAAGGGTCTTTTGAATCCCGCCCTCTATGAAGCAGTAAATCATAACTAAATGTGAGGCCTTTCGGAAAACCCTGCCATTGAAATATAAACTTATGAAATGTAGAGAGTTGGGGCGGTTGGGTGGGAAGTTTCAAGCCCTGCAAGAAATGCTGAATTTGGAGATATTGAAAGAACTTCTTATGAGATATGTGAAATGAATCGGCTAAATCTGCAAATGTTCTAAAAACCCCGTTGTCATAGAAGTCAGAAAGAACCTCCATCCCAGCTGATTCCCATTCTGACATTGGAGTGGCAGGAACAAAGTCTTGAATAGAAATCACTGGCATACTTTGTAAGGAGACATGCACCCAATTTTGTTTACACACTACCTGTGACCAAACCTGTATGGAGTCTTTCATAGATTGTATGGGGAGAAGAGGAACTGGACCTCCCATATATGCTATTATCATCAGGGTTTTGAGAGAGTGATGAGGAACAAGCACTTCTTCAATTTGAGCCCATAGGTGCTTAGGAGAAGCATGCCACATCTCTCGCAGCTGGTCCATTATCGCTGCCACATTATAGGAAGCAATGTCAGGAACTCCCAAACCTCCATCCCCATTCCTTCGATACAGCAGTGACTTTGCAACTCTTGCACGTTTGTGATTCCAGATAAATTTAAGCAAAACAGTTTGGAATTGTGAAGTGAATGAGACAGGTATAAGGAATGGGATGGTTCTACATAAGTATAAGATCTTAGGCAGTAAGAACATCTTAACCAAATTTATCCTGGCTATCCATGATAATTGGAACTTATTTAACCTTTCACATTCTTCCTTTATAGTCAACAAAAGAGCAGAATAATTTTAGAGATTATTTGGGAAGGACATGAAAATAACTTTATACCTAAATATGGAATGCCTGTTTCTGCCCATGCAAACTGAAATTTTGATAGAACTGCCCTCAGGGGATCCAAAATGTTAATTGGTAACATTACCGACTTGGATATGTTTAGTTTATAATATGAAACTCTGGAATATTGGGAGATAACCTTTAGTACTGCAGTCAGGGACTTCAAGAGGAAGTACAAGTCATAACCACGTCATCGGCGTATAGGCCTATTTTGTGCTCCATGGCACCTACTTTAATCCCTGAGATCTCCTGAGTAGTACGGATCAATTCTGCGAAAGGTTCCATGCAAAGAGTAAAGATCAACGGAGACAATGGACATCCCTGACGAGTACCATTAGTTATCTGAAATGTACTTGACATAAACCCGGAATTCAAAACCCTTGCTGAAGGGGAGGTATACAAAGAGAGAATTGCTGTTTTTATAAAAGATCCAAATCCAAATTTTTCCAGGACTGCATCCATGAAACCCCAATGTACCCTATCGAATGCTTTTTCAGCATCCAGGGAAAGAAAAATTGTTGCATCCTTAGATTGAGAAGCTACTTGAATTAAATCTAAAAACCGACGAGTTCCATCTCTAGCTTGTCTTCCCTTAACGAACCCATCTTGATCTAAAGCTATCAATGAAGGTAGACCATCATTTAGTCTAGAAGCCAGCAATTTAGAAAATAATTTAATGTCGCTGTTTAATAAAGATATGGGTCGAAAGTTGGCTGGGGAATCTAGAGTTTTTCCCGGCTTGGGAAGCGTAACAATAATGGCCTGCAACATTTCTGAGGGAGGACCTTGAGGAGACACTATTCCATTGAAAGTATCTACCATGTATGGAATTAAAGTTTCCGTAAACGTTTTAAAATATTCATTAGGGAGGCCATCTGGTCCGGGGGATTTATTTTGTTTGGAACTTAAAATTATCTTCTTTAATTCTTCCCCTCGTATGGGAGCATTCAATTGGGATAGTTGTACTTCAGACAATTGGGGCATCTGTACTTTGCTCAGAAAAGCTTGTATAGATTCCTGAGATATAGGAGGGAGGGAAGCATCTTCCCTAAGATTATACAGTGCTCTATAATATTCAGCAAACTCATCCGTTATCTGTTGGGGATCATAAATTCTCTGCCCTCTGACTGAGTTTAAATAATGTATTTTGGTTTTTTGCTGTGTGTTGTTTAACTCTGCAGGCTAAAATTTTGCTAGGCCTGTCCCCCTGAACATAAAAATTCCACTTAAGTTTCTTTAGGTTTTTCTCATATGCATAAAGATATAAGGAACGTAGTTTATCCCTGAGATCTCTAATTTCTTGTTTCAAAACGACTGAAGGAGACACCTTCATGCTATTTTCCCGTTTATGAATATCAGAAAGAAGAGCGTCTATTTGTTTGGTCCTTTCCCGCTTTGCTCTTGCTGCTGCTTGTATGAATAGGCCTCGGACAAACGCTTTATGGGTACACCACAAAAGTTCAGGAGAAGAAGCCGTAGGGGAATTAATTAAGAAAAATTCTGATAAGGCATTTCCTATTGAAGTCTGCAAAGATTTATCGTTCAATAAGTAGGTATTAAGTCTCCACGGAAAACGTGGGGATCTGTTATATTTATCCGCAAGAATAAGATCTATTGACGCATGGTCTGACCATGAAATAACCCCAATATTGGACTGTACTACATTTAGTAAGATCTCCCTATCCACCAGAAAGAAATCTATCCTGGAGTAAGTATTATGCGGGGAAGAGAAAAATGTAAAATCTTTTTCTGAGGCATGTTGATATCTCCAAATATCATGTAAATTTTCCTCAGAAATCAGGTTTTTAAGATCCCCACCCAGTCTTCGCGGACCCAGAGTAAGGTCCATATTTGAGTCCGGAACCTCATTAAAATCCCTGACTAAAATCAGACTCCCTCTTTGCATTTGTTTAGCTTTAGTGATTACTTTTTTAATAAACTGAATCTGTCTTCTATTTGGTGCATATAGGGAGACGATCGTGTAAGTCACATTATCTATGACAGACACATACCAATATTATATATCTTCCCAAAGGATCTATATAGGTTTCTAACTGTTGATATGTAACCGAATCTTTAATTGCAATGATAACCCCTGCTTTTTTTACATTTGTGGAAGAATGAATTATATGAGGAAATTGTTTGTGTTTGACTAAATGAGTATCTTTGGATGTGAGGTGGGTTTCCTGTACACATAGTACAACACATTTAGACTTAGCTGTCTCCCTCCATAAGATAGATCTCTTAAAAGGGGAATTCAGCCCATGGGCATTTATAGACATAAATTTAACCCCCATTTCCAATAGGCGGCATTACAAGGCATAGAAACAGAATAGATGCAACAACCCCTGGTCAGATGAATATAAAGAGCCACGTTAAGTAATATTAGCTGAATGTCAGGAAAAGAAAACAACAAAAACAAAATCAAAAAGACAATAACTTCAAACAAGAACAAATTCCCTCTTTCAAGGAAATAGAAAAGGAGGCAACCGTTCAGCCATTCCATTGGCGTTGGAAACAAAGAGCCGGACATCTCAAGTTCCAAAGAGAAGCTCTGAAAAAGTTATCAAACCTGAGTGTATTGTCCAGCGATATCAGTCCCCTATTTTCTGTGTGGACGTAATAATTTCCGGACGTCTCTCCTGTTGGTGAGGAGGGCTCGACGGAGGTGGAAGCAATCCCCATGAGCGTAATAGAACCGTAGTAGCTTCTGGGGTCACGCAGATATGTTGAGATCCATTTTTGGTTATTATGAGTTTTACAGGAAAGCCCCATTTGTAAAGGATGCCGTTTTCTCTTAATATCTTAGTAGATTGAACGTATTCTTTGCATCGTAGCATAGTTGCAGCAGATAGATCTGGGTAAATTGCTATGTCTTTGAATCTGTCAGGTAGGTCCGGGGAAGACTTGAGAGACTTCAGGAATTCGTCTTTAACATGGAAGAAGTGTATCCGAGCAATAGTGTCTCTAGGTAAATGAGGTGCAATAAATCGTGGTTTAGGAATCCTATAAATCCTGTCAATCGTTAGATCCAGAGTAGATTTTTGAGGTAGCATAAGCGCCATTAAGTCCGTAAGATATTGAGACAACTGGTCAGGCGTGATGGATTCTGGAACACCCCTAATGCGTATGTTATTCCTCCTTGACCTATCCTCCAAATCCAGAACCTTATTTGAGAGACGTCCCACTTCTTCTTCTAAGGTGGAGTTAGCGTCAATGAGCGAGTTGTGAGATTTTGCAAAGACTTCCATTTTATGCTCAATATGTTCTGTACGTGATGCAATAGATAGAATATCTGCTTTTAATTCTCCTATGACTTGTCTCATATCTGATTGTAGAAAGTCTCGTAGTGAATTTAGTAATTTTTTTTATTACATCCTCCGTAACTGGCATCACATCTAGATGATCACCTATGTCTTGATCTATCGAGTCAGCTCTGGACGAGGGAGTAGGAGAGGTAGGAGGGATTGAAATTCGTCTATTAACTTCACTTTGCTGCGACGAGGAGTTAGAAAAAAATTCTGTTATCTTTGCCGGTTTTGTTTTCGTATTTCTCTTTGACGTGCCACCCATCTTGTTGCCAGATGTTTAGAAGAAATGTGTATGACCCTTTAAGATCATGTCCTGAGTACTTTGTCACAAGCCTCTGATATCTCTTTTTTTTTTTCCCTCTTTTGCTCTCTTTCCTCTCCTTTCCCCTTAGACTATTTTTGGGTAGGTCGAAAATACTATAGATGGCAGAGGACGCATAACTGCACAGCTCCTGCCGGATAGAAGCTTAAAACGGCATAAATAAACCAAAAAACCTATTTGGTTCAGTTGATTACGGTCCCCAGCCTCTCCGGAATACCCAGAGGATAAACGGTCCAAAATTGTAAGAGATCCTACAGAGGGCAGAGTTGTCCGGAGTGTCGCGGCCTTGCGTGCACTTTGCCTCCTGTGTAGCAGTTGAAGCTGAGCGACGGCTGATGAGAAGGTGAGAGCAGGGGAAACAAACAAAACACACTGCCACAATTAAGAGCTCAGACAAAGAAGTTTCCTCACACAGCAGACTGTGTCCCATTACAGCCCGATCTCATTTACGTTGTGAAAGTGCAGACAAGAAGGGACCCGCCGCCATTTTAGATAAATTAACGCAGCACATATTTACTTAGCCTCTGCTGGGAATTCACCCTTGCTGAGGTCTCCCTGGATCAATCCTGCACGGTCTGAAAAGGGACCCGCCGCCATTTTACACACATCCACGCAGCAAATAATTATACTAGCCTCGGATAGATACTCACCCCTTCTTTATTCTCACTGGAGCATGTCTGCAGGACATCTATAGTATTTTCCACCTACTTGTTTCTTAAATTCCAACAATTCAGTACAAGTCCACGCCTTTCTATAATCACTTAGGCTTAATCACATTGGAGGCATCTACATTCATTTAACAATCAGTCATCAAACCTTCTTTTACTTCTTGTCACTCAGTTACTGGATATATTCCCCCTATTCTAGGCTTTGGCATTCTGCTTATCATGATTAGTAGATCATCATCATCACCATCATGTTAGGTGACATGCAATACATTGGTGGAGCATGTGGGGTTTAATATCTGCGTTAGCTAAATCCAACGATTCATAATACATGTTCTTTTCTACATCAATCTTACAATACGGAGCAATAGTGTCATGATCTGTGGGTATGTGGACCCACTGGGCCGTACCGCCATAGCGGGATAGCAGATGGCTACACAGTGTACTGAGTAAAGTCTATAGTCCGAGTAAGGGTACCTGTGGTAGTTCAGACAGTAGCGATGGTTAGGCTTGGATGGAACCTTGGTTAGCAGACACCAGGCGTGGTGTAACACAGCAGACGTGATCGGTGACACATCACGACTCCAACTCTCTAAGGTACAGGAACAAGGTAGCATTGGATACAGGATACAGGTAGCAGTAATGGGAACAGTGGGAACTGGAAAACACTGAGGGACTATTTGCAAGACTAACAGGGGTAAACACAACAATGCTCAAGCAATGAGTGAAGGGGCAGGGCCCTTCTTATAGTCCAGGGTGATTAGACAATACTAAACATGTGTGTGCGCTGGCCCTTTAAGGGACTGGGACTGAGCTCGAGTGCGCACCCTAGAGGTCACTGCATGCCAGGACAGCCGCATGCACTGGCATCTCTGGGAAGGCGTCGGCAGGATGAGAGGAGTCTGTGGTCTGCGGCCGGGGACGTTACAAATAGTTTTCAACACTTTAGTATCTAAAGTACCCTCCAAAGGTAGATCTGGAAGGACAGTTCTCTACCCCTTCATATTTTGTATACATTCTTATCATGTGCCTAGATCATTATGCTCATAGGACTTCCTTCTGGATATGCCACACACCATGTTCCCTGCGGTGGGGTTTTACCATAACGGTTCCCCATATTTCACTTTCATCTACGGAAGTCCCAAAACTACAGGAACACAATATGGATTTCATCAGACCACCTTTAATAGGCAGGCAATATCACCGGACTAAACCTTACTACTACACGTCACATTTTGCTTCTATAGCATAGCAGTCAGAGATTAGTAACTCAAGCACAGGCACAAAAATATACAATGGAGAAGCACTCATACAGTGGCGTAGCTACCGCTGTAGCAGCCACCGCGGCTGCTACGGGGCCCGCGGCATGCGGGGTCCGTGCCACCCGCAGACATTCCCCCCGCCCTATATGCATGGTGGCGCCGCTAGCAGCCGCTATGGCTGCTACAGCGGTATAGCGATGCTACTACGGGGCCCACACCGCCGAGCCTCTAACATTTATGGGCCGGGCGGCATGGTCCCTCTCATGCCCGGTGGCGTCGCTAGCACCGGAGGAGGCCCCGTTGCTAGCCACAGCCACCTCCTCTTGCGGTAATTGTACCTGCGTTTATAGCCTGCAGGTACAAATAAATGCATTAGTGCTGAATGGCCGGGCATGGCACGACCATTCAGTGCCTTACAATGACGCTGATTGGCGAGGCAAAATGACTTGCCCCGCCAATCAGTGCCTTTCAACGACGATAGCAGTGCGATTATGTAATCGCACCGCTTCCGTGGTTGAAAGGCGCTGTTTGATGGGAGAAGTCATTCTGCCCTGCCAATCAGCGCCTTTCAATGACGCACTGCTTGCGTCGTTCAGCTCCAGCAGACCTGCTCAGAAGAGAGCAGATCTGTAATGTCACCGGACATCGCAAGAATGGTATCAATGTGATCATGTAAAGATTTGGGTCAATATACACATGTGATCAATGGTCATCAGGACAATAAAGCAACATCGCCAAAGGACGTAACACGAGTCAACTGTAGTAATGGACGTAACCACGTGTATGCGTCACTACCCCGTGGAGTGTAGAGACGCCATCTTTAAGAAGGGAAAATCCATTGATTAGTAAGTAAAGTGAATGGGATCCAGAATACTTCTGTGTATAGAAGCGAAGATCACTCAGTTATTTAGTACTCTGTCCATCATCACAACTAAGGGCATTAGCGATGAATCCGCATATGTTGCGAAAAAAATGTTGAACATTCTATTTATTCTGGTACAGATTAGGAGAACATTATGACCCTAGGTACGGACTGTAAAACTCATACTCCATAGGGGAACGATCCGTACCAAGTATCCACCATATCATCAGGTGGATTAATCTTCCACACCGGAGGATTTATGATGGACACTGAATTCAGGGATCCAATTTAATTTAAAAAAACATATTCGTCAGACATGTATTGTTTATAAAAGAAGACTGTACCATAATCAGAATAATTGTAAATGCCAACGATCCCCAATGTGAAAAAGTATATAATATCGATATGGACCAATCCATCACAAAATTCTGGGTATTTCTTTATGATATTCAAATCCCATTTATATTTGGCATTGTTATATTGTACGTCAAGTTCACCACTTTAGCAATGATTTAAAAAAAATATATATATTTTTACTATTCAAAAAGAGACAAACATCCTCTCATATAAAGATATACAGTAGAGGCGTGATTATTGAGGGAAGATTATCAACAGTAACATATGAGTACAAACTTTCCAATTCCAGATCGTGTGTGTCCAGTCATATTATTTTAATGACAATCTAAAAAGAGAGAAAAAATAAGAACATTTTTACAATACAGAAAACTGTATAAACATATACAGGGCTCACACATAAAATATTCCAACTATCATCCAACAATACCAACAGAATCCAGGGAGAAAAGACCAAGGGAAAGGACGATTTATCTAGGACCAATATACTGGAGATGGTTATATAAAGAAGAGAATAGAGATTTGTGAATCCCTTAACGACCGGCGTATAGTGTTTTTACGTCGGCCGTTCAGGGTAGTTCTTCTGAAGCGATGCGTTTCCACGTCGGCACTTCAGAAGAACTTACCTCACATCGTGCGGGGTGCTTCTGAAGCCTGGGATGTTAGTAACAGCCTCAGGCTTCAGGACAACGATCGGAGACCACTACTAGTTGTCTCCGATCATATTTAACCCCTCAGATGCGGCGCTGAATAGCAAGCACCGCATCTGAGTGATTTTAGAGGGAGGGGGGGTTGCCGATGGTTTCTATGGCAGCCTGGGGGCCTAACAAAGGCCCCCAGGTCTGCCTTTAGTAATTGCCTGTTAGGCCGTGCCAGAGGCATGACCTAACAGGTGCCTGTCAGCTTTACACTGACCGGCAAAAAATACACTGCAATACCGAAGTATTGCAGTGTATTATAATAGCGATCAAAAGTCTGCACAGTAAAGTCCCCTAGTGGGACTAAAAATAAAGTTAAAAAAAGTAAAAGTTTGAAATAAATAAATAAATGTCCCAAGTAAAAAAAACGAAAAAAAAAACAAACACTTTTTCCCCTTACAAAATACTTTATAAAAAAAAGTATACAGTTACTCATATTTGGTATCGCCACGTCCGTAACGAACCCAACTATAAACTGATTACATTTAACGCGCACGGTTAACGGCATAAAAAATATAATAAAAAACAACGCAAGAATTGCTGTTTTCTGTTCATCCTGCCTTCAAAAGAATTTGATAAAAAGTGATCAAACCGTCGCATCTACTTCAAAATTGTACAAATACAAACTACAAGTCGTCCCGCAAAAAAAAAAGGCCTCATACAGCTGCATCGGTCAAAAAATAAAAAAGTTATGGCTCTTAAAATATGCCGACACAAAAGCAAATAATTTTGAAAAAAAATTTGTTTTTACTGTGTAAAAGTAGGAAAACATAAAAAAATCCATATAAATTTGGTATCACTGCAATCGTAACGACCCGCTGAATAAAGTTATTATGTTATTTATACCACACGGTAAACGGCGTAAAATTAAGACGCAAAACAAATGCCGAAATTTCAGGTTTTTTCCAGTCGTGAATGATAGCCATGACTAAGAGCACTTGATGTGCTTGAAACGCGTAGGCTCACTATACCTACCTGTTGCTGCCTTGCTACCAAGTCTGCCTGTTATCCTATTTTAAACATTTTTGATAACAATAAATTTAGGAACACGTTCCTTTTTAAAACACTCCTACAGCGCTGGATCAATTTTTTCTATTCTATTAATCAATAATATGTACCCCAAAATGGTGCTATTATAAAATACAACTTGTCCCGCAAAAAAAAAAAATCCTTATACAGCTATGTCGACTCAAAAATAAAAAAGTTATAGATCTTTGAATGCGACGATGGAAAAACGTAAAAAATTGCTCGGTCATTAAGGTTTAAAATACCTTCGGTATTAAGGGGTTAATCTAGATGTTATTTATAAACATTCAGTGGATAATCTACATTTAAACCATGTGGGTGTAAAGAATTCAGTTTAGTTATCCACTGTAATTCACGTTGCTTTCAAATTAATTTCCTATTACCGCCCCGTTTTAGTGGGGGTACCCTATTAATGATGGTAAATTTAAGATGTTAGACCTGATGTCCTGCCTCTATAAAATGTTGTGCTACCGGTAATTCCACCTTCTTTGTGCGTATTCTTGATTTGTGATTGTTCAGTCTTATGCGACACTCCGTCGTCGTTTCGCCCACGTAAATCAAGTTGCACGGATATTGCAACACATATATCACAAAGTCGCTCTTGCACGTATAGAAGGAATTGGTATTGAAAGATTTATGTGTGATTGGATGTTTATAGGTATCACCTTATATCATAAAAGAACAGTTGTCACAAGAAAGGCAAGGAAAACATCCTTTGCGTATTATAGTAGTCCGTCAGGTTTTTTTTTTTAAATTCTTTATTTTCATGACCGAAAAGGTCCATTTTGTAAAACATTTGGGGTATAGAATTACATAAGAGTACAGAAAGTATAAATGCAGCGTACATATAAAGAACTGCTGTGAAAACAAATATTCCAACGCAGGGGAGTATTCTACATGACTCCAATCCCCCTACGAAGAGGTCTGATTCAAAGAGTACAGAGAACGAAAAGAAAGTTACAAAAAAGTAGCAGAGGAGGGGGAGGAGCAGATTAGAGTGTGTAGGGTGTCCCACCATGACATCCCTCAAAGCAAAGAGCGCTACTCAGGCTGCCGAACAATACTCAGCTCTCGTATAATGGCTTTATAGGAGTCAGAACCCTGAAAAGCAATCCAAGGGTCCATGTTTGGCTAAACTTGGTAAGCGAGTCGTGAATGATGGAGGTCAGATCCTCCATGTGCATAAGGTCGTTGACCCTTGAAACCCAGAGGGACAAGGTAGGGGGAGAGGAATTCTTCCATGGTAGTGGGATGCAATGACGTGCTGCCATCACTAAAAAGTGAAGCAGGGAGCGTTTGTATACATTCACCGGAATGTCGCAGTGATGGAGAAGGAAGAAGGCCCCATCCATGGTTATACCGGTGTCTGTGACCTCAATTATCACCCGTTTAACGCCTTCCCAAAATGAGGTGAGAAGAGTACATGACCAAAAGGTGTGGAGGAGGGTACAATTCTCCCGCCCACATCTTGAGCACATGGGGGATGCTGTAGGGAAGATGCGGTGTAAACGGACTGGGGTCCTGTACCAGCGAGATAGAAGTTTGAAGCTAGCTTCTTGATAACGTGAACTGATCGAGGTCTTGTAGGCCAGAGTGAGGATACATTTGCTTTGTGTGATAGAAAAGGAGATATCCAAATCAGACTCCCGTTTAGAAAGGTAGTCGGGAGGGAGGGGTAGGTCAGGGGGGTCCATAAGAAGTTTGTAAATTGTGGACAACATGTGTCGGGTTAGGTCAGAGCCAACACACAGGTCCTCCATGGGGGTCCTGTCTTTTTGATAGGAAGAGGGGGGAGAAATAGAGGAGCAGAAGTGTGCATGAGAGTCTAGGCGATTTACCTCTCCAAACGAAAGATATTTGGAGAGAGTTGACCTCCTTAAAAAATTTCATTGGAATGGCTATGGGAAGGGTCTGGAATAGATATAGGATCCTTGGAAGCACATTCATTTTGAAGATAGTGCTTGGTCCTATCCCTGTAAAAGTGCTTTTCGACCACCTGGCACAGACCTAATGTCGGCGAGGAGGGGGAGGGAAGTTCAATTGGAGAAGATCTTTCAGGTCAGCTGGAATGCGAACACCAAGATATTTTAGGGCTACCGGGTTTCACTTAAAGCTAAAAGAATGTTCCAGGGTCATTAAGAGGTAGGGGGGAAGGGAGATGTTCATTGCTTCCGATTTGGAAAAATGTATCTTGATATTGGACAATTTGGAAAAAACGTTGGAATTTCTGCATGAGGATGGGAAGGGAGACGGTCGGGTTAGTAAAAAAAAAAACAATAAGTCATCAGCATATGCTGCCACCTTGTTGACTGTGGCATTCGTCTCCAGCCCCTTAATGTCAGGATTTGCTCGAACGTGACGAAGAAATGGCTCCAAAGTCAGCACAAAGATCAAGGGGGACAGAGGACAACCCTGTCTGGTTCCATTATGAATCGAGAACCCCTCCGAGAGGATTCCGTTCACGCGGAACCTAGCAGATGGGCAGGAATATAGAGACATTATCCAGCCCATCATGTGGGATCGAAGGCCAAGACGGAGAAGGGTTTCTTCCATGTACACTACCATTCAAAAGTTTAGGGTCACTTAGAAATTTCCTTATTTTTGAAAGAAAAGCACAGTTTTTTTCAATGAAGATAACATTAAATTAATCAGAAATACACTCTATACATTGTTAATGTGCTAAATGACTATTCTAGCTGCAAACGTCTGGTTTTTAATGCAATATCTACATAGGTATATAGAGGCCCATTTCCAGCAACCATCACTCCAGTGTTCTAATGGTACATTGTGTTTGCTAACTGTGTTAGAAGGCTAATGGATGATTAGAAAACACTTGAAAACCCTTGTGCAATTATGTTAGCACCGCTGTAAACAGTTTTTCTGTTTAGAGGATCTATAAAACTGACCTTCCTTTGAGCTAGTTGAGAATCTGGAGCATTACATTTGTGGGTTCGATTAAACTCTCAAAATGGCTAGAAAAAGAGAGCTTTCATGTGAAACTCGACAGTCTATTCTTGTTCTTAGAAATGAAGGCTATTCCATGCGAGAAATTGCCAAGAAACTGAAGATTTCCTACAACGGTGTGTACTACTCCCTTCAGAGGACAGCACAAACAGGCTCTAACCAGAGTAGAAAGAGAAGTGGGAGGCCCCGCTGCACAACAACAAGACAAGTACATTAGAGTCTCTAGTTTGAGAAATAGACGCCTCACAGGTCCTCAACTGGCAGCTTCATTAAATAGTACCCGCAAAATGCCAGTGTCAATGTCTACAGTGAAGAGGCGACTCCGGGATGCTGGCCTTCAGGGCAGAGTGGAAAAGGAAAAGCCATATCTGAGACTGGCTAATAAAAGGAAAAGATTAATATGGGCAAAAGCACACAGACATTGGACAGAGGAAGATTGGAAAAAAGTGTTATGGACAGACGAATCAAAGTTTGAGGTGTTTGGGTCACACAGAAGAACATTTGTGAGACGCAGAACAACTGAAAAGATGCTGGAAGAGTGCCTGACGCCATCTGTCAAGCATGGTGGAGGTAATGTGATGGTCTGGGGTTGCTTTGGTGCTGGTAAAGTGGGAGATTTGTACAAGGTAAAAGGGATTTTGAATAAGGAAGGCTATCACTCCATTTTGCAACGCCATGCCATACCCTGTGGATATCGCTTGATTGGAGCCAATTTCATCCTACAACAGGACAATCACCCAAAGCACATCTCCAAATAATGCAAGATCTATTTAGGAAGAAAGCAGGCATTTGGTATTCTATCTGTAATGGAGTGGCCAGCGCAGTCACCAGATCTCAACCCCATAGAGCTGTTGTGGGAGCAGCTTGACCGTATAATACGCAAGAAGTGCCCATCAAGCCAATCCAACTTGTGGGAGGGGCTTCTGGAAGCATGTGGTGAAATTTCTCCCGATTACCTCAGCAAATTAACAGCTAGAATGCCAAAGGTCTGCAATGCTGTAATTGCTGCAAATGGAGCATTCTTTGACGAAAGCAAAGTTTGAAGGAGAAAATTATTATTTTAAATAAAAATCATTATTTATAACCTTGTCAATGTCTTGACTATATTTTCTAGTCATTTTGCAACTCATTTGATAAATATAAGTGTGAGTTTTCATGGAAAACACAAAATTGTCTGGGTGACCCCAAACTTTTGAACGGTAGTGTAAGTCCAATTGACTCTGTCAAATGCTTTTTCAGCGTCTGTGGACAGAAGCATGAGTGGCGTATTGGATATCCTAGCGTTATGAATAAGGTTGATAGCCTTAGTCGTGTTGTCCCGTGGCTCTCTGTCCAACATGAAACCCACCTGGTCCGCGTGAACGACATCTCCCAGCAGCGGGGCCAGACGCACAGCCAGAATCTTTGCAAACAATTTTATCTCTGTATTGAGGAGGGAGATCAGTCTGTAGCTTGCACATTGTGAGGGGTCCTTCCCAGACTTGGGAATCACTGCAATATGTGCCCTAAGAGCATCAGGGAGGGTGGGAGATGAGGTGGAAAAGGAGTTGAAAGAGGCTAAAAAGTGCGGACTCAGAGCTTCTAAGAATTTTTTGTAATACGGGAGCGTAAATCCATCAGGACCGGGCGCTTTACCTGATTGAGAATGTTTTAGAGCGTAGGACAGTTCTTGTAAGCGAATTGGCTCTTCCAGATCAGTGAGATTATCGTCCGATAGAGAGGGAAGGCCAGAGTCTGCAATGTAGGCTTTGATATTTGACCAGAATTTTCTGGATAGCGTTGACGGGTTGGTTGAGTCCACATTATACAAAGAGGCATAAAAGTTCCGAAATGTCGAGACTATATCCAGAGGTAGTTGGACACGGGTTCGAGAAGAGGACGTAATAGAGGGTATATAATCTTGGGCCTGTTTAATACCCAGTGCTCTGGCAATCGATTTACTATTTTTGTTGCCATATTCATAGAAATGGTGTTTACACTTAGAAAGTGTAGCTTTGGCCTTGGACATCAGAAGGGTTCGAAGCTCCTCCCTTTTTTGAAGGAGTGCTATCCAACAATCCGGATCTCGGGAGTGTTTATGTTAGGTCTCAAGGAGTTCAATTTCTGATAATAGGTGGGCAGTGGCTGAAGCACGTTCCTTCTTCAACCGAGCGCCATGTTTGATAAACGTACCCCTGACAACACATTTGTGAGCCTCCCAAACGATACGTGGATTAGTGACTGCAGTGGCATTAGTTGCTTAGTTGCAAAATAGTCGTCTATTGAACGTTGAATATCAGAAATAACCACCGAGTTGGTGAGAAGAGAAAGATTCAATTACCATTGAGACTGACGGATGAGAGGGGAATGTAGGGAAAAGGTCAGGGTGGTGAGGGCATGGTCCGAGAAGGAGATCGTATCAATGTCGGCAGATCATAGAGAGTGGAGAGAGTGGTGTTTGATAAAAAATAGGTCAATTCAGGAGTAAGTATCATGAACAGAGGAATAGAAAGAGAAATCCTTATCTGCCGGGTGTAGGAGACGCCAGGTGTCTACCAATTGGTGATTGTGAAAAGACCGCAACCGCCATGCGGTGCTGCAACCGCTAGAGTAGGGACCCACTTTAAAGAGGTCGCCGTGAAGTGGCAAGTGGGCTTATACAGTTTGATCAAAATGTTTACAAAGAACCTCATGTTCATGTTTCTAAATTATGCCTAGCGGCTCAGATCAACGTATATACTGTGGATTGTGCGGTCCATGTCTAGTTTCTCACAATGCTGATATTGAATAGTCTATCCTCCTCATTTCCTTTGTTTTACTTGGTACCAGCACTCCACGCATTTGAAAAAATACCCAGCTGATTTTAATTCCAGAATGACCTCATAAGTGTTCCTGCTCTTGCTTGTGCTCTCAGTTTGGCCACTGGGGGCGCATGGCAAGGTGAGCTCTTTCCATCTGTTCACATGTTGTGGTGCTGTATGGTGGTGTCTGTTGCTGTAGTGCTGCACTTGTGGGGGGACGTGGCCCAGAGCCAAGGAGGCTTGGCACGGTCTGAAGGCATGGGTGCTTTTGGGCCCCTGGGTTGCTCACTCTGCAGGAGCGGTGCTGCGGTGGCGGTAGCCGCCATGCGGTGCTGCAACTGCTAGAGTAGGGACCCACTTTAAAGAGGTCGCCGTGAAGTGGCAAGTGGGCTTATACAGTTTGATCAAAATGTTTACAAAGAACCTCATGTTCATGTTTCTAAATTATGCCTAGCGGCTCAGATCAACGTATATACTGTGGATTGTGCGGTCCATGTCTAGTTTCTCACAATGCTGACAACGGTCAATTAGTAAACCATTTCTTCCGCCACGCTGGCCGTATGGAAAGCGACGGGGGCACAAACACTTGTAGAACCGATTCCCGCATCCCAGTACCTAGGGAGAGGATGTATGTTATGTGTGTCCTGCTAATAAGAGGGCTGAGTTCCATATCAGCCTGCCCTGAGTATAAGGACACCAGTATCCTAATAAACAACCAGAGGAGGTCTCCATTACCATCAGGCGGAAACAGATCGATCCGCATAATGGACATGGGAGCCCGCACCACATATAGCAATAAGCATACTAGTATTAATAGAATTAGTCTGTAAGTAAGAAAAAGAGCAACCCCCAAGCGGCTCAACAGAATAATACCCAGGCAATCTAACATCCTGAGATGTATGTGAAAACACCCTGTAGTCTCACAATATGGGAGGTGATGAGAGAAAAAGGGGTGGTATGGGAAGGGGAAAGGGATTGGGGAGGGGGGAGGTAAGGGTTTGGATGAGAAGGGACCAAGGGGGAGGAAATTAGCAGCGATAGGTAAGTAAGGCACATTTTAGGAAGTAAACGACTGATAGTTATACAGGCGTGTCTATGAAAAAATAAATTAATGCCAAGTCAGTGCATCAGTTGGACCAGTAGGTCACCTTAAACCAATATCTAGAGAGGATGCATCGCTAAAACATGACAGTCTGTATGTGAGCTTAGGGTAATCCAACGCATTAACCTATGGGACTCCACAGTTGTAACTCATAATATAGGGCGCGAGACCTCTGAGCGTTAGGGGAGGGAAGGTAAAAAAAGGGAGGGATGGCTGGACGGAGAAGGGGGATGGTGTACAGAGGTGGGGGGGATTGGAAGGAAGGTGATGGCGATGGGGAAGGGAATCGGGACCAGGAGGGGCGTCAATAATGACAACTGTGGCATTCAATAAGTAGAGAATAGCAGCCCACCTCGAGCTCATGCAAGACTCAGAGATTTACACGTGTCTCTATAAAGAATGGAGTAAGGCAAAATCAGTGTAACATTTGTACTTGCAAAATAAAGTAACCTAATATTTGGAAAAGTCTCATCGCAGGAACACAGCATTATGTATAATCACTGAAATATAGTTCAATGCATTAACCTGTAAGAAACCAAAGACGTGTAAGCAGGCCATAACATAGGGAGTCAATGTGAAGCCAAGATTCAAGGCGACTGTGCAGAAGAAGGCACCAGCTCGTATTTCCCAGATAATACCTCAGGTGGGACCCTCAGGGACAGATCCACTATAGGTAGATGTATTGCCACCAGGAGAGACCTGCCGATGAAAGGCTGGATCGTCTGGGGCGGCGTCTTTGAGGTAGTTCGGCTCTTTCCAGAGCCAGCCAGTCAGGAACTGGAAAAGGGTCAATTTGTAGAAAGCGAAACAGGCCCTCAAGATCCGAGCAATGGCATAGAAGGAAGAAGTCTGAGTCTTTCTTGCCAACCACATGGAACGGGTGTCCCCATCGGTAGGTAGCGCCTGTGGCTTTAATTCTAGTCCATCAGTTTTAACCAATCTGTCTCTCAAATTTTAAGGTCTCCTATATGAAAATAGCGGAGGGGAATTTAATTCTACAACCTTATCATAATAATTGCCCAAGACATGCCAATGTTTTTTTTATAATTCCTGCCACATTAGAGCTCCCTGTATTAAAAGTGGACACCGCTGGATGTCTCTTGGATTGTATCACTCTCTTTTTACTCTGACATAACTCTTCTCTTCTTGCTCGTTTAACTTTCTCTTGATGTTTATTTACAATTCTTGGTGGGTAACCCCTATTCAAAAATCTCCTGGGCATTTCATTAATTCCGATGTCAAGATCCCTTGGGTCATCAACTATCCTCTTCACCCTAAGTAGTTGGCTATAGGGTAGGGACCTAATCATTCCACCTGGATGGTGGCTGCCAAAGCTCAGCAAAGTATTACAGTCAGTTGGTTTTATCCAAAAAGTTCAGGTTAGTATCTGAAAACATAATTGTAAATTTAATGTCCGGATCTATTTTGTTTAGAGCCTCAAAAAATTGGTCCAGGTCAGAAGTATCACCCGTCCAAATTAAGAAGACATCGTCGATGTATCGCCACCACCTCAGCACATAGCTGAAGTGGTGGGATACATAGAACAACGTCTCCTCGAGGTCCGCCATTACATTGTTAGTGTACGTGGGTGCAACATTTGAGCCCATGGTGGTATGTCTCCGTTGCAAATAGAATTCATCATTGAACAAGAAATAGTTGCATGTTAGCACAATTTCAAGAAGACCCAAGAGAAAATTTTTGCCTTCTGGTGTGAAGTCAGTCTGGTTAAGTGCCTTATTCACACTATTGAGGCCCCATTCGTGATTAGTCGATGTATAAAGACTGGTCACGTCAAGCGAGACCAGTTTGGCTCCGATAGAAATAGAAACCTCACTAATTTTACCCATGATGTCTGTAGTGTCTCTAATGTAAGACTTAGCTGATGTAGCAAATCTCCTAAGGACGTTATCTAGGAAAATAGCCATTCCAATTAAAAGGGATTCCCTGCTCGAGACTATTGGTCTACCAGGGGATGAAATCAAACTCTTATGTAATTTGTGTAAACAATATGACATAGATATAATGGGAAACTTGGGAATGAGAAATGAATGTAGATCTGTGTCTATCAGCTCATTCGCAAAAGCATTATCTATCAAGATCTGCATGCGTTTTTCTATGTCCCTTCTAGGATCCAAAGGCATTTTGTTGTAAACCTCAACGTCTCCAAGTTGTCTTTAAACCTCCTGTAAATATGTAGATCGGTCCATAACGACGACCGCACCCCCCTTGTCCGCAGGTTTGATGACAAGGTCGTCGTTACGGACCAATTCAAAGAGAGCCCTTTTCTCACCGGTTGTCAAATAATGCTTAGTGTGCATTCCTATACCAGTCAAGCATTAATTTTTATATTGTTCAACATCTTTCGGAACAGACAAAATAAATGTCTCAACCACCTGTAAACATAAAAGTGGCTGAAAATTGCTTTTATTGAACAGGTCCCAATCTTTTAGACACAGTTCTTGACATTTAATAGTATCATTCTGTCCTGTAGATAATACTTAGTAAACCTACAAGAGACCTCTAAAAGGGGAAGAAGCAGGGGGTCCTATAGAGACAACCTAGAAGCACTAAAGCACAGGGGACAAAACACCCCAATAAATGGTATTATACATATAGTAGTCACGTATTGTAAAATAATATATACATCTTTATTAATAAATAACAATACATGGTATCACATGAAATATAATAAACATACAGACAAACACATGGAGAGCAGCAGCACGGTAGACTGATAAGTGTACCAAAGGGTTAGCAGACCTGACCAAACTCAGAGTCTAACGTCCAAAATCAGATAACAAAATAATGAAAAATGAATAATACAGAGATAATGAATATGTGTTGTAGAAATAAATACACCAAAAGACGCTACGGAGACTGCATAGTGTGTATAGAACAATAATCTAAAAATATGTAAGGGAAACTATGAAGAAAACCAAGCAAAGTAATGGCAGTAACAGCAACATCCAATGATAGCTTAATAATGAAAGAGGCAACACATACCTAGGGACATGATGGAAGAGAAAGACAACTGAGATGGGGCACAGGAGCAAAGACGCCTCGACGCGCGCTTCGCCACGGACCGGCTTAGTCAGGAGTCTGACGATATTAAAATAAGGGGGACTTTATAAAGGGTAGCTGGCAATAATAATAATACACACCTGTGGATGCTGCGCAGATCGACGCTCACACCGCATGTTGCGAGACTCCTCATCACCAGAAGCGCCAGAGTGTCCGCATGGTGATGACGCGTCACGTCAGATGACGCAAGGCGCACATCACCAAGGCGATGCGGACAAACAAAGTTGGCACCACGGAATGAGGGAATCACAGCGCATGCGTGGAGGAGCGTGCGTACACACAAACACTAGGTGAATGAGAGAGCAAATGGATATGTACAGAGCAGCTCAAGATAAAGAGAAGCTCAAATGGGGACGATATAAGCAAAATATCATACGAATAACTGATACCAATTTCAATTTATGGAGGATATATAAATATATATAGAAATAATAATAGTAGTGAACATAAATAATCTATATAAGTCTAATAGATCAAATTAGACACAATAACAAAAGAAAAATAATAATATATGTTATATGCATGAAAAAAATATAAATATATAAATAATATAAAAATTATATAAAAATTAATAATGCCTAGGATTTAATTATAAATGACACCTACATACACTCTGTCAAGTAATTGTGAATAGCCGTGAAAAAGAAGGGTGAAAAAATAAAAAATGAATAGAATAAATTGTGAAAACATCTAAGTATAAAAATATATGGAGCAAAAAAGTTTTGATACAATAGAAAGTGAGGTGAAAAAATATATAATATAAATATAATGAGAAAAAAAAATATATAAAATAAATATAGTGTGAAAATAGATATGTATACAGTATACAACCAAAAACACAGATAATATATAAAAATATATATATATATATTTTGAATAAATAGTGCAAAAATTGAATATAGAACAAGTGTAAAAAGGAAATATGGACAGAGTATACACAATGATATCACAATAGGCATAGACATCCAAATAACATACATATAAAAACATATAAATTACAAATACACAGGAGAAATAATAATGACATAAAATAGAAATAAAAATAAATGTGAAATAGATACAAAAAATAAAAAATAATTATAAAAAATATATAAAAAATATATAATAAGAATAATAAATAAAAATATAAATAAAAATATAAAGATGAATAAGACATGAAAAAATAATAAAAATATAAAATTGAACAATATATGTATAAAGAAATATACAACAGAATAAATTAGAATTGTATATTATAGCTTGATTGAAGAAATCATCCACCGATGCTCAATAATTCGTGATGTATAGGATATTCATGAACTAGGTATTCAGCCCAGAGGAACATCACAGTAGAATAGGCCAACAAAACTATGAACATAGAACATTAAGAACAAAAATTAGAACAAATATACAGACAAAGTCCCCCTGAAGAACATTATTTAAATAGATGGAAATAAAAAATAAAAAATTGTTAAAATTCACGCAAAAAGGTGACAGTTACAGAAAGGGTTTGAAGCTAGTGGCCTCATTCAGGCCAAAAGGTGTGGTGGTATTTAAAAGTGTGATCCACTTCATTTCTTTTTTCAAAAGGGCCTTACGGATGTCACCACCCCTACAGCCCAAATGGACCCTGTCAATACCCCGAACCCTTAAGCCTCTGGGGTCGCAAGCGTGAAATTCTCGAAAATGACGATGAACAGGTTGAAGTTGATCAAACTCCTGGGCATTCCGGGCCGACTGGATCTTACTTGCATGTTCGAGTACACGTATCTTCAACGGTTTACTGGTCATTCCGATATATATCAAGTCACAAGGACATGTGGCAAAATATATCACAGCTTCCGTTTTACAAGTGATGTTGAAAACTATCTTATATTCTTTATCCTTCTTCGAATTAAAGAAGGAAGATGCTCGCAGGATATATTTACAGGCAGCACAGCTACCACAATTGAAAGAGCCCCATGGAGGACCACGACTACCAAAGGGATTAATTGGGGTCTTGGAAATGTAATGGCTAGATGTCAGAAGGTCGCGTAGATTCTTAGATCTCCTCCACGTAATGGAGGGATTCTTGGGTAAACAAATAGACAGATCCTGATCCGTGAGAGGTACATTCCAATGTTTTTGTACGATTTTACGGGTTCCAAACCATTGGGAATTAAAGGTGGTAATAAATCTCACTTTCTGATCCGAAATTTGTTTTGATTTAGGCTTACTTACCAGAAGTACCTCTCTTGATGCTTTTTTGGCTCTCAGATAGCCACCTCTGATATCTTTAAGGTTATAGCCACGGTCACGAAAGCGTTTTGACATATCAGAGGCTTAGTGTTCAAAATTGCTGGAATTAGAACAGATACGTCGAGCCCTTAGAAACTGTCCCGTCGGTATTGACTTCTTGACTAGTGGGTAATGAAAAGAAGAGGCATGTAGAAGGGAATTTGTCGAGGACGCTTTTCTAAAAATGTCTGTAGAAATAGCGTTATTACACTCTCTGGAAATCAGGATGTCAGGAAATTCTACACATGATTTACTGAACTTCCATGTCAATTTGATGTTCAGATCATTGACATTTAAGGCAGATAAAAAGATCTCTAGATTTTGCATAGAGCCCTGCCAGATAAACAGTATATCGTCTATGTATCGAGACCATAGGAGTATGGCGTCATGACCAGGAGTATTCAGGACTATTTCTCTCCCCCACAGCCCCAGGAACAAATTGGCATAGGACGGGGCACAAGTGGCCCGCATAGCCGTGCCCTGGAGCTGTAGGAAGAGACGATCCTTAAAAGTAGAATTATAATCAACTCAATAAAATCAGGATCATAATTGGTCATCTCCAAAAAATATTTAGACGCTCGTACTCATGATGGATAGACGTGTAGAGGGATTCGACGTCGCAAGTGACTAAAAACATATTGTCTTCCAAGTATAGGCCATCCAATCGTCTCAGGACATCAGTGGTGTCCTTAACGAATGATGGCAAGGTCTCTACACACTTCTGGAGAAATAAATCAATAAATCTACATACATTCTCACAGAGACCACCGATGCCCGAGACGATAGGACGGCCGGGGGGATTTGTGGAATTCTTGTGGACTTTAGGTAGCAGGTAGAAAGTTGGTATAATCGGAAAGTCCACTACTAATCTTTCTCTCAATTTAGAGCTGATTATCTGCTCTTCCACAGCCCTTTGCAATATACTATCAAGTTAAATGGCATAGTGGGTTCGCAAGGTAGGCGACGATAACAATGTGACATGTTTAACTGTCGAAACGCTTCGCCCTCATACATCAATGCCGGCCAGATCACAACATTCCCCCCCCCTTATCAGCAGGTTTAATAACAATCTCCTTGAGATCACGAAGTTGTTTAATAGCCTGTCTTTGATTGAAATGAAGGTTATAAGTCAAACCAATATCAGTAATGGATTCCAAATCTCTTTTGACTAGCTTGAAGAAAATATCGATTGGGGGACACAGCGAAAAAGGAGGGAAATGTTGTGACCGCCGGCACAAATGCATGGGTAATTTAGGATCACTATCAGCATCCTGTTCGTCAAGGAGGGATAATAGGGCATCCATAGCCTGTCTTTCAGCAGGTGAATCACCCTGATATAGATAGACGCGCCTACTGAAATGCTTTTTAAAAAGGAGTTTACGGGAAAATAGTGCAAGATCTTTAATAGCGGTAAATAGATAAAATTTACCCGTGGGTGAAAATGATAAACCCTTTTGCAAAACCTCAATCTGAGGAGATGTAAGGACAAGAGAAGATAAATTAATTACCTTTAAAATCTCCTGTTTTTCTTGTCCCTGTTGAAATTGCCTCCCGTTTTTCTTTTTACTGAAGGAGTTCTCAGGTTGTAATTGCGGTCTCCGAGGGGACCCGGGGTCTGCCTAAAAAACTGCATTCCTCCTCAGATGCCAAAGATATCGAGGATGATGAGCGCGAGAAAGACCGGGTTCTCTCTCTGTTATTTTTCCAGCGATAGACTTTATTAGAGTGAAAATCGCCCAGATCGCGTTGGAAATTCTTAATCTTGATGTCCTGAATATTCTTTTCCCACTTAAAAAGATCTTCCTCTAGTGATTTATCAAAAGTTACAAGATCATCCTTAGTGAGGGCTTGTTGAATTTTATCCTTAAGGACATCAATCTCCTTCTCTAATAGTTCCAATCTTTTACGATCAGCGCCTATAAGTAACTCCAATAGAGTACGGGAGCATTTAGTAAGAGTATCCTCCCATTTAGAAACAAAAATAGGATCCTCTACCTGTACACGCAAGCCTCTAGGCAAAATATTTTTTGGAAGATAATTTTCCATATATTTTTATACTTAGATGTTTTCACAATTTATTCTATTCATTTTTTATTTTTTCACCCTTCTTTTTCACGGCTATTCACAATTACTTGACAGAGTGTATGTAGGTGTCATTTATAATGAAATCCTAGGCATTATTAATTTTTATATAATTTTTATATTATTTATATATTTATATTTTTTTCATGCATATAACATATATTATTATTTTTCTTTTGTTATTGTGTCTAATTTGATCTATTAGACTTATATAGATTATTTATGTTCACTACTATTATTATTTCTATATATATTTATATATCCTCCATAAATTGAAATTGGTATCTGTTATTCGTATGATATTTTGCTTATATCGTCCCCATTTCAGCTTCTCTTTATCTTGAGCTGCTCTGTACATATCCATTTGCCCTCTCATTCACCTAGTGTTTGTGTGTACGCACGCTCCTCCACACATACGCTGTGATTCCCTCATTCCGTGGTGCCAACTTTGTTTGTCCGCATCGCCTTGGTGATGTGCGCCTTGCGTCATCTGACGTGACGCGTCATCACCATGCGGACACTCTGGCGCTTCTGGTGATGAGGAGTCTCGCAACATGCGGTGTGAGCGTCGATCTGCGCAGCATCCACAGGTGTGTATTATTATTATTGCCAGCTACCCTTTATAAAGTCCCCCTTATTTTAATATCGTCAGCCTCCTGACGAAGCCGGTCCGTGGCGAAACGCGCGTCGAGGCGTCTTTGCTCCTGTGCCCCATCTCAGTTGTCTTTCTCTTCCATCATGTCCCTAGGTATGTGTTGTTATCTGATTTTGGACGTTAGACTCTGAGTTGGGTCAGGTCTGCTAACCCTTTGGTACACTTATTAGTCTACCGTGCTGCTGCTGTCCATGAGTTTGTCTGTATGTTTATTATATTTCATGTGATACCATGTATTGTTATTTATTAATAAAGATTTATATAGTCTTTTACAATACGTGACTACTATATGTACAATACCATTTATTGGGGTGTTTTTGTCCCCTGTGCTTCAGTGCTTCTAGGTTGTCTGTAGATAATACTTGTTGAGAGAACCAGGCTTTAAGGCGTACTGATCTAAAAAAAATTATTTAGATCCACATCTAATTGCAGCCAATTAATATTAGCAACCGGGCAGAATGATAGGCTTTTACTTAATACAGATAGTTCCATAGCTGATAAACAATGTGTGGAAATATTTACCACTGATTTGCAGTAGAGGGTATCTTTCTCCCCATCTGTGACGTGGATTTCAGATGTTTCATGCTTCTTGTTCTTGAGCCATCCGTTGTAGTGTCTCCCTCCCCTCCTTGTGTTGCGTTGCTTTCTCCCATGTTCTTTAAAGGTACACCTAAAAAATCTTCATTAGTGCAACTTTCTTTTCTATTCCCAGGTGTCTTTGTTTGAAAATCTCTCCGTGCAGGTTTCCTTTGTGGTATTAGCTGTTGTTCCTGTTTCCAATTGTATATCCTTTTGTTAGCATAGTCTTCCTTGTCACGGAACCATTTATGGCGTTTGATTTCCTCCTGTTCTTCTTGAAATTTATGCAAAATGAAGTGGAACCTTTCAGTGCAATTAGTACATTCATCACCAGCCATTAATGTTTGTAATTTCTCCTCTGATTCAACCTTTCTTTTGCGACGATTATCAATTTCAATTTGCAAGAATTCTATGTTCAATAAAATCACATCTAGGGCACTATGGTGCTAATATAGTTATAGGTGCAGTGTATGGCGCTATTATATTTAGAGGTGTTGAGAATTTTATCTTCGTTTATAGGTAAAGAAATGTTTTAAAGGTGAGAAGCTGAAGACATCTGAGTGGAAAAAAGCAGAAATGGGTCGTGGCCGGGAAAAATCCATCATAGAGGTCCGGACCAGGGGGAGAACAATAGAGAAAAATAATTAGAATCTGAGTTGTCACTGGTAAGTGACTTAATGTAAATGTTTATTCTGCCTCTTATCAGTACTGTGGTCACTATATGGTCTGCAGTGAGATGATGGGTGGTATGATTTATTTTTTTGTGACACAGCATCTCCCAGCATATCCTTACCATTGTTTGGGCCATGCTGGGAGCTGCAGTTTTATGCCGTACAAACCTATATGGCAGGGGTTGCACTAAATTGAGCTGTATTTGTTCTGGTGTTGTATATATGTACTGAGCTTGGTTCTGGGGCTCTATATATGTACTGAGCTTTGTTCTGGTACTCTATATATGTACTGATTTTGGTTCTGATGCTATATTTAAGTACTGAGCTTTGTTCTGGTGCTGTATATATGTGTGAGCTTGGTTCTGGTACTGTATGTATGTACGTACGTACGTACGTACGTACGTACGTACGTACGTACGTACTGAGCTTGGTTCTTGGGCTGTATTTATTTATTGAGCTTGGTTCTGGTGCTGTATTTATGTACTGAGCTTGGTTCTGGTGCTGTATATATGTACTGATTGTAGCGTCCCCGGCCGCGGACCGTCGAGATTACTTACCCTCCCTACCACAGCCATGGATCTGTGAGTGCTGACCCGCATCTCCTCCCCAGGAGACGCCAGCGCTCACTTCCGCTCCATTCTGCTGTGTTCCGTAGGGTGCGCTCGCACGCTTGTGCATGGCCTTAAAGGGCCAGTGCGCTCACATGAAAATAATCACTAATTAACCCATGATCACCCTAGACTATAAAAAGGGCTCTGCCATTTCACTCACTGCCTTAGCATTTTGTGTTTACCCATGTTAGTCTTGCAAATGGTCCCTTAGTGTTATCCTGTTCCCAGTGTTCCCCGTACCTGCTACCTATATCCTGTATCCTGTGCTACCATTGTTCCTGTGCCCTTGAAAGTTGGAGTCGTGTTGTGCCATCGGTCACGCCGTCTGTGTTACACCACGCCTGGTGTCTGCTGCCAAGGTCCAATATGAGCCTAGCCGTTACTACTGTCTGAACTGCTACAGGTACCCTTGTGCTTGGACTATATAGACATTGACTTGGTACAATGTTTGGCCAGCTGCTATCCTTTTACGGTGCCAGTGGGTCCACATACAGAGAGATCGTGACAATATGCTCAGGCCATGGACCCTGCTGGTCAACCAAAGACCGTGATGACATCACAAGCCATGCATTCGGATATGCTAATCTGCCAATTATGACAGGATCAACTGCTCCAGGCCTCTGCCCCGACCCAATCCTATATGAAATCAAGCCGATGTAGCTCCAAGTTGGAGCCCTTCATTCGGAACTAATTTTGTTTCTTGTTTTGCCTAAAGCCGTCACTCCTGTTCTACTGGGCCTGGCTTGTCTCCGACTACATGCCCCAGTCCTGGACTGGAATTCCAGAGAAGTTCTCCAATGGGGCTCCAAATGTCGCAGACGCTGTCTGTTACAGATCCATCCTGTCCAGCCTCCTCTGCCTCAGTCATTAGCATGATTACCCCCTCATTTCTCTCAATTTACGGATGTCTTCAGCAAGAAGGAGGTTGAGATGCTTACTACACACCAGGCTTATGACTGCCTCATTGAACTGGTTCCAAATGCGTCTGATCCCCTTGGTCGGGTATACTCTCTCTCCTTGCCAGAGACTCAGTCTATGTCAGCCTATGTCAAGGAGATTCTGAAAAGGGGTTTCATACAAATATCCTCCTCCCCGGCCAGGGCCGGGTTCCTCTTTGTCAAGAAAAAAGACGGATCTCTTTGGCCTTGCATTGACTACCGTGGTCTCAATCAAGTCACGATCAAGAGCAAATATCCATTGCCACAAATTTCCAAACTATTTGACCGCATTCGAGGAGCCAGGATCTTCTCTAAACTAGGCTTGCGTGGGGCTTACAATTTGATCCGAATCCGTCAAGGTGATGAGTGGAAGACGGCGTTTAACAATTGAGACGGGCACTATGAATAGCTGGTGATGACCTCCGGTCTGTGAAAGGTTGGGTTCACACTGAGATTTTTGCTTCTTTTTTCGCTGCGTTTTTCGCCTGTGGCCATTGAGCGCTGCAGGCAAAAAACGCCACGAAATGCGCTTTCTCTGCCTCCCATTGATGTCAATGGGAGGTCAGAGGCGTAAACGCCCGAAGATAGGGCATTTACCTTCTTTTTCCCGCGAGCCAGTTTTTCCGCTGGTGGGAAAAAAACGCCTCCGCCTTCCATTGAAATCAATGGGAGGCATTTTCAGGCCATTTTTGGCGCGTTTTGCGGCGCGGTTTCTGCATAAAAAAACTCAGTGTGAACTGGCCCTAACGCTCCCGCGGTCTTCCAGGAATTCGTCAATGATATCTTCTGAGATCTTCTTTATGTCTGGGTTGTGGTCTGTCATGATGATATTCTGATTTTCTCTCCAGATTTGACGACTCATCAGAGGCATGTTCGTCAAGTTCTACTATGTTCCACTAATTTCTACTAAGTTCTATTAAGTGAGAATCGTCTGTATGCCAAGCTGGACAAGTGCGTCTTTGAAAAGAACTCTCTGCCCTTCCTGGGTTCAAGGTCTCAAGATGGATCCTGAGAAAGTAAAGTCCGTCCTGGAATGGCCACGTCCTCAGGGCCTGCGGTCCATACAGCGTTTTTTGGGATTCGCCAACTTCTACCGGCAGTTTATCCCAAAGTTCTCATCATTGATGGCTCCCATCGCTACCCTTACCAAGAAGTGTGTGAACGCCAAGGTGTGGACTCCAGAGGCAGAATCTGCATTTAATAGCCTCAAGAATGCCTTAATCCTCCATCATCCTGACATCTCTCGAAAGTTCTCCTCGGAGGTGGACGCTTCTTCTGTTGGTGCAGGTGCACTTCTGTTCCAGAGGGGCCTCAAAGGTAAGGCAGTGATATGTGGCTATTACTCGAGACTTTTTTCCTCCGCAGAGCGCAATTACTCTATTGGGGATCGGGAGTTGCTGGCTATTAAATTGGCTTTGGAGGAGTGGAGACATCTGCTAGAGGGCGCAGCCCACCCCATCCTGATAAGCACCGACCACAAGAACCTTACATATATCCAGTCGGCTGAACGGCTGAACCCCCGTCAAGCCAGGTGGTCGCTGTTCCTGCAATTGCAATTTCGGACTGAAAAAACGCAGCAATTCCGCAACATGTGGACGAGCCCTAATGGTGCACTCTTAGGGGGGATTCACACGAGCGTGTATTCGGTCCGTGCGGGCCGCGTGGTTTTCACGCGGCACGCATGGACTAATACAAGTCTATGGGGCAGTACAGACAGTCCGTGCTTTTTGCGCAGCGTTTGTCTGCTGCGCAAAAAGCGCGACAGGTTCAATAACTCTGCGTATTTCGCGCATCACGCACCCATTGAAGTCAATGGGTGCGTGAAAATCACGCGCACCACACGGAAGCACTTCCGTGGGACGAGCGTGATTCGCGCAACAGCAGTGAAAAGGATGAATGAAAACAGAAAAGCACCACGTTCTTTTCTGTTTCCAAGCATCCAAACGGAGTGTCTTTGCGAGGAGCGAACCCCGACAACCGAGGCAAACTTCACCGGGTTCGGCCAAACTCGTTTTGGCCGAACCCGGCAAAAAAATTTCCGGTCCGCGACGTCGGGAGAGATTCACTGTGCATGGTGCTGAAAGAGTTAAACTGTTTCAGCACCATGGACAGTGACTTGCGATCCCAAAATACATGAACCTGTAAAAAAAAACGAAGTTCTAACTTACCGATTACTCCTGTCTCCTTCCTGCAGTCCGACCTCCCGGGATGACACTTCAGTTCAAGTGACAGCTCCAGCCAATCACAGGCCAAGCACAGGCTGCAGCCAATCACAGGCTGCAGCGGTCACTTGGACTGCCGCGTCATCCAGGGAGGTGGGGCCCGATGTCGAGAGAGGCGCGTCACCAAGGACGCGTCACCAAGGACGCGTCACCAAGGCAACGGCCGGGAAGTTCTCGGTAAGTAGGAACTTTATCTTTTTTTTTTACAGGTTTTGCGATATTGTGTTCGGCATTCACTGTCGAGGGTGCTGAAAGATTTAGCTCTTTCAGCACCTTGGACAGTGACGGGCGTCGACAAGCCTCATCTCTATGATGCCGGCTGCGCGAAAATCACGCAGCCGCGCATCAGACACGCATGACACACGCAGCTGTCAAATGGTTTTTGCGCTCGCAAAACGCTGCGTTGTTTGCGCGCGCAAAAACGCAACGCTCGTGTGAATCTCCCCTTAGGTGCAGTTTTTACATTTTGATGTGGAAATACAGTAGGTGCAGCTTTTATGCTGCGGATTTATTTTATTTTATTTTTTTAACTGGTCAGATACAATTTGCAAGTGGAAACGCAAGATAAACTGACATGCAGCGGATATTAAAATACACACCACAGGTCAATTTATATGCAGAAAATATCTGCGACGTGTAGATGAGATTTCTTGAGATCTCATTTACTTTGCTGGTACTGTATTACGCTGCGGATTTGCCGCACGAAAATACATGCTGCAAATCCGCACGTAATATGCATCGTGTGCATTTGGCTTAACAGAGTAATTTTCAACCCTAAGGCCCCATTCACACGGGTTGGAATTGATACAGATTTTAATGACAATCTGCATCCCATGCATATGAGGTTTCCGCAACCCAGTTCACATGCTACGAAAAATTTTCCACGTGTATTTTTGTCCGCACCATGAAAAGAAATCCACCACAGCAATAAGTAGCATGCTACTTATTTTGCACGGAAAAGCCGGGGATAAGCCCCTTTGAATGACAATGGGACTTGTTTTCGTGCGGATCTGCTACACGCTTGTGGCACATCTGCAGCAGAAATCCAAGGGTAACCCTCCGACTTTTGCTGCATAAAAACACATTGGACTTTAATGGCAATGTAAGGAAATTAGTGCTCCTTATATCCTCACAAGTGCTTCCTCCTCTCTTAATGCCCCCTTCACATTGTGTTATTGCCCTACGTTTATCATAGAGAAAAACAAACAAAGATAAACAAAAATTCATAGGCCTCCATTATGTCTTTTTAGCCTCCGTCGGGCTGGTAGACGTCAGTATACTTTTTTTTGAAGGATGGAATAGCATAGTAGCTATTCCTTCGTGAGAGATCCCACAAAAAAAAAACGTATACCGCTCCTGGCATTACTATATGGACAGTGATGTCACGAGCTCCCCAATGCTGGAGTCCCCATATAAAGCATCACAAGTGCTCGGCACGTGGACTTTGTCCCTGGGAAAGCTGCTGACATCACTGTCCATATATGTAAAGTGACATCAGGGGATTCTCCCGGGCCAAAATATAGATAGATAGATAGATAGATAGATAGATAGATAGATAGATAGATAGATAGATAGATAGATAGATAGATAGATAGATAGATAGATAGATAGATAGATAGATAAAGAAGATGATAGAAGATAGATAGACCCATTAACTTTTTTCACATTTTGTTATGTTGGGCCTTGTGCTGAAATAAAAAATAAAAATCAATGCATTGTAGATAGATTTTTTTTTTATGAAAGAGACTTGCATTGAATGATGGAAAAATAAAAACATAAAAATGGTATCTTCTGAATGGTATCTTCTGAAGAATTTAGGGTGATTATGTTACATGAAATAAAAACTGTTTTTCTGAGTTGTCCACATGCTTTTCTATGAACGCCATATCATTTTTTTAGTTGGATATACTGCAAGTGACATGAGCAAAAATGTAATTTCTTTAAAAATGATCTTTCTTTAAAAACCCTTGTCTTTAACTTTTTGCAAGTTTTAATGTACTAGGCTGTACATATGCTGCACAATGACTTCTGTTAAAGGCAAAAGCAAAATCTAAATCCCGGAACCCTATTGATATAATCACTGGATATTGCTCAGCATGCCAGGTAGAACAACTGGGAGCTATTCATTCTTGTCTATATACACATAGTTTGGGTGTTTTAAATGAAAATAATGAAACCTTTTCAATGTATATACATTCCTATTATGGTATCTTGGAACAGAACACACTTTGACCTTGTTCACAACACTGAGAAAATCAAATGTCTAATATCTTAGTATTTATCATTGAATTACCAACAACAGAGTGGACCTTGGAAGTTGCTTTGCATTTTATTGTCCATGTGTGGCCCAGGGACAGTTCTTTGCCCTCTCTCTGTAAATGATGAGTCCATCAAAGTCTTTTAACCCTTGAAGAGTTCCTATTTCCATAATTGCATTGTGATTTTACTAATGCATATAACATTACCTCCATCATCTGTTTTAAGGTAGTCTATTTGTAATGGCAGGAAGGAGGTGAAGGGAAAGTGAGCCCTAATCTACCCACTGCCCTGTCCCTGCCTATTTGCAACGACTCGCCCTAGGCGACGGGGTACAACTGGGCGGCGGTCCCTACGCTGTCTAAGTGCACGGGAGAACAAACAGGGAACACGCAAGGGAAGGGGCAGTAGCCACGGAACGCCGCGAGGAAACAGAGCGGTGAATGAGTAGTCAGGACCAGGACGAAGTGGAGTAAACCCAAGTGAGCACGGAGAAGGAAGCAAGCCAGGGGCAAAGCAAAGCAGGTTAAGCAGAACTGCAGCAAGGCAGAAGCACGGCAGAAGCAGGCTGGTGCACGCAGCAGTGAGGCCAGGAATCCAGAAGAATTACAAGCACTGAGGAAGAGAACACGGCAGGTAATAAAGGACAGGGGGCGGAGCTAACTCCGACTGACCAGGCCGCGATAGGCTCTCCCACTCCTGAGCCTGCCACCCTGGTTGGTGGGAGATGGTGTCAGTCTGGCCTCAGGTGTGGATTGATTATTCCCAGGAGTATACCTAGACGTAGTACCTGGCAGATCCCTAACAGTACTCCCCCTTTTATGAGGGGCCACCGGACCCTTACTAAGAGGACCCGGTTTAGTAGGGAAGAGAAGGTGGAACCTCCTGATCAATACCCCAGCGTGAACATCACAGGCAGGTACCCAAGTCCTCTCCTCCGGCCCGTATCCTCTCCAATGGACCAGGTACTGGAGGGAGCCCTGGACCATCCTACTGTCCATAAACTTGGCCACCTCGAATTCCACCCCCTCAGGGGTGAGAACGGGAACAGGAGATTTCCTCGAGGGGGACCAGGACGGGGATCAGCGTTTAAGGAGGGAGGCATGGAAGACGTCATGTATGCGAAAGGATGGGGGCAGCTCCAGACGGAAGGATACAGGGTTGAGGACTTCAATGATCTTATAAGGTCCAATAAATCAGGGAGCAAACTTCCTGGACGGGACCTTAAGGCGCAAGTTCCTGGACGACAACCAGACCAAATCCCCGACGACAAACCGGGGGTTAGCAGAACGTCTACTATCCGCCTGAATCTTTTGTGCGCTCTGGGACGCCTCTAGGTTCTTCTGAACCTGGGCCCAGACAGTGCACAGTTCCCGATGAACATCCTCTACCTCAGGATTATTGGAACAACCAGGGGAAACGGAGGAGAACCTTGGGTTAAACCCGAAATTACAGAAAAACGGGGAGACCCCTGACGAGTTACTGACCCGGTTATTCAGGGAAAATTCAGCAAGGGGAAGGAATGAGACCCAATCGAATTGACAGTCAGAGATGAAACACCTTAAATATTGTTCCAGGGATTGGTTAGTCCTTTCCGTTTGGCCATTAGTTTCGGGATGGAAGGCGGAGGAGAAGGACAGATCAATCTCCAACTTTTTACAAAAAGCTCTCCAAAATAAGGAAACAAATTGTACCCCTCTGTCAGAAACGATATTGACTGGGGCCCCATGGAGACGCAGGATGTGTTTCACAAACAAAGAAGCTAACGTCTTGGCGTTAGGTAGCTTCTTAAGGGGCACAAAGTGGCACATCTTGCTGAAGCGGTCTACTACCACCCACACCACCGACTTGCCCTGAGATGGAGGCAAATCGGTGATAAAATCCATGGAGATATGGGTCCAAGGTCTCTGGGGAATGGGCAAGGAATGTAGTAGGCCCGCAGGTCGGGACCTAGGGGTTTTGGACCTAGCGCAAACCTCACAAGCGGCGACGTAAGCCCAAACGTCTTTAGGCAACCCAGGCCACCAATAGTTTCTGGTAATGAGGTGTTTGGTGCCCAAGATGCCAGGATGACCAGATAGAGCGGAGTCATGGTTTTCCCTGAGTACCCTTAGCCGGTATTGCAGGGGAACAAACAGTTTGTCCCCAGGGACGTTCCCGGGAGCTGCACCCTGATCAGCCGCGATATCGGAAGCTAAATCAGAATCCGTGGCAGAAACGATTATACCAGGGGGTAAAATACAAGCAGGATCCTTCTCGGAAGGAGGATTGGCCATGAAACTACGTGACAGAGCATCAGCCTTAATATTCTTGGACCCAGCCCTATAGGTAACCAAGAAATTAAATCTGGTAAAGAATAGTGCCCACCGAGCTTGTCTAGGATTAAGCCTCCGGGCCGATTCTAGGAAAACCAGATTCTTGTGATCCGTAAGGACCGTTACCTGGTGTCTGGCCCCCTCCAGGAAGTGCCGCCACTCTTCAAAAGCCCATTTAATGGCTAGAAGTTCGCGGTTGCCAATATCATAGTTACTCTCCGTGGGCGAAAACTTCCTAGAGAAGTAAGCACAGGGGCGGAGATGGGTGAGGGAGCTGGTACCCTGGGACAAGACGGCCCCCACTCCCACCTCGGATGCGTCAACCTCCACAATAAATGGCTCCTCTTGGTTGGGCTGAATCAGCACGGGGGCCGAGATAAAGCACTTCTTGAGGGTCTCAAAGGCCTGGACGGCCTCAGGGGGCCAATGGAGGACATCAGCACCCTTGCGAGTAAGGTCCGTAAGAGGCTTAGCGACGACCGAGAAGTTGGCAATAAATCTCCTGTAATAGTTGGCTAACCCTAAAAAACACTGTAACGCCTTAAAGGAGGCAGGTTGGACCCATTCCGCTACAGCCTGAACCTTGGTAGGGTCGATGCGGAATTCATGAGGAGTGAGGATTTGCCCTAAAAATGGTATCTCCTGTACCCCAAAGACACATTTTTCAGTCTTAGCAAACAGATTGTTCTCCCGAAGGACCTGGAGCACCTTCCTGACATGCTCCACGTGGGAGGACCAGTCCTTGGAAAACACCAGTATGTCATCAAGGTACACAACAAGAAAATTACCCATGTAATCTCTCAGGATTTCATTAATAAAATTCTGGAAGACAGCAGGGGCATTACACAACCCAAAGGGCATGACCAGGTATTCGAAATGACCCTCGGGTGTGTTGAACGCAGTTTTCCACTCATCCCCCTCTTTGATGCAGATAAGGTTATATGCCCCCCGTAGATCGAACTTAGAAAACCATTGGGCTCCCTGAACCTGATTGAAAAGATCCGGAATCAAAGGAAGTGGGTACTGGTTCCTTACGGTGACCTTATTCAGGTTACGATAATCAATGCACGGCCTAAGACCACCATCCTTCTTCCCCACGAAGAAGAAGCCAGCACCTACAGGAGAAGTCGAGGGGCGAATGAAACCCTTGGCCAGGCATTCTTGGATATACACCCTCATAGCTTCACGTTCAGGACATGAAAGATTAAATATCCTACCCTTAGGAAGCTTGGCACCAGGCACCAAATCGATGGCGCAATCGTAATCTCTATGGGGGGGCAACACCTCGGAGGCCTCCTTAGAAAACACATCGGCGAAGTCCTGAACAAACTCAGGAAGCGTGTTTACCTCCTCCTGGGGAGAAATAGAGTTAACAGAAAGACATGACATAAGACATTCACTACCCCATTTGGTGAGATCCCCAGTATTCCAATCAAACGTGGGATTATGCAACTGCAACCAGGGAAGACCTAATACCAGATCAGACGATAATCCCTGCATCACCAGTACAGAGCACTGCTCCAAATGCATGGAGCCAACCAGGAGTTCAAAAACAGGAGTATGCTGAGTAAAATAACCATTAGCAAGGGGAGTTGAGTCGATACCTACTACAGGGATAGGATAAGGTAAATCAATAAAAGGCATCTTTAGAGACATAGCAAATTCCACAGACATGATATTAGCAGATGAGCCAGAATCCACGAAAGCACTGCCCGTGGCAGACCGGCCAGCAAACGAGACCTAAAAAGGTAAGAAAAATTTTATTGCGTTTCACATTAACGGGAAATACCTGTGCGCCCAAGTGACCTCCCCGATGATCACTTAGGCACGGAAGTTTTCCGCCTTCTTATTCTTGCGCCTGGGACAGGTGTTCAGTAGATGCTTGTCGTCCCCACAGTAGAAGCAGAGACCATTCATTCTGCGAAACTCCCTACGTTGTCGAGGGGACATGGAGGCCCCGAGTTGCATAGGTACCTCCGAGTCCTCCGTGGAGGGGCGAGGAGACGGGACCTCGGGGGGAATCGCAGAAAAGTCAGAGGGGAGCACATTGAAGCGTTCAAGCTGACGTTCCCTGAGACGTCGGTCAAGTCGTACTGCTAGGGCCATAACCTGGTCAAGGGAGTCAGAAGAGGGGTAGCTAACCAGCAGATCCTTCAGGGCGTCAGATAATCCTAACCTAAACTGGCACCTTAGGGCCGGATCGTTCCACCGAGAAGCTACGCACCACTTTCTAAAATCAGAACAGTATTCCTCAACCGGTCTCCTACCCTGACGTAAGGTCACCAGCTGACTCTCGGCTAAAGCAGTCCTGTCAGTCTCGTCGTAAATGAGTCCGAGGGCAGAGAAAAAACGATCAACAGAGGAAAGTTCAGGGGCGTCAGGAGCCAAGGAGAAGGCCCACTCTTGGGGCCCTTCCTGGAGTCGGGATATGATGATACCCACCCGCTGGTTCTCGGAACCTGAGGAGTGGGGTTTTAGGCGGAAATACAGTCTGCAACTCTCCCGGAAGGAGAGAAACGTCTTACGGTCCCCTGAGAACCGGTCAGGTAACTTGAGGTCGGGTTCTAGAGGTGAGGTGAGGGGTACTACTAAGGCAGCGTCACCCTGGTTGACCCTCTGGGCCAGGGCCTGGACCTGTAGGGAGAGGCCCTGCATCTGCTGGGTCAGGGTCTCAAGGGGGTCCCTGATAGCGTCAGCGTAGGAGAGATGGTAGACTAGGTAAGGGCTTGTAATTATGTAATGGCAGGAAGGAGGTGAAGGGAAAGTGAGCCCTAATCTACCCACCGCCCTGTCCCTGCCTACTTGCAACGACCCACCCTAGGCGACGGGGTACAACTGGGCGGCGGTCCCTACGCTGTCTAAGTGCACGGGAGAACAAACAGGGAACACGCAAGGGAAGGGGCAGTAGCCACGGAACGCCGCGAGGAAACGGAGCGGTGAATGAGTAGTCAGGACCAGGATGAAGTGGAGTATACCCAAGTGAGCACGGAGAAGGAAGCAAGCCAGGGGCAAAGCAAAGCAGGTTAAGCGGAACTGCAGCAAGGCAGAAGCACGGCAGAAGCAGGCTGGAGCACGCAGCAGTGAGGCCAGGAATCCAGAAGAATTACAAGCACTGAGGAAGAGAACACGGCAGGTAATAAAGGACAGGGGGCGGAGCTAACTCCGACTGACCAGGCCGCGATAGGCTCTCCCACTCCTGAGCCTGCCACCCTGGTTGGTGGGAGATGGTGTCAGTCGAACAGGTCTGGCCTCAGGTGTGGATTGATTAATCCCAGGAGTATAACTAGACGTAGTAACTGGCAGATCCCTAACACTATTGCCCTGACTTTGTAGCCATAAAACGAGCCTCACTGCATAAATACTGTACATTTCTTCCTTGTCTTGTTACACTTTCAATTTTATGTGTGTCAGATTAAGATGCCTAAGGCTGGGTTCACACGACCTATTTTCAGACGTAAACGAGGCGTATTATGCCTCATTTTACGTCTGAAAATAGGGCTACAATACGTCGGCAAACATCTGCCCATTCATTTGAATGGGTTTGCAGACGTACTGTGCAGACGACCTGTCATTTACACGTCGTCGTTTGACAGCTGTCAAACGACGACGGGTAAATTGAATGCCTCGGCAAAGAAGTGCAGGGCACTTCTTTGCAACGTAATTTGAGCCGTTCTTCATTGAAGTCAATGAAGAGCAGCTCAAGATTTACGAGCGTCAAAGACGCCTCGCATAATGCGAGGAGGAGCATTTACGTCTGAAACTACGCAGCTGTTTTCTCCTGAAAATAGTCTGTCTTTTCAGACATAAAAGACAGTTCTCTTGTGCACATACCCTAATGGTTCATTGCTCCTTCCAGTCTGTACCGCTGAATCTATTTTATGGAAAATGTTTTACCATCTAAAAATGTTTTTTTCTTTATCTCAAATCAGGGTCATATCATAAGTAGGGCAAAAATGGCTATTGCCCTGGGGCTCCCACCAAATAGGGGCCTCAACCAACTCTATAAAATGTCCAACAGTCAGTTTTGTTCCCCGTTTCCCATGCTACATGGCCTTGAGAAACAATGAGCTCAGCTTTTTCCAGTAAAAAAAGTTGGAGGGAAAAAGGAATAAGGAGGAAACCTCCAGCTCACCAATCGAAACACTCCAGTGTTTGTAATCGCCCGGATCGACCGCGACGGCACACGGCAGCAATCGAAGAAAAAACCAGAGGAGATCCAGCGATAAAGAAATAAGTAGGAAAAACTAAGTTTCCATTTTATTGGAATGCAAAAACATTGCTAGAAAAACACCAGGAGGAGAAGACAAGGTGGTGATATGCGGCAATAGATAGCCTACGCGTTTCAGGCACTGGCTGTGCCCTTAATCATGGCTTTTTCCACATTCCCTTATGTTATCAAGTTTGTGTGCCTTGGCGTCTTTAGGAACATCATATCAGCCGAATCAGCAATTGAATTGAACCGCACATCTTGTGGATAATCTGCCTCTATTCAAATTAGAAGGATGAGCACATTGCTGTAGATGGTCAGTTGAACTGTATACTGGTACTGCTTAGGCACAGTAGGGCACCATTTTTTTTTAGTACTGTATGGTGTTTTCTTTATGTGTGAAATGTATGGTACTGTTATTAATATCAAATTTTTATGATCTATTCAATATTTTTATTCATCCTTGTAAAGAAAATGGTAGCCGCCAAATAATGTTCTGCCAATTCCACATTCCTTGTTCAACCCTGTCTCAAACACAACTTTTACACGTTGTATAAAAATTAAAGTTATTTGTCTGACTAAATTCATCACCACATATTCTGTTTATGTTGACTATATTAAATATTATTATCTCTCTTTTATAAATTGTCCACTGTATCTGTAATGGCAGGAAGGAGGTGAAGGGAAAGTGAGCCCTAATCTACCCACCGCCCTGTCCCTGCCTACTTGCAACGACCCGCCCTAGGCGACGAGGTACAACTGGGCGGCGGTCCCTACGCTGGCTAAGTGCACAGGAAGACAAACAGGGGACACGCAAGGGAAGGGGCAGTAGCCACGGAACGCCACGAGGAAACGGGGCGGCGAACGAACAGTCAGGACCAGGACGAAGTGAGTACACCCGAGCGGGCACGGAGACAGAAGCAAGCCAGGGCAAGCAAAGCAGGTCAAGCAGAACTGCAGCAAGGCAGAAGCACGGCAGAAGCAGGCTGGAGCAAGCAGCAGTGGGGCCAGGAATCCAAAAGAATTACAAGCACTGAGGGAGAGCACAGGGCAGGTAATAAAGGGCAGGGGGCGGAGCTAACTCCGAGAGACCAGGCCGCGATAGGCTCTCCCACTCCTGAGCCTGCCACCCTGGTTGGTGGGAGATGGTGTCAGTCGAACAGGTCTGGCCTCAGGTGTGGATTGATTAATCCCAGGAGTATAGCTAGATGAAGTACCTGCCAGATCCCTAACAGTATCATGGGGAATTAGAGTGGAGAGAAATCTATTCCATCTTTTTGTAGCTACAGTATATACACTTTTTAATAAAAGCAATACCGATACAACCGAAGGAAAAATAAGTCACACTGTGCTGTTATTTATGCAGTTTTAGAAGCTACATCCATGAGTAGATTGTAAAGGAAGTAAAAGTATATAGGAAAGTCTACTTCTCTTTTTTTTTTTAATCCACTCCTAGTTGTGGCTTCAAAAATTGCATCAAAACTGCACCATGTGAATAAAATTACCAATCAATGTATACCATATATAAAGAATTATAGTCCAACATGTTTAATACAGTATCTTTATTAACTCAAGGAATAACACAAACGGACAACAAACTGTCTCAATTAAAAGGCACTAAAACCAAACTGAGGTGGTTGTCAAGATATCCAAATGTACACGGTCACAAATATGTTGTATACAGAAATATATTATTAATATCTATGCTAATATATAAGCAATTATAACTGGTACAAATGCACAATATAATTAGCTGAAAAATATAGATAAATGACTATTTAATCACATATACAGCCCAAGTGGGGTATAAAAGCCAGATACAACTATAGTCACCCAAATAACACCATGCATATAGCAGTGAACCATAAATAAATGGACCACTAGCAAAAACTATATAAATACTAACCCATAGTGGGCTATTCGGATATGTATCCACAAAGAAAAAAGACCACTGGATAAAACCACCACCTCAGGACCCAACGCGCATTTCGCCCTCAGCATTCTCAAGGGGTACTAAAGTAGGGTTGGAAGTAGTGGTTAGATATAGTAAGGGTATGTTCACACGACCTATTTTCAGCTGTTTTTTGGCCCGTAAACGTCCCAAAAAATGGCTGAAAAATCGGAAGCAGAATGCCTCCAAACATCTACCCATTGATTTCAATTGGAAATACGGTGTTCTGTTCCGACGGGGCGTTTTTTACGAGGCCGTTTTTCAAAACGGACGCATTAAAAAAACGGCCGCGAAAAAGAAGTGGTTGTCACTTCTTGAGCCGTTTTTGGAGCAGCTTTTCATTGACTCTATAGAAAAACAGCTCCAAAAACGGTGGTAAAAAACGTAGTGATAAACGCAAGTGGCTTAAAAAACAGCTGAAAATAAGGAGCTGTTTTCCCTTGAAACCAGCTCCATATTTTCAGAAGTTTTTGGTTAAGCGTGTGAACATACCCTAACAGTAGATGGGAGGATCAACCTTATGGCCAATGAGCATTACAAGATAATGATATGAGTCACAAAATATAGATATTAACCCCTTCCTGCCGCAGCCCTTTTTTTAGATTTTCATTATCGTTTTTTCCTCCCCACCTTCCAAAAGCCATAACTTTTTTATTTTTCCATTGATATAGTCCTATGAGGGCTTGATTTTTGTGAGACGAGATGTAGTTTTCCGTAGCAGCATTTATTGTGCCATATAATGTACTAGGAAATGGGAAAAAAATTATTTGTGGGGTAGAAAATGAAAAAAAACAGCGATTCCTCCATTGTTTTCTGCGCGTCGTTTTTACAGAATTCACTGTGCAATTAAAACAACATGTTAACTTTATTCTATGGATCAATACGATTACGGCAATACTAAATATATATCGATTTTTCTAGATTTTCTACTTTTACAAGTAAAAACCTAAGTGTAAAAAATTTAATTTATTTTGTGTCGGCAAATTCCGAGAGCCATAACTTTTTATTTTCCCGTTGATTAAGTGGTATGAGCGCTTATTTTTTGCGTGATAAGCTGTAGTTTTTAATGATACTATTTTGGGGTACATGCAACGTTTTGATCACCTTTTTCTTTAATTTTTTTGTGGGAGATGAGGTGAACAAAAAATAGACATTCTGGCATTTATAATTTTTTTACGGCGTTCACCGTGCGGGTTAAATAATGATATATTGTAATAGTTCAGACTGTTACAAACGCGGAGATACCAAGTATGTTTATTTATTTTTTTACTATGCTCTAGGGGGAAAATGGGAAAATATATATTTTTGTTAACTTTTAATGACATTTTTTTTTTACATAAAAAAACAACTTTATTTTACTCATTTTTACTTTTTTTATTAGCCCCTAGGGGACTTCAACCAGCGATCGTTAGATCGCTTGCGCGATATACTGCAATACTAATGTATTGCAGTATATCGTGATTCTGACAGGCTTCTGGGGTAAAACCTGCTCTGCCTTATAGCCACAAACACAATACCAATATGGAGGCATTCTAGTGTAGACGCATCAAGGGAAAACGTAAACTACAAGTAATTTTTTGCACTGCACCACATATGACTATATGTTAACTCATGATATTATTAACAGAACTTTTACCGCTAGGGATATAACAGTTCGTGGGCAGCATTTTTTCAAACCAAAAGATCGCCAAGTGTGATGTCACATAACATGACTTCAGGGCTCTCATTGCTGCCATGTTATTCTTACTTATGAGTGACAACAACTAGTGACCTTCACCTCATAACTCCACACAATAAAACACTTTTAACACTTTGTAGTCTGCAGTACTGTGGCATATTCACATACTTCATGATTATAAACCTCAAACAATATAAACAATAGGGCCTCAACTAATAAAATAATACTATAACTAATCTCCGTATTTCCCCCAGGATTGGGTCCCATCAGTGAATTGACAAGTCCTGTACATCTTCATCCTATTCTGTCTTCTGTGCTTCACTGACTGTCACCCTTAGGGTAACCCACACAGTTGTGGAGTCAGACTGTACGTTGGTGTCCAGTGGGGGATTTATTATTTCCCACCTCCTGGTCACCTACTTGTCTTTCGTTATGAACACTTGGATGCTGCTGACTGGTTCATTTTGGCTGCCTGGATCCTCGCTCTTTTTACTCGGGTCTTTGGCTTTTTTTGCAAAGTGATATGTGGATCTAGGTGGAGTTCTCCTTTACCTTGACGGTGTTTGATGTCAGCAGGACTTGGTATGGTCCTTTTCATCTGTCAAACAGTGAGGCTTGTTAGTGTACGTTACCGGGCTGTACACTTTGTACTGTGAGCCTGGCGTGAGTTCCCTCGTAGGCGGATTAGTGGAGTATTATTCTGACTGCCACAAAACCTCCACATCTGAGTCCTCTTCCTCCGGCATGTTGCTTGTATGCAAGGCTGCTTGGATTTGTGACACTGCCTTCTGTTCATGACAAACACGTTGTATTGGCTCAGGCTGTGTCTACCTGGTGGCTCTGTGATTTAGTTGATAATTTTTTATGTCTTTGGTTTAAGTTTGTTGGCACTTGCGGCCAATCATTGTTAACTTTTAAAACAAATGTTCATATGTGATAACAACAACATGCCCTTTGAGTGTTGTTCCAAGTGCATGCAATAAAAGTGGCAAACACAGGGTTCAAGTCAAACACTTTTATAAAAATGTTTATTATAACATGATATCTTTGCACTGGACAAGGTATCTAGGAAATGTGCAGCTACCGGGTACATTTCATTTTGTGCTTGTGTTGTAACACTTTTTAGTGGGATTTGTACCTTGATCTGAACTGATACCCATGACAGCCTATCCCCACAGAAATATTTATAGATACTATATATTTTTTTTATCTGAAAAGTGACTAAAGCCATATTTTTCCTTCTCTTTGAACAAAGGAACACACACACATTTACACATTCCTAACTTAGGAAGCTAAATGAAAACAGTCTGTATTACCTGGGAAGGTGTCTCCGTGGGACATATGTGTGTTTTGGTAAGGTTGGCACCAGTCTGCCAGGACTGTTCTGTAGGCAAATCAAACAGCTCTAACAGAATTTACCAGCAACAGCGGTAAAACCTGGGACATATCAATGAGATATTACCAAATTGATCCTTGCTGTCTTAGAGGCATATGTGAGGCCACATACCATCAATAGAAGCGACATCAAGAGTCTCTTAGATGCTACCGGTTGTCACGTTCTGTGGGTATTTGGACCCACTGGGCCGTACCGCCATAGCGGGATAGCAGCTGGCCAAACAGTGTACCAAGTCAATGTCTATAGTCCGAGTAAGGGTGCCTGTGGTAGTTCAGACAGTAGCGATGGTTAGGCTCGGATGGGACCTCGGCAGCAGACACCAGGCGTGGTGTAATACAGCAGACGTGATCGGTGGAACAACACCACTCCAACTCTGTAAGGCACAGGAACAAGGTAGCACGTGATACAGGATACAGGTAGCAGGCACGGGAACACTGGGAACAAGAAAACACTAAAGGACCATTTGCAAGGACTAACACAGGTAAACACAACAATGACCAGGCAATGAAGGAAGGGGCAGGGCCCTTCTTATAGTCCAGGGTGAGTATGGGCTAATTACTGATTTTCTTCATGTGTGCTCGCTGGCCCTTTAAGGCCGGGCACGAGAATGTGCGCGCACCAACTGAGTGCTGGCGTCTCCTGGGGAGGAGATACGGGCCAGCGATCATAGCTCCTTGGCTGCGACCGTCGGGGGGTGAGTAATCCCGATGGTCCGTGGCCATGGGCGTTACATCGGTTTACCTTCCTTTATCCATCCACATTCCATTAGAATCTGTTTTTCAAGCCTTCTGCTCTCAGTTCCCACTTCCTGTGGAGAACAATCTTTTCACTGCAAAAATTATTAATTGATCTTTATCGGGTAATTCAATTGAAGGAAAACATTTTAAAAAAAGACAACTTTAAGTTAAACATTAACATTGAGCAGTATAGTAAATGTTATATATGCAAACTGATTTTTCATCTTTTCATGTAAATTTCATGTTTTCCTTACACATATCTTTATCAGGTAGTTCATTGAAAGCAAAATATGTAAAAATGACAACTTTAATTGAGTGTACTAAATGTAATGTATGCAAACTGATTTTCTTATTTTCGATATAAACTTCATCATGTTTCCCTTAAACATAACTAAGAGAGACTAGGAATGTACTCATCTTGTATATACTGTATATGATGAAGTATCTCCTCATTACCAGTTTGCATTTGGAAACCTCTTTGTATCTGTTGTTCAAAGGGGGAGTCTATTTATTTTTAAAAATAGAATACTACATTTTATATGCTTCTCCATGCTCATCTGATAATACAGAACATTTGAGAATCCCACCCCCTTCAGGTCCTGTGAATGCCTGATTAATACCAAAAACGAAAGAATTGTGTTACTTCAATATGGAATAAAAGTAACAATGTTCAGCAAATGTTCAGGTAATAATCACCTCCTTCCCATCTGAGTCTGTAAAGACTCATTAATCTAACAGTGCACTATACTATTCACAAACAATAGGGTTATCACTGTTTTCCTTATTGTCATTGGGGTACAAAGGAAATTACCATTTATCCTAAACACACAGACAGAAAAAATTGCCTTGACTACTTAAATTTAGGCCTCATTCACACGACAGGGTCCGAGTGTCGGCCGGGAAAATCGGCCGTTTTTGGCCGATTTTCCCGGCCGGTTTGCATCCGGTTTGCATCCGTTCCGATTCCGTTCCGGGCCGTGTTGCCATTTTTACCTGCCGATTTGGACCCTATTTGCATCCGCTTTTTTCCCTGTCCGTTTTAAAATCGTGATGCCACCCAGCCCCCTGTAGGTGATGCCACCCAGCCCCCTGTAGGTAATGCAACCCTTCCCCCTGTAGGTGATGCCACCCTGCCCCCTGTAGGTGATGCCACCCTGCCCCCTGTAGGGGATGCCACCCAGCCCCCTGTAGGTGATGCCACCCAGCCCCCTGTAGGTTGCACCCATCTCCCCCCACTTTCCAGGAGAAGTCACTGACTTCAATGTCCATATATGGACAGTGTAGTCACTGACTTCTCCTGGAGAGGAATTCCCTGCCACAGGTCGGGAATTCTGCTTCAGAAGTGAGTGACATCACTGTGTCCATATATGGACAGTGTAGTCACTGACTTCTCCTGGAGAGGAATTTCCTGCCACAGGTCGGGAATTCCGCTTCAGAAGTGAGTGACGTCACTGTGTCCATATATGGACAGTGTAGTCACTCACTTCTCCTGTAGCGGCATCCCCGGCCATAGAGTCGGGGATTCCTCTGCAGAAGTGAGTGACTTCGCTGTGTCCATATATGGACAGTGTAGTCACTCACTGCTCCTGTAGCCGAATCCCCGGCCATAGAGTCGGGGATTCCACTGCAGAAGTGAGTGACTTCGCTGTGTCCATATATGGATAGTGTAGTCACTCACTTCTCCTGTAGCGGAATCCCCGGCCATGGAGTCGGGGATTCCGCTGCAGAAGTGAGTGACTTCACTGTGTCCATATATGGACAGTGTAGTCACTCACTTCTCCTGTAGCGGCATCCCCGGCCATAGAGTCGGGGATTCTGCTGCAGAAGTGAGTGACTCCGCTGTGTCCATATATGGGTAGTGTAGTCACTCACTTCTCCTGTAGCGGAATCCCCAATCTCCGGCCGGGGATTGGGGATTCCGACTCCTACAGGGAGCAAAAAAATACCACCCTCCTCCTCACATGCACTCTGCACTGGGAGGAGGAGGAGGAGAGAGAGCGCGAGGGACGGTAGACCCGGCCATCACTCGGGACACATTCCGGTGATGGCCGTGTATTACCCGGCCCCATAGACTTCTATGGGAGCCGGGCGGCCGGGTACTCGGCCGAAAATAGGGCATGTCCCATTTTTTGACGGCCGGTTTTCCCGGCCCGTCAAAAAATCGCTCGTGTGAATAGCCCCATTAGGGGTCTATTGTTCCTAATGCAGCCGGGTGCCGGCCGATTTATGAACGGCCGGCACCCGGCCGGGAAACCCTGTCGTGTGAATTCCGCATTAGTGTTGGTTTGGCTATTTTCTGTAATAAAATGTACTGTGTATGATTTTTATGTGCACAGAGTGTCCTTGGCTGCTGCAGACTCACTCGCACAGCCACCCCCTCCCCCTCTCCTGTCTCTTATCACACTGCTACTTATCACACTGCTGCTGAGGCACTAAATGTCCCAGCAAGGCTATAGGATATGCAGTGTAATTTACTATGATGGTTACATAATTACGTAGTACGGTTGAAAAAGAAAGACATATTAAGTTCAACCAAGCTTAGAAAAACTCCATTCTATGTAACTATAAACAATGTGCTCCTTGGCTTGGCTCACTAATGCTGTAGTCTGGGTGTCCCTAATATCTTCTGATATGAGCCTCTCCGTACTCTTGTCCCTCCTCTTGGTTCCCCCATGGGCTCTCCAGTATTGGTAATAAAGGACACCATTATCTGGTTCAATCCTTTCATCTTCACTGTCTGCAATTCCCTTTTGTCAAACACCTCCTTCATCTGGTGTGTTATAACCACTCCACTCCAGTGCCGCTCGTAAGGTGGTGAATAAGCATTGGCAGTCACACCCTTGTTGGCATCAGTGGTCGTCCTCCTAGACTTTCACCACCTCCTCCCAGACAAATCTATCTCCCATACCTCCTCTTGTGCATGCAATTTAGGCAGGCAACTCCACCTGCTTGTGGAGTAATTATCTCCCAGAGATCTATGCCAACTTCCATTTAAGAATAAAGCAGACCGTTGCACTGGAATACTAACCATAAGCAGGGCCGGATTATTATTGGTGCTCTTGGAGGTCAAGCTCCAGGCCCTGCGTTCCCCCTCGCTCAGGGGGGTCCCCCGGCCCCCGGTGACTTCCATATTCAATTGTACCTGCATTCTCAGGATGCAGGTACAATTAAATACAATGACAGAGCTGCAGGTAGCCAGCGAACTTGTTCGCTATTCACTGCAATTGTGCAGGTGCGATGACGTCATCGCTCTGGCGTACGCTTCAGGCCTAATGTGGCTGAATAGGCTGGAGCTCGGTTCATCACGGAAACGGCCCGGGCTCGGTGAGTACAGGTTTTTTTTTTTATTTCTTGGGGGCGCTATCTACAGGGAGAGGGGGTGTATGGCACGACCTACAAAGGGGGGGGGGTGGGGGTGTATGGCACGATCTACAAATGAGGGGGTGTATGGTATGATCTACAGGGGGGGGTGTATGGCACAATCTACAAGGGGTGGGATGTGTGGCACTACCTACAGTTCATGTGTGTGGCACTACCTACAGTGGATGTGAGTGGCACTGCCTAGAGTGGATGTGTGTGGCACTGCCTACAGGGGATATGTGTGGCACTACCTACAGGGTATTTGTGTCACACTACCTACAGGGGATGTGTGTGGCACTACCTACAAGGGGGTGTGTGGCACTATCTACAGAGGGCGATGGGGCACTCTCTACAGGGTCCACTGTGTGGCACTGTCTACAGAGGGCACTGTGTGGCACTATCTACAGGGGGCAATGGGTGATACTGTCTACTGATCCGCTGTATCTAAGCCTATCATGTGATATTGTCTGCTGAGCTGTTGTATCTAATCTTATCATGATACTGTTTGCTGAGCCACGGTATCTAAACGTATTGTGTGACACTGCTAAACTGTTGTATCTAATCCTATCATGTCTGATAATGTCTGCTGAAACAATGTATCTAATTCTATTCAGTGGTGTAGCTATAGGGGTCATAGACTTTTAGATCTATATACAGTGAAGGAAATAAGTATTTGATCCCTTGCTGATTTTGTAAGTTTGCCCACTGTCAAAGACATGAACAGTCTAGAATTTTTAGGCTAGGTTAATTTTACCAGTGAGAGATAGATTATATAAAAAAAATAAAAATAAATCACATTGTCAAAATGATATGTATTTATTTGCATTGTGCACAGAGAAATAAGTATTTGATCCCTTTGGCAAACAAGACTTAATACTTGGTGGCAAAACCCTTGTTGGCAAGCACAGCAGTCAGACATTTTTAGTAGTTGATGATGAGGTTTGCACACATGTTAGATGGAATTTTGGCCCACTGCTCTTTGCAGATCTTCTGTAAATCATTAAGATTTCGAGGCTGTCGCTTGGCAACTCGTATCTTCAGCTCCCTCCATAAGTTTTCAATGGGATTAAGGTCTGGAGACTGACTTGGCCACTCCATGACCTTAATGTGCTTCTTTTTGAGCCACTCCTTTGTTGCCTTGGCTGTATGTTTCGGGTAATTGTCATGCTGGAAGACCCAGCCACGAGCCATTTTTAATGTCCTGGTGGAGGGAAGGAGGTTGTCACTCAGGATTTGACGGTACATGGCTCCATCCATTCTCCCATTGATGCGGTGAAGTAGTCCTGTGCCCTTAGCAGAGAAACACCCCCAAAACATAATGTTTCCACCTCCATGCTTGACAGTGGGGACGGTGTTCTTTGGGTCATAGGCAGCATTTCTCTTCCTCCAAAAACGGCGAGTTGAGTTAATGCCAAAGAGCTCAATTTTTGTCTCATCTGACCACAGCACCTTCTCCCAATCACTCTCAGAATCATCCAGATGTTCATTTGCAAACTTCAGCCGGGCCTGTACATGTGCCTTCTTGAGCAAGTGGACCTTTCGGGCACTGCAGGATTTTGATCCATTACGGCGTAATGTGTTACCAATGGTTTTCTTGGTGACTGTGGTCCCAGCTGCCTTGAGATCATTAACAAGTTCCCCCCGTGTAGTTTTCGGCTGAGCTCTCACCTTCCTCAGGATCAAGGATACCCCACGAGGTGAGATTTTGCATGGAGCCCCAGATCGATGTCGATTGACAGTCATTTTGTATGTCTTCCATTTTCTTACTATTGCACCAACAGTTGTCTCCTTCTCACCCAGCGTTTTACTTATGGTTTTGTAGCCCATTCCAGCCTTGTGCAGGTCTATGATCTTGTCCCTGACATCCTTAGAAAGCTCTTTGGTCTTGCCCATGTTGTAGAGGTTAGAGTCAGACTGATTAATTGAGTCTGTGGACAGGAGTCTTTTATACAGGTGACCATTTAAGACAGCTGTCTTTAATGCAGGCACCAAGTTGATTTGGAGCGTGTAACTGGTCTGGAGGAGGCTGAACTCTTAATGGTTGGTAGGGGATCAAATATTTATTTCTCTGTGCACAATGCAAATAAATATATATAATTTTGACAATGTGATTTTCTTTTTTTTTTTTATATATAATCTATCTCTCACTGGTAAAATTAACCTAGCCTAAAAATTCTAGACTGTTCATGACTTTGACAGTGGGCAAACTTACAAAATGAACAAGGGATCAAATACTTATTTCCTCCACTGTATCTTTTTTTTGTTTGGGGTGGTGCATGTTTTGGGCCTTGTGTCCCTGATCTTATAAGACCCTAACATCGCCTCGGGTATGGATACATATTATGTTAATATACATAGTCTCCCGGCCGAGCCCCGTCGCAGGCCGCAAACGCTAATTTGACATTGCCACGTCCCCAGTTACATAGTTACATAGTTAGTACGGCTGAAAAAAGACACATGTCCATCAAGTTCAACCAAGGGAAGGGAAAAGGGAAGGAAAAATTTCTACACATAGGAGCGAATATTTTTTTGTTCTAGGAAATTATCTAACCCTTTTTTAAAGCCATCTACTGTCCCTGCTGTGACCAGCTCCTGCGGTAGGCTATTCCATAAATTCACCGTTCTTACTGTAAAGAAGCCTTGTCGCCTCTGCAGCTTGAACCTTTTTTTCTCCAGACGGAGGGAGTGCCCCCTTGTTTTTTGAGGGGGTTTTACAAGGAACAGGATTTCACCATATTTTTTGTATGTGCCATTAATATATTTATATAAGTTAATCATGTCCCCCCTTAGTCGTCTTTTTTCAAGGCTAAATAGGTTTAATTCTTTCAATCTTTCCTCATAACTTAAATTCTCCATGCCCCTTATTAGCTTCGTTGCTCTTCTTTGTATTTTTTCTAACTCCAGGGCATCCTTTCTATGAACTGGAGCCCAGAACTGAACTGCATATTCTAGATGAGGCCTCACTAATGCTTTGTAAAGTGGCATTATTACATCCCTGTCCCGTGAGTCCATGCCTCTTTTAATACACGACAATATCCTGCTGGCCTTTGAAGCAGCTGATTGACACTGCATGCTGTTATTGAGTTTATGATTTACAAGTACACCCAGATCCTTCTCAACAAGTGAATCCGCCAGTGTAGCGCCCCCTAGGACATATGATGCATGCAGGTTGTTGGTACCCAGATGCATAACTTTACATTTATCTACATTAAACTTCATCTGCCAAGTGGACGCCCAAACACTTAGTTTGTTTAAATCTGCCTGTAATTCATGAACATCTTCCATAGTCTGAACTATATTACATAGCTTGGTGTCATCTGCAAAAATAGAAATAGTGCTATTAATCCCTTCCTCTATATCATTAATAAATAAGTTGAATAATAGTGGTCCCAGCACTGAACCCTGGGGTACACCACTTATAACCGGTGACCATTCAGAGAAGGAATCATTGACCACAACTCTCTGGATACGGTCCTTGAGCCAATTCTCAATCCAATTACAAACTATATTTTCTAAACCTATAGTCCTTAATTTACCCATTAGGCGTCTATGGGGGACAGTGTCAAATGCCTTTGCAAAGTCCAAAAACACTAAATCCACAGCGGCCCCTCTGTCTAGACTTCTGCTCACCTCTTCATAAAAACAGATTAGGTTAGTTTGACAACTTCTGTCCTTAGTAAAACCGTGCTGGCTGTCACTTATAATGCTATTTATTGTCACATAATCCTGTATATAGTCCCTCAATAGCCCCTCAAACATTTTCCCCACGATGGATGTTAAGCTTACTGGTCTATAATTACCTGGGGAAGACCTAGAGCCCTTTTTGAAAATAGGCACCACATTTGCCCTGCGCCAGTCCCTTGGCACTATACCAGTCACTAGAGATTCTCTGAATATTATGAAAAGGGGGACAGAAATAACTGAACTAAGCTCTTTAAGAATTCTAGGGTGTAACCCATCTGGTCCCGGGGCCTTGTGCACATTTATTTTATTTAATTTAGCTTGGACCATCTCTACATTCATCCAATTCAGTATATCAACTGATATATTAACAGCACTGGCACCGGCTACATCAGCTGCTCTTTCTTCTGTTGTATATACAGAGCTAAAGAACCCATTTAGTAACTCTGCCTTCTCTTGATCCCCTGTGATCAACTCCCCATTACCATTATCTAGGGGTCCTACATGTTCAGACCTTGGCTTTTTTGCATTTATATGCTTGAAGAATTTTTTGGGATTTGTTTTACTATCCCTGGCCACCTGCCTTTCATTTTGTATTTTTGCTAATTTTATTAAATTTTTACAGATTTTATTAAGCTCTTTATATTTTACAAAGGCTACAGCTGTACCCTCAGATTTGTATTTTTTAAATGCCCTTTTTTTGTCATGTATTGCCCCTTTCACAGAAGGTGTAAGCCATGTGGGGTTTAATTTGAGTCGTTTATACTTATTACCTGTAGGAATAAATTTTGCACTATAATAACTCAAAGTAGATTTGAAAATCTCCCATTTATCATTTGTTCCATTATTTGACATTAGTTCTTCCCAGTCTATATCCTGAATTGCAGCCCTCATCCTGGGGAAATTGGCTTTCTTAAAATTAAATGTTTTTGCCCTCCCAGCCTGCGTTTGTTTTTCACAGTATAGGTAAAATGTAACTATATTGTGATCACTGTTACCGAGGTTTTCACGAACATTGACATTCCCAACAAGATCTGCATTATTAGAAATGAAAAAAAAATTATAAACACACAAACCAGCTCAAATAGCACGTGTGGGGCTGGATGCTTAAGGTATAGCATACTACCCTATTAAGGAAGAGGGCAACTCCCGTATATAATGATATACACTGAAGACACAAAGGAGCATACTAGCCAAAATTAAAAAGTAAATTTTATTAAACATATATAAACATGTATGAAAGATAAAAAGGTACAGAGCTGGACATAAGGACTCTGAAAAGTTTCACTAAAACACAGAAAGCAACAATCTCTCTATATTGCAAAAAATGAAGGGTAGTATGCAATACACAAGTTAGAGTGGACGGACAAATGTATTCATGGTGCCAGTCATATACATCAACATTGTAGGACAGCAATAGTATGCGTAAGTTAAAGGAAGTAACATGTCATAAAGCACAGATGATGCATGACCTATAGACACGCAAGAGTCTGAAAAAGGTATAAGGACTATCAGTCATATCAGATGAAAGAGATGCAAAGACTGTTGCCAACTTAAGCCAGAAGTCCACCCACTATTACAGCAACTTACCCATAGTGATCAATAGATGCAGAGAGTCGAGCTAATGTCAGTTGAAAAACCCCAACGCGCGTTTCGCGATGTGCTTCCTCAAGGGGTGTCTCTTTCATCTGATATGACTGATAGTCCTTATACCTTTTTCAGACTCTTGCGTGTCTATAGGTCATGCATCATCTGTGCTTTATGACATGTTACTTCCTTTAACTTACGCATACTATTGCTGTCCTACAATGTTGATGTATATGACTGGCACCATGAATACATTTGTCCGTCCACTCTAACTTGTGTATTGCATACTACCCTTCATTTTTTGCAATATAGAGAGATTGTTGCTTTCTGTGTTTTAGTGAAACTTTTCAGAGTCCTTATGTCCAGCTCTGTACCTTTTTATCTTTCATACATGTTTATATATGTTTAATAAAATTTACTTTTTAATTTTGGCTAGTATGCTCCTTTGTGTCTTCAGTGTATATCATTATTAGAAATGACCAGATCCAACAGAGCTTCACCTCTAGTCGGGTCTTCCACAAACTGGCCCATAAAATTTTCCTGCAACAGGTTGAGGAAATGTCTCCCCTTTGCAGTTGAAGCCGAACCATGACACCAATTAATATCCCGGAAATTAAAATCTCCCATTATCACTACAGTACCCGCCTGTGCAGCCCGCTCCATCTGTTTATATAGCTGACCTTCCATCTCCTCAGTTATATTGGGGGGTCTATAGATTACACCAAAAGTAATTTTTTCAGTGTTTACCTCCCTTTCTAGTTCCACCCACAAGGTTTCAACCTCCTCACAGTCTTCACCCACTATTGTCTCTTTCACACTCGCCTTCATATCACTTCTCACATACAGACATACACCACCACCTTTCCTATTTGTCCTGTGTTTACGAAAAAGTGTAAAACCCTGTAGATTTACAGCCCAGTCATGTGAAGAGTCCAGCCATGTTTCAGCAACACCAACTATATCTATATTTTCTTCCAGTATCAAGGCCTCCAGCTCCCCCATTTTGCTTGCTAGACTTCTGGCATTTGTGAACATACACTTTAACTTGCCTGTCAGTTTTTCACTTTTATTATCAGAAATGTGATTTGACATTAATCGGTCCTTTTTATTTACACTGATGTTTTGTAACGAAAGGATCTCCTTATCTTGTTGTCTAGTCCTCTCCCCACATTCTGTTTCTCCCCCCACCAATATAGTCTGACCCCTCTCTAACCTGGCTACCCCTTTTTTTTCTACATTGACCTCCCTCCTCAGCCCTAGTTTAAATACTCCGCCACCCCAGCTAGAATTCTCTCCCCCAGCACAGCGGACCCCCTTCCATTTAGGTGCAAATCATCTGCAGAATACAGTTTGTACCCCAATGAAAAGTCAGCCCAGTGCTCTAGGAACCCAAATCCTTCTCCTCTACACCAAGACTTCAGCCATGCATTTGATGCTTGCACCACTCCGTCGTCACCAGCAGGCATAAAATTGAACTTGTCCCTTTGGTGTAGTTTACAACTGGTGAGTAGATGTGTAGACAGTGTAGTATTAAACAGAGTGGGGTAGGTCAAGATCACTTTTTTCAATTGGAATGTCATTTTGGGGGATGGGCTCATACTTAATTGGCATGGTGCAATAGAAGTGGATGCTGCTATGTAAGTAAATCATGAAGTGGGGCAGGTTAGGAACTTACTAATGTGTTGAAAAGTAGCTGTATTAATGTATTAACTTTTTTCTTTAGGTGACGTGAAGAACCTGACCCCTCTATGTGGTGTGAGTAGATTCCAGGCTCCTTCCACCTGTATCTCCTGTGTGCTGGCTGCCCAGTGGGCATAGAATTGAACTTGTCCCTTTGGTGTAGTTTACAATTGGGGAGTAGTAAATTGTCTTATTTATAACACTGTACTAGATAGGATGGGGATGATTTATATATTGTGTTAGGCTGATGTCACTTTTTTTTTTCTGGCCGTTTTTGAGCAATTTTTCTAGCCAAACACAGGCGTGCATACAAAAGAGAGACATATCAATTTTTTCTTTATACTTTTCCGTCTTTTAGGATTCACTTCTGTGTTTGACTCAAAAAACTGTGACAAAAAGCTGTGACACCAGCCTCAAGGAAATATGCTAAGAGCTCTGTCCATGGGCTGTCTCATATTTCAGTTCATCCTCATTTAAGTGAAAGTGCTGAACTGCAATACCAGACGCAGCCCGTGGACCGACGTGATGCTTCTTAAAAAAACAACACTTTTTTAGAGTCCTGGACAACCCCTTTGCTGCCTAAAGTACATTAATTTTGTAAATGAGACCGCCACTGTTGCTGAAACGAAGGTGCAGAAGTACTTAGCTGAGAGTTTGCATCTTTCGGCTGTGAGCAGCGCTCATTGTCAGGCTGAAGCCTCTCATAGACGTTCTATGTAAGCCGTCTTCAGCCTGACAGGGAGAGCTGCTCCTTTGTTTTAGCGGTGGTGGTCTCCGCACCCAGACCCACTTCTGGTATGTGTCTATGACATTTCAAAAGTTTGATCAAAGTGTAGTTATTATTTAATGTTAAAACATGTTTTTAAAGCAGAATTTTAATATGTTGGATTTTTAACAAGAATCTGTTGCTGTTAGCAAAGTTTGTACAGCTTTTCCTTAAAAAAAATAATATTTTTTAAGTCGGGCAAACACTGGTTAGCACTGCTGCACATGCCGTTTCTTGTACCCATCTGAATGAGGCTGCCTTGTCGGGGAAGGTGGGCTCACACAATTTTATCAAATTTGATTGAACTGTGTGCCAAGAACCTCACTGTTATTTGCTTATAAGAAATATTGCAGTAATTAAATGGGTTTTTGAATCTCATCTCATAAATTCATGGTATATCCCCATGATATGCTATAAATGTCTGATAGATGCAGGAATCACTACTGGGACCTGCATCTATCTCTTAGGCTGGGAAAGGCAAGAAACATTGACCCTTCCTACCCTGGTATTGCTGGTCTGCTGCTGCTATGTTGTATCTGGCTGGTTATGAAAAATGGGGTCAGGTACTGGATCGTACCCGGCTCTTCCTGGCACACCTGGTGGTGGTTGGTACTGGGGGAATAATGGGGGTTAGTGTTAGCCTTTTCACCAGCTAACACTAAGCCCTGTCTTAGTAATAGACGTTGTAAATCAGCCAGCGGCCAATACTAAGGCGGTAGTAATAAAGTTTAAAAGAAAATACATAAAAAGACATAAAAAAAATATTTTATTGAAATAAAAAATTCCCATGTGTAATACTGTCTGTTGGACCCTGTATCTAAGCCTGCCTCATGTTAGGCTAAGATACACGGCCCCAGCAGACAGTAATCTTATACTGTATAAGATAACTGTCTGCAGGGTTGATCTTGGAAGACGATGAGTGAAAACCGAAAACACAAAAAATGGATTAGTTATGAAAGGGTTAAAGGGGCTGTCCCATGATTAAAAGTTATCTCCTAACCACAGAATAGGTGATAACATGCTGATCGGTGGGGTCCAACCACTGGGGTCCCACTGCTCCATTCATTTTCTATGGCACTGCCGGAGATAGCTGAGTGCTTTACTCGGCTATCTCTGGCAATCCCATAGCCAGTGAATAGAACTGCAGGGCGCAAGTGGGACCTGTTGCTGCATTCATTCGGAGTAATGGGACCCAAGTTCTCATGATCAGTGGGGGTCCCAGTGGTCGGACCCCCACAGATAAGCATGTTATCACCTATCCTGTGGTTAGGAGATAACTTTTAATCTTTGGACCCTTTAAGCAGCAACTTATGTTCTTCCTAGTTCCTTACCATTAAATTGCGGGCCATGCAGGTCAGGACTACAGCAGACCCTCTCCAGTCACAACAATGAATAGGAGGTGGAGCAAGCGCCCCTTGATTGTCCCACCTCCCTACGCTCTGGCCAACCGGGTTAGCGCACAGGGACATCATATACATCATGTACCCCTTCCTCACAAGCTCTCATGGACAACACAGCCGCCCACATGCTGGCCAGCTATTGTCCCATAGCAGTCGGACACCCCTGGAGCCCCCCCCCCACGGTAGCGTTTTCAGAAACGTGAGCGAGACGTGGGCAGGCTCTTCTGACTCCAAGAAAGTGCAGACCGGGTGGAGTCAGTGACAGGGGACGGAGTCAGTAACGTTTGATTGGCCATGAATTGTCCGAACGTCACTGACTCAGCCCCCCCCCCCCCCCGCGGTAATTTCTGAGAGTTATGAGAGAGTCTACCCACGTCCTGCAATCTTCTGCTCTCGGTCCCCTGGCAGACTTCCTCTGCTCTTGGTCCCCCCAACAGTCCACCGCTGTTGGTCCCTCTGGCCAAGTTAGGGACTTAGCTGCACTGAACAGTGTGGTATGGGGGGGCCTCTGGGCCCCCTGGCTATGGGGCATGGTTGCAACTGCGACCGCTGCGACGCCTATAGCTACGCCACAGTCTACATGGCAACGGTATTGCCTAATGTCAATGGCCTATTTCAGCAGGATATTGCTCCTTGCCACATTGAAAAATTATTTAGAAATGATTTAAGGAACATGACAAAGGGTTTAAAGTGTTGACTTGGCCTCCAAATTCACCAGATCCTTGCCTGGTAACAGAGATGGTAAGCTGTCGCTGAAAGCTGCCACCATGGTTCTGTAGCTATGTGTTTTCGCACAGTGACAGTTATTGTCGGCACTATAGTAGTACAGTGCAGGTCGGCAGCGGCTTCCAGCGTGCACCATACTATTACAGCAGAGGTCCTCAAGGAATACTATCGTCTATGTTTTTTGATGGCTTCAAATAGTATGTTGTCATTTTTTGATAGAACACGAGTGCGAATGTGTTCTTGTCATACCTACTTTGGTTTTTCATGTCCCATGTGTTTAAACGCATGGCACCATTGTGTCACACAAATACTGTGGCTCAGACAGATGTTTTTTTCTAAATAAAGGGTCTGGCCATGACGTTGTGCCATACAGATGTAGCCGTCTTTATCTTGACTTTCAACTAATTAAATACACAGTGGCAAGATCCCTTATCTTGACTTTTTCAATGACTTTTCAATGGCTTTTGTTGTGTAATATCACGCTGCAGCAAGTTATCAGAGTCAAGATAAAGATGGCTACATCCGTACTCATCAACGGGACAGGATGAACCTCTGTACATGAGGTAGTAGGATATTGCTGGATGGAAAGAGGCCTGTGGACAATGTCTTTTATTGAGTACATTGAGTAAACATGCAGAGAAAAAAGTAAGTGAACCTCTGTGTTAATGATTTCTCCAAGAGCTAATTGGCAAAAGGTGTTTCAAATTAGGAGATGAGATTGGAAGTATAGGCTTCAAAACAGGGGCGTAACTAGGAAAGACTGGGCCCCATAGCAAACTTTTGACTGGGGCCCCCCTCCCCTGGGTGTCACACAACCCCCCCTTGTAGATAGTGCATTTTTTACAGCCCCCCCTGTAGATAACGCCATACAGCCCCCTTTGTAGATAGCGCCATACAGCCCCCTCTGTAGATAACGCCATACAGTCTCCCCTGTAGATAACGCCATACAGCCCCCTCTGTAGATAGCGCCATACAGTCCCCCCTGTAGATAACGCCATACAGCCCCCTCTGTAGATATCTACAAAGGGGGCTGTATGGCGTTATCTACAGGGGGGCTATATGGTGTTATCTACAGGGGGACTGTATGGCGCTATCCACAGGGGGACTGTATGGCGTTATCTACAGAGGGGGCTGTATGGCGTTATCTACAGCGGGGGCTGTATGGCACTATCTACAGGGGGTTGTATGTCGTTATCTACAGGGGGTTGTATGTCGTTATCTACAGGGGGGCTGTATGGCGTTATCTACAGAGGGGGCTGTATGGCGCTATCTACAGGGGGGCTGTATGGCGCTATCCACAGGGGGGCTGTATGGCGCTATCTACAGGGGGCTGTATGGCGCTATCCACAGGGGGGATGTATGGCGTTATCTACAGGGGGGACTGTATGGCGTTATCTACAGGGGGGACTGTATGGCGTTATCTACAGGGGGTCTGTATGGTGTTATCTACAGGGGGTCTGTATGGCGTTATCTACAGGGGGTCTGTATGGCGTTCCCTACAGGGGGGTCTGTAGGGAACGCCATACAGTCCCCCCTATAGGGAACACCATACAGCCCCCCCTGTAGGGAACGCCATACAGCCCCCCCTGTAGGGAACGCCATACAGCCCCCCCTGTAGGGAACGCCATACAGCCCCCCCTGTAGTGAATGCCTTACAGCCCCCCTGTAGGGAATGCCATATAGCCCCCCCTGTAGGGAACGCCATACAGCCCCCCTGTAGGGAACGCTATACAGCCCCCCCTGTAGGGAACTCCATACAGCTCCCCCCTGTAGGGAACGCTATACAGCCCCGCCTGTAGGGAACGCCATACAGCCCCCCCGTAGGGAACGCCATAAACCCCCCCTGTAGGGAACGCTATACAGCCCCCCCTGTAGGGAACGGCATACAGCGTCCCCAACCCCCCAAAAAAATGCGACCTACAGTGTGAAAAGACAAAGGACATGTATCCCCTCTCCACAGGATAGGGGATACATGTGTGATCGCTGGCAGCGATAGCGAGAACGGGGGACTGAAAGTCCCCCGAAGTTCTCCATGACTAACCTGTGACTTCCGGCGTCTGCGCAGCTCACTACAAATGAAAGGAGCGCTGGTCACGCATGCGCACAAGCGCGACCGGCGTAGCTACGGCTGCTATAGCGGTAGTTACGCCACTGCTTCAAAAGTTATTCACTGAAAAATACACTCTGATCAAGTGTACCGCAGATAATCTCAGAAGGCCATACATGAATCTCTAGATTGACGCATCCAATCCAGGTAGGGGGAGTTAATCTAGCCTTGGATTCATGCAAGGCTTTTGATACAGTCGAATGGGAGTTCTTGTGGGAGACAATGATGGAGATTGGATTTGGTACAAATTTTCTTAACTGGGTCAAGATATTTCTGCAGGAGTCCTACTCTGGTTTTGGGATTAATTGGAACAAATCAATGTGTATACCTGTGGATGATCTGGAACAATGTATTCCTGGACAATTACAAGTATCCCTACCAGGTCAATCAGTTAAATATGTCAGAGAAGATAAAAGACTTTGCCAAATTAAATATTGTCACTTTGATAGACACGGTGAGTAACAAAGAGATTTGGAAGAAATTAAGATTACCTATAGCAGGAAGAATAGTATTAATTAAATTGTGCTTCCTGACCCAAATTCTACATGTAATTGACAATTCTCCAATATGGATCCCTACAAAATTATTTTATGTATAGTTATGGGGTTGTTTAGAATTAATATGAAGAGGGAGGCAACCCCCGAATGAAGTTAGAGTACCTTCAACATCCAATTGACCATGGAGATTCAGCAGTTCCAGATCTATATTGGGTACTACATATCTTCCTATCACAAGCACATTGGGTGGGACAGGATACACGTGAACAGAAAAAGACTACCAATGTATAACATGATTTGGCCAATGCATAAAGTCTTTCAGTTACTTGAAATGGGGGTCTTCTCTAAACAAATATTCAACATTGAATATGATGCACAGAGTTTGGTTGTCAGACAGAAAATTATGGAATGTGGATTTTAACTTTACACCAATCTGGAGAAACATTTATCCCATGAAACTAAATAAAATTGAAAATTATTAAAACTGGGAGGAATGTGATATATGTAATCTTGGTTAAATAGTAGAGACAGAGGGTATGACAGATTATGATATGCTGGATAGAAAATATAAGCTAGGTTTAAATGGTAGATTTTTGTAATTACAACTAGTCCATGCTTGTAGAGCTAAGGATTGGAGATTTATATTGTAATCGGACAAAACCTCTTGTTTGATTATATAAAAAATATGTCATCACTTAAAGGCTTAACTTCCAAATTCCATATGTGAGGAGAAAGATGCAGATGACCTACATCTCCTCTGGGATTTCTTTATGATACTGAAAATTTTGTGAGGCAATAGTCGATAGTGTTGCTAAGACTTATCAGACAAAGTTGCCACCTTTTCCCAAAACCTGTGTTCTTGGGGCAATTTCACCGATGAGTAATTGAAAAAAAGAAACCTAGGCGGTAGGTAAATTGCTATACTGCTAAAAATTGGATAGCAATATGTGTGCCGACCCTAGTGATGTGGATAAAATATGTCAACAGGCATACAAAAAAATGTTGTACAGAAGAAAAATAAAACTTCTGAATTTATACTGATTTGGGATCCCTGGTGCAAGAATTATATGAAATTGGTGTTTTATTTAAATGGATATTGGGAGGAGAAAGCTAAAAATGTTTATTCTTTCCTTCTACCTTTTTTTTTTTATTGTGGGTGGGGGTGTATAGAAAAATAAAACATTTAAGATGATTGTTATAGATCATTTACCATTGTCTCTGGTAATATGTGATGATGAATTTTTTTAAATTATTAATAAAGAATATATATGTATATATGTATGTACATATACATACACATAAACTGTGAGTATTGGGACACACCTCTTAATCATTTTTCATTCAGTCCCATTGCCACAGGGGTATAAAATCAAGCGCCTAGCCACGCAGTCTGCCTTTACTTTACTGACATTTATGAAAAAAGGGGTCATTCAAAAGAGCTCGCTGAATTTCAGTGTGGTACTGTAATAGGACGCCACCATTGTAACAAGTCAGTTTGTGAAATTTCTTCCCTCCTAGATATTCTATGATCAACTGTGTGTGGTGTTATTGCAAAGTGGAAGCGTATAGGAACCACAGCAACTCAGACACTAGGTGGCAGTCCATGTAAAGTTACAGAGCAGGGTCCCCGAGTGCTGAGACGCATAGTGTATAAAAGTCACCAATGACCTTCTGACTCAATAACTGCAGAGTTCCAAACCTCCTTTGGCATTAACATACCTCCCAATTTTCAAGTATCACAAAACTGTGTGCGGCTGGAGCTTCATGGCATAGGTTTCCATGTTCGAGCAGCTGCATGCAAGCCTTACATTGGAAAAAAAATGACAAGCGTCAGATGGATTGGTGTAAAGCTCGGTGCCACTGGACTCCGGAGCAGTGGAAACGTGTTCTGTGGAGTGACGAATCACGCTCCTCTATCTGGCAGTCTGATGAACGAATCTGTGTTTGGAAAATGCCGGGAGAACATTACCTGCCTGACTGAGGTGTTGGCCTAGGCCCCCTAGTTCCAGTGAAGAGAAATCAAGACATTTAGGACAATTGTATGCTTCTTACTTTGTGTGAAGTTTGGGGTTCATCTCTTTTCTATTCCAGCGTGACTCTGCCCCAGTGCACAAAGTAATGTCCATAAAGGCATGGTTGAGTGAGTTTGGTGTGTTAGAAATTGACTGGCCCTCACTGATCCCTGACCTGAACCCTATCAAACATCTTTGGGATGAACTAGAACTGAGATTGCGAGCCAGCACTCTCGTCCAACATCAGTGTCTGCCTTCACAAATGCTCTTCTAGATGAATGGGCAAAAATTCCCACAGACACACTCCAAAATCTTGTAGAAAGCCTTTCCAGGAGAGTAAAATCAGTTTCAGCTGCAAGGGGGCTGGGGGGGGGGGGGGGACGACAACTGTATATTAATGCCTATGGATTTAGAATGGGGTGTCATAAAAGCTCCTGTATGTGTAATGTGTAGTTGTCCCAATACTTTTGTCAATATAGTGTGTGTGTGTGTGTGTGTGTGTGTGTGTGTGTGTGTGTGTGTGTGTGTGTGTGTGTGTGTGTGTGTGTGTATAAAAAACATTTTACAGGAGAATGTAAGGGCAGCAGCTAAAAAGACATTGGGTGATAAAACAAGACAATGACCCAAAGCACCATCTACTGTGTTTTTTAATGCAGAAAACGATGCAGATTTTGCTGCCTTTTTTTCATGGTGACATCTTCTCTGAAAAACGCAGCAATTCAGTCCACTTTCCACAGCAGGAATTTACATGTTTCAGTACAAAAAATACGCACTTCAGGTGATTTTCTGCTCTGAATTTTTTTGAAGCATGTGGATGAGATTTGTTAAATCTGACCCACTTTACTGCTACTGTATTCTGCTGCGTATTTTCCGATCACAATTCCCGACGGAAATACTCAGCAATTCCATTATGTATGGACAAGCCCTTACTATTGAAAATGCACCAGAATTCTGGTTTAAACTGAGCTGATTCTGGCATACATGCTGGACGCCTCATTTATTAACATTTTCGACAATTAGAGGGAAAGTGGTGTGACTTAAAACGTGATGCTGTGCACCAAAAACTGGAATAAACTAAGCCCACCAAGAGGTTGTATGAGGAAGAGAAGTCTAACATGTCTAGCTAGATGCGCCAAATTTATCATACAGAATGCACCATTTCATTAAGTTTGTCTATAATTGTGACTTGGGTTAACTTACTTTTTCTTGCAGCTCTACTTCCATCTGCAGATCCAGCATTATTGCATTTATTAGGTATATTTTTATTACATGCTAGAATCCTAGGATCTGAGGCATAACTTGAAGCTCCTGGTTCCAAATATAAAATCTGTATCGGTGCCCCCTACCTATCGTGCCATTTTTGCCAATGCTGATGTTTTGTTATGTGGCAGTGCCTTTAGTCACCAAGGCCTGGGTGCAACTGGTCCTCTGAATCCCCTCTAGCTACGCCCATGCCTTCATATAAACTGCTTGAGCAATAAATAAATACACAATGCTTTTGTTTCTTTTTTTGGGGATCTTTGATAGTTTTTGGTTGGAAACAGTAAGTCAAGGAATCAGAAAAAGTCATTTACAGTTTTTTGTTTTGCCTTCAATGTCCATTGACAGCATCTAAGTTGTTATTAATATATAACTATAACGAATAGTATGTGCCAATGACTATTGAAAAGCCCAGATTAATCCACAAAGTACCAGAGAAAATACTTGATGCACTATTAAAATGTTTTTCATTTAGATAGTTGACAATGGATAGAATCCCAGCTGTAGCCTCTTCACATGTAGGTTGGATCTGGTCTTCAGGAAGAATAAATCCAAAAGTTCCATTATCTCTTAGCTCAAAGGTGTATGAAAAAGGAATTCCTAGATCTGTAGCCCAATCCCGTGAGGAACCAGAGTTACTATCTGTTTAAAACAATAAAAAATATATTAAGGAAGCAAGCATTATACTTTACTTTTTCCTTTACAAACAGTAGTACTTCCACAAAATAATTTTATGACATGCCAAAAGAACAGTCAAAACATATATATTGGTGGCGGAGAGCATTTGGCACATTCCTTAACTCCTAGGCAGAGTTCACATGGGGCGGATACGATACGTAAAAACATGCAGCATATCCGCCCTGTGCGCCGCAGGGAATTTTGGGCGAAAAAGCACACCAGACTGTGGTGCAGTTTTTCGCCCGGAATGTCCGCTGTGAAAATCTGCAGCACTTAGCCGACCTGCTGGCAGGACGGCCTCCTGGGATGACGTTTCATCCCAGGGGACTGCTACAGACTGTGATTGACTGCAGAAGCAGTCACATGGAATGAAATGTCATCCCAGGAGGCCGGCCCTCTGACGTCATCCAGGCCGGCCTCTTGGGATGATGTTTCATCCCATGTGACTGCCACTACAGCCTGTGATTGGCTGCAGTGGTCACATGGGATCAAACGTCATCCCAGGAGGCCACACTGGAGGGAGGAACACAGACTTCTAGGTAAGTATGAGATTTTTTTTTTCCTGAGTTGCGTTTTTTGCGGCGGGATCATTGCGAACCCGCCGCAAAAAAACACAACAACTGCTATTTCTTGCGGGTTTCACCTCCCATTTAATTGAATGGGGAAAACCTGCAACAATTAGGGCATGGCTAGACGTGGCGGAATTGCTCTGGAATACCGCTGCGGCCAGTCCGCTGAGGAAATCCGCAGTGGACATTTTCTCCATTGGTTTCTACACTTTTTTAGTTAGGTTCGTGCACACGTGGCGGAAAACTCCGCTGCGGACCATAGGCTGCGGTGCGGAATTTGGTGTCCGCAGCATACACTGGCTGTTGCGGACGTGTAGTGGACTTATTACAGACTTATTGCGGAATTTCTCCATTGACTTCAATGCAGATTCAAAATTCCGCAATTAAATCCGCAGATGTTATGTGTGTTGCGTTGCGTATTGGTTTTACGAACAGCATATTTCTTCATTCTGGCTGGACCTATGTGTTTTGAGGTCTATAGCCAGACTGAGATGAAATGTTTTAAAAGACAGCAGGAAGTACTCTTCACCTGAATACGCAACAGCTAATCCGCATCAATTTCCTGCACATTTTAGGCAAAGGCGCGATGGAATCTGCAACGCAGATTATGTGCGGTATTGATGCGGACAGTGTCTGCAGAAATACGCCACGTCTGGTCATGCCCTTAGTTTACGCGAATACAATTCTGCACTGCAGGTCAATTTCTGAGCGTTTTATTTTCCCGCTCCGTGTTTACGCAGCGTGGGGATGAGATTTGTTTTATTTCATCCACTTTACTGCTACTATATTTGCTGTGGATTTTCCGCAACGATTTACGTTGCGGAAAAACCACAGTATTTACGCAACGTGTGAACTAACCCCTATACATTTCAATACAGATCAACCTATTAAACTCCAATGGCAGCAGAAACCAAAACTGGACTGTTCTCTTTACTAGTATGTCATAAAGCACTTTCATGGGAAAATCCCTCCAACAAGGATGTAATTTCATCTGTTCGTACATGGTCCAGCTGAAAAAGCAAGAGAGAACGTTGCTACACTTGTTGCAGATTTTGTGCATGCTGCAGAGACAACCACATTCAGATGAAAGGCATTTGTTGTCTGCAAAAAAGAATGTTCACACACGGCAGATTTGTTGCAGAAATGTATGCAATGTCGCATTCCGTGAATGGGGTTTGCATAAATACATTCACATGTTGCAGAAACAAGCCCATTCATGTACATGGAACATATTTTTAGTTGCAGAAATGTCTGCAAAACAACAGCCACTTCAGGGGCGTAGCTAGGGGGGGGCAGGCGGGGCACGTGCCCCGGGCACAGTTCAGAGGGGGGCGCCAGCGCCCCCACCTCCTGCACTATAATTGTACCTGTGTCGCAAGGACACAGGTACAATTAGAAGCAATGAATGACCGGGTACGTTCCGTGCCCGGCCATTCAGCGCCTCTCCACGAATGAAGCGACTGGTACCTTTTGTACCAGTGACACTTCCGTCGATGAAAGGCGCTGACTGACTGGCAGGGAAAGTCATCCTGCCCAGCCAATCAGCGCCTTTCATAGACGCTGCGTTCAACCCCCTGGAGACCTGCGCAGAAGAGAGCAGGTCTCCATGGCTGCCGGACGGCGTGGGAGCGGGAATAAGGTGAGTTTGAATATTTTTTTTTTTTTTAAAATGTAATAGAAGTGTGGCTGTATCTGCGAGGGGAGGGGGGACTTTGTCTACACGGGGGGGACTTTGTCTACGGGGGGTGTCTATCTACAGGGGAACTATATCTACAGGGCTGGGCTATATACAGGGGGACTATATCTACAGGGGGGCTATATCTACAGAGGGGGAATATATCTACAGAGGGGGAATATATCTACAGAGGGGGAATATATCTACAGAGGGAATATATCAACAGAGGGGGAATATATCTACAGAGGGGCTATATCTACAGAGGGGGAATATATCTACAGGGGGGCTATATCTACAGAGGGGGAATATATCTACAGGGGGGCTATATCTACAAAGGGGGAATATATCTACAGGGGGGCTATATCTACAGAGGGGGAATATATCTACAGGGGGGCTATATCTACAGAGGGGGAATATATCTACAGGGGGGCTATATCTACAGAGGGGGAATATATCTACAGAGGGGGAATATATCTACAGGGGGGCTATATCTACAGAGGGGGAATATATCTACAGAGGGGGAATATATCTACAGGGGGGCTATATTTACAGAGGGGGAATATATCTACAGGGGGGCTATATCTACAGAGGGGGAATATATCTACAGGGGGGCTATATCTACAGAGGGGGAATATATCTACAGGGGGGCTATATCTACAGAGGGGGAATATATCTACAGGGGGCTATATCTACAGAGGGGGAATATATCTATAGGGGGCTATATCTACAGAGTGGGGCTATATCTACAGGGGGGCTATATCTACAGAGTGGGGGCTATATACAGGGGTGGGCTATATACAGGGGGAATATATCTACAGGGGGGCTATATCTACAGGGCTGGGCTATATACTGGGCGACTATATCTACAGGGGGCTATATACTGGAGTGGGCTGTCTATAGAGCACCATATACAGGGGTGGGCTATAGCTACAGGGGGGGCTATATAGTATATAGCCCCCTGTAGATATAGCCCACCCCTGTATATGGTGCTCCATAGATAGCCCACCCCAGTTTATAGCCCCCCCTGTAGATATAGTCGCCCTGTATATAGCCCAGCCCTGTAGATATATTCCCCCTGTATATAGCCCCCCTGTGTATAGCCCCCCTGTGTATAGCCCACCCCTGTAGATATAGCAGCCCTGTGTATAGCCCAGCCCTGTAGATATGGTCCCCCTGTAGATATGGTCCCCCTGTAGATATGGTCCCCCTGTAGATATGGTCCCCCTGTAGATATAGCCCACCCCTGTATATAGTATCCCACAAATAGCTCCCCCTATAGTGCTCCACAGAAAGCCCACCCCTGTATATAGCCCCCTTGTACATATAGTCCACCCCTGTATATAGTGCTCCACAGATAGCCCACCCTTGTATATAGTATATACAGGGGTGGGCTATCTGTGGAGCACTATATACAGGGGTGGACTATCTAGTGGAGCACTATATACAGGGGTGGACTATATGTACAAGGGAGGCTATATACAGGGATGGACTATGTCTACAGGGGGCTACATACATGGTTGGGCTATCTGTAGAGCTCTATATACAGGGGTGGGCTATATCTACAGGGGGCTATATACAGGGGTGGGCTATCTGTAGAGCACTATAGGGGGAGTTATTTGTGGGACACTATACAGGGGTGGTCTGTATGGGGGCACTATCTACAGGGGCTCTATGGCAGGCACTAGCTACAGGGGCTCTATGGCAGGCACTATCTACAGGGGGCATAGTGTGTGTGTGTAGGACACTGGGTATGGTGCTATTATAATTAGAGGTGCAGTGTATGGCGCTATTATATTTAGGGGCGTAGTGTGTGGTATAATGATAACTTTATATTTATTTATAGGTGCAGAAATGTTGGAAAAGTGAGAAGCTGAAGACATCTGAGCGGCAAACTGCAGAAATGGTCTGTGACCGGGAGAAGTCATCCTAGAGGTCTGGACCGGAGGGAGAAAAAGAACTAGAATCTGAGACATCACCGGTGAGTCACTTAATGTAAATGTTTATTCTGCCTCTAATCAGCACTGTAGTCACTGTATGATCTGCAGCGAGATGATGGGTGATATGATTATGATAGGATTTATTTTTTGTGAAACAGCATCTCCCAGCATATCCTTACCATTGTTCGGGCCATGCTGGGAGCTGTAGTTTTACGCCGTACACACCTATACGGCAGGGGTTGCACTAAATTGCGCTGTATTTGTGCTGGTGTTGTATATATGTAGTGAGCTTGCTTCTGGGGCTGTATATATGTACTGAGCTTGGTTCTGGTGTTGTGTATAGAACCATATTGCTTGTGAAATGTACAAATATTTTTATGCTCGCGTTACATAAAAAGAAATGACACGTCGATTGGTAGAGAAAACAAACACGGCGAGGGGGAAGGAGATGTCGGGAAAGAGGATGGGGGGGGGGGGCGCCAAACTGAATCTTTGCCCCGGGTGCTGGAGAACCTAGCTACGCCTCTGGCCACTTGTGAACATACCCTTAACAAGCAGGTTATCATGTGTCAAGTGGACATCGTCAGGATACATTTTTAGTCTCTAGATGTAAATTTAAAAAAAATTCATTCACTGATAGAATGTAGAGATCTTCACTATAGTGAGGAATTGATAGCACAAGTGAAAATGGCATAATTTCTCATTATAAAATTAAAAACGTTCATTTACATACAACTTTAATAACTCCTTTAATCTCTATCCGCCGCAGCTATTTTTCAGATTTTCACATTTGCTTTTTCCTCCTCACTTTCCAAAAGTCATAGGTTTATTATTTTTCTCTCGATATAGCCATATGTGGCTACTTGATTTTTTTGCGGGACGAGTTGTAGTTCATGTCATTATTTATTCTACCATATAATGTAAAACTGGAAAAAATCTCTGTGGTGTGGAATGTGAAAAAAACTGCTATTCTGCCATTGTTCTTGGAGATTCATTTTCACGACGTTCATCGTATGCTCAAAATGAAATGTTAACTTTATTCTGCAGGTAAACACGATTACGACGATGCCAAATTGATATAGTTTTTTTTAATGTTTTACTACTAAGGAAAAAACTAATTGTTAAAAATAAAATTTGTTTTGCCTTGCCATATTTTGAGTCATAACTTTTTTTTTTTTCATTTAATGAGCGGTATGAGGGTTTCTTTTTGGTGGGGCAAACTGTAGTTTCTATTGCTACCAGGGGAGATGAGGACGAGGTGACCAAAAAACAGTGAATCTGGCGTTTGAATTTTATTTTATTTTTTTACGCCATTAGCCATGGAGGTTAAATTATGTTATATTGTAATAGTTCTGACTTTTACGATTGCAGCGATACCAGTTATGTTATTTTGGGGTTTTTTGACATTTTTTGTAATGTATTGCAGTATATATCGTGCTACTGACAGTCTCCTATTAAGCCCTGCTGGAGGCAGGGCTTAGTAGGAATACAAAGATGGCAGACCTGGCAGCATTCATTAGGCCCCCAGGCTGCCAAGCCAAAAATCGGCATCTCGTGATCGCATCACGGGGGAGCCGATGAAACATCGGAGGGGGCTGCCCCCTGTTTCTAACCACTTAGAAGCCGCATTCTCTATTGACCTCAACATCTAAGGGGTTAAACGAGCAGGATCAGGCTCGTTGCACTGAAGTGTCAGCTTGTACATACAGCCGAAATGCTCGTTCTGTATATATACGGCGGAGTCGGGAAGGGATTAAATAAAAGAAGAAGCAAAGCAGTAATGAGAAATACTGAAAAGTAGATATTCCTTGGTCCAAACGGGAGTGCACCTAGGACAAAAAATCCACTTTGTACTTTGTTTTCATTTGGAGGGACTGTTTGGAAAGGTCCCACTGAACATATGGCCAGATGTGAGCACATGTAAACCTTTACAGATGCATCCGTCTGCCATAATCTGTCATTAAACAAAATATGAACGGTTTGGTATATGTTCTTTTTGGTATACAGTTTTAACAACAAGCCCAGTTGACTGCGTTTTTCATTAGAGTTGTGGCTGTGAAATCCCAACGTATACCCCGCCAAATGTATGCCAAAAGGACACCCTTTTGACATTCGAATGGTAGTAAAGTATATGGGCATGTCTGTGCGTATGTGAGGAGATTTACATAGTATACTAGTCCTTCTCAATGAATTAGAATATCATCAAAAAGTTAATTTATATCAGTAATTCAATTCAAAAAGTGAAACTCATATTATATAGATTCATTACACACAGAGTGATCTATTTCCAGCATTTCTTTCTTTTATTGTTGATGATTATCACTAACAGCTGATGCAAACCCAAAATTTAGTATATCAGAAAATTAGAATATTATATAAGCCCAATTTCAAAAATTATTTTTAATACCGAAATGTTGGCCTACTGAAAAGTATGTACAGTATATGCACTCAATACTTGGTCGGAGCTCCTTTTGCATGAATTACTGCATCAATGCGGCGTGACATGGAGGCTGTAGGTGTCCATCAATAGGTATTTCGTAATTGACACAACACGTACAGAAGGAACACTGACCATAAATATGGATCAAAATCCAAAAGAGTTTATATGTTTGTGTGAAGTTCTTAGCTACATCTTTAATAAGAAGCAAATATTACATTTTAAGAGGCTACAAAAGCAAGCCAAGTGCATTCAGGTGGCAGCCTAGCTACAGCCTGGATCATCACTTTTGAGCAGAGCAGCCTGGTCACCAAAAGTTGACATGCTAATAGCACTTCTACCACCTGTCCTGAAAGTATAGATGGCAACAACCCCAATACTTGGGAAGCGCTGCAGCATTCAACAGGGTGGGGGTGGCAGGTGAGACCTGCTATATGTTTAAATGACTCTAACGCTACAGAGGTTACACTGTGAGTATGAATCACAAGACCTGTCCGCGTGCTGATATTCCACCTTATCTTTCTAAAAAGTTTTTAGTGGTATTTTTTATATATGCAAGAAGCCTTGAGGTGTTCTCGATTATTATTTATTCAGCCATGTAAACTTCTCACACAGACACATGCCGTTCCAGCAGTACAAACGGAATAAACTGGTGTTTTGTACATAGGGTTGTATCTTTGTATTTGAAATATTTACTGATATATAGCTCTGTGTTATCTAAATGAACTTTCTTCTTCTTTATAGCATTCCTAACATGCATGTCATGCAAGTAGAAAAACACCATGAACCTAATGAACCACATCTGGAATTTTCCATTTGTCTCTTTTGTTATCTTATACACAGTACTTACACAGTATGTGAGATGCAGATCCAACTCGATACTGAGCACCATGAGTTTCTGCAATTTTTGAAGCAGCCCCCTGTCCAACAGACAACTGTAGAACAAATGTTTGAAATGTAAAATTGTTCCTAAACACAGAAAATATTCCTATACTCTGAATATATGTGCTCTTGTTGGAATCTGGTAGACCTAGAAAGCTATGAATTTATGGTAAGCAATAACAGCTTTGTATGTGGCATGTCACCATCATTTGCTACAGCATGTCAAACAGAAGGACTCTATTCAATGCACCTTACAATCTCATTGATTTCTACAGGACACCCACCATTGTGATCCACCATCCATGTCTGTGTAAGCGGACATCTCAATCTGCTATACCATCAAGAAAGGAAAGAAAATGCAAGATCCAATGGGCGCCACAAAATCAGGAGAGTAGGGGGATCAATCACTTAAAAGGAAGGTTTATTCCACGTACTACGCGTTTCGAGGTCGTTCTTACCTTTTCATTAGGTGCATACAGGTGTTCACATGAACTCAGAATTTAAGCAACAGACACCCCCATAAACGTAAGTGACATGACAATATCAAAATAGAGAACGTCATGGTAAACATGAAAAACATGACAAAAGGAAACATCACAGAATTAAAGTATCTATGCAATTGATAAATTGCATAATGCTCGTTGCTCCAACAAAAACAATTAGCCAACAATATTAAAATATAACAAAAATAAAAATAAATGCATCAGAGTTACTAATTGGAATCCCATATACAAATGATCAGGACATTCAAAAAACATGACAAATTAATAAAAAGATCTCCCAAAAATAAGGCCTAAGCCAATAAAAATAAGAATGATAATAAACATAATCCCTGATATTTATAATATTTTGGAACACCTGCACCACTTCAAAACACCTCTAAATTTATAAACATTTGGGATTTATTTTTATTAAAGTGGTTTTTCAGTCCCTAAAAATTTGATGGCCTATCCTCAGGATAGGCCATCAATAGCTGATCAGTTGGGGTCTGACTCCCAGGACCCCCGCCGATCAATTGTTTTAAAGGGGGTGAAGCACTCGTACTCCTCTTTATTTCTACTTGTACACTGTGAATCGTCGACACACATTTAGCTGCGATTCACAGGTATTGCAGCCTTTTCTCCCATTTACTTCAATGGAAGAAGAAGACTCACAGCTCCCATGCTGTTTAGGCTTGGGAGCTGGTGACTATAGGGTATGTCCCCTTAAGGGATTTACCCAGCAGGCTTTTCCCCTAGGTAGGGTGGCGTTTTCTGGGTATCCTGGGTGGGCCCTCCCACCCATATAAATTAGGATACATGGGGGAGTTGCTTCCTCTTGGACTCCCCTTTGGATCGTGGAAGGAACCTTCCCGCCTGCCCGCCCGGACAAAGTGTATTTCAAGGGCTTGTATCGTTTTTAAGCAATGTTGTAGTTTCTTCTGTCAGCTCCAATTATGTTGTTGTATTTAACTTGGTTCGTTGGCAAGTGTGCCTTTGTTGTTATGTGTGTAAATTGTATATTACTCATTTTTTCCCTTTGTTTGTTTGTTCCTAGTCACAGCTGGCGGTGTGGAGGGGCCTTGTCCGTTCAGGCTAGGGACGATAGGAGAACAGTCTGCCTGCCGTACCAACTAGGACGTTCTCACAGCGGCAGTGGTGGCGTGGCACGCGAGGTGACGGTTAATGTCAATGAGATCAAGATCTTCCGGTGTTAGCTGCGGACAAGGTTATTTCCAACCCATGCTATAATATTAAAAGCTGTGGCCTACCCCCACTTTATACCCCCACTCAGTCTCTTGTGTCAGTCATTCGGGAGAAGACGGATCGTTCATTTATATCCCTTTAGTCTGTAATATCTGTGAATCACCGCTAAAAGTGTGTCGACAATTCACAATGAGCAAGTAGAAATGAAGGGGAAGCAGTGCTTGTATGAGCACTGCACCCCCTTCAAAACAGCTTGTTAGGGAGGTTCCCAGGAGCCGGACCCTGTCGATCAGCTATTGATGGCCTATCCTGAGTAAAGGCCATCAATTTTTAGAGACTGGAAAACCCGTTTAACCATTGGGACAAGAAATGTATAATGTATCAATAGCTAATTTGTAGTTCTGATAAACGAAGGGCCTGTTCACATCAGCATTGTCTTTCCATTGAGGGGTTCTGTCTGAGCTTTCCATCGGGAGAACCCCTCAATGGAAAGGCAAACGGAAACCTTGGCTTCCGTTTGCATCACCATTGATCTCAATGGTGATGGAAACTTTTCTAATGGTTTCCGTTTGTCATCGTTGTGAAAGGTTTCCGTTGTTTTGACAGAATCAGAAGCCCAGTCGACTGCAGCCTGTGTCTCTCTCTCTGCTTCTGCTCCCTTCTCCTGCTCCCCCCCAAAGCCTCTCCAGAGACTTGTTTGCAGGGTGTCTGTTGCTAACACTCTCTCTGCTCCCTCCTCTTGCTCCCCCCTCCCCTCCTTATAGACTTGTATGGACAGGCAGTGAACAGACACATCCCCACCTTCTGCATTCTGTTAATTTTGCTCTGTAACCAGGGACGGACATTGCTTGACAACATGGGGTGGACATCAGATTACAGGAAGGGAGATACCTAGTAGCAGTAACTTCACATAAGATTTGCATGGATATTACAAGTAAATTACAAAGATTATCTATATCAGGTATACTATTATATTAGCATATGTTGTTTAAAAAGTTAGTGTCTATTTAAGTGCGTCATATAAAAAAAAAATTGTTAAACATGTAGGAAAAAAAGGGAAGGTTATCACAGCACCGGAGACATAGGATAATTGCAAAGTAATGGGTGCAAGCCTCAAAGGAACCTAATCCAAAGTCCCACAAATGGAATCCACAGAAAAGAGAGATGAGGCCGTACTTCCAAAATAAATGGGAATTTATTCACCCACCAGTGCGCCGTTTCAGTTCTCAAGCATGCTTGAGAAAGGTCCTGTTGGTCTGAAACGTCGCACTGGTGGGTGAATAAATTCCCATTTATTTTGAAAGCAATAATAATAATGATCTTTATTTATATAGTGCCAACAAATTACACAGCACTTTACAATTTAGAGGGAACATGAACAGACAATATTAGACATTACATAGTGACAAAGTTAATTTACAATTCAAACAAGAGGAGTGAGGACCCTGCTCGCAAGAGCTTACAATCTATGAGGAAATAAGGGAGACACAAAATGTGAAAGTGCTTGTTCAGTATAATGGTCCAGCCATCTTTTATACACATGGGGTGGTACACATAGAGCTGCATGAGCCGGTCACCAGCCAGTATCCGTGTATGATGGACATGAAGTGCAAGGAGTGTGAGGGAATCTTATTTTGATGACTAATGTAAAAGGGGGGCCATGGAAAGGAGTCAGATTAGGGAATGTTATAGGCCTGTCTAAATAGATGTGTTTTCAGGGCACATTTAAATCTGTGGATATTGGAAATTAATATGATTGTCTGTGGTAGTTTATTCCAGAGGACTGGTGCAGCACAAGAAAAATCTTGGAGAAGGGATTGGGAGGTTCGGATTATGGAGGATTTTAACCCCTTAGTGACCACCAATACGCCTTTTCACGTCGGTCACTAAGGGGCCTTAGGCTAGGCTGACGCCTTTTCACGTTCGCCTAGCCTAAGTCCTGCACGGGTCTCCCGTGCAGGCTGGAGCTGGGGCTCAGCTGTCTGATGACAGCTGGGCTCCTGCTCCAACGCCCGCGATCTAAGTTTACTTCGATCGCGGCCGTTTAACCTGTTAAATGCCGCCGTCAATAGCGACCGCGGCATTTAACTTTGTTTACAGAGGGAGTTAGCTCCCTCTGTCACCCATAGGCGGCCCGCGAATGCAATCGCGGGTCTCCGATGGGGTGTCATGGCAGCCGGGGGCTTGATAAAAGCCCCCAGGTCTGCCCTGGACATATGCCTGTTAGGACGCGCCGGAGGCACGTCCTAACAGATTGCCTGTCAGATTTACACTGACAGGCAATAATGCTCTGGTATACGAAGTATACCAAAGCATTATAGCAGCGATCGGAAGATCGCACAGTAAATTCCCCCAGTGGGACTAATAAAATAAGTCACCAATGTGAAATAAAGATTATTAATAAAAAGTACAGTAAAAAAATAAATAAAACCATTTTTTTCCATAAAAAGTGGTTTTATTTAGTAAAAGTGTAAAAAATAAATAAAAGTACACATATATGGTATCGCCGCGACCGTAATGACTCCATTAATAAAGTTAATATGTAATTTAAACCGCAAGGTGAACACCGTAGAAAAAAAACCCGCAAAAAACAATGGCGAAATTGAATTTTTTTTCCATTGCCCCCCAAAAAAGTCATAATAAAAATGAATCAATAAGTCCCATGCACCCCAAAACAGTACCAATCAAAACTACGTATCGTCCCGCAGAAAACAAGTTGAAAAAATCACTACATTGATGGAAAAATAAAAAAATTACGGCTCTTGGAAGCAACGATGCAAAAACAAATAATTTTAGTTCAAAAGTGTTTTTATTGTGCAAAAGTCGTAAAACATAAAAAAACTCTACATATGTGGTATCGCCGTAATCGTACCGACCCATAGAATAAAGGTAACATGTTATTTACGCCGCACAGTGAACGGCGTCAATTTAAAAACGCATAGAACAATGGTGGAATTTCAGGTTTTTTTTATAATCCCCCCAAAAAAGGTTAATAAAAGTTAATAAAAAAATTATATGTACCAAAAAATGGTGCTATTAAAAAGTACAACTAATCCCGCAAAAAAAAGTCCTCATACAGCTATGTAGACGAAAAAATAAAAAAGTTATAGCTCTTTGAATGCGACTATAGAAAAACGAATAAAATAGCTTGGTCATTAAGGCCTAAAATGGGCTGGTCACTAAGGGGTTAATCTAAGGTCGTTGGCAGAACGTAGAGTGCGAGTAGGCTAGTAGACAGAGATGAGGGAGGAGATGTAAGGAGGTGCAGCACTGTGGAGAGCTTTGTGGGTGAGGGTAATAAGTTTGAATTTTATTCTGAAGGGGATGGGCAACCAGTGCAGTGACTGGCACAGGGTAGAGGCGTTGGTGTAGCGGTTGGTCAAAAAGATGAGTCTGGCTGCTGAATTAAGGACAGATTGCAGAGGGGAGAGTTTAGTGAGGGAAAGACTGACTTGTAATGAGTTACAGTAGTCAAGACGAGAGTGAATCAGAGCAACAATGAGAGTTTTGGCTGTTTCCACAGTAAGAAAAGAAAATGATTGAATGTGAGGAGTAAAGGTGAGATCTGAGTAAAAAATAACCCAGAGACAGCGGGTGTGCTGCCTGGGAGTTCTGGTAGTGACAAACATTGAGAGGGAGACATCTGGTTTAGGGAGGTTAGTAGATGGTGGGAACACAAGGAGCTCCGTTTTAGAAAGATTCAGTTTCACATAGAGAGAGGACATGATGTTAGAGACAGCGGACAGACAATCACTGGTGTTTTGTATTAGAGCAGGGGTGATGTCATGGGAAGAGGCATATAATTGGGTGTCATCAGCGAAGAGATGGTACTGGAAGCCAAATCTGCTGATGGTTTGTCGAATAGGGGCTGTGTAGAGAGAAAAGAGGAGCGGACCTAGGACTGATCCCTGAGGAACTCCAATAGCAAGTGGAAGAGGAGGAGAAATAGAACCAGCAAATGACACACTGAACGAGCGGTCAGAGAGATAGGAGGAAAACCAAGAGAGAGCAGCGTCCTTGAGGCCAATATAGTGGAGCATGTTAAGTAGGAGTTGGTGGTCTACAGTGTCAAAGTGCATAGAGATACAAAAGAATCAGGAGAGAGTATTTACTGTCCGATTTAGCCGCCAAGAGATCATTTGAGACTTTAGTAAGGGAAGTTTCTGTGGAGTTTGGGGTGCGGAAACTAGTTTGAAAGGGGTCTAGAGTGGAGTTAACAGAGAGATAGCAAATAAGGCGAGAGCAAACCAAACGTTCCAGGAGTTTGGAGATGAAGGGGAGATTAGAGACTGGTCGGTAGTTAGTCGTGCTGGATGTGTCTAGAGTTGTTTTTTTCAGTAATGGGTTTATAATGGCATGTTTAAATGAGGAGGGAAAGATACCAGAAGAGAGAGGTTAAGTATTTTAGTCAGGTGACTAGTGACTAGTGACAGCTGGGAGAGGGACTGGAGGAGGCGTGAGGGGATAGGGTCACTAGGACAGGTGGTAGGATGAGAAGATGAGAGGAGCCTAGAGACTGCTTCTGTAATTGGGTCAAATACTGAAAGTGAAGAAGTGGGAGTGTGGGAGGGAAGGAAATCGATGTTACTAGGGGACTGCAAGATAATACCATCCCGGGTGTTGGGAAAGAAGTATACCCACTCTTCCACCCTGCCTGTCCTCAGGTCTGTGGGCATGAGAGAGGTGGAGACCACGATAAGACAAAGCAGCAGGGGAAGCAGTGTCAGACAGGTAGCCATGTTTCTGTAAGAGCCAGAAGGTTGAGAGCGTTAGAAAGGAATACACCACCAGGACAGGAGTAGACACAGGGAGTGTCCCGGGGGAAATCAGGAGACAACCATCCTCAGTAACCAGTGCAAACCCCCTCATTGCTAGCTATGAGCATGCCCTGAAAGAAAGGGAAGGCTTGTTGGCCATCGTGATCCATACTGAGCCGAGCCGACTGCCAATTTGTGGGCCTACGCCTTTCCCCTTTCCCATCTCTCCTTGGGTCACCTGCTCGCAAGCTACAGACTTTTGTGGGCTGCAATTTCCAAAGGCCTAAATGGGCGGTAGGATTGTAAACCAACAACAGCTACAACGATGAGTGCGGTAGTGAACATGTTTTTTTGTATTTTGTTTGAAAACAGGTAAAATATTAAATGTAATAATTAGAATGCATGCAAGTTTGTTAGTTTTGTCAATACAACTTACCTGTCACTTACCCTGTCTAACTGCCATGTATAACTGCCAGGACACATTTACAATATGACACTTAGACAGAGATGACTTCTGCAGCGAGTACCTTCCCCTTATGCTACAACTAAATTTATAGTGGAGTAGATGCTCACATCTAGGCCTAATTAAGCTCTTTCAGATATCAATCAAATAAACTAGACACATGAGGTGAAAAAGCTTTGCAGAGATAAACAAACAAACGAGCTGGTCTGGAGGAAGCATAAAACGTAATGACGATCAAACACTTTGACAAAAGTTAAAGATAACATTAGACTATATAGCAAGTCAAGAAAGCAGAGTTATGTACCATAAAATAAAACTTTCAACGTTTTGAAATGCAGGTGTAGGAAGTGCAAACATGTAAGAAAATCTCTTTGGAGTTATGCAAAGATATGTGCATTTAGTGCTCAAGATGTCTCACCGACACCTGTGGTCAATGTGTATTGTCACGATCTGTGGGTATGTGGACCCACTGGGCCGCACCGCTGTAGCGGGGTAGCAGCTGGCCAAACAACAGAGGACAAAGTCAATATAAAGTCCAAGCACAAGGGTACCTGTAATAATCCAGACAGTAACAACGGCTTAGGCACAGATGGGACCTTGGCGGGAAGGTGGTGCAAAATGTGCACAACACGACGCCAACACTAGAGATGGCACAGGAACAAATACAGCACGGGATACAGGATACGATTCAATATTCCCATTAAATCTAGTAAAGATACAGTAGATTAATTCTTACCTTTTCGTCATGATTGACAGATGGATCTTGAGTGTAACCATAAGGAAGGAGAATGAGCTGTCCATATGAGTGCATTGTCAGGAAGCACAAAATATCAGATTTAAGACTGCTCACTAACTGTGACACAGCCTGGACCTCTGGTTCTGATGCAGGTCCCGTTCCACAGAATGTAAGGCTGCTGCAGTTATTTGAGGCACCAATTGCTAGATGGCAACATATAAAGAAATAAGGAACTGAAGAAAAAAATTATGCTGTACCATGTTAATAAATTGTAATTCCATCCCCAACAACAATATTATAAATCTATACATACAAATCAACCAAGATGCTGTATTTTGTATATTTTATCATATTCAAAAAGCCAAAGACCTAAAATGATCTCCCATGTTCTGTTTTTGGAGCATTCTAATGATATTCTTATTAACTCAAACTTAAAAACACAATGTTATTGACTTTCAAAACTCTCTTCTTTGAACTTAATTTGAATGCAGTTACCCCTGTATTCACAAGCATATTGGTTGAGCTAGCATTATTTAATGTCAGACACTTCCCGATGCAGCGGACACTTGCAAGCTAATTTGCATATGGTGCATTATAGAATAAAACTACTTTTTTACAATTATGCAAGGACGATGTTCCACTGCTTTCCACTATACCCAGAGGTGGTTTTACACCAGCAGTATTCTAACCGGTAACAAGCGCCAGTCGACAATAGCAGTATAGAGTATGGAGACGAATGATCATAAATACGATCGTTCATTCCCATACAGTTTACATATTGTGAGCAGCACATCCCCTGTTTACACAAGGGGATTTTCTGCCGACAAACTACAATTTTATGGCGGCATTAAAGATTTGATCAGCTGATGAATAAACGTTTGCTCGTTCGCCAGCTAAATGCTGCCATGTTTACATGTGCCAATGATCGGGAACAAGTGTTCGTACGAGCGCTCGTTCGTCCAATAATCAGCCCGAGTCAGAGGGTCTTAACTAGCAGTGAGCGGTTTTGGGGGGGGGGGGGGGTTGAAATCTGCTGAAAGACCTATTTTTTCCTTTATAAAATATAACTGCTACTTTATTTCACGAGCATTTATATACAGTTTACCCTTAAAATGTTGTTTGTCTTTGTAATTATATCCTGCTTACATTTATTTATTGAACATAACTATGGCTGTAGATATAGGAATGAGCTTTATCTGTAAAATGTGTATAATCTAAAAGAATTGCATGAATATTTTTTTTTAGAGCAGAATGCTCTAACCGTAGTTCACGGTTATAAAACTTTTATCTCTCATAGACTTCATAGGAAAATCTACACGTGAATTAAGTGCAGAAAATGTATATAAAATGTATTTCATTTCAGAAAACAAGTAGTCAATTACGCTTTTCAATGCAGTGAAAAAAGGCATACATCAGGCGCTTTTTATCCTCTGGACACATTTGGTGTACACACCGAATGTGAACATAGACTAAGGGTGGTCTACTCAAATTCTGGGAATAGTGGTATACTTTCCATTGCGTACATCATTTATTTGTTAATTTCCATATAGCAAGATACTATAATGAACTTACAGCACCAGTTTGAATCAAAGTTTCTGTTAAGGTCCACACCATAACAATTTCCATTGTCATGTGACGAGCGAGATTTTCTCCAAAGACGATCCTATAAAAATAACTTCTGGAACATTACATAGATAAGGCTTAAATATAGATAATGCATAAGATAGTAAACTAGTTTAAGGTGGTTTAATTATATTCCACTCCCTGTATTAGAAGATTAATACAAAAAATGAATATTTTTTTGCATTGTAAACTCAGCCGTTATAACTGAATCTAAAGGTATATAATAAATAAAAAAGTGAGAACGTTAGCAACAAGTGATCTGCTTTAATGAGATTTACAGCTGGAGATCCTGGGCCGTGTCGGGACTGGGCTAAGCAACGGATCTATCAGTCCTCTAATAGATTAGACCATCCTAGACCCTTAGTACTGTAGTGTTATAGTGGTGCGGCAGCATTGGGCGGTCTATGCCAACTGCTCTGGGTCTTCCGGCAATCGCCACAAAACCCCTGCCTTGGGAGAGCTTTTCCCACCCCTGTTCTTAAATAGTTTATGTGTATTTCTTTTTTCTACTTGAACAACTTTATATAAAATATTTCATATTTCATAAAATTTGGACAATTGTTGTGATACTCACTTAGCATTTTGCATTTCATTGGGCATAATATAATCTTGTGTCATTCTAACCAGTAAAAGTTGCATAGTATTGGATCATTAAGCCAAAGAACCTCTATATTTATAAAACAAAATGTAATTTTGCCAACAGTTTTTATAAGCAATACAGGAGCACTTTCTACATGATGTGACAAATTACAAAAATTTTTGTTTGGCCAAACATTATTTTTGTAATATTTTAATGCGTTCCACTTGTTTAAATAGTTTAAAGAGGACCTGTCAGCTCTCCTGATCTGTTTTAGTAAATACCTGTATTTCCCATATCACAATTTTGGATTTTGCAGCATCTGTTCTTAGAACTTTACGTTGTGGTGTTCATCTATTATTCCTCCTAGAAATGTATGAATTAATTGCCAACTGGGTGTTACCAGTTGGGGGTGTGTCCCCTCACCGACTGACACTGTTCAATCAGTGCTGACAGAGTGAGACTATGAAGGGACACGCCCCTTTGACAAGGGAAGTGGTAACACTCAACTGTTACATTTATTAATAAGTTTCTAGGAAGAATAACAGTGGAAGAGAACAACACAAAGCTCTAAGAATAGATGCTCCAGAATTGGGATATTATGGGAAATACAAGTTATGTGGAATATATATATATTCACTAAAACAGACATGTCAGTAGAGGCGACAAGTCCTCTTTAAAATGTCCAAGAAATCAACTAAATATCAGTAATTCTCCTGTAGTAGTCATGTTACAAGTAAAGTGAAAGAACGCAGGTATGTTCTAATTACTTATTATCTGAATTATATTATATAATTATTAAAGGGTATTAAATCTACATTGGCAGTTACCATGGTCCAGGAATAAACAAAGCCATCAATATTAAGAACAGGGACAATATAAAAATCTATGTTCTCCAGAGCTTTTTGTATCACAGGATTGTGACTGCGATGTTGAAGTATCTGGAAATTGAAGAGAAATCTAATCAAAAAGATACAGTTGCAGAAACTTCAAATGAAATTTAACAAAAACTTTGTGTCAAACCAGAACCTAGTCAAGTGGACCTTAAAAATATATTAATTTAGGGCAAGAACATATTTTATCACTGCCACTTTTTGTCTACATACACATCTGCCATTAATTGCAACTCTGTGTAAAAATTTACTTTTGACCACACCCATTTTCCACTGCATTTCCCCAAAAGTGTACTTACCTTAATGCCTTTGTAAAGGATTTGCCTGACACAGCTTCTGTGTCGATGCCCGTGGTTAATCAGCCTGCATCTGTTCCTAGGTCTGCTAGAGTGACTCGATCTGCTACCACTCAGGCTGGTAGGCTGAGGAGTGGGAGAGCCTATCGCAGCCTGGCCAGATGGTTCAAGCTCAAGCCCTTGGTCTACTTATACCTTCATTTGATGCTTGTCTTTTGCCTGTGATTTCTCCTGTTTCCTGGCTCTGCTGTTTCTGCTGTTACCATTGACCTCAGCTTTATATTGACCCTGGCTTGACTGACTATTCTCCTGCTCTGCATTTGTTAGCACGTACACTCCTGGTTTGACTCGGCTCGTCCACTACTCTGTTGCTCACGGTGTTGCCGTGGGCAACTGCCCCACTTCCCTTGCTTCTGTGTACCCTGTCTTGTTTTGTCTGTCGTGCACATATTCAGCATAGGGACCGTTGCCCAGTTGTACGCCGTCGCCTAGGACTGGCTGTGCAAGTAGGCAGGGACTGAGTGGCGGGTAGATTAGGGCTCACCTGTCTGTCTCCCTATCCTGACATTACAGCCTTATTCAGATGAACGTGTGTCAAATCGGCCATGAAAATATGCCTTTTCCCTGGCCAATATGCACCTGTAAGGACCCATTTTTATGGATCCCACATAGAATTGAATTTATTGAGGGATCCTTAAAAATGGACAAAAATAGGACATGTCCTATTTTTCCCACGGGCCCTTCACATGGTCCTTAAAACAACGGCCTTGTGAACAGCCCCATAGAAATAAATGCAGCCGTATGATGGCAGTTAAAAAAACAGCCGTCACGCGGACGATTTATGTGCTCGTCTGAATAAGGCATAAGGGTAAGTGCAAACACAGCGTGTACGCTGCGTAAAAGCACACAGCGTACCCGTCCTGAATACCACAGGGTAGTCCACTAGAAAAACAACACCATATTGTGGTGCAGATTTTTTGGCGGAATGTCCGCTGCGAAAATAAAAAGTTTATACGTACCACTCAGTCGTTGTCATGGAGACACGCTGCTCTTCTCTGAGTACAGCCCAGCCTCCTGGTATGACGCTGTAGTCCACGTGATCAACACTTTCATCCACACTGCTGCTACTGTATTACGCTGCAGATTTTCCGCAATAAAATCCATTGCGGAAAATCTGCAGTGTTTGCGCTGTGTGTGTCTCTACCCTAATGGCAACTTTCCATTAATGTCCCACTGTCCTCTACTAGGCCACTCAGATGAAGCTTTGCCGGTCATGACAACACGTCAACCAAGCAGCACTTGAAATACTAAAACTGTTGTTTATTTTTGCTAAAACTGTGATCGCAACCTCTGCATCCCCTAGAGTTATACTTCTGCTCTGGGACCAATCCCAGTTTTGCCAGAGCAATTAACCAGTGGCAAAGATTTTTCTTCTGCTTGTTTGAGACTTTTTTTTTACATAAAAATAAAAGAAATCTATCTATGGAAGCATCATTAATAATTATTGGTATGTCAATTGCCATTTAATGGTATAAATCCTTCAAACCCTAAGTACAATAGATATTAAAGCACAATGACAGCGGGATCAAAGTAAAACGTAGTAATCAAATGTTCTGCCCTAATAATTACTTACTTCTTTAATGAACCACTGACAAAATGCCACTGAGATCCATTCACGAGCATGAATTCCACAGTCCATCCATATGATTTTCTTTTTTGTATTAGACGGCAACCCAATCTAAAAAATTATAGCGTAAAATCAGGGAAGTTATTTAGTTTCAAATGCTTGTGAAATAAATACAGTTTTAATACTTACTGTGTGAGGGTAATATATAGGAGCACATATACGTAGCATTTGAATGCAAACAAATGCTTATAGAGACCCGTAAAGGCTAATAAAAATGTTTATCAGTGTAATTGGTGTAACTTTGAATTAAATTTTATTAAAAATAATTTTTACTTCTTGAGATACAGCTGCTTTGTATCCTTTATACAGAACGGCTGTATCTTGCGCTGAGACCTAAATCAGTCAAGTCAGTGGCACTGACGGGTTCAGTGAAAGCGGGTCCTGCGTGTCTCTGACACACAGGATCCACCTGTAATCCATCACATCTAAGTTATAAATTTAGATGTGATGGATTACAGCTCGATCCTGCGTGTCAGAGACACGGAGAACCCGCTGTCACTGAACCCGTCAGTGCCACTAACATGAGGATACAAAACAGCTGTATCTCAAAAAGTAAAAATCTTTTTTAATAAAACGTAATTACAGTTGCACCAAACACACGAATACACATTTTTATTGAAAAGAAAACTAACACGTTTTCAAAGGTGTACATAAACTTTAAAGGCTATCAACACCTATGCAGACATTTTTTATTTAATTGCATTGTATGTATTTTATCAAATAAAACATATTTAAAAATGATTTATATTAAAACTTTTGGACCTTTGGTTTTTTGCAGCTTAAATGTTATACAATACAATGCAAGCTGCTAGATGCCATTCATTGCTCATGCTATCAGACAAGCTTACTGTTGCTCCTGTCTGCAGCCTGTTTCTCTATGTAGGCTATGCAGACCCGTGTAGCTTTTTAAAAAAAATATATTATTATTATTATTATTATTACTATTATTATTATTATTATTATTAATAATAAATGTATGTATTTTGTGCTAAAAAAAACAACACTTTTCTAATTGACTTTTGTGAAAAATGTTGTTTACTTTTTATGATGCAGCTTCTATGATTAAACTATATATAGAAGCTGCATAGCGCTGCTGTAAACCAAATTTCTCAGTCTGGACCACAGCTGCTCCTGTTTGTATCTGTATACAGTGAAGGAAATAAGTATTTGATCCCTTGCTGATTTTGTAAGTTTGCCCACTGTCAAAGACATGAACAGTCTAGGATTTTTAGGCTAGGTTAATTTTACCAGTGAGAGATAGATTATATTTTAAAAAAAAAACTGAAAATCACATTGTCAAAATTATATATATTTATTTGCATTGTGCACAGAGAAATAAGTATTTGATCCCTTTGGCAAACAAGACTTAATATTTGGTGGCAAAACCCTTGTTGGCAAGCACAGCAGTCAGACATTTTTTGTAGCTGATGATGAGGTTTGCACACATGTTGGATGGACTTTTGGCCCACTCCTCTTTGCAGATCATCTGTAAATCATTACGATTTTGAGGCTGTCGCTTGGCAACTCGGATCTTCAGCTCCCTCCATAAGTTTTCGATGGGATTAAGGTCTGGAGACTGGCTAGGCCACTCCATGACCTTAATGTGCTTCTTTTTGAGCCACTCCTTTGTTGCCTTGGCTGTATGTTTCGGGTCATAGTCGTGCTGGAAGACCCAGCCACGAGCCATTTTTAATGTCCTGGTGGAGGGAAGGAGGTTGTCACTCAGGATTTGACGGTACATGGCTCCATCCATTCTCCCATTGATGCGGTGAAGTAGGGCTGTGCCCTTAGCAGAGAAACACCCCCAAAACATAATGTTTCCACCTCCATGCTTGACAGTGGGGACGGTGTTCTTTGGGTCATAGGCAGCATTTCTCTTCCTCCAAACACGGCGAGTTGAGTTAATTCCAAAGAGCTCAATTTTAGTCTCATCTGACCACAGCACCTTCTCCCAATCACTCTCAGAATCATCCAGATGTTCATTTGCAAACTTCAGACGGGCCTGTACATGTGCCTTCTTGAGCAGGGGGACCTTGCGGGCACTGCAGGATTTTAATCCATTACACCTTAATGTGTTACCAATGGTTTTCTTGGTGACTGTGGTCCCAGCTGCCTTGAGATCATTAACAAGTTTCCCTGTGTAGTTTTCGACTGAGCTCTCACCTTCCTCAGGATCAAGGATACCCCACGAGGTGAGATTTTGCATGGAGCCCCAGATCGATGTCGATTGACAGTCATTTTGTATGTCTTCCATTTTCTTACTATTGCACCAACAGTTGTCTCCTTCTCACCCAGCGTCTTACTTATGGTTTTGTAGCCCATTCCAGCCTTGTGCAGGTCTATGATCTTGTCCCTGACATCCTTAGAAAGCTCTTTGGTCTTGCCCATGTTGTAGAGGTTAGAGTCAGACTGATTAATTGAGTCTGTGGACAGGAGTCTTTTATACAGGTGACCATGTAAGACAGCTGTCTTTAATGCAGGCACCAAGTTGATTTGGAGCGTGTAACTGGTCTGGAGGAGGCTGAACTCTTAATGGTTGGTAGGGGATCAAATACTTATTTCTCTGTGCACAATGCAAATAAATATATATAATTTTGACTACGTGATTTTCTGTATTTTTTTTTAATATAATCTATCTCTCACTGGTAAAATTAACCTAGCCTAAAAATTCTAGACTGTTCATGTCTTTGACAGTGGGCAAACTTACAAAATCAGCAAGGGATCAAATACTTATTTCCTTCACTGTATGTGTGTTAAAATTAGAAAAGGAGAATAGAAGCAGATGGTTTATTAGATCGCAGAACTACAGCTTAGGTTTTATACTATTTGATTTAGGCTCTGTTCACATTTCCGTCGGTCCTTTCTGTTGTTCTGCTCCGTCAGATGAGCAGAACAAGGGAATACCGAAAGCAACGTTTCCGTTGCACCACTGACATCAATTTTGGCCAACGGAACCCATTGACTTTAATGGGTTCCCTCGGCTTTCCATTTGGGTGTCTGTGGATTTACCAGAAACAATACCGCAGCATGCAGCACTATTGTTTCTGGCAATCTCTACCGGTACTGCAATGGAGGCGACTGAGGCCCCTAATGGAGCCTCCAACGCAGATGTGAAAAGGCCCTTACTTTAAAGAGGCTCTGTCACCAGATTTTGCAACCCCTATCTGCTATTGCAGCAGATAGGCGCTGCAATGTAGATTACAGTAACGTTTTTATTTTTAAAAAACGAGCATTTTTGGCCAAGTTATGACCATTTTTGTAGTTATGCAAATGAGGCTTGCAAAAGTCCAAGTGGGTGTGTTTAAAAGTAAAAGTCCAAGATCTTACCTGCAAACGCTGATGCTGCTGCAGAATCAACTGTAGCCTCTGGTGCCGATGTGTCCGACACGATGCAGGACCTGTGAGTGACGTCACAGATCTGCACTGCCAGAAGCTGGGCGTTCTGAAGAGAAGTGGATGATACTTCTCTTCAGAGCGCCCAGCTAGTAAAAGTATTAAAAACGCCCCGATGTACGCACATAATACACGCCCACTTGGACTTTTACTTTTAAACACACCCACTTGGACTTTTGCAAGCCTCATTTGCATAACTACAAAAATGGTCATAACTTGGCCAAAAAAGCTCGTTTTTTAAAAATAAAAACGTTACTGTAATCTACATTGCAGCGCCTATCTGCTGCAATAGCAGATAGGGGTTGCAAAATCTGGTGACAGAGCCTCTTTAATAGCCCAAAACATAATTTATCAGCATAGGGCCTCATGCACATGACCGTAGTTTTCATCCGTAATTATAAATCCGTAATTACAGATGAAATTGCGGACCCATTCATTGCTATTGGCCACGGACACCTTTCCATATACTAGTATATAAGGATGTGTGTCCGTGATCCACAAAATATAGAACATGTCCTATTCTTGTCCGCAATTTTAGCACAGACTTGCCTATAGAAGTCCATTGTGGATGGCTACAGATGTGTATCCATAGCCGTTGGACCTGTATTTGCGGACAGTAAAAACCCTTACAGTCGTGTGAATGAGGCCTAACACGATAAAAGTAACACTGTAAACATAACACTGTAAACATTCTTGTCGACAACTTACTTTAAAATAGTAAATGGGTCTTGTTTCATAGGTTGACCCCAGATAATGTAATGTGACTAGTTCTTTATGTGTTTCTTTTATTTGATCCATCCATTCATAGATCTGCAAATCACAAACAACCAGATAACAATTAAAATCATTGCTCTAAAGTTGAATATATCTTCTTATTGGAAACCCGAGCGAAAGGTACGAAAAACCAGTTTTCTTCTCATATTTATCCATGATTGTCTATGAAAAATATCATAGCAAAATACCCACACGTGATATGCAGAGGCGTAGCTAGGGTTTTAGCACAAGCGTGGCGAAACATATCTTAGTGGGCCCCAACCCGGTGGGCCCCCTCAACGCATGTAACATGCAGGATCGAGATGTAAGCGATCACATCCAAGGCTTCGTTCACATCTGCGTCCGGGTTCTGGTCATGGGTTCCATCAGACCTATCAATAAGGGATCCCATGAACTGAAATCGAAAGGAAATCAGTTTTTTCGGCGGAATCAATAGCGTAGTCGACTACAGAGCCCCGACGCAGATGTGAACGAAGCCTAAATTCATAACTTAGATGTGATCGATAACAGGTACAGTAGATTCTGGGTGTCAGAGACACGCAGGACCCACTGCCATTGAACCTGTCTGTCCCGCCAGCCTTGACGGACTCAGGTCTCTGTGCTAGATACAGCCGCTCTGTATACATGATAGAAAGCAGCTGTATCTCAAAAAGTTAAAATATTTTTTTTAATAAAAACGAATGAGCAATTTGCACAAAATACACTGATACAGTATATAACCCCCATAATCCCTTCATATACCAACAATCATCTGTTACTGTATATACAAGCCATCATCCCTTTATATACCAGCCATCATCCCTGTATATAACCCCATCATCCCTGTATATAACCCCCTTCATCCCTGTTTATACCAGCCATCATCCCTGTAAATACCAACCATCATCCCTGTTACTGTATATACCAGCCATCATCCCTGTATATAACCCCTATCTTCCCTGTATATACCAGTCTGGCTGGTATATACAGGGATGACGGAGATTATATGCAGGGATGATGGCTGGTATATATAGAGATGATGGCTGGTATACACAGAGATGATGGAGGTTATATACAGGGATGATGGTTGGTATATACAGGGATAATGAAGTTTATATACAGGGATGATGGAGGTTATATACGGGGATGATGGCTGGTATATACAAGTCTGATGGTGGCTATATACAGGGATGCTGGCAGTTATTTACAGGGATAATGAGGGTTATATACAGGGATGATAGCTGGTATATAAAGGAATGATGGCTGGTATATACAGAGATGATGGAGATTTAATATTCAGGGATGATGGAGGTTATATACAGGGATGATGGAGGTTATATACAGGGAAGATGGAGGTTATATACTGTGATGATTGTTGGTATATACAGGGATGTTGGAGGTTATATACAAGGATGATGGAGGTTATATACAGTGATGATGGCTGGTATACATAGGAATGATGGGAGTTGTATACAAGGATGAAGGGGTTATATACATGGATGATGCCTGGTCCAGCCATCATTACTGTATATAACCCCTATCATCCCCATATATAACCCCCATCATCCCTATATACACCAGCCATCATCTCTGTACATAACCCCATTATTCCTGTATATACCAGCCAGTATTCCTGTATGTACCAGCCATCATCACTGTATATAACCCCCATCATCCCTGTATATACCAGATGGGGGTTATATACAGGAATGATGTTTGGTATATACAGGGATGATAGTGGATATATACAGGAACGATGGGCGTTATATACAGGGATGATGGAGGTTATTTACAGGGATGATGGGGGTTATATACAAGGATGATGGTGGTTATATACAGGAATAATGGCTGATAAATACAGGGATGATGGCTGGTATATACAGGGATGATGGGGGTTATATACATGGATGATGGGGGTTATATACTGGCATGATGGAGGTTATATACAGGGATGATGGGGGTTATATACAGGAATGATGGCTGGTCTATACACTGATGATTGCTGTTATATACACAGATGATGAGGGTAATATACGGGGATCATGAGGGTTATATACATGGATGATGCCTGGCCCACCCATCATCCCTGTATATAATCCCCATCATCACTGTATAAAACACCCATCATCCCTGTATATAACAACCATCATCCCTGTATATACCAGCCATCGTTCCTGTATATAAACACGATAATCCCTGCATATACCAGCCTGGCTGGTAAGCACACCTCCCTGATGGATAAAGTTGGGTGGTATATACAGGGATGATGGTTGTTATATACAGGGATGATGGGGGTTTTATACAGGGATGATGGGGGTTATATCCAGGCATGATGGATTGTTCAGCCATTATCCTTGTATTAACCCCCATCAGCCCTGTATATACCAGCCATTATCCCTGTATATAAACCTTAATTATACCACTTCATCCCACAGGGAGGGGTGCTTACTCACCCTCTCCTCACACGCAGGCTTCTTCTGCTCCTGACGGGCAGCATTAGAGGTGTGCTCTAGCAGACGTGCCTGGCGTGCGGCACGTCTACTAGCTTGAATAATAATACAGAATTGCTGCACCGGTCATGGTGGGGGCAGCAGAGTGGCAGGCCCCACCATGTCGATGGGCCCTACTATCTCAGTGGGCCCGGAGCTACCGCCCCCCTGCTACCCACCAGCTACGCTACTGGTGATATGTATTCTTTATATCAGGTCTGACATGGTTGCGATTATCAAATACAAAGTGGCTCTTTTATGAAACGCCCAGACTCCTTAAGCTAAGTTCACACGTAGCGTAAACACTGCAGAATTGACAACAGTTTTTTCTGTGTGGACATTACGCAGCGTTTTCGCGAGAAAAATGACATGCTGCAGATTGAGAGTCCGCACCGTAAATCAATTTCCACACTTCTTTTCTGCATATTTCTTTCCGCCGCATGTGCATTGTTCAAATCTCATTTACCTTGCTGCTACTGTAATATTCTGCAGGATGTCTGCACAAAATAAAGGTCGGAAATATAGTTTTACTGCAGTTTTTGTGGCAGTTTTTGGCTCCGTTTTTTCTTCCTTTTGGATCAAACTTCTGTCTTTGGCTTAAAAGAATTAGCCACAAACTGCTTAAAAACTGTGTGTGTGGGCGGCTGGCCTTAGGGTTCAGTCACATGTGGCAAATTTTGTTGCCGAAATTTCTGCGACTGAAAATCAGTTACATTTATCTGAATGGAAGTAGAAGAAATCCATATACCTGCTGCAGAAACAACCACATTCAGATGAACAGAACTGATTGTCAGTCCCAGAACTTTTTGCAACAAAATCTGCCGCTCGTGACCGCACCATAAGGCCTTGTTCATACAGTGCTGATTTGCAGCAAATTTTCCAACCATTTTTTTAAATGGACACTAACTTTTCAAACAATGTATGCTAATCTAATAGTATTTCTGATATATATAGATCAACTTTGTGGGCCCCTCCGATAGCCCAATGGCCAACCGTGACGCGATCGCAGGGTGCCAATAGTTGTCATGGCATCCTATAGGCCTCAAGGAGTCTCCCAGGTCTGCCAACTTTGTGCTTCTATTAATCCCTACCAGAGGACTTTACTATGCGATATTATATATACTCGTATACCAAAGCTATATTGCTTGCCAGTGTAAATCTCACGGGCCATCTTTTAGGCCATGTCTCTGGTACGGCCTAAAAGGCATATAGCCAGTGTAATCCTTGTTAGGCCTCTGGCTGCCATGGCAACCCATCGGCGGCCCGCAATCGCATTTGCAGGCTGTCGATGGGTAATTAAGGTAGCCTCCTAACTCTGTAAACCACTCAGATGTCGCGGTTGCTATTGACGGTGGCATGTTAAACGGTCGCGATCAAAGTAAACTTCAATCGGATTGTTAGACCAGGAGCATCGCTGTCATCAGGCAGCCAAGCACTCGCTTCGGCCTGCCTTGGACACCTGTGCAGGACATAGATTAGGCCGCTATGAAAAGGTAGTAGTCTAGCCTAAATCCTATTAGTGAGCGCCATGAAAAGGCGTTTTGGTGGTCACTAACGGGTTAATGTGCAAAAATAGAAAAAATATCAAATGTAAAAAAAAACAAAAAAACCTGTTCCCATTCTTTTTTTTTTTACAATATAATGTTATGTAATGGTATATTCACACACTAGAGTAAAAATGTCCGAAAATACGGAGCTATTTTCAAGGGAAAACAGCTCCTGATTTTCAGACGTTTTTTAAGCCACTCGCGATTTTCGCTGCATTTTTTGCTGCGTTTTTTTACGGCCACTTTCGGAGCTTTTTTCAATAGAGCCTATGGAAAACATCTCCAAAAACGTCCCAAGAAGTGTCCTGCACTTCTTTTTCACGGCCGTTTTTTTACGTTTTTAAAACGGGCGCGTAAAAACAATGGCCCATTGGAACAGAATGCCGTTTTTCGGCCGATTTTCGGGCGTTTACGGCTCGAAAAACGGCCGAAAACACTCTGTGTGAACATACCCTAACCCACACGGTGAACGCTGTAAAAAAAAGATTCAAAAAACGCCAGAATAGGTGGCTTTTGGTCACCTTAGCTCAAACAAAAAATGGAATAGAAAGTGATCAAAAAGTCGCATGTACAGATGCAGCCGTCTTTATCTTGACTTTTAACACATTAAAGGGAACCTGTCACCAGCATTTCACCTATTAAATCAGCAATACCTGGTGGTAGTGGGTGAAAAATAATTTCCATATAACCTATAATTGTCTTTTTAGTCGGCTCTGTAGCTTTAGTATTCAGTTTTTTAGTGATCCAACAGCATATGCTAATGAGCATAAAAGAGTCAGATCTTTGTTTGAAAAGAGTAAAATCTTCACTCCCCAAGTCTTTCCGAGTTTACGCCGCCTCTTTACTTTTGATTGACAGATCCTCGCCTTCCCCCATCACACTAAATCCTGTGGTTTTGCATTGATGTCCACTTCTGGTGTATGCGCACAAAGGGACACCGGATTATTACGATAAAAAGCGCAAAATGTTTGCAGACCGTTATTTACAGTTGGAGGAAGAGTTTTGAAGAGGGGATAACGGCAATGAACTTTTGATAGCAGCGGCCAGTGAGGGATAAGTAAAGTTCAATAGGTGAAATGCTGGTGACAGGTTCCCTTTAAATACACAGTGGCAAGATCCTTTAACTTGAGTTTTTCAATGACTTTTCAATGGCTTTTGTTGTGTGATATCACGCTGCAGCAAGTTATCACAGTCAAGATAAGGATGGCTACATCCATACCCTAAACCTAGAGCTCAACCCACAAAATATAAGCCCTCACACAGCTCAATTGACGAAAATATAAAAAAGTTATGGCTCGAAGACAGTGGTGACACAAAACAAATTCTTTTTAATAATTTGTTTTTTCTTTGCAAATGTAGTTAAACATAAGAAAAATATAAAAGTGGTATTACTGTAATCATATCAACCCGTAGAATAAAGTTAACATGGCGTTTTCTACTGCACGATGTATGACGTAAAAACAAAACCCGAAAAACAATGGTGGAATTGCTGTTTTTTTGCCCATTTCACCCAACAAAGATTATTTTAAAACTATAACTAGTCCCACAAAAACAAGCCCTCATACAGCAATGCCGATGTAAAAAGAAAAAAAAAGAAAGAAATGAAAATATAAAAATTGGCTGCGTAGAGAAGGATTTAAAAAATGTACCACAAACGGGCCGTGGTTTAGCGGAAAAGGGCGTAGTTTGCTGGAAAGGGGCGTGGTTTAAAATACACCATGAAGCACCAAAAAAGTGGCACAATATTTTGGTGCAAAATGTTCCACATTTACTAATGCTGTCTTACAGGTAAACAGCAAAAAATAACACCAGGTAGTCACAAAATAAGCTATACCTCCCTATGACAAGCCATGCCCCACCCCCGCTAAACCATGCACCCTTTTCAGGCCACTTTTAAAACATGTCTAGTGAGGTGCAAACATCAACATTTTGCCAACATTTTTACACTTTCTAAAGACAGTAGTAAATCTGCCGCAATAAGCCAAATCAATAGTGTTATAACGAAGAGAAAAGTGTCTAACAGGTCATGCAAGATGTGGCAAAATTATCATTTTGTGCCTGCTTGGTCTAAGGTTACGCTAACTAACTATTAGGCTGGGTTCACACACCCTATCACTAGCAAGAGGATATGTCAAACAATGGGGTATCACAGCACCAGATGCAAGATAATATGAGTGCAAGCCTCAACAGAACCTGATCCAAAGTCCTTTGATGAAATCCAAACAAAGAGAGACGTGGCAGCACATCCAATTATTGCAACTTTTCAATCCAATAGGACCTTTCACAAGCATGTTCATCATGCTTTGTTTAGATTGCACTACCAAGAGGGACCTTGATTATATTATAAAAAGCAGCAAATTCTACCTGGACTGCATTTCTCGTGTTATTAGGTGTTTTTCATTCATTTTATTCAACAATTTTAACCCCTTCCCACTGCGACTAGTTTTGACCTTCCTGACAGAGCCACATTTTTCAAATCTGACGTGTGACTTTATGTGGTAAAATATTTTGAAATGCTTTTACCTATTCGAGCGATTCTGAGAATGTTTTCTCGTGACACATTGGACTTTATGATAGGTGTAAAATTTGGTCGATACATTCAGTATTTAATTGTGAAAAACACCAGAATGTAGCGAAAAATTGCAAAAATTTGCATTCTTATAAATTTAAATGTATCTGTTTGTAAGACAGATAGTAATACCACACAAAATGGTTGCTAACTAACATTTCCTATATGTCTACTTTAGATTGGCATAATTTTTTAAACGAGAAAAAAATATGAAGAAAATCCTCAGCACATCCAGATTGGGGAATATAAAACTAGCTTTATTTTAACATAGGTTAAAAGTCCAAGAGGACACAGGTAGGGTGTGTTACTTACTCATAGCATAACGTAACAGGTTTTACACGTGTTTTAAAATCAACTATAGCCAATCCTGACACATTCAAATAAATAAATAGAGGCAGTACTATCACCGGTTTCATAAACTGATAAATTATACACTGAAACCGTAGTGTATAGAGTTTAGTCTTGAGCATTGAGTATCAAATTACAACTTATTATACATTGCTATTTGGAGAAAAATGCAAATATAAAATATGTATGAAAGATGTCAAGAAAATACAGAAGAAATCATTGTCTATAAGGCTGGATTCACACGAGCTCATTACGTATTTCGTATTTATACACTGCAGGGGGCCGGGCTCCTAGCATCACACTTATGTACGATGCTAGGAGTCCCTGCCTCGCTGCCGGACAACTGTCCCGTACTGTAATCATGTTTTCAGTACGGGACAGTTGTCCGGCAGCGAGGCAGGGACTCCTAGCATCGTACATTAGTATGATGATAGGAGCCCGGCTCCCTGCAGTGTGTTCGGTCCGGGACTTGCGGCCGAAATACGTCCGTCCATTACAGACGTAATGAGCTCGTGTGAATCCAGCCTAACACTGAATCGGGAAAAGGTAGGAATACACAACTAAATTTATCTAAATATTGCTATAAAATACAACATTAGATATGCACTATAAATATTATTCGTTCAAGAAAAATTATATCTAACGAAAAATAAGCAAAATGGGTGGCCTAATACAACAAAAAAAAATTATTGCTTAAAACCCAAAAGAACAGGAGAAGAAATGAAGTCATAATGTCGCAATAAACTGTAACTTTACAATATACAAATGTCATATGCAAGAAATAGGAAAATTAAAACTGTAGGCGTTGTGCATGATAAATGTGAATATTAATTGGGAACTAGAACCCCCTTGTAAAAACCCAAATGGAACAAATGTATAGGCCTCGAAATTGATGTTTATTTGGGAAAAAAAACCTTAGTAAATATTTATGTATTGTTAATTGTTACTATTTTTTGTTCATAGAATAGGGAAATAATAACAAAAGTTGTTTAAGGAAGAGCCTATATATAGAGTATGATTAATAAAGATAAAGGAGATCTCCTCTCCAATTTAACCCCTTAGGATAACGGGTGTCCATCTGGAGAATCTAAAAGGCTTCCCTATTGGAAAAATGTCTCTTCCAATCACCCCCTCTAGGATCTTTTTAACCAGTTCAATACCAAAGAATTTGAAAGGTTCTAAGGAGCTGTGGTGTTTATCAATAAAATGTTTGGCGGCTCCAGATTTTTTGGAGAATTTTTAAGTATATCTGAGATGTGTTCTGCTAAACGCGTTTTAAGTTTTCTGGTTGAGCAACCTATATAATTGAGATTGCATGAGACACATGTGATTATATACACAACATGGTGTGTATCACAATTGATGAAATAATTAATTGTATGTGTTTTATTGCTTGGTAAAATACATTCTTTGGTTTTGGTACTGTATATGCAGACATTACATCTGTTGCCACCACATTTAAAGAAACCCTTTTGGGATAACCACATTTTATTGGTGGAACTGGCTATGTATAGGCTAGGTGATAAAATGTCACCTAGGCTTTTGCCTTATTTGGCCACATATTTACAACCTGAATTTAAAATTTCAGAAAGAATGGTATCCTGGTTTAATATGGGAATATATTTTTATATAACAAAATTCCAACCTTTATTCCACATCCACATTTTATAGCCTCTAAGTGACAGTATTTGCTCTAAATCATTACTTTGTGTATAAAATGATGAATCGTCTAATCATGCTCTTCTAGTTCTAATTAATTCTCCCCGCAGTATCTCTTTAACGGTGTGACTGGGGTGACAGCTAGATGCATGTAAAATGGTGTTACCTGCCAAAGGTTTGTGATATAGAGAGGTGGAAACACCTTTTTAATAGTGTCACTGCTTAGAAGGAGGTCTAAGAAGGCAATTTGAACTTTAGATGTATGAAAGGTGAATTTTAAATTCAAAGTATTGTCATTAATGTAGCTAACAAATAGTGGTATTGACATTGTGTCTCCGTCCCATACCAAAAGCAGGTCATCAATGAGGCATCCATACCATATGATAGCACCACCAAATGGGTTAATTTCAGAATAAATTAATTTTTCATCCCATCAGGACATGTATAAATTGGCCAGTGAGGGGGAAAATTTTGGGCCCATTGGTGCTCCTTCAATTTGTGTGTAAAAAAAGTGTTATCAAAGCTGAAAAAATGATGATTTAAAATATATTCAATTGACATTAAGGTAAACTCCTGCGATTCTAGGGTGTATGTGCTATATTTCTGTAAGTGGGATTCTGTGGCATGACATGCCAGGTCGTGGGGAATGCAGGAATACAGTCCCACGTCATTTACTATCTTTCCAATAACCCGGACATCACTGAACCAAAGGTTGTAACAAATTGTCTATTCATGCACTTAAGTTTTCATTGAGGGATCCCATACCTGATATAATTGAGCGTAATGGGCTGAGAAAAATTTCTTTAGGAACCTTGGGAAATCCATGAACAATGGGCATGACTGGGAACTCTGGTAAAAGATATTTAAGTTTTTTGTCATCTAGAACTCCTAAAGCTACAGCCTCTTTGAGTAATTTATGAAGGGATATGGCAGTTGGATCAGACGATAAAGTACGATATGCTTTAGTACTGGATTATAGATCTGTTACTTGATTTTTATAAATACCAGAATCCAATATTACTACTGCTCCCCCCTTGTCAGCTTTACATATAACAATGTTCTTATTATTTTTAAACTGTCATTAGCAAAAAATTCTTCTTTTGTAAGATTCTATCTCTGACTACTTGAATTAAATTTAGTGTTTTTTGACCGGGTGGGTTTTGTCATATAGGGATTTTAAATCTCTCTCTACGCAAAATTGGAAATCATCCAAAATACCAACCCTTGATTGGGTGGGATAAAACTTTGGATTGGACATCTTATAACCAATTGTGTGAGTATCATCGTATACAGGTACATTGCTTTCTTTATACAAATCAATCAGATGTAATAATTATTTTTGTTCTAAAAAATTTAGATGAGTAAATTCATTATCAGAAAAAGCGCTTTTGTCTGAACCATGGCAACAGATTTCATGGGGCTAGGTGTTGAAGAAGTTGAACAATCTTCAGTGTCCATATTACATGGAATTTCATCTTGGGAGTTCAATACTCGTTCACCTTCAAAAAAATGTTTATTTGCTGTCAACAGACAAGAAAATTAATTTACATCCAATATAGTTTGAAAAAGATTGAATTTTGCTGTGGGTACAAAATTAAGTCCCTTTGAAAGAACATTGATTTAATTTTTGTTTAAGATTGTGGGCAATAGAATAATGACACTTTTGTTGTGAGGGTGTCTTGCTATGTTGGTCTTTTCCTCGTTTGATATCTTTTTGTTCCTCTGCCTCCTCCCTCCCCTTCATATTTGTTTTTTGAACGCGTGATCATAGTACTATATGTTGGTGGTATAGATTTTTTTTGGAGTGCTGGCCTCTTTATCTGATTCAATGATTCATCTGTGTTGGAATCAGACGTATCAGCTTCAGTTGAAGAAAAACTGACTTGAAGGTCTTGTGAACGGTCTTTATTTCTAGCAGATTTATTTGGTTTTCTCCTTTTGAGAATGTCCATGATGACTGTTTCCAATTTAGTGATGTTATTTTTGACTTTGCTTTGCAACATTTAAAAATCTGAGAAATGTGCATATTTTTCAAGGGACACTTCTGTGTGTTTAATTTCTGTTTTGATTTCATGAAGTCTCACTTCTTCATATTTGACAATCAATTTGATAAGATTTTTTTTTTATTCAGAGGCATCTCGCAGGGCCGCCATCAGGGCAGTGCTACTAGTACTCCCGACAGGGGTCCGGCCACATGGATGAAGAAAAGGGGCCTGCCGGGCTGTCGTCGCCCCCCCTCGGACTGTCGCCCCCCCCGCAATGCTCGCTGGCCCCCCTCGCAACGCTCACAGGCCCCCCCTCACAACGCTCGTGCCCCGCCCTAGCAACGTTCGCGGCACCCCCCTAGCAATGCTCGCGGCACCCCCTGCATACATGTTGTAGCTTCATGTACTGGACGGGGAAGATGCAGCATGTGCAGAAGCTCCGTGTGGAGATCCTGCCCCCCAGCTCCTCTACACTGCCGACCGGACCTGCAGGCTGGTGAGTTTTTCTCCCCTCTCCATCCTGCTTCCCATTCCACCTGACCACATTTGTAGAATGCATAAAGTATGTTAAAATGTTTTTTGGTATTTTTTAATTTTCCTAGCGTTTTTTTTTGCCGTGATTTTTGCAATCACGGCAAAAATGACGCAGTTTTGCCGTGATTATATAAACATCGCGGCAAAACCACGTGATTTGTGCCACAATTACGAAAATTGCATAAAAAAAAGATACAAAACATGAAAAGTGCTGTTAGGCTAAATTCTCACAGTGCGGTCAAATTACGTTTTTGCCGCGATTTTGCAATAATTGTGTCATAGAAATGGGATTTGACCGCACTGTGTAACTAGACTAAGGCCTTATTCAGATGGCCGCGTTCGGTCCGTGACATACGGAGCGTGTATCGGCCGTATTTCCCAGGCTGACCACAATTCATGGAGTCGGACTCCTAGCATCATAGTTATCAATGTTGCTGGGAGTCCCTGCCTCTCCGTGGGAATACTGTCCCATACTGTAATGATGCTTTCAGTACGGGACCGGGGACAGTATTCCCACGGGAAGGGAGGGACTCCTATGATAATAGATAACTGTGATGACAGAAACCCGGCGCCCTGAACTGTGGTCAGTCCGGGAAATATGGCCGATACACGGTCCGTATATCAAAGACCGAATATGGATGTCTGAATAAGGCTACTTACTTGTCTCCTGTTTTTGGTGCAGATTGCGCACTGAAAATTCACTACAAATTACAATATAAGGCCTTATTCACACAAACGTGTATTATGTCCGTGATACGCGCGTGAAAATCACGCACGTCGCACGGACCTATGTTAGGCTATGGGGACATTCAGACTGTTAGTGATTTTCACGCAGCGTGTGTCCGCTGTGTAAAACTCACGACATGTCCTGTACTTGCCCGTGTTTCGCGCAGCACGCACCCATTGAAGGCAATGGGTGCGTGCAAATCGCGCACTGCACACGGAAGCACTTCAGGGTGACGCGCGTTATTCGCGCTACAGTTGTTAAAGAAGTGAAGGGAAACATAAAAGCCCCTCATTCTTTACTGTTTCGTAACATCAAAACAGAGTGTCATAATGATGCCGGCTGCGCGAAAATCATGCAGCCACGCACCATATACACATGCCACTAAGAACTTTTGCACGTGCAAAACACAGCGTTTTTTGCACTCGCAAAACTGACACGTTCATGTGAATAAGGCCTAAGGCGATATTCAGACCAACGTGTGTGAAATCAGACGTGAAGAACGTCTGTTTTACGTGGCCGATTAGCAGCCGTGCGGAACCCTTTTTCACAGATCTCTCATATACTTGAGTCTATTGAGGGATCCATGAAAACGCACAAAAATAGGACATGTCCTATTTTTTTACAGGCCCTTCACACGGTCGGTTAGAACAACGACCATGTGAATAACCCCATAGAAATGCATGCAGCCGTGTGACGGCCATTAAAAAAAACGTCCTTCACACAGACGATTAACACGTTAGTCTGAATAAGCCCTAACTCATGTGAATGGGGTTTATCAAAACCTCATGCACGTGCAGCATTTCACCCCACAAATAAAAAAAATTCAGCTTCCCAATACATTATGCGGTACAATAAATGGTGCCATGAAATACTACAACTTGTACCGCAAAAAACAAGCCCTCAAATAGAAAAAATTATAGTTTTTGGAAGGTGGAGAGGAAAAAACAAAAGCTGAGGAGGGAAGGGGTTAAATCAGCTGCATGCCTATTAGGCTATGTTCACATGCTTAGCAAAAACAGTCTGAAAATACGGAGCTGTTTTCAAGGGAAAATAGCTCCTGATTTTAAGACGTTTTTTAAGCAAACTCGTGTTATTCGCGGTGTTTTTTACGGCCGTTTTTGGAGCTGTTTTTCTATAGAGTCAATGAAAAACGGCTCCAGAAACGTCTGAATAAGTGACCTGCACTTTTTTTTCGCATAAAAAAAACGGCACGTCGGAACACAACGCCGTTTTTCTCATTGAAATCAATGGGCAGATGTTTGGAGGCGTTCTGCTTCTGATGTTTCGGACGTTTACGGCCCGAAAAACGGACGAAAATAAGCCGTGTGAACATACCCTAATGTTGCAGAATTGTAACGTATTTCATCCTTTACAATGAAAAGGGTTAATCTGTAAATCCCCAGCAAATTCTGTAACGCACACATTGAGGAATTTGGTGCACAAAATCCGCATCAAAACCGCAGGTAATTCCGCAGATAAATTCTGCGCCTAATAGTGCGTTTTTTTATAAGTTTTTAGGTGCAGTTTTTACATTTTGATGCAGAAATAGGTGCAGGTTTTATGCTGCAGATTTTTTTTATTTTTTTAAACTAGTCAGAAACAATTCGCAAGTGGAAACGCAAGATAAATTGACATTTAGCATATTTTCAAATAAGCACCGCAGGTCAATTTTTGTGCAGAAAATGCGACATGTACATGAGATTTCTTGATCTCATTTACTTTGCTGGTACTTATTACACTGCGGATTTGCCGCACGAAAATAGCCGCAACAAATTTGCGCATAATAAGTATCATGGCATTTGGCCTAACAGAGTTTTTTTTAACTCACCCTAAGGCCCCGTTCACACATGTTGGATTTGATACTGTTTCCGATGACATGTCGATGATTCTGCATCCCATGCATATGAGGTTTCCGCAACCCAGTTGACATGCTGTGAAAAATTTTCCACGTGTATTTTTGTCCGCACCATGATAAGAAATCCACCACAGCAATAAGTAGCATGTGACTTATATTACATGGAAAAGCCGAGGATGAGCAACTTTGAATGACAATGGGACTTAGGCCTTGTTCACACAGTATTTTGCAGGCAGAAAAATCTGCCTTGAAATTCCTTCAGGCTTTCTCTGCCTCCCATTGATGTCAATGGGAGGTCAGAGACGGAAATGCCTGAAGAAAGGGCATGTTGCTTCTTTCTCTCGCGAGCGTTTTTTCAGCTCGCGGGAAAAAAACGCCCTCACCTCCCGTTGAAATCAATAGGAGGCGATTTCGGAAGTTTTTTGCCGCAGTTTCCAATGCGGTTTCCACTGAAAAAAATGTGCCAAAAAAACCTCTGTGTGAACTGGTTCAGAGTGCACTAGACCAAATGAGGTGCACGAATAGGGTCCCAACCCAATCGTATGTGAAAAAGTATTCGGCACACAAAATGTGTTTCATAAATTCTTTCGTTTTATTGTATTCGATGCCATGGGCAGAGTGCGTGCAACGTTTCGGTCAAGAGACCTTCGTCAGGCACTAGATCCCACTTGGCGTTGGTATATCCTGTCGTAGGGCGCTGTCGTCAGTATGGCGGCTCACCGCTTGTTTTTGGCGCCAAGTGGGAAGCTATTCCCTGGGCGACATATCCCACTATATCACCATATGCCATACAGTCGGATACGTTTTGGCTAAATACAGTAGATCAAAATCCCGAGCATTAACCGGTCACTACCTGCTCCACGGTTTCCTTCACTGTAATTGACATCAGCACCAAAATCAGTTAATGCGTATAATGTACAAACGTGAGTGCCAGAATTTCCATTGCCCATCCCCGGTAATGGAGGGGGGGGGGCCAGACATCTTGGTTGTATGGGGCCCAGAAATTCCTGATGGCGGCCCTGGCCTCTCGTTATCATATTTCGCTCCACATAAATTTTTAACCCGTTAGTGACCGGCCCATAGTGTTTTTTACGTCGTTCACTAACGGGCCTTATTCCGATGCAATAGACTTTTTACGTCGCTGCATCGGAATAAGTAAACAGAGCAGGGAGCTGTCAAATCTCCCTGCTCTCAGCTGCCAGAGGTAGCTGAGGGCTGGGGGTGTCCCTGCTCGACCGGGTGAGATCGATATTAGTATCGATCTCACCTGTTTAACCTTTCAGATGCGGTGCTCAATAGCGTGCACCGCATCTGAGTGGTTTAGGAGATAGGGTGGGAGCTCCCTCTCATCTCACTGACACCCGGCGATAAGATCGCCAAGTGTCTGTGTCTCCGATGGCAGCCGGGGGCTAATAAAGGCCCCCAGGTCTGCCTGTAGTGAATGCCTGCTAGATCATGCCTCTGGCATGACCTAGCAGATGCCTGTCCGTTTTACACGGACAGGCATAATACACTGCAATACAGAAGTATTGCAGTGTAATATAAATGCCATCGGATTATCGCATAGTGAAGTCCCCTAGTGGGACTAGTAAAAAAGTTTAAAAAAAAGTTTAATAAAAAGTGAAAAAAAAAAAAGAAAAACCCACTTTTCCCCCTTACAAACTGCTTTATTATTAACAAACAAATTAAGTAAAAAAGTTACACATATTTGGTATCGCCGCGTCCGTAACGACCACAACTATAAATTTATTACATCATGTAACCCGCACGGTGAATGTTGTAAAAAATAAAATAAAAAACCGTGCAAAAATTGCTGTTTTCTTTGAATCCAGCCTTAAAAAAAATGTGATATAACGTGATCAAAAAGTCGCATCTACTCCAAAATGGTACCGATAAAAACTACAAGTCGTGCCGCAAAAAAAAAGCCCTCCTACAATTGCATCGGCAAAAAAATTAAAACGTTACGGCTCTTCAAATATGGAGACACAAAAACAAATAATTTTGAAAAAAAGTGTTTTCACTGTGTAAAAGTAGTAAAACATACAAAAACTTTACAAATTTGGTATTGTTGTAATCACAACAACCCACTGAGTAAAGTTATTGTGTTATTTATACCACACGGTAAACGGCGTAAATTTAGGACGCAGAAAAGTGTGGCAAAATTGCTGTTTTTTTTCTGTTCCCCCCAAAAAAAGTTAATTCAAGTCAATCAATAAATTCTATGTACTCCAAAATGGTGCTATTAAAAATTATAACATGTCCCTGAAAAAATACAAGACCTTATACAGCTATGTCAACGCAAAAATGAAATGAATAAGACGATAGAAAAACGTAAAAAATGGCTTGGTCATTAAGGTCTAAACTAGGCTGGTCATTAAGGGGTTAAAGTGTTATGGTCCCACCACATACGTTTTTCTGAGCTTAATAGCTTCTCCAAAGCAAAAAAAAGCTCCTTACATTCCATTGCACTGGTATCATGTGGGACTGACTGGCCAAAGACTTGTGCTAATGTAGAAAGGCGTATATCTGTATTAATGGTATCATAATAAGAATGGAATATTAATTTCTTCGGTGATAGTAGAAACCAAATCATGGTTAGAAGCAAGCTCTTGCAGTATTTGCGACATTATATATATATATATATATATATATATATATATATATATTGAGGAAATAATTAAGTGACATAGATGAAGTGGGAGCACCACTAAGCCAATGTCAAAATAGAAAAAAAGCAGCAGCACGTGTATAAACTCTATACACGTTCATTCACACTAGGCTTTCAGTGTATCATTTATCAGTTTCTGAAACCGGCGATAGTACTGCCTCTATTTATTTTAAAGTGTCAGGATTGGCTATAATTGATTTTAAAACACATGTGTAAAACCTGGTACGTTATGCTATGAGCAATAACACTTAGTTCGAAACGCGTTAGTGGTAAAACGCCCTACCTGTGTCCTCTTGGACTTTTAACCTATGTTAAAATAAAACTCATTTTTTCATTCTCCAATCTGGATGTGCAGAGGATTTTCTTGCATTGAATTCCTTGTCTGCCTGTACTCCATTGAGGAACCAACAATCCCAGGACAAATTATTGTAGTGAGCACACCAGTAGCTTTTGCTGCTGTTTATTTCCCTTCTTTTATTTCTATCATTTTTTAGAACATCCTTTTATTTTTCTACGACGTTACAAGACATAACTTTAGCAGAAATTTCTCACATTTTCAAGAAAATTTCAAAAGGCTATTTTTTCAGGGACCAGTTCATTTCTGAAGTGGCTTTAAGGGATCCATACTTTACAAACCCCCATAAATCACTCCCCATTTTCAAAGTATTCAAAACAGCATTTAGAATGTTTTTTCTTTTTTTTTGCAAAAATACATTTTTGATCCATTTTTTCTGTAACACAGAAAGTTTTATTAGGGAAATATTCTGCAGTTTTTAGAAATATCCCACATGTGGCCCTAGAGTGCTAATGAACTGAAGCACAGGCCTCAGAAGCAAAGGAGCACGTAGTGAATTTTGGAGCCTTCTTTTTATTAGATTATATTTTAGGCACCATGTCAGGTTTAACCCCTTAGTGACCACTAATACGCCTTTTAACGTGATCCACTACTGGGCTTTAGGCTAGGCTGACGTCTTTTCACGTCAGCCTAGTCTAAGTCCTGCACGGGTCTCCCGTGCAGCCAGGAGCCGGGGCTCTGCTGTCTGATGACAGCTGAGCTCCTGCTCCAACGCCCGCGATCGAAGTTTACTTCGATCGCGGCCGTTTAACCCGTTAAATGCCGCCGTCAATAGCGACCGAGACATTTAACTTTGTTTACAGAGGGAGTTCGCTCCGTCTTTCAACCATCGCCGGCCCGCGAATGCAATCGCGGGTCTCTGATGGGGTGTCATGGCAGCCGGGGGACTGATAAAAGCCCCCAGGTCTGCCCTGGACATATGCCTGTTAGGACGCGCCGGAGGCACGTCCTAACAGATTGCCTGTCAGATTTACACTGACAGGCAATAATGCTCTGGTATACGAAGTATACCAGAGCATTATAGCAGCGATCGGAACATCGCACAGTAAAGTCCCCTAGTGGGACTAATAAAATCAGTCATCAAAGTGAAATAAAGATTATTAATAAAAAGTACAGTAAAAAAATAAATAAAACCATTTTTTTCCATAAAAAGTGGTTTTATTTAGTAAAAGTGTAAAAAAAAAAAAAAAGTACACATATGTGGTATCGCCGCGACCATAATGACTCCATTAATAAAGTTAATATGTAATTTAAACCGCAAAGTGAACACCGTAAAAAAAAAACGCAAAAAACTATGGCGAAATTGCAATTTTTTTCCATTGCCCCCCAAAAAAGTCATAATAAAAATGAATCAATAAGTCCCATGTACCCCAAAACAGTACCATTCAAAACTACGTCTTGTCCCGCAGAAAACAAGCCCAAAAAATCACTACATTGATACAAAAATAAAAAAATTACGGCTCTTGGAAAGCGACGATGCAAAAACAAATAATTTTAGTTCAAAAGTGTTTTTATTGTGCAAAAGTCGTAAAACATAAAAAAACCTCCACATATGTGGTATCGCCGTAATCGTACCGACCCATAGAATAAAGGTAACATGTTAATTACGTCGCATAGTGAACGGCGTCAATTTAAAAACGCATAGAACAATGGCGGAATTTCAGTTTTTTTTTATAATCCCCCCCAAAAAGGTTAATAAAAGTTAATATAAAAATTATATGTACCCAAAAATGGTGCCATTAAAAAGCACAACTAATCCCGCAAAAAACAAGTCCTCATACAGCTATGTAGACGAAAAAATAAAAACATTATAGCTCTTTGAATGCGACTATAGAAAAACGAATAAAATAGCTTGGTCATTAAGGCCTAAAATGGGCTTGTCACTAAGGGGTTAAAGAGGTTGTGTGGTACCAAAACAAAGGAAACAATTTATCTAGGTGTGTAGTGATCATTTTGACTCCACAGGTGTTTCATAGATTTTATTAGAATTGGGCTGTGAAAATGAAAAATTAAATTTTTCCCAATAAAACGTAGAATTGTTTTTATTTCCACAAGGACTAAAGAAGAGAAAGCACCCCTACACTTGTAAAAAAAAATCTCTCGAGTACAGCAATATTTCATATATGGTCATAGACAGCTGTTTAGACACACGACAGGGCTTAGAAGGGAAGGAGCGCCATTTCGCTTTTGGAGCTCAAATTTTGCTGGAATGGTTTCTGGAATCTTAAAATTTTCTCACAAATTAAACCAAATCAAAAGTGGTAGAAGGAAGAGAAAATTGTCTAGCAAGTCTACCTAGATGCACCACATTTTTCATACAGCGTTCAGCACTGTGATAAGTTTGGTGCATCTTATGAATGACTGGTCTAAGTTTACACTGTCTAAATCTGCCCCATTCTTTTTTTTCATTTGTTAAAATCTGTCCCATGATATGATATGTTATAATCTTTCTTACCTCATTCATTGGATGGTATTTTGCATAATTAAATGAATTTAAGAATCTCTTTTGTCTGCGTTCAACAACAAATTGCTCATCTATAAGTTTTTGTACATCATCTATCAGGACCCTGAAGAGAAACAGCATCAAAGAGAACAAGGTAAAATACTAGTTTAAAACGTTGCTAGAATTTTTTTTGGGTTTTTAAGCTGCACTTTCTTCAAACGTTCGATTTGTCAAAAAGACATACCAGAAGTTTGGATCCTTGATTGGGTGCTGAGAGCGACCCCATCTTCACTGAAACGAAGGTGCAGAAGCGCTAAGTGAAGCATTCTGCACCTTCGTCTGTGATTGGCTCTGCTTTTCAGTCTGAAAACGGGCACACATAGAATGAATATGAGCTCATATTCAGCTTTAAAAGGAGTGCCGATCATAGCCAAAGGTGCAGAGTTCTCAGCTGACCTCTTCTGTGCCTTCATTTTAGTAATGGTAGGGGGTCTCAGCACCCGTAGCCCATCAATCCAAAGTTCTATGTCTCTATGACATATTGAAAGTTTGATAAAAGTGCATTTACTCTTCAACTGCACAGTCCACATTTCATCAGTGGATAGTATACATATATAATTTTTATGTTAACGTGAAAACATTGAAGCTCAACAAAGTTAATACAACTTTTGTGAAGTACATTCTATTTTAGATATAGCTTTAAATGAGCGTACCAAGAGAAATTTAGAAAAAAAACATGAACCCTTTTTGTCTAAAGTAGAAAAGGGTACACAGTGTATATTATAAAACAGCCTCTTATACATTTCTTGCAGTAGGTTTCATTTCATAAAACTCACATACTTAAATGAAATCTGTTTTTGATGAAGTTTTTGTTTAGTATCATTCAAGCGCGATGATGGCACCCGTACATGCACTTCTCCACCAGGATAGATATGATCTAAATAGCCCGGTTTCCACAAGTCAAGCTGCAGCTAAACAGAATGGAATGACACGTCAACTTACTGCATGTTAACCAAGTACAGTTCAAAAGACACGTAAAATAGGTGTATGTTTAATAAATGACTCCTGCTAAAAAAACTCTAATTCGATGAGCATCTTATTAGCGCGTATGGGAAAAGCTTTTATAGGCTGGTGAGATTGAGAAGCCAACATATGCCAACTCTAAAACCCTTTACCTTTTTCTAATAACCAGTTAAAAGATATGAGTTTGTGTCCTTTTTTCTGTTGCAGTGTATGTGCCATATGTACGTAGACTCGCGCTTCATACGCCAGTCTTAGTCAGAAGCCCATAGCAGTAAGAAGCATGTAATTTATTAAGAGGTGCATGCATCTAAACAAATTAGTGGCATCTTATACTGTCCGTGCACCGGACTTCGAAATCTACGGCAGCTCCAAGCTGAAGTAGATTTCCACTAGACTTTACACCACTTTCTGGCGTAAAAGTTAATAAATCCTAGGCCCATGGTGGCTCCAAACCCTTTTAAGCCACACCCCCTTTTGATAAAGAGTCAAGTGCGGTGTAAAAATAAAAAAAAGTCAGCAATTTTATTGCAGAAATCTGTGCATCTAAATGTGTGTTTTTTTGTTTTTTTACCACCACTAAAGTGGAGGGGAGGAGAGATTTTTTTTAAAAATGTGAATTGTCTAATGGGTTAGGGGAAAGTCAGGTAGGGGGCGTAATCTGAAAATACAGGACCCATTATGAGCCTCTATCTTGCTACGCCCCACAGAGTAAAATATATGCCAGCTAGGAGCTGGTGTAGATTTCCTCTATAATTCACGCTAGTTTTCTGGCGAAAATTCGAATACATTTGTCAGGCCACAGTGGCTCTTTTCCTTCTAGGAAGCCACTCAGCCTTTCCACAAAAGTGGCGAGACTGGCTTAAAAAAGCCAAATGTCAGGGTTTGCTGTCCAAATTACGACTTTTGGACCCTTTTGGGACTTTTCTATGCCAGAAAACTGCCATAAACCGGTTAATAAATTCCTCCTACAATCCTTATTTCTCATCTGTTTTTATTTTTTAGTTGTAGATTTGTTTTACTTTATTTTCTATACATAGTTACAGGGGCAGCCATCTTGCCTAAGCCACTGATAACAGCATTTGGAGCAGGGGCTTAACTAGGAAAGACTGGGCCCCATAGCAAACTTTTGACTGCCCCCCCTCCACACAAAGCTCCCCCTTGTAGATAGTGGCCCCCCTGTAGATAGTGCCCACCCTGTAGATAGCACCCTCACCTGCCCCTTGAAGATAGCGCCCCCCAAACAAATAAAACCAAAGGCCCCATTCCCGTGACGAACTGAGCTTTTCCAAAACATCCTCAATGCTGACGGAATCCTTGCATAGGCCGCCCTGATCCAGTGATGTCATCACGCCGGCCTGCTAAGGGATCCAGTCCCTGCGCCTGATAGTTTGCATGCCAAGCGTGGCCTGTAGGCTGTAGCCAAGTAAATGGCAGGGCAGGGAGATATCTCCCTGCTCTGCCAAACTGTATACATCTCAACTATCATAAACCGACGCTGCACGCGCAGCGCGTCAATTTTTTCCCATATTAGCCACGCCTCTAATCCCACTCAATCTCTGCCCATACACACCCGGTTCAGCCCACACAGTATCAGGCTCCCATAGCTGCCACCATACAGTATACTGCCCCATAGATGCAATCATACAGTACAATGCCCCCATACAGTATAATGCCCACACAGATGCCCCATACAGTATATTGCACACACAGATGCCCCCATAAAGTTTAATGACCCATAGCTGCCCCATACAGCTTAATGCCGCCAAAGCTTCCCCATACAGTATAATGCCCCATAGCTGCCCTATACAGTAAAATGGCACCATAGCTGCCCCATACAGTATAATATCCACTTAGCTGCCCCTAGTGCCAGTGCCACTTTAGAGAGTGACACAGTGCCCATGTAGATAGCACCCCTGTAGTTAGGGCCCCCATATAGTGCCACAGTGTCAATGTATATAGTGCTACACCCCCCTTGAACATAGCACCACCCCCTCTGTAGATAGTGCCATTGGGACTCCCTCTAGGAGCAGAATCCCCAGCCAGAGCATAGGCCAGGGATTCCGTTCCTAGAGGGAAGCCCTGATGTCACTGTCCATATATGGACAGTGACGTCAGTGGCTACTCATTGAGCAGAATCCCCATTGCCATCTCTGCCTGGGGATTCTGCTCCAGGAGGAGCCCCTGACGTCAATGTTCATATATGGACAGTGACCGCCAAGGTTTCCTCTAGGAGCGGATTCCCTGGCCAGATCATCGGCATAGGGGATTCCGCTCAAGGAGTAGGCACTGACGTCACTGTCCATATATAGACAGTGACGTCAAGGGCTTCCCCGAGCACAGCGCTTAAAGTAGCGATGTGCCTGGGGAGTCCTCGGCAAATGGAAGAGCTCCCTCTGCTCCTCCACTCTGAACTAATTCGGAAGCAGGGAGCCGATCCCTGCTTCAGAATTGGGTTCAACTGTATTTGCCTCCAGAGGACGCAGAAACAGTTGACAGCGGGACATAACCCCGGCCACCCGGGACGGTTGGGAGGTATGCATAGTGTTCAATAGTATCTGCATCCTAAGGACGCAGATACTATTGAATGTGTAGTCGCTACCGCTGTAGCAACAATAGCGGCTGCTAGCAGCACCACCGGGCATGGGGGGGCCTGTGCTAGCCGGTAGCAAGGGCCCCCTCATGCTGCAGGCCCCATAGCAGCTGCTATGGCTGGTACAGCGGTAGTTACGCCACTGATTTGGAGAAATGCATTACAGCAGCCACATGGACCATAGAAACTTGTGAAAAGAAGGGGACTCATTGACTTCTATGGGAGTACTTTCCTGGCATGCCTTGTGACCTGTGCAGAGGTCATTGTGCAGGAAGAGGGAGGAAGGGATCTGTGACTAGTACCTATTGTCAATTGTGGATTCTATGTTATCTTAAAAGAGGTGTTATTTATACTGTAATCTTGCCTGTGAGGATAAGGAGATGACAATAGCATCTAAGCAGATAGAAAGAGAGGAGAGGCCCCCTCCAACAGCCCATCGTGCCCCACTCCCTGACCCAACATAATTGGTACAGACGCATCCTTAAAAATTACAAACTATTAAATATAACATTATTTCAGCTGCACTTTGAACACAGTTTTTTTGTTACCTTGCCCCCCCCAAAAAAAAATGGAATGAATAGAGATAAAAAAAGACACATGTAACCCAACATTTTGGAAAGAAAAACTACAGCTTGACCCACAATAAACAAGCCTTCACAAAGCTGAATCGGTGGAAAAATAAAAAAGTTATAGGTCTCAGAATATGGCAATACAAAACAATTTTTATTTGAAAAAAAACGATTTTCTCTTTGTAGAAGCAGTTAAACATAAAAAAAACTCTATAAATTTGGCATCTCCTTAACCTGACTTTTGCCGCACAGTGAACACTGTAAAAACGAAAACCAAAAAACAATGGAGGAATCTCTTTTTTTTCCCATTCCAACACAAAAAGATTTTTTCTTTAGTTTACCAGTACATTATATGGTACAATAAATTGTGCTGTAAAAAACGACAACTCGTCCTGCAAAAACAAAGCCCTCCTACTGCTATATTAATGGGAAAATTAAAAAGTTAGGGCTTTTGGAACGCGAAGAGGAAAAAAACTAAAATGAAAATCCGAAAAATGGACTTCAGAGCGAGGGGGTAAAGACTGAAGTGTGTGAACCAGGCATGAAAGCAGTTCTTCACATTTTGTAAAGTTATCACCACTGATGGGCCACGAAAGTGTACAATTGACCAGGTTCACAAAGGGAAGTGTGGTGCAATTTTTTTATGCATTAGTGGATTCTAAAAGGAAGATGTTATGTTTATAGAAAAAATATGTACAGCATTTTTACTCTATATTGGTCTGCTCCACAGAGAAGAGAATCTTTACAGAGGTTTCAAGGTGAGGACTGGAAATTGAAGGGTCAAACGTAAATATTTTCTGCCACATTTTTCTACTATCGCACTATCCTTTTATTTAAAAAAAATATGGTAAGAACTTTTTAGCAAATCCTACAAGTGTATTTGTAACCTACCTGTGCATCATTGCAGATTTCTTTGATATAAGCAGCATGGCTTGGTATCTCAGGGACAATGCCTAATAGTTGGTCTCTAGTATGAGAAAAATAAATTAAAAGGAAAATTTAAGCCAACTTTATGGACATATAGTATAATATAATTTGATACTAGAATAATGTTTCCTTATTCTATCCATGGAAGAGATTTTTCTTTAACCCAGGCAAATACTGTTAGTGTTGCATTACAGAAAAATCTCTCCCTATACACTTTCGTGTGCTTTTTGTTATGCATATTGTACAATATACAGCGGAGATGTATAGAGAAGCAAAATTCAAATATGTGTAACTATCTTTTAGTGTCCCTCATGTCTACTCGCTTACACTTATAAACATCATAATATAATTTCCTGGTTCAGCTTACAATTAATAGATTTTTTTATAGCCTAGGTAGGCAACCAGTAAATCGAGATCAACTAGTAGATCCTTGACAGGTCCTGAGTAAATCACTGATGTCTTAGATCAACAATGAAGGCACTTCAGTCCACAAGTTCTGGACTAAAGTAGCAGTAATTGTTATCACTATAGTCCACAGGAAATCTAAAAAGGGTCGCTACTTTTCAGTGTGAAAAACTACATTTAGGGCACGTTCAGATGTGGTAAATTCGCTGCGGAATTCCGCTGCAGACAGGCCGCAGTGGAAATCTGCAGCAGACCTTTTTCTTTGGTTTCTATTGCATTTTAGATAACTTAGTTCAGACGTTGCGGAAAATAACAGTACGGAAACCAGCTTGCGGTGCCTTCCACAGCATGCACAGTCTGTTGCAGAGAAGATGCGGAATTTCACTGCGGATTTCAGCCCTTGTAGGCTGGAATATGCAGCAAGTCCATTGCAAAATAAAAAACATCTGAACAAACTGTCAAATATGTCCTCATTTTGTTGTAGATTTGCTGCATTATTGCAGCAAATTTGCAGCAAAATCCGCAGTGGTAAATTTCCGCCACGTGCCCTTATCTTACGGTGGATCTTAAGAAACTTCTGTATTCTTACAGTAGATCTCTTTATCACAAAGGTTGCCTACCACTGCTGTATAGTATCAGGGTACATCAATGAATGTGTGATATACTATACAATGTGCCATATATCCAATATTCCCATTTTCATATATACAATTTTACACAAGAAGGAAGACTTACTTAACAATCTCAGCCAAAGTTACTAGGTTAATATAAAAGCCTGTTTGTTGTCAATATTTCGTTTTAGCAGTCAAAGTCCCTTGATCTGGGTAAATCTCACTGAGGAACCCATCTATGGTTTCCATAAGTGCATAGTCTGTGATTAGCAATGCCCATGTTAGAGTCAATTGTACAGGTTATTCCAATAGATAGGAGGGTGGCTGCTAGACATAATTTTCATTGCTTATCTCATCGGTAAATACATGACTAGAAAGGTGAAAAGACAAATCAGTTTTTTTAATTTCTTGCCTTGACGTCATTATCTGGAGGCACCCATACAATTTATAGTCATCAAGTAACTGATCAGTTAATGCTCAGTAACATAGATCTCCTGCTGGGCAAAAACTATTTTTTTTAATACAAATAGCAGGATGGAAACTCCTATTAAAATATAACTTATAATGTTGATACAAATAAAATATAACAAAACAAAGAAAAACACCCTGGTGTTCGTGTTTTTATATAGTTACTATAGGACATTCAAAGATCTCAAGGACTATTGCAACACTTTGTTCTATTTGATATCCAAAATGTGCCCTCTATTATTCAGTTATCTCTCAGGCAGAGTGTTGTTGCTCCTACCCTATAGATTTTGGGCTATTGGAGTCCCATTAAAGCCTGTCGTAGCACTGTTCCTAAAACGTGACCAACCAGAGGCTATTCATGCGCTCTAAAAAGAGCGACTCCTGGTTGCCTTAAAGAGGCTCTGTCACCAGATTTTTCAACCCATATCTCCTATTGCAGCAGATCGGCGCTGCAATGTAGATAAGAGTAACGTTTTTATTTTAAAAACGAGCATTTTTGGCCAAGTTATGACCATTTTTATATTTATGCAAATGAGGCTTTCTAAAGTACAACTGGGCGTGTATTATGTGCGTACATCTGGGCGTTTTTACTTCTTTTACTAGCTGGGCGTTGTGAATAGAAGTGTATGATGCTGACGAATCAGCATCATCCACTTCTCTTCGTTAACACCCAGCTTCTGGCAGTGCACAGACACACAGCGTGTTCTCGAGAGATCCCGCTGTGACGTCACTCACTTCCTGCCCCAGGTCCTGCATCGTGTCGGACGAGCGAGGACACATCGGCACCAGAGGCTACATTTGATTCTGCAGCAGCATCGGCGTTTGCAGGTAAGTCGATGTAGCTACTTACCTGCAAACGCTGATGCTGCTGCAGAATCAACTGTAGCCTCTGGTGCCGATGTGTCCTCGCTCGTCCGACACGATGCAGGACCTGGGGCAGGAAGTGAGTGACGTCACAGCGGGATCTCTCGAGAACACGCTGTGTCTGTGCACTGCCAGAAGCTGGGTGTTAACGAAGAGAAGTGGATGATGCTGATTCGTCAGCATCATACACTCCCATTCACAACGCCCAGCTAGTAAAAGAAGTAAAAACGCCCAGATGTACGCACATAATACACGCCCAGTTGTACTTTTACTTTAAACACGCCCAGTTGTACTTTAGAAAGCCTCATTTGCATAAATATAAAAATGGTCATAACTTGGCCAAAAATGCTTGATTTTAAAAAAAATCCAACGTTACTCTTATCTACATTGCAGCGCCGATCTGCTGCAATAGGAGATAGGGGTTGCAAAATCTGGTGACAGAGCCTCTTTAAGTCTGAGTCCTAATTTCTGTTAAAAATCCCTATATACGACCTAGCCTCAACATGTTTTGCCAGAGTCTTAGCTGGCTCATCAGGAAGCAAACTAATATAGTAACGGGATGCAATGAAAATTGGCAGTGGCCACACCCCCAACTCATTCACACACCCCCTTCACCGCCAATCAGCAGCAGGGCAGGCGCGGCTTACAACCTGATGTCGCTCTGCTCCATTAGACAGGGGGTGGGACTAGAGTGGTGATATAGCATCATTATAGGAACCTAGCAGCGCGTTCCCTGGCTTAGATAAACATCCGGCCGGCTGTCAGATCAGTGAATAAGAGAACATACGCCCTGAGTGTTACGATCAATGTATTTCATTATATGTCAAATTGATTTGGCAAAGGTGATATTGGGAAAGATGGTAGCATATTAATGCTAGGATGTAACAAAGAACCCACTCTATTAACCCCTTTAATAAGACAGTCGGTCCCATGTTCACTATGTCACCAAGACTTGGATTCACTGAGCATTCTCCGGAAATGGCTATCTTTATTCAGGTATGTTTCTAATAGATAGGAAAACGGGAAGGGTATATAGAAAATGGTGATACATATAGACCTTCCAGTATTATATGAAACAACTAAAGCTGAAATTTTCATTCAGCCTGGCCGAGTTGACTGATTTTATTCTATGGATCCACCGACCCTCTACCTGTAGAATCCTCTTGATCCAATCACCTCCCCTACAGTGCTGGGGAACAGATTGAAACCAATGAAGCTTATCGATTTGGGATCTCCATTGTGCATCAGATGTACATGTCTTGACACTGATGTGTCTCTTTTATTAATAATATCATTAAACTGGTCCCTAGCTCTTCGCAGAAACTCACGTTTCATTTTACGTACATAGTCTAGGGGAAACCCATATTGGGCAAGATACATCACTCCTTTTGTTTTACAGTTTATGAAGTCCCTAATTTCAAACTGTTCCCCAGTAGATGAACTGGAGAAGGTCCTCCGAGGGTAGGATTTGGCCACACGCAATACATGTACCACATTTAAGTCGATTTTTCAGACTTCTCCCATACAATTTAATTGGAAGATATCCTCTGAAAATTACCTAGTTTTTATTGTTTTATTGTTAAACTTATTTTTGAACATTTTTGCTGGTAGTTTTCAAATTTTTGTTTCATGTCAGCATATTAATTTTATTTTTTTAAATATTTAAGTTTTTACTCTGGCCGCTAAGTCTTCACAATAAGGATTTGTTTACATCGGCATTGGGAGCCCCGGTCAAAAATGCAGGACAAAATAGCATGCTGCAGTATTTTTTCTGGTAAAACGACAGCCACATTGATGGAAACCTGATGGAACACGTTAAAATCCATGTGTACCATCGAGTGACGTTTGTGTTCGTAATGAAACGGATCCGGCTCTTCCAGTATTTTCATTATTCTGCTCCTATGGCAGAGAGGAGCAACAGAAACCCTGAATGCAGATGTGAACGAAGCCTTAGTTGACATTTCATTTTTGGTAGGGATCAGTATGAGCTTGTGCCATATACACTGGTGGCAGGGTCAAGAGTCATCTCATAATCATCAAGGTGTAGAAATCCAATGAAAAGTAACACCTTTATTATAAAGCTGGAGGCAAATAACACACCTCAAAATAGGTGATGGAAAGAGCTCAGTTCCTTCTCCCTCCTCCCCCTCCCAGAACAGTGACCTCTGTACACATCACAGAGCATAACACTAGTCAATAGGTTATTTACTGTCTCAGTTTTCCTATTTCTATGTCTTATGCTAGTTTTCTCTGCTGTAGCAACTCACCCCGCATCGTGACAGCATAATTGGAAATTACAGGATAGTATAGTACAGATTATAACTTCAAGATTATGTAATTTGTGTATTAAAAAATGCATTATTAAAAAAAATACACTAATCCACATGTCTACTTTTGGGAATTGCAGCTATTTTTTGTCCACTACCCCCTGAGGAAGCCACATTGGCGAAACGCGCGTTGGGGCGCTACGTTGTCAGGCTACAGTGCGGGGCCTCACACTACGTCTATTTCTATGGGTAAGCCCACTGTCACATCTCCTATTTAAGATACTTGACTCCTTCTCTGGCGTACTTAGTCACACTACTACATTCTGGTCATGGTCTATTTTTCATCCTACTTCAATTAATGCGATTATTTACTGTGGATATAACTTTTGGAAACTATATATGACTCTTGGAGTGAGTCTTTTCCACTCCTAAAATACAGATACTCAGCAGTCATTATCTCCATAGCTACGCATGTACAATTTTACCTAGACTGTATCATTTACCATCTACTTTGGATTGTGACTTATTGCCAGGGATTTTGTGTCGCGGTGGGCCCAATATCCCAAATTTATAAAATCTTTGAAGCCACCACACTGTTCCTATTTTTATTCGGATCTGTTTTTGAATTTTATTTAATAATTTTTATGTTGTATGTCCTAATAAAATTTGTTACATTTTTACTATATCTTTGGCATAATGACTTCTCTTTCTCAAAGTTTTTTCATGATATAATGAAGTTTGCTACATTATTTGTATACAATGAGGCGTATTGGACACTTGTTATTGACGCCTAACCCTCTACCTAACCTGGTAAGTCCTTATATTTCAATTTTTTGTCCATTTTGTCTATATTCTGCTAGAATTATGAAATGACAGTAAATTAAATTTAAAAAAAATCCTATTACAACCACAATGATGACTGAACATGAACAACAGCATTTAGAAACTAAAATAGCCGTATTGCTCCCAACTTACCCATTATAATGGACGTGTACAGCCAATGTCTCAAATGCTACAGAGTAAAGAATAATCATGAAATAGGGCAGAAACTTCATCCTGGAAGCAGTTTATCTTTGCCTTGCTTTAAAGGACACTCTAGGATATAACTGTATTCTGTTACAAGAAACTAGTTTTAAGCAAAAAAGTTACTTCAGATAACACTATCTATGTCCATCCCTCTGCACTCATAGGGAGCTATTTATATCATAAATAGTACATAAATGGACTCTAGAACTATCAACTTGTGTTATTGCTGCAATTAACTCCTAAGAAACTCTACATAATAAATAAATAATACTGAAACATTTCTTCACTAGCATCAGTGCAAAATTGATAAAGAATAAAACAATTGTAAGTGGATAAATTATATGAAAAAACTGATTCAATTATATTTTCTGTCCTTCTGTGTACTATCCATAATGTACATAATGTAAAGGTGAAGATGCAGAATAAAATCAGGAAACGTAATTTTATTTTGTTGCCATCTTGGTAAATTAAATTGTCACGACCGCGGGGAACGTGGTGGACCCACCGGGCCACTAACGTGGTAACGGAGATATAGATAACCTGATAAGGATTATCAGAAGCTGTTTTGTGCTGGATTATCGGAAGCTGGTTTGTGCTGGATTATGCGACTCGTCACGGACACTGAAGTCGTCACGGATAGTGCACTTGACATGGACACTGGACGCAGATACTGGGCTTGTCACAGACACTGGACACGGATACTGAAGTCGTCACGTACACTGGACTTGCCACGGACACTGGAAGCAGATACTGGACTTGTCACGGATATTGGACATGGCTACTGAAGTCGTCACGGACGCTGGACACAGATACTTAATAGTGACGAATACAGGTTTCAGGAACAGGTTATGGAACCTTTAAAAACTAACACTGGGTTAGTAACAACATTGCTCAGGCACTTGGGAGATGGAGAACGTACCTTAACCCCTAAATGACCAGGCCATTTTGACCAAGGATTATTTTTTGTTTTTTCACGGTCGCATTCCAAGAGTCGCAACTTTTTTTTTATTCCGTCGACATAGCCGTATTTTGTAATTGTACCATTTTTAGATGCTTATAATATATTGATTAACTTTTATTAACTTTATTTTAGGAGAGAATTTAAGCAGCTATTCCAGCATTAATTTTCAAGTTATAAATTTACGCCGTTTACTATGCAGCGTAAATAACATGTTAACTTTATTCTATGGGTCGGCACGATTACGGGGATACCAAATATGTAAAGGTTTTATATGTTTTCCTACGTTTGCACAATAAAAAGCCTTTTAGAAAAAAATTACTTGTTTTTGCATCGCCGCATTCCAAGAGCCGTAACTTTTTTATTTTTCCATCAATGTTGCCATATGTGAGCTTGATTTTTGCGGGTCAATGTGTAGTTTTCATTAGTATTATTTTGGGGTACATAGGACTTACAGATTAACTTTTATATAATTTTTTTTGGGTGGAATGGGAGAAAAGAGAGAATTTTGCCGTTGTTTTTTGCGGTTTTTTTACGCTGTTCATCCGGCGGTTTAATTAATGTGTTCATTTTATTATTCAAGTTGTTACGATTGCGGGGATACCATATATGTGCATGTGTTATTTGTTTTGACACTTTTACTAAATAAAACCACTTTTTGGGCAAAAAAAGTAGTTTTATTTGATTTTGACAGTCATTTTTTTTTTTTCCACAAACTTTATTTAACTGATTTACATTTTTTTTTTTTAGTCCCACTAGGGGACTTCACTATGCGATCTGCTGATCGCATATATAATGCTTTGGTATACTTAGTATATCAAAGCATTATTGCCTGTCAGTGTAAAACTGACAGGCAATCTATTAGGAGCGCACTTCGATTACGGCAGTTGCAGCAGGAGCCAGGCTGTGTATAACAGCCGTGCTCCTGCCGCTGATCGCGTGGGTACAGTGGCAGTACCCGCGCCATCACAGGACGGAAATATCCGTCCTCCTGCGTGAACTAGCAGCTGCAGAGGACGGATATATCCAAGAGGTTAAATAGTCTTGGGAAACAGAAGGGGTGATTGGGAAACTTTAGAATTTCGCGCACACTGGCCCTTTGAGAGGCGACCAGATTGCGCACTAGCTGGATAACGCAGAGAGAGGCACGAGACCTGCCGGCGGGGACCGCTGGCAGATGCAGTGCCCGCCGCCGCCGTTACAGAAATCACTTTGCTGCCGGAATACTTTGAAACTATTGTGAATGCCTGAAAGACTGTGTGTGTGTGTGTGTGTGTGTGTGTGTGTGGGGGGGGGGGGGTCGGGGGATTATTATCAGCTTTACACCACTTTTGTGTTAAATTTTGGCGCACACTATCTGTGCAATAAAATTTACGACTTTTTTCACATCTCGTCACTTTTGAAATGTGAATAGGTGTAGAGGTAAGAAAAGATTCGGGATAACCGGGAGGAGTAGGGCCACAATCAGCCCGCCAAATTTATAATTTCTTACAGCAGAAGCAAACTATTGCGCAAATTCACACCTGCTTACAGCAGACATAGGTTTTAACTTCTGTAGTTAGAACAGGCCAAGAACCGCCAACTTTATTAAGAGGAGAATCGCTTTTAATAAATTTGACACATCTCACTCCAGCGCACATCGGTTTTATACAGGCGTATGAAACGCCAGTCTTTATAAAATTTCCCACATTGATTGCAGGAGTAAGACACAAAGTGATAAAGCTAAAAACGTTCCTATATACATTACTGCAACTTTTCATAAAACTGCTGTAACTGCACTGGTGAGTGCCCACGTCCAGATGTAGAAACCAATAGAATGTCCACATATATGCACATAAGGTCAATATTAAAGACTTTTCATAGATTTTTTTTTTTTTTTATATTTTTTTAATCTTTTCTGGACAAATGGACACAGTCCAAACATTCCCTATCTCTTTGTATGTGATTTTACAAGGCTTCTTCAAATATTTGTACAATCCTTGGATCGGGATTATTTGCTGGGCACCCGCCCTTTTCCTATATTTGAGTGCTGCTGTCCTCTACATCTATCTATCTATCTATCTATCTATCTATCTATCTATCTATCTATCTATCTATCTATCTATCTGTCTGTCTGTCTGTCTGTCTGTCTGTCTGTCTGTCTGTCTGTCTGTCTATCTATCTATCTGTCTGTCTGTCTGTCTGTCTGTCTGTCTGTCTATCCAGTGCCCACCAAAAGTTCCGGAACACCCTCATAACTTTTGAACGGCTCGAGGTAGAGGAGTGAAATTTGGTGGGATTTAATGGGGTCATAAAATCTACCATTAATGCACAAAAAAAAAAACTCCCCCAACCCCTTGGGGGCAGTGGGGTGGGCAGGGACAGCAAAATCTTTAATGGCACGAGGGGTCGAGTGGGGGCTCATTTGAAAGCTCTGTTCAATAAGAAAACAATACCGCAATAGATTTTGAGATAGGATTATTTTTCAACGGACCTTGGATGGACCATTCAATGGACCAATGGACCTTGTCTATGATTGTAACATGATTTCATGTGTACACATTTCGGTAGTCGCTTGTGAATTTCAGAGAGCGCTAATTCGGAGAGTAATTTTTATTTTTGTACATTTCTATTGTCATATCACAAAATGCATTTGACTGAAGCGGAAAGAATCACTTTATTGATGATGAGATGGTATGGCGAAAAAAAAATAAGATCCTATCGAGAAGTATCGGCTTTATTCAATGCCACTTATCCTAACCGTGATCCAATTTCATTGTCAACTATTAGAAGAACTGTTCATAGTTTCGATATAACCGGTTCTATTAAAGAGGCACCAAGATCCGGAAGACCCAAACATCCTAGTAATGATGAAAAAGCTTTAGATGTTCTGCTCACTGTCCATGATAATACTCATACATCTGTCTCGAGTGGAGCACAACAAAATGAAATCAGCGCCACATCAGTCTGTTTAATTTTGAAGAGGCATTATCATCCTTATAAAATACGTCTAGTTCAGGAGCCATCCGAAGATGATTATGCCAGAAGAGTGGAATTTTGCGATATAATGATGACACGATTTGATGATAATCATCAGATTTTCAACTGGACCTGTTTTTCGGATGAAGCTACGTTTGAACTAAACGGTTCTGTAAATCGAACATGAGGTATTGGGCAGACGAAAATCCACATTGGATGAGAGACAGTCATACCCAGTATCCTCAGAAGGTTAACTTTTGGGCGGGAACATTGCTCATTCATACAGTATTGTAGGACCGTTTTTCATTGAAGGAAACATAAATGCAGAAAATTACTGCAATTTGCTAAGAAACCAAGTGATACCATCTATTCAAAATATTGCTGGAGAAGCTCTCCGCAATGTTTGGTATCAGCAGGATGGAAAACCGGCTCATTTTTCTCTGCAAGCTCGAAATCTTCTGAACTATATTTTTCCTGATCAATGGATTGGTAGAAGAGACCCGATAGATTGGCCACTGAGATCACCAGATCTGACCCCATTGGACTTTTTTTACTGGGGGCATTTAAAAAAGTAAAGTCTATGAGACTAGGATCACAAAGTTAGATGAGCTGCGAGAAAGAATAGTGAACATTTCGAATTCAATCGCACCAGATGTTATAAATAACGTTATCCAGAGCTTTTTACGTTCGCTTATGACACGGTCAAGTTGTTGAAGGAAATCAGTTCGAACAATTGTTTTAATACAGTAATTGCTATGTTTGTACTAATACACATAATACATGTCCTCGGTCTTGCTTTGGTTGGCCGGACAACATACACACACACACACACACACACACACACACACACACACACACACACACACACAGGGCAGAGAGGGTTTGGAGCCGTTAAATACCGGGGCAATGACAAACCCCGGGGTCCTTATCTCGTGCTGTGTATACGCGCACAAAAGTGAGAGGAAAGGGGACTCACATTAATCTAGCACCCTGATGAGATGTAAATCCGACCGTGCGACCTCTGCGCCGGTACATTTTGGGCAATGCTAACATCGGCTAAAACGTTAAATATCTCAGCGAAAAAAATCCTATCACAAAATCGTTTGCAGCATTGTTTTTGTATTGAAAAGAGCTTTCAAATGAGCCCCCACTCGACCCCATGTGCCATGTAAGATTTTGCTGACCCCGCCCACCTCACCACCCCAAGGGGGTCGGGTGTTTTTTTTTTGGCGTTAACTGGTAGATTTTATGACCCAATTAAATCCCACCAAATTAGAAACCCTCTACCTCGAGCCTTTCAAAAGTTATGAGGGTGTTCCGGAACTTTTGGTGGGCACTGTATATAGATATAAAATCACAAAAAGAGCAGTGAAGCAACACTCAAAAATAAAGAGATTTATTCACCAGACATGGTCTGCAACATTTCACCTTCTCAATGAAGGCATTTTATATTATAGATTATAGACATATATACACTTAGGTCCAGAATTATAAATTCCCCCAAACAAATTTAAAAAAAACATTGTACTCACCTAAGCTCCGTACCCACGACGAATGGAGTTGCTCCACAACGCCAAAAGGATCCTTGCATAGGCCGGTGTGATCCAGTGGCATCATCACGCCGACCTGCGCAGGGATCTTGCCCCTGCGCCTGATGGGCAGGGAGATACCTCCCTGCTCTTTCATAGGATTCAATGGTATCTGCGTCCTAAGGATGCAGATACTATTGAATGTAGCGTCGCTTCCACTGTAACAAGCATAGCAGCTGCTAGCGCTGCCACCGGGCTTGGGGGAGCCCGTCCCGGCGGGAGGCACGGGGGCACACCCCAAAGGCCAGCCCTGGTGCTATTATAATCTGGGAAATAGTGTATGGTGCAATTATAATTAGAGGTGCAGTGTATGGCACTATTAAATTTAGGGGCGCAGTGTTTGACACCATGAGAATTTTATCTCATTTATAGGTGCAGAAATGTTTGAAAAGTGAGAAGCTGAAGACATCTCAGTGGCAAACTTCAGAAATGGGCTGTGGCCGGGAGAAGTCATCAAAGAGGATAGAAAAGAAAAGAGAAAAAGAACAACTAGAATCTGAGAAGACGTCACCTGTGAGTCATTTAATGTAAAACTTTATTCTGCCTCTAATCAGTACTGTAGTCACTGTATAATCTGCAGCGAGTTGATGGGTGATATGATTTTTTTTTCTGTGAAAAGCAACTCCCAGCATATCCTTACCATTGCTCAGGCCATGCTGGGAGCTGTATTTTTATGCCACACAAACCTATACGGCAGGGGTTGCACTAAATTGAGCTGTATTTGTACTGGTGTTGTATTTATGTACTGAGCTTGGTTCTGGTGTTGTATTTATGTACTGACCTTGGTTCTGGTGTTGTATTTATGTACTGAGCTTTGTTCTGGTGTTGTATTTATGTACTGAGCTTGGTTCTGGGGATGTATTTATGTACCGAGCTTGGTAATATATAGGGTATATTTATAATAACCAAATTGCAGGCAGATGGAATTGTTTTCAATTCATTGCATATTTAATGGGAATCTGTCTGGTAGTTTTAACCCCTTGAACCACCACCATGCAGTAATACATGACCTGACAATTTTTCCAAACATTCCCTTGTATAGTTTTTCAGATACAGCAAAATCTATAAAATCAACTTTTTTTAAATCAATAAATTTTTATTGACATTTTTTTTCAATTTTTTCAAACAGTATAAACCATCCTTGGTCCCAGAACATGGACCTGCATACCATAATACATACATGTGATATGTCATTGAAGGATATACATAATCATAAACAAAAAACAACAAAAAAACTTTTCTATGCCATTTTCAAACCAATGTTAATACTAATTATGTAATGTTACCAGATACATTTCTTCACTTAAGTGTAATACTTCGAATTTACCCAAAGCTCCCAATAACGTGAATTCTTGGCATAACCAGAGGGAGATTGTAAAAGCATGGATTCATGATGACATGCTACATTTACCCTGCCTATGACTTCCGATATAGAAGGGGAAATAGTTGATTTCCAGGACTTGGCAATTGCCATTCTAGCAGCAATGAAAACATGGTGTACCAGTACCCGATGCTCTGCCATTATGTCTTCCAAGCCAATGTCTAGAATAGCCAATTCCGGACAGAACGGTATAGATTCTCCTGTAATTTCTAGTATGAGGCGAAAAACATCCCTCCACATTTCCCCCACCTTGGGACAGGTCCACCACATATGCAAGGTGGATTCCAAGCAACCACATCCTCTCCAGCAGCCATTGGAACTGCTTTGAAATATATGTGCACATCTGGAAGGTGTTAGGTACCATCTCATGTGAATTTTACGGGTGAGTTCAATATGGTTAACACATTTGGAATGACGAGTAATCCAACTAGAGGCCTTCAGCCATTGTGCCATGGAAAACGTAGAACCCATCTCCCGTTCCCATCGTAATACGTGTTCTGTCTTCCCCGAGGACTGTTTTTTCAAAATTAGATCATAGCTACAAGCTAGACCCTTACTGTGACCTTGCCATTTAAACAGGAATTTGTGATATGGGGAAAGATTTGTAGGTTGAGCTGGGATGGCAATTGTTTGTATCATATGTCGTATCTGGAGATACTGGTAAAACATGGATTTATTTACGTCATATTCCCTTACCAACTGCTCAAAGGATTTCAAGTGCTTTCCCTCATATAAATCTGAGAGGGCTGTTACGCCCAGCGATTCCCATGTCTGCAAAAATACATGTGGGACTAAAGGTTGAAATGCTTGCAATGGTATATGTTCCTTAGATAGGTACACCCAACGATTTGCACATACCTTTAATTTCCAGCATTTCAGTGCATCAGATGTGGTTACCAAGAACACCTTAGACCTATCTGTCCCCACATATGTCGCGACCATCAGATTACGTATGGAGGATCAGGGACACATCTCATTTTCCAACTGGACCCAAAGTGACGGAGCCGTGGAGTTCCATAACAAACCTAACTGGTCTAAGATGGCTGCTACGTTATATGCCGTTACCTCTGGGACTCCCAAACCCCCTTCCTTAACCTTCTGATACAATAAAGATTTGGCTACCCTCGCTCTTTTATTATTCCAAATGAACTGGAGAAACATATGTTGAATTTGAGAGGTGATGCTAGTAGGTATTAACAGTGGAATAGTCCTACAAAAATACAAGTATTTGGGAAGCAGTAACATTTTAACCAAATTGACTCTAGCAATCCAGGATAACTGGAACTTATTCAGTCTTTCACACTCCACTCGTAAATCTGCTATTAGCCCTGAGTAATTTTCTTGCAGAACCAGAGACAGCGAGGAGTAAAGTTTTATCCCCAGGTATACCAACCCTGATTCTGCCCATGCCATATCAAAGTTTGACAAAGTGCGTTTCAATTGAGGCTCTACATGTATTGGTAACATCATGGACTTTGAGACATTTAATTTATAATATGATACTTCTGAAAACTTAGAAATGATGCTGAGTAGTTCTGTCAGAGATATGAGGGGAGAAGTACAGGTCACAATAACATCATCCGCATATAATCCGATTTTGTGTTCTCTTCCCCCCACCCTTATACCCGAGATATTTTCAGAATTTCGAATCATTTCTGCAAATGGTTCCATACATAGGGTAAAAATTAGTGGGGATAGAGGGCACCCCTGCCTAGTCCCATTAGTGATGTTAAAAGATCTAGAAAGAATCCCGGAAGACAGAACCCTAGCCGAGGACGAGGAATATAGAGAAAGTATGGCTGATTTTATAAATGAATGGAAACCAAATTTGTCTAAGGTGCTTTCCAGGTATTGCCAGTTAACACGGTCAAATGCCTTTTCGGCATCTAGAGAAATAAAGAGGGAGGCACTTTTAGATTCTCCGGCTATCTGTATAAGATCTAACATCCTGCGCGTACCGTCACAAGCTTGCCGGCCCTTGACAAACCCTACTTGGTCTAGCGCTATTAGGGATGGTAAGCATTCATTCAATCTATTCGCCAATATTTTGGCATATAATTTTATATCGCAGTTTAATAGGGATATTGGACGAAAATTGGCCGGGGAATCAGGGGATTTACCCGGCTTAGGGAGTGTGACTATCGTGGCCTGCAACATCTCAGGGGGAGGGGCCTGCTTATTCGTGATACCCATAAAAGTAGTTTGCATATATGGAATCAGCGAGTCTGCAAAAGTTCGGTAGTACTCATTTGGCAACCCATCCGGTCCCGGGGATTTATTCTGTTTGGATCGCAGAATGGTCAGTTTAATTTCTTCGACCGTAAAAGGGGAATTTAATTGACTAATTTGGTCTTCTTCTCCTCCTCCTAACGGCGCGAAAGTACAGGAATGGCTGTGAAGGCAGTGAGCGGCGTCTTGACAGGGTGAGTGAGGAGTGAGCAGGGCACATCTTGAGGTGCTGGCCGGCAGTTGTTTGAGGAGCAGAGCACAGGGAGAAGATTTAAATCTAAGTCTCCTGAAGACAAAACGACTCCCCCTCCCCCAGCGGCCATCTTAATTCAGATAGCCAGGTGCAGAGAAGTACAGGGCTGGGAGTGGCAGCAACAAAAGTGAAACAGTACAGCACAGATAGTGAGACACAGTACTGCATCTTCCCTGGCATTGATTAAAACCTGTTGGAGAAATATAACGCTTCCAAGAGAATACCTGAAGAAATACTTATATTACATTGGTCTTCTGTGGAAGATATTTCAGTATCGTTGCAGCTTAGAATCAAACAGCTATTTTTCCCTTGTCACAATGGGGCGCACATCTAAAAGAAATACTAAAGCAAAGCCGTCTAAGCTCCGAGAGTTTTTCCCCTCGTCCTCTTCTCAACAAGTGGTGGTGAACCGCCGAATATCCCTCCCTCCCTCCTCCCCTGCTCCATTTTCTAGGGATGCATCTGTAGAACGTGACATGCAGGATGACATGGAATCTCAGCCTGTTTCTGAGCATATAATAAAACGTCTTCTGAATTCATTGAGAGACTCAATTCAATCAGATTTACGGCAATTTATTGGAGACTTAAGAGTAGATATACAAGCTATTGCCTCGCGGACCGATCATGTGGAGCATAAATTGGAGGAATTTGTGAAATCTCATAACTCGCTCATAGATGCGAACTACACTCTGGAGGAAGAAGTTATGCGTTTATCTACCAAAGTTTTGGATCTAGAGGACAGATCCAGAAGAAATAATGTCCGTATTAGAGGTATACTCGAATCGGTCACACCAGATCTATTAGCGAAATTCCTCACGGACCTCATGGGAATCGTTTTACCGCAAAAATCGGCCTGGATCTCACCATAGATAGGATTCACAGAATCCCTAAACCTAAGTACATTGCCGCTCACCTACCAAGAGATACAATTGCTCGAATCCACTTCTTTCATATAAAGGATGAATTTCTTAGAGGATTGAAGAACTCTCCTGACCTAACTGACCGCTTTAAGGACATTACTTTATTCCCGGATTTGTCAGCGGCGACTATGCTACGCCGAAAAGAGTTTGCTGTGATGACAAAACTTCTGAGCGATAACGGCATATTGTATAAAATCAACTTTTAAAACAGAGCACACTATATGCCAATTACTAATTTAAAGTTCATGGTTCGGTGCTGCTATCCTGATAAGTCACATAGTCCTGCCTCCAAACCCACCTTTCCATGCTTGATTGACATCCCCCTGGCTGTTATACATCACTAGCAGCCTCCTCCTACTTTCTCGGATGCGCCATTGTCTTGTACTACTTGGGCACACACCGTGCAGCGACGTGTACTCTGCCTGGCTTCATCGCTGCACCGCACTTGCCAGGGGAGTGCAAGGCAACAGCGCATCCGCAAGAGTTGGAGGAGGCTGTTAGTGATGTAGAACAGTCAGGGGGATGTCAATTAAAATCTGAGCGCTATTTCAATTTTCGCCTAGCAGAAAAGCTAGAATTGGGCCTGGCTAAGGTCAATATCAATTCTACTTATAAATAATGCATATGTGTTCCAAAAAGTATACAATTAACACCATGCTTTTTTAAGATAGTTTATTACTACAAGCTGCATGAGATGAGAACATGTAAACGACCTATGGGTATACGCAATGTGATAATGATATGAACACCTCTGGAAAACCCTGCTACATTACTAGTGATAGCTCATACATTGGGATCCCTTGCAATTTAATGACAGCACATTACATTGGTATATTACACACTTGGTGGCCAATGTGTCTACATCACACAGTGATAGTGGGTAACGTTATAGTGGGAAAGAGAAAAAATAGATGGGCACAAGCATTCTATCGCACTGCTAGTTATAGAGCCACAATAAGACACGGGTATAATTAGTAAAACATAGCTGTAATTAGTAGGGCCATAATCAAATGTGCCACATAAGTCACAGTAAACAATATTGTGTTGAACATCACATTTGCAAGTATACTAAACACAGCAGTAATGCAATTAAAAATAATCTATATATTTCATGTTTTCTTATATCTTGGTACTCGCAGAGTGTTATTGGGTTGTTTTTTGTATTGTTTGCATTCTCACAACATACCTGCCTCTGTTTATTTCATTTTGCTAGGAAAAGCTGATCAACTTTGTTTTTTTGTATTGTACATTTGGGGTGGTGACCAATATTCCCTCTAAGGGTTGGCAGCTCCTGAGCGGGGCAGTTGGGGAGCAGGGCAACTCTCCATCAATGGTGGGCGATCTGATGACCAAAAGTAATACCCCCAGTAAACGTTAATATAGCGACTAAATAAGAGAATAAGAAAACTTATTTTAAATTAGTTACTATAATATTACAAGTCCAGCAGTAAAATAGACGACAGTTATAAACACCAATTATAGGCATCTATGAAAGAATCCCTCATTACACCACTGCCCCTATAGATAGTACCATACAGACCGCCTGTAGACAGCGACGCACACACACACACCCTGTAGATAGTGCCACAGACCCCTGTAGAGAGCGCCACACAGACCCTGTAGATAGTGCCACACAGCCCCTGTAGATAGCGCCGCATACATCCCACTGTAGACAGCTTCCCCCCCTTGTAGATAGCGACACACACAGCCCCCTGTAGATAGCGTCACCCCCTGTAGATAGCATCACACACAGCCCCCTGCAGATAGCGCCATATGCAGCCCCCTGCAGATAATGCCACACGCAAACCCCCCTGTAGATACTGCCACACAGCCCCCTATAGATAGTACAACACAGACCCCTGTAGATAGGGCCACACAGACCCCCCTGTAGATAGTACCACACAGACCCCCCTGTAGATACTGACACACGAACCACCTGTAGATAGTGCAACCCCCCTGTAGATATTGCCACACAGCCCCCCTGTACATAGTGCCACACTGATCCCCCTGTAGATACTGCCATAGAGACTCCCCCTGTAGATAGTACCACACAGACCCCACGGTAGATAATGTCACACAGAACCCCTGTAGATAGTGCCACACAGACCCCCCCTGTAGATAGTGCCACACAGACCCCTGTAGATTGTGCCACACAGACCCCTGTAGATATTGCCACACAGTCCCGCTCTCCAGTTGTATATAGCGCTAGACAGCCCCCCATCTCCCCTTGTATATAGCGCTACTGCGCTGCAGAATTTACGTTGTCCGTTAACGTTGGACATTATCTGCATTTGTCTATGAGTTCCAAATTAGTGAATGTTCTCTCACTGGTGGATCTGAGAGAGGCCGGCCGGAGAGAGACCATGACACGCCCTAGGGGGCGGATTCATCTTTATTTATAGGAAAATCAGAGTAGGCATTAGCCTTTTACTTGCAAACATAAACATTTTGAATATGGTAATATCCAAACTCCCCATATATCTTTAGCCATAAGAAATACAATGCCATAACGTTTTGCCACGTTGCCTTTGTAATAGCTGAATGCAAAGTCATAAACCAAACGACATAGAATAGAATACATAGTCCCCTCCGCTGTGTATAGAGCGCTACACATCCTCTCTAATCCTCTTGTATATAGCGCTACACAGCCCCCCTCTCCCCTTGTATATAGCGCTTCACAGCACCCCTCCTCCCCTTGCATATAACGCTACACAGACCCCCTCTCCCCTTGTATATAGCGCTTCACAGCACCCCTCCTCCCATTGTATATAGCGCTACACAGTCCCCTCCTACCCTTGTATATAGCACTACACAGCCCCCTCCTCCCCTTGTATATAGTGCTACACAACCCCCCTCTCCCCTTGTATATAACACTACACAGCCCCCTCCTCCCCTTGTATATAGCGCTACACAGCCCCCTCTCCCCTTGTATATAGCATTACACAGTCCCCTCTCCTCTTGTTTATAGCGCTATACAGCACGCCTCCTCCCCTTGTATACAGCGCTACTGTCATGTCCGTGGCTGCGAGTCGTCAGGTTCACTCTCCCCCTGATGGCCGCAGCCATGGGTCGGTGAGTGCTGGCCCCAGTCTCCTCCTCAGGAGACGCCAGCGCTCACTTCCACTCACCTCGGCCGGATCCCGTAGGGTGCTCACTCTTAAAGCTCATGCCCGCTCTTAAAGGGGCAGCGCGCGCACCGGACTTTAATGAAGTATCAGCCCATTAGTGGCCTGGGCTATAAGATGGGCCAAGCCCATTGCTTCAATGCCTAAGCGTTGTATGTCATATCCTAGTTTGTCTAAGCAAATGGTCTCCTAGTGTTTTCCAGTCCCAGTGTTCCCTGTTCCTGTATCCTGTTTCCTGTATTCTGTGCTATCCTGGTTGAGTGCCGTGCTGAGCCAAAGTCGTGCTGTGCTGTATACTACGCCTGTCCTGCTTCACCACGCCTGAGGTTTACCTGCTGCCCAGTCCCAGCTGAGCCTGCCTTGCTACTGTCCGAGCTGCCACAGGTACCCTATACGAACTATAGACTTTAACCTGCACACTGTTACTGTATACTGCACCAAGATGGTACAGCCCAGTGGGTCCACGAACCCAACGTGACAGTATGCTCAGGCCATGGACTCCACTGATCGATCCAAGACCATGACGACGTCACAAGAGATGCGGGCAGATATGTTAGATCTCCGGTCTCGACAGGGCCAACTCCTCCAGGCCTTGAACATTCTCGCATGTCGGCAGGAGGCACAAGCTGCCGTTCCTCCTACTACACCTCCTGGCAGTACTGTTCCTCAGACTACACCTCCTGGCAGTTTTGATCCTCGTTTTTCTTTGCCACTTCCTGACCGCTATGATGGAGATACAAGTACCTGTCGTGGATTTTTGAACCAGTTGCAGATCCACTTCAGCCTGTATTCAAGGGCATTTTCGTCTGATGGCGCAAGGGTCGCTTTCATCAACTGCATTCTTACAGGCAAGGCCCTTGCATGGGCGAACCCTATCTGGGAGAGACAAGGACCAGAGACCCGTGACTTTCAGGGCTTCCTCCAGACTTTTCACATTGTGTTTGAGGAGCCTGGAAGAGTCTCATCTGCAGCGGCTTCCTTGATTAACCTACGCCAAGGCGACACCTCCGTGAGCGAGTATGTCATCTACTTCTGCACCCTGGCGGGAGAACTGTTGTGGAACAATGAGGCCCTGGTGGCTACATTCTGGCATGGACTGTCTTCTAAAATTAAGGATGAACTTGCCACTCGAGACCTACCGTCTACCCTGGATGACCTCATCCTTCTGTCTGCTCGGATTGATATGCGGATCTGAGAACACCTCCAAGAGGTTCATCAGAGGGGAGGCCTTCCTAGTCTGGTCCCTACTTTGCAGTAACCTCTGTTGTCCTCAGATGTCGATCCTCCTAAGGAGTCTGTGAGGATAGACCAGTGTAAGCTATCTACTCAGGAAAGACAACGCAGACGCACTTCACGACTCTGTCTATATTTCGGCCTCGGTGGCCATCTTGTGCGCCTGTGTCCCCAAAAATCCAAAAGCTTAGGGTTGATAGGAGAGAAAAGATTGGATAAAAAAAGACTTCCGTCTAGATTGTCCATACCAGTGACCATTGTGTCCGGCGAGAGAATGCATCAGGTCTCTGCCTATCTGGACTCTGGATGCGCTGCTAATTTCATTTGTAGAGACCAGGTGGATCTTCTTCAATTATCCACCACCCCTCTGGAGAGGCCGTTGACGGTTGAATCAGTAAATGGACTACCTCTGCCAGACCCAGTTATAGCTGTGGCCAAGCCGCTGAGGCTCCAAGTAGGGGCTCTTCACTCCGAACTTCTGTCGTTCTATGTCCTATCCAAAGCCATTAACCCTATGTTGCTGGGCCTGCCTTGGCTCCGACTACATGCCCCAGTCCTGGACGAATTCCGGAGAGGTGCTCCAGTGGGACCCTAAGTGTCACAGCCGATGCCTGGTGCAGATTCGTTTGGCTCAGCCTTCTCTACCTCGGTCATTGGCAGGATTGCTGGGTCATTATGCTACATTTTCGGACGTCTTCAACAAGAGGGAGGCGGAGACATTGCCTCCACACTGGGCGTATGACTGCCCTATCGAGCTGATTCCTGGTGCACCCCTTCCCCGTGGTAGGGTATGTCCTCTCTAACTGCCAGAGACTCAGTCCATGTCCGCCTATGTGAAAGAGAACTTGGAGAGGGGCTTCATACGAAAGTCCTCCTCCCCGGCAGGAGCCGGGTTCTTCTTCATCAAAAAGAAGGATGGCTCTCTTCGTCATTGTATTGACTACTGAGGTCTCAACCAGATCATGGTGAAAAAGAAATATCCGTTGCCACTGATCTCCGAACTGTTTGATCGTATACATTGTGCCAACATTTTTTCGAAACTAGACCTGCGTGGGGCTTACAACCTAGTCCGGATTCGCCGGAGTGATGAATGGAAGACTACATTTAACACCTGTCATTGACACTATGAGTATCTAGTAATGCCCTTCCGCCTGTGTAATGCTTCTGCGGTCTTCCAGGAGTTCGTTAATTACATCTTCCGTGACCTCCTCTATGTTTGTGCAGTAGTCTATCTTGATGACATCTTGATTTTTTTCTCCAGATCCTATGGCTCATCAGAGACATGTCCGTCAAGTTTTGCTGCGGTTAAGGGAGAATCGTCTGTACGCCAAGTTGGAGAAGTGCGTGTTTGAAAAAGATGTTTTACCCTTCCAAGGCTACATCATATCGAATCGAGGTCTCGAGATGGATTCTGAAAAGGTATAGTCTGTCCTGGATTGGCCACGCCCTCAAGGCTTGAGGGCCATTCAGCGCTTTCTGGGATTTGCCAATTTTTACAGACAGCTTATTCCAAACTTCTCCTCACTAACTTGTCCTATCTCTAACCTCACTAAGAAGGGCATGAACGCCAAGGTGTAAACTCCTGAGGCAGAGTCCGCATTCAATAGCCTGAAGAGTGCCTTCACGTCAGCTTCTATCCTCCATCATCCAGATGTCTCTCTACAGTTCTCGTTGGAGGTGGACGCATCCTCTGTCGGTGCTGGTGCACTCCTGTTCCAGAGAGGCTCCAAGGGCAAGTCGATGGTATGTGGATATTTTTCTAAGCTCTTCTCTTCTGCAGAACGCAACTACTCTATTGGGTTTCGGGAGTTACTGGCCATCAAATTGGCTCTGGAGGAGTGCAGACATCTACTAGAGGGTGCAGCTCATCCCATCCTGATTTTTACGAACCATAAGAACCTCACCTATCTCAGACGGCCCAACCGCTGAACCCTCGTCAGGCCAGATGGTCACTGTTCTTTACCAGGTTCCAGTTTGAGCTCCATTATCGACCGGCCGGCAAGAATGTGAGGGCCGATGCCTTGTCCAGGTCTTTCGAGACAGAAGACTCCATGGAAATTGCACAGAACATTATTGATCTATCTTGCATTCTCTCTGTCAATCCCCTGCAAGTTAGGGACATTCCTCCAGGGAGGACCTTTGTGTGCCTGGCTGACCGTGGGAGAATCCTCCGCTGGGGATACTCCTCTAGACTGGCAGGTCACGCGGGGACCCATAATGCCTGTCATTTCTGGTGGACCACGCTGCCCAAGGACATTATGGACTTTGTTTCTTCCTGTTCAGTATGTGCAGCCAACAAGGTCACTCACTCCAGACCTGCTGGCTTGCTCCAGCCATTGTCTGTGCCCAATGCTCCCTGGCACCATATAGCTATGGACTTTATTACTGACCTGCCTCTCTCTGCTGGATGCAGTACTGTCTAGGTGGTGGTGGATCGATTTTCAAAGATAGCCCACTTCGTTCCTCTGGCTGGTCTTCCTTCTGCTCCTCAACTGGCCAAGCTGTTCATCCAACACATCTCCCGTCTGCACGGCTTGTATAATCGGGGGGTTCAGTTCACCTCAAAGTTCTGGAGAGCTTTCTGCAGACTCCTAGGTATAAAGTTGGACTTTTAATCGGCCTACCATCCTCAGTCCAAAGGTCAGGTCGAGAGGATCAATCAGATCTTGGAGAACTACTTGCGCTACTTCATCTCCAAGCAGCATGATGACTGAGAACAGTTGCTTCCGTGGGCTGAGTTCTCTTACAATATTCACACCAGCGAGTCCACACAGAAAACACCGTTCTTTATTGTCTATGGCCAACACCCACAAATTCCTCTCCCGGTCCCTGATACGTCCGAGGTACCAGCTGCTGACATGGCTTTTGGGGACTTTCTGCAGATCTGGCAGCAGACTCGATCCTCCATCCTGCTGGTGGTCGACCGCATGAAACGACAGGTGGACACAAGGAGAAGAGAACCTCCTCAGTTTCTCCCTGGCACGAAGGTCTGGCTGTCCTCCAGTGGAAATAAAAGCAAAAAACACGGTGCCACATAGTGCAGGTCAATGAGTTGAGGCGAGTTGAAGGTAAAGATGTACCGTGCTCACCTAAGGACAAAAGGTTGGTCGCAAGGATAATCCACAGGTGCTGCTGCCAAGATCCAGACCGGTTACCACAGAGGTAACCGCTTGACTGGATGAACGAAGCAATGGAGAAAGAGAAAGGATCTTTCCGAGGTGCTGCTGCGTGGTTTCGATCTGAGAAATAGCAAACAGGGTATTAGATTAGGAGGAGGGTAAAAAACCCGTTCCAAACAGGACGCGACCAGGTCAGAGAATGCTTCTCTGACCTGGTCGCGTCCTGTTTTTATTTGAAATAAAAATCATTATTTCTAACCTTGTCAATGTCTTGACTATATTTTCTAGTCATTTTGCAACTCATTTGATAAGTGTGATTTTTCATGGAAAACACAAAATTGTCTGGGTGACCCCAAACTTTTGAACGGTAGTGTATGTATGGATAGAGTTGCCTCAATTATATTGAAAAGCGATGTAGGCTGTATATAAAGAAAATCCGATCGCACACTGTATACATTTTTTTAATAATGGCAGTTAATGGCAAATGTATGCTTACAGTCGCATACATCTAGGGCATGTATTCGAAGGACGGTTTCAAATGGTACCGCTGAACGTAATTGCCAAACAGGGTGTAAACTTAGCTTAAAGGGGTTCCTGGTTATTAAAATTGATGGAATTTGATGGCTTAGGATAGGCGATCAATATAAGATTGGTTGGGGACCGAATGTCGGCACACCCACTGATCAGCTGTTTGAATGGGCCGCGGCGCTCGTACGAGCACCACAGCCTCTTCATTGTTTACATTGTTCTTTTTTCTGCTCATACTTGCACTTGCCGTCACATTTGTAGCGGCCGTGCAAGGTATGGCACCACTGTTCTATTCAAGTCAATGGGACAGTGGTGCAATAACTTGCATGGCCACTACAAATGTAACGCTGTGTGCAAATACGAGCAGAAGGAAGGACCATGTAAACAATAAAAAGGCTGTGAGCACCAATGTCCCTTTAAACAGTTGATCGACGAGCGTGCCGACAATTGGACCACCACCGATCTTAAATTGATTGCCTATTCTAAGGATAGGCCATCAATTTTAATAACCCGGATAATCCCTTTAAGATAAATCCGTTTTTATATGGTGACTTAGCTTGTTCAAATATGATTTTAATCATGAAGCAATCAGACAAACATAATGGATATTTTGTCATCACGGCAGATTGTTCTTTCTCTCTATTCAGACTGCATGTGACTTTATAAAGGTTTTGCTGATATGGCTAGTTCTATAAACCCTACATGAAAAGCAACCAATTAAAGTACAGTCATACTGTATCACACAAAAAGGGATCACATATAATGCACCTTTATTGTGAAAAGAGCTCATTTGTTTGGACAATGCAGATATATATAAAGATTCAGAGCCACTCCACGGAAGCTGTGAACACTTAGAAAGCTTGACTGTTTATCATGGGCAAGGTAAAAGAAGACCCTGGTACATAGACTGTATCTATATACAATATACTGCAATAAAAGCTCATGGTAGTTGTTAAGAAATTAAATTAGATAATGCCTAATAATTTATTTAAATGTATACTTTTTATAACTAATTTTATTGTTAGTCTGATTATTATTTTAATTATATAGTAAAACATTCCCCACTGGTTTCTCAAATTAGCAGACAATTATCATTAAATTGCATTCCATGTTTTCTACTATTGTTTCTCAACAGATCATTTTTTACGAAGATGGGAACTTTCAAGGAAAGTCCCATGAATGCTCAGGAGATAATGCAGATCTGCATGCTTTTTTTGCCCGCTGCAACTCAATCCGGGTAGAAAATGGATCCTGGGTAATCTACGAACGTACTAATTATATGGGACATCAGTACTACCTTAAAAGGGGAGACTATCCTGACTACCATAGCTGGCTGGGTTTGAATGACTCCATTAGATCTTGCCATTCAATTCCACAGGCAAGTATTCATTATATGCTGAAATAATAATTACATTTTTGTTTCATATACAAAAAATGTATACAGTATTTACTTTAAAAAAAAACTGAATTCCAAACAGTTAAATATTAAGGACTAATCTAAAAGTTGTATATTGAGGTTCCATAACATCATTTTACACAAGTATTGTGTCATAATTTCATTATATACATGTAAAATAGAATGAATGAATTATGATGTTTACAGTGTTAATCTGCAGAGCAGGTATCTCAAGGAATGAGTTATCTTCAAATAGGCAAGGGTTTCCAAATCCAAAATGATTATTTTTTATAGAAAATCCCATAGGAAAATGACATGAATGGAGTCCCTGTAACTTCTTAAGGTATGAGGGGTGACCCTGTACAAATTGTGTAAAGCTTCAATCACATCTGCGTAAGGGTCCCGTTCTGATGTTTCGTCTGAGCTTCCTGTCAGAACAGGGCTCTGACTGAAACAAACAGAAACAAATGATTTCAATGGTGATGGATCCAGTGCCAATGGTTTCCGTTTGTCTCAGTTGTGCAATGGTTCCGTCTTTTTGACGGAATCAATACTGTAGTTGACTGCACTATTCATTCTGTCAAAACGACGGAACCCTTGCTAAACCGAGGCAAACGTAAACCATTTGCACCGGAAATCAATGGTGATGCAAACGGAAATCTATGGTTTCCGTTTGTTTCAGTCAGGGTCTCCTTCGGTACGGAACGGGACCCTAACACAGATGTGAACGAAGCTTTATTCTTCTATTCTGACCAATTATTATCCCCATACACAGAATAATACCATATTTAAGGTTTAGATTACAGTGATTTAGATTATAGTGTACAGCAAATTAATTCAAATCAGGTGACTATAGTATCAACTTGTTTTACCTCATATAACTAGGTTGGAAACGCAGCCAATTTTTTTTTTCCTTTTTAGTTGTTTCCTTCCCGCCTTCCAGAAGCCGTAACATTTATATTTTTATGCTTGTTTTTGGCAAGACAAGTTGTATTTTTAATGGCAATTTAATGTACCATATAATTTAATGAAAACCTGAAAAAAAAAAATTTGTGGGGTGAAATGGGCAAAAAACTGTGATTCTGCCATTGTTGTTTTATGGCTTTTATTTTCACATTGTTTGCCATGTGGTAAAAATAATTTCTGTCGTTTTTATTGATACCATTTTGATGTTTTTAGTGAGCTCGGCCCATGGGCCCAGTCAATACTTTCCTTTGGTGGCTGCCACATACAAGTACCTGGCATGTCGCAAAGGGAGTGCACTTATAGTTAGCCAGCATTCAGACGAACGTAGAGTACGTCCGTGTGACGCTGTTAAAACAACAGACATCACATAGAAGCATGTATTTCAATGGGTCCGTTCACAGGGCCGTTGTTTCAACGGACCGTGTGAAGGGTCTGTTGAAAAATAGAACATGTCCTATTTTGTTCCGTTTTCACGAATCCCTCCATAGACTCAAGTCTATAGCGATCTGTGAAAACGGAACCCGGACGTGAAAAATTTCATGTTGAGGGAAAGTATGCATTTTCAGAAGACAAACAGAGGAATGCAAAAAGTCCTGAAAATATGTATGTTTTTGTGTTTAAATGTCACTTTAACACACATTGCACTTTACATTACACTTTGAAGTTTTAAAAAGTCTTAAATCACTTGGTGTTTACATTTTGCACAATAAAATGTAATTCTCTATCTCCTACTTTATCTTCCACTTTACAGCATCGCGGATCTTACAGAATTAGGCTGTATGAGAGAGAAGACTTCTGTGGTCAGATGAAGGAGTATGTTAGCAACTGTTCAAACCTTCATGAGAGCTTCCATGCACATGATATTTTGTCCTGCAATGTTCTTGACGGATACTGGATTTTTTTTGAAGAACCTGGTTTTAAGGGAAATCAGTATTTCCTTAGACCCGGTGAATACAGAAGATATGCCAGTTGGGGATCCACAAATTCCAAAGTTGGGTCTCTGAAGAAAATTGTGGACTTTTATTAAATATATTGTACATCACTTATCTAAAGCAAATAAATATTATTTGACTTTATTTACTTCCAGTTTCAATGATATGTAGTAATGGTGGACTTACAGCTATAATGGTTCTCTACTGATGCTATACAGGTCAGATAGAATTACACCTGCTGCTTCCTCTTACTAGAATAAACAATGCCCATTCACTCGAAGTCAGTGATAGTCAGTGGCTCATACAGGGCCCCTTCTGTCTTTGCTTTCACATGTCATGTGCCTAATGAAACCTAATGATTTACAAGATGTCAACAGTACATATGCAATATACAATAACTGTAAATCACTTGCACCCATTCTACAGGGTGGGCCATTTATATGGATACACCTAAATAAAATGGGAATGGTTGGTGATATTAACTTCCTGTTTGTGGCACATTAGTATATGGGAGGGGGGAAACTTTTCAAGCTGGGTGTTGACCATGGTGGCCATTTTGAAGTCGGACATTTTGTATCCAACTTTAGTTTTTTCAATGGGAAGAGGGTCATGTGACACATCAAACTTATCGAGAATTTCACAAGAAAACCAATGGTGTGCTTGGTTTTAATGTTACTTTATTCTTTCATGAGTTATTTACAAGTTTCTGACCACTTATAAAATGTGTTCAAAGTGCTGCCCATTGTGTTGGATTGTCAATGCAACCCTCTTCTCCCACTCTTCACACACTGATAGCAACACCGCAGAAGAAATGCTAGCACAGGCTTCCAGTATCCGTAGTTTCAGTTGCTGCACATCTCGTACCTTCACAGCATAGACAATTGCCTTCAGATGACACCAAAGATAAAAGTCTAAGGGGGTCAGATCGGGATGCATTTCTTCTGCGGTGTTGCTATCATTGTGTGAAGAGTGGGAGAAGAGGGTTGCATTGAAATATTTTTCCACTATACCTGGGGCTGCACAGCGGCCCCAGTTACAGAGGAAATCAGCCCTCTTATAGTGACTATTGTCACTAATAGCGCTGTGCTGGGTTTTGTTAGACCCAGCAGCAGCCTGCCACTAATGGCATCCCGGCAATCATATGACCAGTCACATGATCACCAGGACCAATAGAGGCAGCGGAACCGCTACTGCCTCTATTCTTTATATAGCGCTCATTGTGCAAAATCTGTGCCGTAAATACACTATGGCCTGGGTTTTAAAGACTCCGACCGCCGGACGAATATATACAGCTGGAGGTTGGGAACCGGTTAAACCATTTAAAAAAAATATATAATGTTCTGTCATATGTCTATATTAGATTATATGACAGGCATCTATTAGGACATACCGAAGGTATGCCCTAACAACAATATTACTAGACCTTTTTTAGGCCCAAGGCTGTCACTATTTCCCAGCTAGCTGTTGGGGATCGCGTTGTCAGGGCTGACAGTGACGGTATAGAGGCAGCCACCTCCCTTGATCCGCACCACGATCATAATTTTTTGTGGTGCTTCAGGGGTTTCTCTGCTCCCGCCCATTAGTGCAAGAGTGTGGCTGTCAATCACAGCCGCTCTCCCAATCCTGATCACTTGAGAAAAGCTTTTGTGTCCGCGTGATTACCGATGATATATATGTACGTCTGTCACATTGGGTTCGTGGACCCACTGGGCCGTACCGTCTAGGCGGTATGGCAGCTGGCCAACAGGGTGCAGGAAACAGTCTATAGTTCATATAGGGTACCTGTGGCAGCTTGGACAGTAGCAAGGCAGGCTCGGCTGGGACTATGCAGCATACAGACGTCAGGTGTGGTGTAGCAGGACAGGAGTGGTATACAGAACAGCACGACTACTCCTCAGCATGGCACTTGACCAGGATAGCACGGGATACAGGATACAGGTACGGGAAACACTGGAAACTGGAAGACACTAGGAGACCATTTGCATAGACAAACTTTGTGTATGGCAACAACGCTGAGGCATGGGAGGAAGGGGCTGGGTGTAAGGATCTGCCAGACACAGCTTCTGTGTCGACGCCCGTGGTTAATCAGTCTGCACCTGCTCCTAGGTCTGATAGTGTGACTCGATCTGCTACCACTCAGGCTGGTAGGCTCAGGAGTGGGAGAACCTATCACAGCCTGGCCAAACGGTCCTAGCTCCCGCCCTCGGTTTATTTATCCTTCATTTTCTGCTTGTCTTTGCCTGTGATTCTTTCCTGTTTCCTGGCTCTGCTGCTCCTGCTATTATTATTGACCTTGCTTCATTTTGATATTAGTAAACCTACAAGAGACCTCTAAAAGGGAAAGAAGCAGGGGGTCCCCCAAAAGACTATAGAGACAACCTAGAAGCACTGAAGCACAGGGGACAAAACACCCCAATAAATGGTATTATATATATAGTAGTCACGTATTGTAAAATAATATATAAATCTTTATTAATAAATAACAATACATGGTATCACATGAAATACAATAAACATACAAACAAACACATGGAGAGCAGCAGCACGGTAGACTGATAAGTGTACCAAAGGGTTAGCAGACCTGACCCAACTCAGAGTCTAATGTCCAAAATCAGATAACAAAAATAATGAAAAATAAATAATACAAAGATAATGAAATATGTGTTGTAAAAATAAAAATAAATATACCAAAGGATGCTATGGAGACTGCGTAGTGTGTATAGAACAATGATCTAAAAGAATATAAAGAAAACGATGGAAATAACCAAGCAGGGTAATGGCAGTCAGCAACATCCAATGATAACCTAATAATGAAAGAGGCAACACATACCTAGGGACATCATGGCAGAGAAAGACAACTGAGATGGGGCACAGGAGCAAAGACGCCTCGACGCGCGTTTCGCCACAGACCGGCTTCGTCAGGAGGCTGACGATATTAAAATAAGGGGGACTTTATAAAGGGTAGCTGGCAATAATAATAATACACACCTGTGGATAATGCGCAGATCGACGCTCACACCGCATGTTGCGAAACTCCTCATCACCAGAAGCGCCAGAGTGTCCGCATGGTGATGACGCGTCACGCCGAATGGCGCAAGGCGCACATCACCAAGGCGATGCGGACAAACAAAGTTGGCACCACGGAATGAGGGAATCACAGCGCATGCGTGGAGGAGCGTACGTACACACAAACACTAGGTGAATGAGAGAGCAAATGGATATGTACAGAGCAACTCAAAATAAAGAGAAGCTCAAATGGGGACGATATAAGCAAAATATCATATGAATAACAAATACCAATTTCAATTTATAGAGAATATATAAATATATATAGAAATAATAATAATAGTGAACATAAATAATCTATATAAGTCTGATAAATCAAATTAGACACAATAACTAAAGAAAACTAATAATACATGTAATATACATGAAAAAAATATAAAATATAAATATAAGTATATAAATAATATAAAGATATATACAAGTTAATAATGCCTAGGGTTAAATTATAAATGACACCTACATAGACTCTGTCAAGTAATAGTGAATAACAGTGAAAAAGAAAAGTAAAAAATAAAAAATGAATGAAATAAAATGTGAAAACATCTTAATATAAAAATTAAGATAAAAGTGCATAGAGCAAAAGAGTTTTGATACAATTAAAAGTGATGTGAATAAATATATAGTATAAATATAATAAGAACATTTTTTTATAAGAAAAAACCCTTTCTTTATTATAAATATAAAATAAATATAGTGTGAAAATAGATATGTATACAGTATGTAATAAAAAACACAAATAGTATATAAAATATATATATGTATTTAGAATAAATAGCGCAAAAATAGAATATAAAACAGAAATATGGACAGAGTATATACAATGATATCACAATAAGCATAGACATCCAAATAACAAACATATGAAAACATAAAGATTACAGATACACACAAAAAATTATAAAAATTAATATAAATAGATAAAGTAAAAATAAAAATAAATATAAAATAAATACAAATAATAATAATTATGAAAAATAATAAATAAAAATATATATAAAATAATAAATATAATAAATAAAAATATATAAAGATTATTATTTCATTATTAGGTTATCATTGGATGTTGCTGACTGCCATTACCTTGCTTGGTTATTTCCATAGTTTTCTTTATATTCTTTTAGATCATTGTTCTATACACACTACGCAGTCTCCGTAGTGTCCTTTGGTATATTTATTTTTATTTTTACAACACATATTTCATTATCTTTGTATTATTTATTTTTCATTATTTTTGTTATCTGATTTTGGACATTAGACTCTGAGTTGGGCCAGGTCTGCTAACCCTTTGGTACACTTATCAGTCTACCGTGCTGCTGCTCTCCATGTGTTTGTTTGTATGTTTATTGTATTTCATGTGATACCATGTATTGTTATTTATTAATAAAGATTTATATATTCTTTTACAATACGTGACTACTATATATATAATACCATTTATTGGGGTGTTTTGTCCCCTGTGCTTCGGTGCTTCTAGGTTGTCTCTTGCTTCATTTTGACCCTGGCTTTACTGACTACGCTCCGGCTCTGCGTTTGGTACCTCGTACACTCCTGGTTTGACTCGGCTCGTTCACTACGCCTGTTGCTCACGGTGTTGCCGTGGGCAACTGCCCCATTTCCCTTAGCTTCTGTGTACCCTTGTCTGTATGTCTGTCTTCCACATATTGAGCGTAGGGACCGTCGCCCAGTTGTACGCCGTCGCCTAGGACGGGCCGTGCAAGTAGGCAGAGACTGAGTGGCGGGTAGATTAGGGCTCACTTGTCTGTCTCCCTACCCCGTCATTACATTGTGCTTATAGCCCAGGGTGCTATGGGAGCAATCAGCTCAATCTCCCACCTGCGTGCGCTTTGGCTTCTTAAGTCTGGACTGAGCTCGCGAGCGCACCCTGGTGGTCACTGTGGAACAGGATGGCCATATGTCCAGACATCTCTGGAGAGAAGGGTGTCGACTGGATGGAAGGAGTTTGTGGTCAGCGACCACGGACGTTACAGTATCCCCCCTCTTACGCCCCCTCCTCTTGGGACCAGAACGAGAGAGAAACCTCTTAATAAGGGTAGGAGCATTGAGATTCTCTTCTGGCTCCCAGGACCTCTCTTCTGGACCAAACCCCTTCCAATCTACTAAATAAAATGTTCTTCCTCTTACTTTTTTAATGTCCAGGATCTCCTTAACCTCGAAGGTGTCTCAAGGACCGCTGGAGGCAACCACAGGGCTAGGAGTCTTGGTAAAGCGGTTTGGTACCACCGGCTTCAGGAGTGAGACATGGAAGGAGTTGGAGATCTTTAGGGTAGGAGGCAGCCGAAGCTTGTAGGTGACAGGGTTGATCTGCTGTAGGATTTCGAAGGGTCCGAGGAACCTGAGAGCAAATTTGTATGATGGCACCCTCAGTCGAATATTCCTGGAGGACAGCCAGACCTTCGTGCCAGGGAGAAACTGTGGAGGTTCTCTTCTCCTTGTGTCCGTTTCATGCGGTCGACCGCCAGAAGGATGGAGGATCGAGTCTGCTGCCAGATCTGCAGAATGTCCCTAAAAGCAGTGTCAGCTGCTGGTACCTCAGACGTATCAGGCACCGGGAGAGGAATTCGTGGGTGTTGGCCATAGACAATAAAGAACAGTGTATTCCTTGTGGACTTGCTGGTGTGATTATTGTATGAGAATTCAGCCCACGGGAGCAACTGCACTCAGTCATCATGCTGCTTGGAGATGGCGTAGGTAGTTCTCCAAGATCTGATTGATCCTCTCGACCTGACCATTGGACTGAGGATGGTAGAAAGAGGAAAAGTCCAACTTTACACCTAGGAGTCCGCAGAGGGCTCTCCAGAACTTCGAGGTGAACTGAACCCCCCGATCAGACACAATATGCTGCGGCAAGCCGTGCAGGCGGAAGATGTGTTGGATGAAAAGCTTGGCTAGTTGAGGAGCAGAAGGAAGACCGGTCAGAGGAACGAAGTGGGCCATCTTTGAAAATCGATCCACCACCACCCAGACAGTACTGCATCCAGCAGAGAGAGGCAGGTCAGTGATAAAGTCCATAGCTATATGCTGCCAGGGAGCATCGGGCACAGGCAATGGCTGGAGCAGGCCAGCAGGTATGGAGTAAGCAACCTTGTTAGCTGCACACACTGAGCAGGAAGAAACAAAGTCCATAATGTCCTTTGGCAGCGTGGGCCACCAGAAATGACGGGCAATCAGATCACGGGTCTTATGGGTCCCCGCGTGACCTGCCAGCCTAGAGGAGTGTCCCCAGTGGAAGATTCACACTCTGTCAGCCAGGCGCACAAAAGTCCTCCTTGGAGGAATGTCCCCAACTTGCAGGGGGTTGACAGAGAGAATGCAAGACGGATCAATAATGTTCTGTGGAATTTCCATGGTGTCTTCTGTCTCGAAAGACCTGGACAAGGCATCGGCCCTCACATTTTTGTCAGCCGGGCGATAATGGAGCTCAAACTGGAACCTGGTAAAGAACAGCGACCACCTGGCCTGACGAGGATTCAGCCATTGGGCCGTCTAGAGATAGGTGAGGTTCTTGTGGTCCGTAAAAATTAGGATGGGATGAGCTGCGCCCTCTAGTAGATGTCTGCACTCCTCCAGAGCCAATCTTATGGCCACTAACTCCCAATCCCCAATCGATTAGTTGCGTTCTGCGGAGGAGAATAGCTTAGAGAAATATCCACATACCATTGGCTTGCCCTTGGAACCTCTCTGGAACAGGAGTGCACCAGCACCAACAGAGGAGGCGTCTACCTCCAACGAGAACCGTAGAGTAACATCTGGATGATGGAGGATAGACGCTGAAGTGAATGCACTCTTCAGGCTATTGAATGTGGACTCTGCCTCAGGAGTCCACACCTTGGCGTACATGCCCTTCTTGGTGAGGTTAGAGATAGGAGATGTCAGTGAGAAGAAGTTTAGGATGAACTGTCTGTAAAAATTGGCGAATCCCAGAAAGCGCTGTATGGCCCTCAAGCCTTGAGGGCGGGGCCATTCCAGGACGGACTTTAACTTTTCAGGATCCATCTCGAGACCTCGATTCAAGATGATGTAGCCCAGGAAGGGTAGAGCTTCTCTCTCAAACACGCACTTCTCCAACATAGCGTACAGACGATTCTCCCTTAACCACAGCAAAACTTGACGGACATGTCTCTGATGAGTCATAGGATCTCAAGAAAAAAATAGACTACTGCACAAACATAGAGGAGGTCACGGAAGATGTCATTAACGAACTCCTGGAAGACCGCGGGAGAATTACACAGACCGAAGGGCATTACTAGATATTCATAGTGTCCATCACGGGTGTTAAATGCAGTCTTCCATTCGTCACCCCGGCGAATCCGGATTAGGTTGTAAGGTCTAGTTTGGAAAAAGTCTTGGCGCCGCGTATATGATCAAATAGTTCTGAGATCAATGGCAACGGATATTTATTTTTCACCGTGATCTGGTTGAGACCCCGATAGTCGATACAGGGATGCAGAGAACCATCCTTTTTCTTGATGAAGAAGAACCCGGCTCCTGCCGGGGAGGAAGATTTCTGTATGAAGCCCTGCTCCAAGTTCTCTTTAACATAGGCAGTCATGGACAGAGTCTATTGTAAGGAGAGAGGATATACCCTACCATGGGGAAGGGATGCACCAGGAATCAGCCCAATAGGACCGTCATACGCCCGGTGTGGGGGCAGCGTCTCCGCCTCCCTCTTGCTGAAGACGTCCGAAAATGCAGCATAATGACCAGGCAATATTGCCAAAGACTGAGGCAGAGGAGGCTGAGCCGAACGAATCTGTCCCAGGCAACGGTTGTGACACTCGGGGCCCCACTGGAGAACCTCTCCAGAGTTCCAGTCCATTACTGGGGCATGTAATCGGAGCCAAGGCAGGCCCAGCAGCACGGGGTTAATGGCCTTGGACAAGACAAAGAACGATAACAGCTCGGAGTGGAGAGCTCCCACTTGGAGCCTCAGCGGCTTGGTCACAGCTATAACTGGATCTTACAGCTATACAGCTATAAGTCGATCTTACCTGCAAACGCTGATGCTGCTGCAGAATCAACTGTAGCCTCTGCTGCCGATGTGGCCGTCACGATGCAGGACCTGTGAGTGACGTCACAGATCTGCACTGTCAGAAGCTGGGCGTTCTGAAGAGAAGAGGATGTTACTTCTCATCAGAGCGCCCAGCTAGTAAAAGTATTAATAACGCCCCGATGTACGCACATAATACACACCCACTTGGACTTGTACTTTTAAACACACCCACTTGGACTTTTGCAAGCCTCATTTGCATAATTACAAAAATGGTCATAACTTGGCCAAAAATGCTCGTTTTTTAAAAATAAAAACGTTACTGTAATCTACATTGCAGCGCCTATCTGCTGCAATAGCAGATAGGGGTTGCAAAATCTGGTGACAGAGCCTCTTTAATTATAGCTAGTTCATGGTAGCTCAGTAAATAGTACACTATCTGATAAATTAGAACTACTTGTTTCATTGCCATAGTCAGTACCTGTTCTGTGGTTCTTAGGTAAAAAATATTTCCATGTCTTCTCACAGTTGTGGCTAATTGAAGTACAGGTTAATGTCTAAAACATGCCCACATATTATGAGCTAAAGTGTGGGAGTGAAGATGAGCGAATTTCCTGAAATTCTATTCAGTCCGAATAAATTTGCAGCGAATTGCAAGTGCCCTGATTGCCATGTCTGACTCTCTGATATCTTCTAGGAATGTACCCAAGTTGGATACAGTCCTAGAAGACATCAGAGTAAAACAGGGCAATCGGGGCACTTGTGATTGCACCCCTAAAATAAAAGATACAACAGACTCTTCAGTAGCGACGCGTCCCTGCTGGCACCCCAAGATGGCATTGTATTGACCCATGTGACCGCTGCAGCAGTAACATGAGACAAAATGATGTCACCTCAGGAGGCCGGCAGGGATGCTTTACTACTAGAGACCAGGGGAGGATGAGTACGTTTTTGTTTTTTTATCTCCTCTTCTCTCCTCTTTTTTCTCTCTAATCTGTAAAATGGTAGACGGCGCTCGTCACCATTCTGCAGATTTGTGCACTGCGAATCCCAAAAGTTTCAGATTTTGGTGAACCCGAAACTTTTTTGAAATTTGTACCAAATTTAATTTCTGCCGAATCGGTTCGCTTATCTCTATTAGGGAGCTTAGGCATAAGTAAAATAAATGAAAATAAAGATAGTGATTACTGTAATATTAAACTGAAATAAAGATTATTTATTTATTTATATTTTAAAGTATTTATCAAACATATGCCTAAATCTGAATTTGCATGATGCAGGACTGCCGCGATATTTCAATGCAGATTACGCACTGAAAATCTGCAGCAATTTACAGTACAATACATGTGGATGATATTTTACAAAACCCATCCACATGTAGCAGAAAAAATACACCCAGAATTGAGGACATGATGCAAATTTTCTAATTCGCAGCATGTCAATTCCGTTGCGGATTTTTAGCACAGATTTCACTTTTTGCAATGCTTAGGATGACATCTGCCCCAAAATTCACATCAAAAGACACATGTTACACATGCTGATTTTGTCTAAGAATGCTTGCGGATTTGTTGCAAAGTGTGCTGCGGAAATAGTCAGCATCAGGTAGGCTGAGCCTAAAGCCATATATTTGACCCATAGAGACCTATGGGCACGTTACAATGTAGATTTATTTGCTTTTAATTTTGGTATGAATTTTATGTTATTTTTCATATAATATAGTCTCGCATGTGGTCTAATTTTTTTGTTAAATAAAAAAATAAGTTGATTCCTTTAATCCTCCACACAAACAGTAAAAAAGGCCAGGTATTTATTTCTTAACAATATAAATGTGATATGAGACAGTAAGGCAAACCTTAATGCAGTTTACATATATTATTGTCATAAACTGGATAATGGAAAATGAAGATTAGTTACCGGGACATGAAATGAAGTCACTATGGTTTTAATCTTTGCTCCACCACTAGATGTCAATAAAGTAATGTTTTTGCTCATAAATAACCAAGAAAGCCTGGAAATATAATTATGAAATACATTAAAATCAGGGGTGTATTAACAGTCAGATATTTCCTAAGGAACATATTTAAATTCATCCAAATAACTCATAGAAGCATTCGCATTCTGCAGAAAAACGTTACTTCATTTCTCCAACAACAACATGAAAATATAAATGATCCTGCTGCCAGTTATTTCTTCCCTAATAGATTGTGCTGATCTCAGCATGTGTTTAGCTTTCAAACAGTTCAACTTGCATTTAAATATGGATGCTTTTAGAATTAACCCCTTCCCGACATCCGCCGTATATATACGGCGCACGACGGGTGGGGGAATATGGAGCGGGCTCACGGGCTGAGCCCGATCCATAGAGCGAGTGTGTCGGCTTTGTGTTACGAGCGAGTGCGATCCCGCTTGTTTAACCCGTTAAATGCCGCTTTCAAAAGTGATCGCGCCATTTAAATTACTAAAAACAGGGGGTGACCCCCTGTAACGTCCCAACGGCCCCAGCGTCGAGATCGGGGGAAGCAATTGGTTGGCACGGCTGCCTGAGGGCCTGACGAAGTCCCCCAGGTCCGCCATCTTTGTACTCCTATGAAGCTCTGCCACCGGCAGGGCTTCATAGGAGACTGTCAGAAACGCGATATACTGCAGTACACAGGGGCGTAGCTAAAGGCTCATGGGCCCCGATGCAAAAGTTCTTATTGGGCCCCCCCCCTCGCAAACTTCTCATGGCCGACGGTCCGCAGCTTTCAGCTGCATCGCTGGGTCTAAGTGACCCAACAATGCAGCACTAGCAGCCGGGGGCGTCACTAAGGGCTTAAAATGTCAGGGGAAATAGCCCTAATACATATGTGTCTGCCCAAAAAAATGTGTGTATCTATAGCACTACGACCCTATAAACTATGGATAGGATTAGATACAGTGGCTCAGCAGACAGTATCACACATGATAGGATTAGATACAATGACTCAGCAGACAGTATCACACATGATAGAATTAGAGATAGGGCCCAGCAGACAGTATCACACATGATAGGATTAGATACACTGGCTCAGCAGACAGTATCACACATGATAGGATTAGATACAGTGGTTCAGCAGACAGTATCACACATGATAGGATTAGATACAGTGGCTGAGCAGACAGTATCACACATGATAGGATTAGATACAGTGGCTCAGCAGACAGTATCACACATGATTGGATTAGATACACAGCTCAGCAGACAGTATCACGCATGATAGGATTAGATACATTGGCTCAGCAGACAGTATCACACATGATAGGATTAGATACACAGCTCAGCAGACAGTATCACACATGAGAGGATTAGATACACAGCTCAGCAGACAGTATCACACATGATAGGATTAGATACACAGCTTAGCAGACAGTATCACACATGATTGGATTAGACATAGGGCCCAGCAGACAGTATCACACATGATCGGATTAGATACAGGACTCAGCAGACAGTATCACACATGATAGGATTAGATACAGTGGCTCAGCAGACAGTATCACACATGATAGGATTAGATACACAGCTCAGCAGACAGTATCACACATGATAGGATTAGATACAGAGCACAGCAGACAGTATCACACATGATAGGATTAGATACAGTGGCTCAGCAGACAGTATCACACATGATTGGATTAGATATAGGGCCCAGCAGACAGTATCACACATGATCGGATTAGATACAGGACTCAGCAGACAGTATCACACATGATCGGATTAGATACAGAGCTCAGCTCGCTGACATTGCAGCTCCAGCGCTGGACCCAGGAAAGGTAAGAATAATAATTTTGCTTCTTTATGTGTTACTGATTATTTTTGTGTTTGTGTTTTTTTACAGGTTCGGTTGTTAGACTTCGGATACGAGGACTTCAATGACGGCGTTTTTTATTCTCAATAAAATGGTTAATGAGGGTTGTGGTTTTTTATTTCAATAAAATATTTTTTCTATGTGCTTGTATCTTTTTAAACTTTATTATCACCGCCTTAGTAATGGCCGCTGGCTGATTGACAACCTCCATTACTAAGGCGGGGCTTAATGTTAGCAGGTGCAGAGGCTAATACTAACCCCCATTATTCCCCCGGTACCCACCGCCACCAGGGGTACTGGGAAGAGCCGGGTACGAACCAGTACCCGACCAACTGTAGTGACGGGCAGGCACCGGGGTGGCCGCAGGCTGGTAGTATCAGGCTGGGGAAGGCCAATTATTTATTTATTTTTATTTTTTAAATGACGTGAGTTCCCCCCCATTTTTCACAACCAGCCAGATACAATAAAGCAGCAGCAGCCTAGCATTACCAGGGTGGGAAGGGCCACTGTTTTTGGCCTTTCCCCTCCTGATAATACCAGCCTGCGGCCACCCCAGTGGCCAACCATCACTACAGATGGTCAAGTACTGGATCGTACCTGGCTCTTCCCAGCACCCCTGGTGGCGGTGGGTACCGGGGTAATAAAGGGGGTTAGTGATAGCCTCTGCACCGGCTAACACTAAGCCCCACCTTAGCAATGGATGCTGTCAATCAGCCGGCGGCCATTACTAAGGCGGTAGTAATATAGTTTAAAAAAAAACACAAAGACATAGAAAAAATATTTTATTGAAATAAAAAAAAAACCCACACAACCCTCATTAACCATTTTATTGATAATATAAAAAGCCGTAATCGAAGTAGTCCTGGAATCCGACGTAGTCCAACGAGCGAAACTGTAAGAAAACACACAAAAAACTATTAGTAACACATGTGTAAGGCTGGGTTCACACGACCATGTTACGTCCGTAATGTACGGAACGTATTTCGGCCGGAAGACCCGGACCGAACACAGTGCAGGGAGCCGGGCTCCTAGCATCATAGTGATGTACGATGCTAGGAGTCCCTGCCTCGCTGCAGGACAACTGTCCCGTACTGTAATCATGATTACAGTTCGGGACAGTAGTTCCACGCAGAGGCAGGGACTCCTAGCGTCGTACATCACTATGATGCTAGGAGCCCGGCTCCCTGCACTGTGTTCGGTCCGTGTCTTCCGGCCGAAATACGTTCCGTACATTACGGATGTAACATGGTCGTGTGAACCCAGCCTTAGGCTTAGATACAGGGCCCATGTGTGATACTGTCTATGGAACCCTGTATCTAAGCCTACCACAAGGTAGGCTTAGATCCAGGGTCCAGCAGACCGTAATCTTATACAGTATAAGATTACTGTGTGCTGGGGCCCTGTAACTAAACCGACAGTGTGGTAGGCTTAGATACAGGGTCCCACAGACAGGATCACACATGGGCCATGTATCTAAGCCTACCATGTGATTGTCTTAGATACAGGGCCCAGCAGACAGGATCACACAATCTGTGATCCTGTCTCATGGGCCCTCTAAGCCTTCTACATCGTAGGCTTAAAGGGGTTGTGCAGTCCCTAAACATTGATGGTCATCAATAGCTGATGTGTCTGGGTCCGACTCCCGGGACCTTCCTGGATCCGGATCGCAGCGGAGGTCCTGACGTCACAGCGCTATGCGCCGCGCACAACATCGAGAGGACAGAACTTCCGCCGCGGCTGAAGAGGAAGGAAAGATTAGTTGCCCTGACTGGCGGGGTCCGACTCCCGGGACCCGCCAATCAGCTGTTTTGAAGGGGCCGCAGCACTCGTACGAGAGCTGCTTCCCCTTCATTTCACTACTCGCTCACACTGTGAATCGCCGACACCGATTCACAGTGTGACCGGAATGAAGGGGAGCAGCTCTCGTACGAGTGCTGCGGCCCCTTCAAAACAGCTGATTGGCGGGTCCCGGGAGTCGGACCCCGCCAGTCAGGGCAACTAATCTTACCTTCCTCTTCAGCCGCGGCGAAAGTTCTGTCCTCTCGATGTTGTGCGCGGCGCATAGCGCTGTGACGTCAGGACCTCCGCTGCGATCCGGAACCAGGAAGGTAAAGTCAGTCTGTTACTATAGTAACAGGGGCCCGCGGCCCGAGTTGCTATAGTAACTTTTTATTGATGCAGCGGGGGGCTGTGGGCCCCCTGGCTTGGGGGCCCGGTCGCAATTGCGACCGCTGCGACCCCTATAGCTACGCCAGTGTAGATATGAGATAAATAGATAGATAGATATGAGATAGATAGATAGATAGATAGATAGATAGATAGATAGATAGATAGATAGATAGATAGATAGATAGATAGATAGATAGATAGATAGATAGATAGATAGATAGATATGAGTTAGATAGATGATAGATAGATAGATAGATAGATAGATAGATAGATAGATAGATAGATAGATAGATAGATAGATAGATAGATAGATAGATAGATAGATAGATAGATAGATAGATAGATATGAGTTAGATAGATAGATAGATAGATAGATAGATAGATAGATAGATAGATAGATAGATAGATAGATAGATAGATAGATAGATAGATAGATAGATAGATATGAGTTAGATAGATGATAGATAGATAGATAGATAGATAGATAGATAGATAGATAGATAGATAGATAGATAGATAGATAGATAGATAGATAGATAGATAGATAGATAGATAGATAGATAGATAGGATAGATACTTTGTCTGTTATGCTAAACGGTCAGCCCTGAGGTGTGACTGCTCAGCATGACAGACATACATCAGGGGCGTAGCAATGGGGGGGCAAGCGGGGCATGTGCCCCGGGCGCAGTTCAGAGGGGGGCGCCAGCGCCCCCTCCTCCTGCACTCTAATTGTACCTGTGTCGCAGGGACACAGGTACAATTAGAAGCAATGAATGACCGGGCACGTTCCGTGCCCGGCCATTCAGCGCCTTTCCACGAATGAAGCGACTGGTACCTTTTGTACCAGTGACACTTCCGTCGATGAAAGGCGCTGACTCACTGACAGGGAAAGTCATCCTGCCCAGCCAATCAGCGCCTTTCATAGACGCCGCGTTCAACCCCCTGGAGACCTGCGCAGAAGAGAGCAGGTCTCCATGGCTGCCGGACGGCGTGGGAGCGGGAATAAGGTGAGTTTAAATATTGTTGTTTTTTTTTTTTTTGTTTTTTTTTATTGTAATAGAAGTGTGTGGCTGTATCTGCGGGGGGGACTTTGTCTACACGGGGGGGGGGACTTTGTCTACACGGGGGACTTTATCTACGGGGCTGGGCTATATACAGGGGGACTATATCTACAGGGCTGGGCTATATACAGGGGGACTATATCTGCTGGGCTATATACAGGGGGACTATATCTGCTGGGCTATATACAGGGGGACTATATCTGCTGGGCTATATACAGGGGGACTATATCTACAGGGGGGCTATATGCAGGGGGACTATATCTACAGGGGGGCTATATACTGGAGTGGGCTGTCTATAAAGCACCATATACAGGGGTGGGCTATATAGTATATAGCCCCCTGTAGATATAGCCCACCCTTGTATATGGTGCTCCATAGATAGCCCACCCCAGTATATAGCCCCCCCTCTAGATATAGTCGCCCTGTATATAGCCCAGCCCTGTAGATATAGCCCAGCCCTGTAGATATAGCCCAGCCCTGTAGATATATTCCCCCTGTATATAGCCCATGCCTGTATATAGCCCCCCTCTGTAGATATAGCCCCCCTGTGTATAGCCCACCCCTGTAGATATAGCCCCCCCTGTAGATATAGCCCCCTGTAGATATAGCCCCCCTGTAGATATAGCCCCCCTATGTATAGCCCACCCCTGTAGATATAGCCCCCCCTGTAGATATAGCACCCCTGTAGATATATCCCCCCTGTGTATATCCCAGCCCTGTAGATATGGTCCCCCTGTAGATATGGTCCCCCTGTATATATAGTCCCCCTGTAGATATAGCCCACCCCTGTATATAGTCCCCCTGTAGATATAGCCCACCCCTGTATATAGTATCCCACAAATAGCTCCCCCTATAGTGCTCCACAGAAAGCCCACCCCTGTATATAGCCCCCTTGTACATATAGTCCACCCCTGTATATAGTGCTCCACAGATAGCCCACCCTTGTATATAGCATATACAGGGGTGGGCTATCTGTGGAGCACTATATACAGGGGTGGACTATCTAGTGGAGCACTATATACAGGGGTGGACTATATGTACAAGGGGGGGCAATATACAGGGGTGGGCTATCTGTGAAACACTATATACAGGGGTGGAGTACATGTGGAGCACTATATACAGGGGTGGGCTATATCTACAGGGGGGCTACATACATGGTTGGGCTATCTGTAGAGCTCTATATACAGGGGTGGGCTATATCTACAGGGGGCTATATACAGGGTTGGGCTATACGTGGAGCACTATATACAGGGGTGGGCTATATCTACAGGGGGCTATATACAGGGGTGGGCTATCTGTAGAGCACTATAGGGGGAGTTATTTGTGGGACACTATATACAGGGGTGGTCTATATGGGGGCACTATCTACAGGGGGCTCTATGGCAGGCACTATCTACAGGGGGCACAGTGTGTGTGTGGCACACGGTGTATGGCACTATTATATTTAGGGGCGTAGTGTGTGGTATAATGATAACTTTATATTTATTTATAGGTGCAGAAATTTTGGAAAAGTGAGAAGCTGAAGACATGTGAGCGGCAAACTGCAGAAATGGTCTGTGACCGGGAGAAGTCATCATAGAGGTCTGGACCAAATGGAGAAAAAGAACTAGAATCTGAGACGTCACCAGTGAGTCACTTAATGTAAATGTTCATTCTGCCTCTAATCAGCACTGTAGTCACTGTATGATCTGCAGTGAGATGATGGGTGGTATGATTATGATAGGATTTATTTTTTGTGAAACGGCATCTCCCAGCATATCCTTACCATTGTTCGGGCTATGCTGGGAGCTGTAGTTTTACGCCGTACAAACCTATACGGCAGGGTTTGCACTAAATTGAGCTGTATTTGTTCTGGGGCTGTATATATGTACCGAGCTTGGTTCTGGTGTTGTGTATAAAACCATATTGCTTGTGAAATGTACAAATAATTTTATGCTCGCGTACATAAAAAGAAATGACACGTCGATTGGTAGAGAAAACAAACACGGCGAGGGGGAAGGAGATGTTGGGGGGGGGGGGCGCCAAGCTGAATCTTTGCCCCGGGTGCTGGAGAACCTAGCTACACCTCTGCATACATACACACAGTGAAGGGGTTAAGAGCTGGATTACTAGTTGCTACTTACATCTGCTGTGGGGTCAGCAGCTCGTACTGCAGGGGAGCAGCAGACATGAACACGATCTTCTTGCTGTAGCCATTCCTTTCCCTCTGCACAGGTCACGAGGAAGAGGGAAACAGCAAGAAGTGAGCTGATTGGGTGGGCGGGCCTGGGTCTCGTAAGATGAGTGGATTCATCTATCATTCATTTTCCACCCTCTTGTTCCCCCTCCAGGCAATGACTCTCTGACAGCTGAGCTGCCACCAATGCTTTAAGCTACATTACTGGGTCTCTTTTGTACCACAGCAGGGACCCAGCAATGTAGAGTAATCATTGCAGCGCTAGTGTGGTGAGGGGGGCCTGCGGGCCCCCCTAGCTACGGGGCCCGGTCGCAGTTGCGACCGCTGCGACCCCTATAGCTACGCCACTGGGGATGCCCCTTGGATCACGTCACAGGAATCCCATTGACGCGATTGAGGGACATACCATATATGGGCAGACAGCCCAAGGTCCAATGAAGGACCCCAGGGCTGTCTTACCATATTTCCTGTTAGGGCATACTGAGGTCTGTCCTAACAACTGCCTGTGTACTATCCGTATATAGATATATACCATGACCTGCCTAGGTAGAGTCGTGTGTTAACCTTAGACCATACTATCCCCCACCCCCATTTAGTAACGACACATGACACCGAGGTTGGATGTGAAATGGCCACAGCAGCCGTTTATTAATTTCACAGTTTTATAAAAACAATTTAAATCCGAAACATTCGGATAACTAGTTAGGAATCCACCAGAGAATTCCTCCTAATAATTCACATGACCCAACATGGGTCAGAATCATAAATAACAATTAAACGTTAACATTAACCCGAGCAGAGGAAGTCCTTGAAGCCCCTTCAGATGTTCCTTTCAAGAACACACCGAATTAGCCATCTGCAAACCACCAATTACCTCCAGCCGTAAACCAGCTCGGAAGCACCGTTCACCTCTGCAGATGGCTCCAACCACTAGAAGTCCACTTCAAGGGGATAACACCCGATGAAGCCCTCAAGTGATATACCGACCACTAGAAGTCCACTTCAAAGGGATAACACCCGATGAAGCCTTCAAGTGATATACCTTCTACCAGAAGACCACTTCAAAGGGATAACACCCGATGAAGTCTTCAACCATGTACCTTTTTTGGGGGACGCATACCCCCGATGCGACCCCCCCACCATTTTGTACTGACTGGCCTCAAGGACTCCCCCCGCCAGCTGCCATGACAACAGAACCTACTCCGGAAAAGAGAAAAACATGTTAAATAAGCACACAAAATAAAACACAACGCTCATAGACGGACATACATAAGACCTAAGGAGTAACAAACCAAGGGTGGGAGGGTGGGAGCTTGCTTATTGTATGTTAATCCTCCCGCTGCTTCCGGCTCAATGCCGAGAAACAGCGGGAAGCGCAGTAACGGCCCCCCCGTCCCCCTTAACTCCTCCCCGTCCCTCCTTCAGCTCCTTCAACTTTCCCTCACCTCATTAACCCTTTCCCTACCAGGACGGTCATGTCGGCTTCCCTTAACCCTGCGGCTGCGTCCAGCCTCTTCTTGACCTGCCTAGGTAGAGTCGTGTGTTAACCTTAGACCATACTATCCCCCACCCCCATTTAGTAACGACACATGACACCGAGGTTGGATGTGAAATGGCCACAGCAGCCGTTTATTAATTTCACAGTTTTATAAAAACAATTTAAATCCGAAACATTCGGATAACTAGTTAGGAATCCACCAGAGAATTCCTCCTAATAATTCACATGACCCAACATGGGTCAGAATCATAAATAACAATTAAACGTTAACATTAACCCGAGCAGAGGAAGTCCTTGAAGCCCCTTCAGATGTTCCTTTCAAGAACACACCGAATTAGCCATCTGCAAACCACCAATTACCTCCAGCCGTAAACCAGCTCGGAAGCACCGTTCACCTCTGCAGATGGCTCCAACCACTAGAAGTCCACTTCAAGGGGATAACACCCGATGAAGCCCTCAAGTGATATACCGACCACTAGAAGTCCACTTCAAAGGGATAACACCCGATGAAGCCTTCAAGTGATATACCTTCTACCAGAAGACCACTTCAAAGGGATAACACCCGATGAAGTCTTCAACCATGTACCTTTTTTGGGGGACGCATACCCCCGATGCGACCCCCCCACCATTTTGTACTGACTGGCCTCAAGGACTCCCCCCGCCACCGCGAAACAGGCCTTGACCACCTTAAGCCTGTGAGTTCCTCCACACCACCACCGCCCTTTCTATGCCTTCTGCTATCGCCAAGCTCCAAAGATCAATGCCAACCTCGGTCAGATGAACCCCGTCACTTCTCCAGAAATTCCCCACTCCTGACTCCAAATCCCTATGCCTCACGCAAATGCCCCCGTTCTTTGCCACAAAACGGGACACCGCCCGGTTAACCTTTATGCGAGCCTTATTGACTCTCTCCACTGATCTAGCTAACCGCCAATGCTTTCTTGGGACTATGTCCGACCACACTACCACCAACTTGGGATAAGATACCCACAAACACAACATATCATGTTTGATATCCCGCACCAACTCACGAAAAGGGCGGACTCCTAAGTCATTCCCACCCACGTGCAACACTAAAACCTCCGGAACCCTATCAAGCCGCACATATGTCTGGAATTCCGCCAACACCCTGTTCCACGACATACCTCTAAAACCCAGCCAATGCACAACCGCATCCTGTCGCGGAATGCGCAACTGGCGACCATCCGGGCGGACGTCCGCCCTCAAAGCCCCCCAGTGCACGTACGAATGACCCATCAACCACACCAGACAAGGAGGCGAATCTGAAACGGAAAACACAGTTAGGCACCACCATATAACATTTTCAAGCATAAACAACAAAATTACAACATATGGGGGCGGACATAGGACTTAAACCTTTTAGACTCCCAACGACCAATACGCCTCACCCCCTCATCATCCAACCCCCAGCGCCCCGCTTCCGTTGCTGCGCCAATCCGGAAGGAATGAGATGAATATGAGCCTGCCGCAACCCCAACCGCCGTCAAACACTTTTTAAATACAGCTCCAAACTGAAACCTGGACAAAAACGACCCGTCCATATGACGTAACAAAGGCAAATCTGGAGACCCCCTGTTTCTCGTAAAACCCCGCATGCACTCCACTGGGCACATGACCGACCCCGGGAGAGCGAACAAAACTATCAGTTTTCCCTTCCCTACTTGGTCAGTTTTAGATCTACGCAACCATACCTCCAGCCGATCTGCAAAAAGGCTCACCTCCCCAGATCTCAGCCCCCCTGCCTGTTTAGTACTTGGCGACACCAACTCACCTATTCTAAATGCTCCGAAGAACGCTAACGAAAAAGCCAACCGAAACAGATCCATTTCATCTGAAGAACGACATACCGATGCTAATGAACCGCCCAACGAGCCAAGCAAAGCAAACGACACCGGCCTTCTACTATCCGCCTCCACCCTACCTCTGCGCAACCCCTTCAAAGCCTGCGATACCAGAAATTCCTTCGATACATCCCGCAAGCTCCGCAACTTAAGCCCAAACGCCACCGCAGATATGAACCGGTTCACCTTCGCTACTGAAAACCCCGCCTCCCAGGCATCCCCTAACCAATACAAAAGTGCCACCAACCTGTCTCTATCCGTATTGACGTCACCCAACTCTCTTACCCACTCCTCCCACTGCCTCCAACAAGCAGCATAAGCACTCCACGTCGTGCGCGCCAAAGACCTTTGTAACAGCTGCTCTACGGGACCGATACCAGATCCCAAAGATGCTCTGGACAAGCCAAACCGAGACGTTCCGCTCCCGGGCCAATTGCCGAAACCGGTCCCACTGCGAGCGAGAAAGAGCATCAGCAATACAATTCCGTACACCCGGGACATGCACCGCCACCACCCACGCGTTCAACGACAAACACACCAACACTAAATGTCGCAACAATTGAACTACCGGAGGAGAGGACGCCGTGATGTTATTAATGGCAAGCACCACCCCCATGTTGTCGCAGTAAAAACGGACCTTCTTATCCCTGAGCCTGTCCCCCCAAATGGTAGCCGCCACCACGATGGGAAACAGCTCGAGCAGGGCCAGATTCCGCGTGAGTCCACTGGACACCCAGCTAGCCGGCCATTGACCTGCGCACCACGGACCTCCCCCGTAAGCTCCAAAGCCACCCGCCCCAGCCGCATCCGTGAAAATATTCAAATCACTCGTATCCTGCGCTGGGGCCATCCATAGCGAGCGACCATTGTACTGGCCCAAGAAGTCATCCCAAACCTGAAGATCAGCTCGGTGCTCCTCCTTGAGCCGCACAAAATGATGCGGCGCACGCACGCCCGCCGTTGCCGCCGCCAACCTTCTACCAAACACCCTTCCCATCGGCATAATCCGGCAGGCGAAATTCAACTTCCCCAGCAGCGACTGAAGCTCCCTCAGCGACATTTTCTTCCTTCTACAAGCCCGTCGAACCTCCAGCCTCAAAGCACCCAACTTATCCGCCGGGAGACGACACTCCATTGCCACCGAGTCTATTTCGATTCCCAAAAAACAAATCGTCGCTACCGGGCCCTCCGTTTTTTCCGGCGCCAAAGGAATCCCAAAATCCCTCGCCACCTTCTGTAGAGCATGAAGCAAATTCCCGCAAACCGGCGAACCCCCCGGGCCAACGCACAAAAAATCATCTAAGTAATGGATCAACGAGTCGACCCCGGATGCTCCCCTCGTTACCCACTCCACGAAGCTACTAAACGCCTCGAAGTATGCACAAGAAAGGGAACACCCCATCGGAAGGCACCGATCCACGTAAAAAGCCCCATTCCAAAAACAACCCAACAGCCGTTGGCTTTCTGGATGAACCGGCAACAACCTGAACGCCGCCTCGATGTCAGTTTTTGCTAGCAGCGCCCCAGGACCCGCAGCCCGCACTAACCCCACCGCCTTATCGAATGAGGTATAAACTACGGAACACAACTCGTGATCAATCCCGTCATTTACCGACGAACCTTTGGGATACGATAAATGTTGAATCAAACGAAACTTTCCGGGCTCGCGTTTTGGGACAATACCCAAAGGGGACACAACTAAATCTTTTACCGGCGACTCAACAAATGGCCCCGACATGCGACCCAACGAAACTTCTTTTAACAACTTTTCCGACACGACTTCCGCATGCAAGTAAGCCGATTTTAAATTCCTCCGCGTAACCGGAACCTCATAAGGAGGTGGAGGAATAACAAACCCAACACGAAACCCTTCATAAAGCAACTTAGCTGCCGCCCTATCCGGATACTCATTTAGATAAGGGGCCATCCTTTCCACCCTCACCGGCGACACCCCCTTGACCAGCCCCGTGCTGGTTCCCTGACCTCTTTTTCCGCAGACATTTTGCCGCCCCGTGTGATGCACCATTACACTCGGAGCACACGTGCTTGAACTTGCACGTGGCCCCGAACTTGCACTGACCTTCATTAAATTGCCAGCAAAACCCCGCCTTTCCCCCGCCGCTTTGTCCACTCTGACTAGACTGGCCTCCCTGGCCACCGCTCCCGGGAAAGGGCTGCCTAACCGGAGCCGTAACCCGTAACCAGAGAGCAATATCCTTCTGGTCCCACCGAATCGCCGGCCGAACCGCCTTCCGCTGACGGAATTGCTCATCATATCGCAGCCACGCCTGACCCCCATACGCCCTATGAGCCTCCCCAATGGCATCAAAATAACAAAACAGCGCCGAACAATTTTCCGGCGCCTTTTCCCCTATCACACTAGCCAATATGGCGAACGCCTGCGACCAATTAACGAACGTCTGCGGGATCAGCCTATACCGCCGCCGTTCCTCCTCGTCCTTTTTACTCTCATCCCGCTTGCTCTTATCCAAATTAAATTTAGCCAGTGGCAAGAGAGAAAAAATTTCAACGTATTCGTCTTTCCAGATCCGATCACGCACCTCCTGCTTTAAATGCGCCCCCAACGGACCCTCAAAACAAACATACACCTCCCCCCGAGCACGATCGTCCATACGCACTCGATCGCCGTCCTTCTGTGCCTCGGTCTGTACCGACACCGCGACCGCCTCTCTAACCGCCGCCGCAGGACGCGCCTGTAACGATCCCACGTCCCTGGGGCCTTCCCAAACTATCGCAGGAGACACTTCCGTTACTACCGGCGCCGCGGCCCTATCCAGGCGCCCCACCAGCTCCCGTAAGCAACCCACTAAATCTGCCAAACCCGCTCCGTCGCGTCCGCCCGCGCCACTACCGGCCCCCGATGCAATGCTAGCAGCCCCCCCGCCGACACCCGACATAAAAATCGCTGGATAAGACAATGATGGAGTTATACACTCACCGGGCTGCACAGGCGCTGTGTTCCCGTCAGCCGGACCATCCTGACCTCGACGATACACGTCCAGTTCACCTTCCTCCAGTTCTTCTCTCGCCGACGACTGTCCCTCCCAACGACATCTTCGGAACGGGGATGAGGACGCGCTGACCGATGGGCCGGCAACCTGCCGCCCGACCGCCGGGACCCAGACTTCCGACCGGACCTGTTGCCTCGACGTCGCTGCAGCTCTAGGCGTCCGTCTAGACGATCCTGACGAAGCCTGCCCCCTGGCCGGAACATCACCATGCGGGGCGGCCGTACCTTGTCCTCCAAATCTTCCATCTGATGGGGGAGGGGTGACAGGGAGCCCAGCCTGCGACTCCCTGCTTACCGCCGGACCCCGTCGCGGCCTGGGATTCCAGCCAGGACGCAGGGCCTGGGAAGGGGCGGTCCTCCCAGCTGCCTGGCCTGCAGCGTCCGGGATCGGGCTCCCTCTGCGACGCCGTGTCCGCGGGACTACCTCCGGACTGAGGCGCTCTGGAGGTCGGGACCGCTGAGAGGGACGGGTCGACCCAGCCTGCGTCGCCGTCACCCCTGGCACCGCTCTCTGCCTGCTCAGCGCAGGAGCGGTTGTTGCCGACTCCCCCCCCGCCGCCATAGCCATGCTCGTAAGGGGGCCGGGGGAGGGGAGCCTGTCCTTTTCAACAGACCCCGAACGCCGTGCCCGACGTGGCGAAACGGCGTCCGGGATCCTCGTTATGGCAGCCACGGTCTCCTCTAGCCATCCGGGACCGTGGTGCACAGCAGCGGCACGCAGCCGCTCTAACATCAGGGCTTCTGCCATCATTAAAAGCACGGGCAACGGGGAGCTTGCTTATTGTATGTTACTCCTCCCGCTGCTTCCGGCTCAATGCCGAGAAACAGCGGGAAGCGCAGTAACGGCCCCCCCGTCCCCCTTAACTCCTCCCCGTCCCTCCTTCAGCTCCTTCAACTTTCCCTCACCTCATTAACCCTTTCCCTACCAGGACGGTCATGTCGGCTTCCCTTAACCCTGCGGCTGCGTCCAGCCTCTTCTGTACATTAAGTTTAAAAAATAAAGTAAAAGCATAAAGTAATGTTAAATTAAAAAAAAAATACACATACACCTTTTTTACAAAACACATTAAAATAAGTCTCAATACATAAAATATACACATTCAGTATTGGCGCGGCCGTAATAAACTGCACAACAATTTTTATGCATCATTTATGATGTGTACGCTGTAAAAAATAAAATAAAAACTTCTTTCACTTAATAATGTGGGGCACGAGGTGTGATGAATTTAACCTCCATGTGCCTCACATTAATAGTAATTAACCCCATCATGTACCTTACACATTAACCCATTATAATTGAGGAACATGATGGGGTTAATTACTATAAATGTGAGGCACATGGAGGTTAAATTTACACCTCGCGCCTCACATAAGAAATGGAAGAACTGTTTTGTTTTTTTATTACTGTTGGCAAAGTATCGCTTTGTTATCGAAATCGCAATACTACACAAAGCATCGGTACCGAAGTCCGAATTCTGGTATCGTGACATCCCTCCACTGGAGGAGGCATTATACAATGGGGGGGGGGGGGTAATAATTGGGTGAAAAGTGACGATATCTGAAGGGAGGGGAGAAATTATACATGGGGAGGGGTAGAGGAAGGAGAGCGTATACCTGGGTAGAGGGAGAAAGCTTATACCGGAGGCATAGTTAGCAACAGTCCTGAATTTGCAGGGACTGTCCTGAATCTACAGAGGCAGTCCCGGCAAATTACTGTCCCAGACGTGTCTCAGCCACTGCCATATTCAATTGTATCTCCGTCCACAGGATGCAGATACAATTGAATACTATGGCAGAGCAGGAAAGTATCAGCTTCCTGCTCTGCCATTCACCCATCCAGGAGCGGAATCCCCGGCCAGAGAGTTGCCGAAACTCTGGCCGGGGATTCCTCTCCTAGAGGTAGCCCCTGAGGTCACTGTCCATATATGGACAGTGAGGTCAAGGTCTCCTCCTGGACTGGAATCCCCTGTAGAGAGTGCCACACACTCCCCTGTAGTTAGCGCCGAACATACCCCCTGTAGATAGCGCCACACACACACTCCCCTGTAGATAGTGCCACACACTGCCCCTGTAGATAGCACCACACAATCCCATGTAGATAGCGCCACATAATCCCATGTAGATAGCACCACACGCACCCTGTAGATAGCGCCACACACCCCCCTGTAGATAGCGCCACTCCCACCCCTGCAGATAGCGCCACACACAGCCCCCTGTAGATAGCGCCACACACAGCCCCCTGTAGATAGCGCTACACACAGCCCCCTGTAGATAGCGCTACACACAGCCCCCTGTAGATAGCGCCACACACAGCCCCCTGTAGATAGCGCCACACACAGCCCTGTACATATCGCCACACACACCCGCCTGTACATAGTGCCACACACACCCCAGTACATAGTGCCACACACCCCTGTAGATAGCGCCACACACAGCCCCCTGTAGATAGCGCCACACACAGCCCCCTGTAGATAGCGCCACACACAACCCCTGTAAGTAGCGCTCCACACCCCCTGTAGATAGTGCCACACACCCCCCCTGTAGATAGTGCCCCACACCCCCCTGTAGATAGTGCCACACACACCCCCTGTAGATAGTGCCACACCCCCCCTGTAGATAGTGCCACACCCCCCCTGTAGATAGTGCCACACACAACCCCCTGTAAATAGCTCCACACACAGCCCCCCTGTAAATAGCTCCACACACTGCCCCCTGTAGACAGTGCCCCACACCCCCCTGTAGATAGTGGCACACACCCCCCCTGTAGATAGTGCCAAACACCCCCCCTGTAGATAGTGCCACACACCCCCCTGTAGATAGTGCCACACACAACCCCCTGTAAATAGCTCCACACACAACCCCCTGTAATTAGCTCCACACACTGCCCCCTGTAGATAGCGCCACACACACTCCCCTGTAGATAAAAGTCTAAATGCTAAACTATGGCCACAGGTAGGGTTCTGGTAGAAAGGTGTCTGAATTACCTAACAGGTCTGGTCTAGGATCTGAATTTTTTTCTGGTTTGGTGTCTGAATTAATTTTGTTGTGTGGTTTTTACACAGATAATGTGTGTGCAGCATGTGAAGAGAATGCAAAAGCATCATCCAGGCATGCCCGTGGCGGTGGGAGATCTTAGGGACTACATTTTGGTGAGTGACTCTGCTGTGTATAGGGCTTCAGTGCAATGATTTTTGTTTATATTGCCCTCCTACACCCTGACAGATTCTATACACACACACACACACACACACACACACACACACACACACACAAACTCACTTTCCCTTTTTGCCCCCCACAGAGCCGCTGTCTCTTCCCTGTCACTCCACAGAGCCCCTGTGAGGTTGCGTCTCCCCCCTGGCTACCACTGCTACCTTCAGTTCTCCCAGCCCTGGCACTTAGTCTCTCCCCTTTGCCCTCCGACACCCACCTCCTGTCTCTGCCCTGCTCCTCCAAATGTGCCCTACCTCCTGCCCCTTTACATTTCACCCCCCCTCCTAATAACGAGGGGGGCGGGGGCCCAGACTCATTGGCAGTATGGGGCCCAGAAATTCCTGATGGCAGCCCTGCCTGCACCTATATCTAGAACTGACCTCAGAATCCAGGCATAGACTAGTGTAGTGAGGGTCGCGCGTGCACGCAGATCTCATTATTCTGTTGTATGGTTGTTATGAAAACAGCCGAGCAGCTCTCTCTGTGAAGGTGGCAATGTATGGCGGCTCTAACACTGCTAACAATCAGATTTGGACCACTCTAATGCCCATTCTACCTTCATCAGGGGGAAGAAGATATACCCCATGTCACACCTTTACTTCAAGCCATCACTAAGTCCTAGTGACACTTGTTTTTGGAACGTTTCATGGAGATGACACTACAAATATGCCACAGGTCATATTTAATGCCACACAAGTGGCACAGAATGGGTATAAATGAGACAACGGACTGCTTCAAATGTAAGTTCCAAGCCGTAGGGAAATATGATTGTTTATAGAACTGTCCAGTGATCAGATATTTCTGGAATAAAGTCATTGCCATTACTAACTCCTATTTGATCAGTTAATGCCCCCCCTCTATATGGCCCCGACCCATTGTGGACCATATCCGGCTACATTGACCCTGGCAATTTTATTTTCACACCGGTCTGCTGCCGTAAAGTACTGAATTTTATAACAGCAGCCAGAAATAAAGAAAATTTGCAAACGTGGCTTCACCCCACAGCCCCCCATTCAAACTCATTCCAGAAAAACTATATTACAGGCATAGACTGGGTGGAGGCATCATTGCTCAAAGGAAAAAGAGGAAACCCCCCAGTGCTTCCTGTTTTCCCGACAGCATATAGTGTATTCATTAATGCCCTAGGGGATATCCTCCTGTACCTCTCACATGTAAACACCTGATACATCTGTATATTTCTAACATTTTGGATCTTGACATTGGTCTACACTAGATATTATCCTGTATCTAAGGTTTTCCGTGTTTATTGTAAAATTTTCAGCACTTTCCTCATCCAATCCGAGGAAATCTTTCTCCAGGCCTCCAATCCGCTGTAATATTCATAATTGCCACATTTGCCATTACCGGAAGTAGGCCGCACTTAGTTTGCATATGCGTTCCACCGACCGGAAGTTGTCATCGTGAAACCGGAAGTATCATTATCCAGCGGCTGGCGTCCCATACACGCAGAAGAAGCCTTGGGAATACGACTGGGGAGCTCATGGGGGACCGGAGCCAAAGTTTCTTTGGGACCATTCAGCTTAACCTCCAAAGAGGCGCAGGGGAACAGCTAACCCAAAGCAGCAGCGGAGAAGGAAGGATATCGTTCAACCTCTGCTGCGTGGTAAGTGTACTAGACTGTTCCCAGAGCACATCTCTACTATGCCCCATAGGGACAGGAAAAACACTGGATTGAGTTAGGATGAAGACGGGCTTTTAACCTCTCTGTGTTTCCTGTCCCTATTAGGGTGTGGAGTCAACCTCCTGTGGTGCTGTCATGGAGGATGACTGGAGAAACCTATGGTTTCTGTTTGTTTCAGTTTGGGTTCCGTTCATGGGTTTCCCTGACAGAAAGCTCAGACGGAACACACGACCGGAGCCCTGACGCAGATGTGAACAAAGCCTAAAACAGGAGATAATTATTACAGATCTGAGTCCGGCGCTGTGGCACACTGCCCCCCTTCCTCTGTGCCCCTTGCAGCTGCCCCAGAGCTGGCCCTTGTCATTATATATTATATAGTAATAGGAGTTTATAAACAGATGGATACAAGATCATACAGGGGTCTCTCAGGTTCCAATGGCCTCAGGTTATGATATTTTTAGGTTAGATTGATTTAAAACCAGAAATGAGCCACCTTTATTGACGTGTTTAAGGATTGAGGAGTGCCCTCTCATGCACCAGGGCCTGGGTGGAGCTGCGACCTTCGCACCCCCTACAGCTCCACCCCTGACCAGAGACATGTGTTGTGTGGAAGACATTGCTGCAGGTTGGTTTTTTGCCACTTTTGCCAGTGTAGGACTTATTTAGAGGAGCTTATTAGACATCCGGGTACAGTCCGTTTAAAAACCGGACGGCACATGGACCCATGCAATTCAATGGGACTATTCACAAGTCTGTGCTTTTTGACGCAGCGTGTCCGTTGCGTGACATTCCGTGCATGTCCTATTTTAGTCTGTTTTTTGCAGACCACTTCGTCTATTGAAGTCAATGTGTGCGTGAAAAACACGGACTGTACATGGACGACATCTGTGTGCTCTCCGTGTTTTTCACGCACCAGTTGCTAAAGAAATTATGAGAAAAAAAATAACAGGAACACTGATGCCCCACGGAAAGCACACGGATACCACGCAAAATGGAAAAACATAAAATTCGGTCAGTTTTTTGCGGACGAACGCGTTCGTCTGAATCAGGCCTAATAGTGATTGCAGCCTCAGGTTTTTACTTACTGCACTTGCTCCTCAGCCATTTACATGACCATATTTCTCCTCTGGGTATTTAAGCCATCAGGGAGTGTATGAGACCCTCCACCGTCTAATTTCAATGGTCATGGTCCACGAGTCAGTATACGATTGGCCAATGCGGATAGAAAACACTGGAAAATGAAACCTATTAAGAGAAGAATCCAGTGATGAAATATCCAGATCTACTGCTCCCTGCTCTAAGCTCTTCCCATATATCATTGTGTTCATTGTCATCTACTATTTGGCCACCACTGGTCTATACGGTCACAAAGAGTTTTCAAGCTATGATTTTGTGGTAGATAACAGCTGAAATAGGGGAGACAACTTCTTTTTTTAATCGCTTTGTTTTATTTTCTCCTCATTCTGTGCTGGTTAATTTCATAATACATTTTTTATATGTCTTATAGAAAATACAGTAATGTATATTAAACTTTCATAATACACAATATATTGATATTTTCATTATCTATAATAATAGATAAATTTTGCTTACATATGTCCGCAATGGGACTAGTATTATTGTGCATTATGAAAGGTTAACCTGCTCTCGCACCATGACATAATAGCACATCGTGGTGCGGGGGGGTGATGAGTGGAGCTGAGCCTGCTCCGTACGCTGCAGGTGTCAGCTGTGTATTACAGCTGACACCCGGCACTAACGGCCAGTAACAGCAATCGCGCTGTTCCTGGTCGTTAAATGCAGCAATCAATCACAATCGCAGCATCTAAGATGGTTTAACCCCTTAGTGTCTAAGCCTGTTTTTGCCTTCAGGACCAGCCCCATTTTTGCAAATCTGACGTGTCACTTTATGTGGTAATAACTCCAGAATGCTTTTACATATCCAAGCGATTCTGGGATTGTTTTCTCGTGACATGTTGTACGTTATGATACTGAAAAAATTTCGTCGTTAAATTCAATATTTATTTGTAAGAAACGCCAAGATTTAGAGAAAATTAGCAAAAATTAGCATTTTTCTAAATTTTTATGTATTTACTTGTAAAACAGATAGTAATACCACACAAAATGCTTACTAGTTTATATTTCCCATATGTCTACTTTATGTTTTGAACATTCTTTTATTTTTCTAGGACGTTACGAGGCTTAGAACTTTAGCAGCAATTTCTCATATTTTTAAGAAAATTTCAAAAGGCTATTTTTTCAGGGTTTTGAGGGCCTTATATATTAGAAAGTACCAAGAAGTCACCCCATTTTGAAAACTGCACCCATCAAAGTATTCAAAACTGCATTCACAAAGTGTTTTAGCCCTTTAGGCGTTTCACAGGAATTAAAGCAAAGTAGAGGTGAAATTTACAAATTTCATTTTTTTTCTTCAAAAATTCATTTCTAATAAATTTTTTATGTACCACAGAAGGTTTTACCCAAGAAATGCAACTCAATATTTATTGGCCAGATTCTGTAGTTTTTAGAAATATCCCACATGTGGCCCTAGTGTGATAATGGACTGAAACACAGGCCTCAGAAGCAAAGGAGCACTTAGTGGATTTTGGGCCTCCTTTTTTTAGAATATATTTTAGGTACCATGTCAGGTTTGAGGAGGTCTTGTGCTGCCAAAACAGTGGAAACCCCCGAAAAGTGACCCCATTTTGGAAACTATACCCCTCAATGAATTTATCTATGGGTATAGTTAGCATTTTGAAACCACAGTTTTTTTGCTAAGTTTATTTGAATTAGTATGTGAAGATGAAAATCTACTTTTTTGGTGAAAAAACTTAGAAATTTTAAATTTTTACAAGAAATAAAGTAGAAAAAACACCCCAACATATGTAAAGCAATTTCTTCCGATTATAGCAATACCCCATATGTGGTAATAAACTGCTGTTTGGACCCACAGCAGGCCTCAGAAGAGAAGGAGCACCATTTGGATTTTGGATTTCTGATTTTGCTGGAATAGTTTTCAGTGCCGTGTCGCGTTTGCAATGCACTTGAGGGATGAAAACAGTGGAAACCCCCCAAAAGTGACCCCATTTTGGAAACTATACCCCTCAATGAATTTATCTACGAGTATAGTTAGCATTTTGAACCCACAGTTTTTTTGCTAAGTTTATTTGAATTAGTATGTGAAGATGAAAATCTACTTTTTTGGTGAAAAAAGGTAGCCATTTTTAATTTTTACAAGGAATAAAGGAAAAAAGCACCACAACATTTGTAAAACAATTTCTCCTGATTACGTAAATACCCCATATGTGGTAATAAACTTCTGTTTGGACCCACACCGGGGCTTAGAAGGGAAGGAGCGCTATTTGGCTTTTGGAGCTCAAATTTAGCTGGAATAGTTTTTGGGTGTCATGTCGAATTTGCAAAGCCCCTGAGAGACCGAAACAGTGGAAGCCCCCCAAAAGTAACCCCATTTGGGAAACTACACCACTTAAGGTATCTAGGGGTATAGTGAGCATTTAGGCCCCACACGTCTTTTGCAGAATTTATTAGAATTAGGGCGTGAAAATGAATATCAACATTATTTCCACTAAAATGTTGGTTTTTTTTCAATTTCTCAAAGGATAAAGGAGAAAATGCACCCCAACATTTGTAAAGCAATTTCTCCCAAGTACAGCTACACCCCACATGTGGTCATAAATGTTTTTTCATTCGAAAGTAATTAACCCTTTACGAACCGATTCATGTTTTGCTTTTTCGTTTTTCCTCCCCGCTTTCCGAGAGCCACTACTTTTTTATTTTTCTGTCAATAGAGTGGTGTGAGGGCATATTTTTTGCGGGACGAGCTGTAGTTTTTATTGGTACCATTTTTTGGTACATAAGACTTTTTAAGCACTTTTTATTACATTTTTTGGTAGAGCCAGGGTGACCAAAAAAACGCGATTTTGCCGTTTAAAATTCTTTATTTTTCACGGCGTTTACCGTGTGAGTTAAATAATGGTATATTCTAATAGCTTGGACTTTTACGGACGCAGCAATACCAACTTTGTGTATTTTTTTACATTACTTTAGAGAAAAAATGTGAAAAGGGTTTCTTTTTGGACTTTAAATATTTATCTAATTTTTTCCACTGATAATAACTATTTACTTTTGTTTTTACATATTTTATTAGTCCCCCTGGGAGACTTGAATCAGCGATCGTTAGATCACTGGTAGAATACACTGCAATACTAATGTATTGCAGTATATTGTGATTTTTACAGGCTCCTGTAACAGCGTGATCGCTGTTTCTGTCCGTTAGTCCCGGGTATCAGATGTAATACACAGCTGACACCTGCAGCGTATGGCGCGGGCTCAGCACGTGAGATGCTCCATATATAACCCCCCGCACCACGACATGCTATTAAGTCATGGTGCGCGAAGGGTTTAATGCGCAGCGGATGGTGCAGAGTGAAAATTTAAATTTTCCACTGATGTGTCATTTTAGTGCACTATATGTTGTGCCCAGTTTGTGCCACAAATACCACATAAAATATTAACAGGGTTCTCCCGGGTATGGCGATGCCATATCGGTGGACATAAACGGCTGTTTGGGCACGCTGTATGGCTCAGAAGGGAGGGACACCATTTGGCTTTTGGAGCGCATATTTTGCTTGGTAGTAGCTCTGGCGTTTTGCTGGTATTTCAGTTTATAATGTGGTGGCACATTTAGGCTGGGCAGAGTACATCAGGGGCATAATAAGAGGGTATAATAATGGGGTAAGTAAATAATAATCCACAGATCTGTGGCCAGTGTTGCACTTATAAATGGCGCCCGATCTTATCCGCTTTTGGAACACTCTGCACATTTTGCATCGCCATAATCAGGGAGCCGGAACTTTTTTTATTTTTTCACCACCGGAGCCGTGTGAGGGCTTATTTGTTGCGGGACAATCTGTAATTTTTATTGGTACCATTTTGGGGTACATGCGATTTTGTTGATCACTTTTTATTCAATTTTTCGGCAAGCCAGGTGACCAAAAACCATCAATTCTGACAATGATTTTTATTTATTTTTGACGGCGTTTACCCTGGGCTATAAATGACTATTATACTTTATTCTGCAGGTCGGTACGATTACGGCGATACCATATATATATAAGTTTTTTAATGTTTTGCAGCGTTCGCGCAATAAAATAACTTATTTCTAAAATAATTGATTTTTTGTGTCACCATATTCTAAGAGCCGTAACTTTTTTATTTTTCAGTCTAAAAAGCTGTGTAAGGGCTTGTTTTTTGCGGGACGGGTTGTAGTTTGTATCGGTACTATTTTGGCGTACATGCGACTTTTTGATCACTTTTTATTGTATATTTTGTGAGGGGTGGTGACCAAAAAAATAGTGATTCTGGCATTGTTTTTCGTTTATTTTTTATGCGGCGTTCACCGTGCGGGAAAAATAATATTATAGTTTTATAGTTGGGGTCGTTACGAACGCGGTGATACCAAATATGTGTAATTTTTTTTTACGTATTCATTTTTTTCCCCATAATAAAAGACTTATAATAGGAAAAAAAGCAGTTCTTGTTTATATCACTTATAACTTTTATTTGTACACTTTTTTTAAAACATTTTTATTCTTTTTTTTACTTTTTTCACTTGTCCCACTAGGGGACACTTAGACTTGCAGCTCTGATCGTAGTGTAATGCATTCCAACTGTCATTGTGACGTGACAGTCACACTGACAGGCAGGGCCGCCATCAGGAATTTCAGGGCCCCCTACAGCTAAATTTTCTGGGCCCCCCTACAGTGGCACCGCCTGTTAACGGTACTCCGTCCAGCACTATATCATGGTACCCAGGGCCGCCATCAGGGGGGGTATTAGGGGTACTGATGTGAGAGGCCTGGCCAAACCTAATTGAAAGGGGGGCCCGGCAAACTGCCGCGACTTGCCTTTGGTAGAAAAAAAAACAGGCCCCTACAATGGGGCCCGTTTTTTTCACCAAAAGAATGTCATGAGCTGCGGGCCCCCCTTTCAATTAGGTTTGGCCGGGCCTCTCACATCAGTACCCCTAATACCCCCCTGATAGCGGCCCTGGGTAGCATGGGGGCCGTCAAACACCGCCGACCGATCGCGCGCACCCGCAAACTCCCGCGCATGCGCACCGGCAACCGCCTGGAACCGCGCACCGAATTTTGAGGCAGATTTTGACCTGCCCACACTATCTTGCCGCGTTTTTTGCCCGCGGCGATTGAGGACAGCAGACAGAAAACGCAGCGAAAAATGCATTTTCTGCCTCCCATTGATTTCGATGGGAGGTCAGAGGCGGAACCGCGGCAAGAAAGGACGTGCTGCTTTTTCTTTTTTCCGCGACTGGCTCCCATTGATTTCAGATTAAATCAATGGGAGGCGGTTTTGGAAGTTGTTTGGTGCTGATTCTGACGCAGTGTCCGAGTCAATATCAAGGCCCAAAAACTCTGTGAACTGGGCCTTATTGTTAGGGCTTATTAAGACGAACGTATAATACGTCCGTGCAACGCGTGTGATTTTCACACGCCTCGCACGGACCTATGTTACTCTATGGGGCCATGCAGACTGTCAGTGATTTTCACGCAGAGTGTGTCCGCTGCGTAAAACTCACGACATGTCCGATATTTGTGCATTGTTGGCGCATCACGCACCCATTGAAGTCAATGGGTGCGTGAAAATCACGCCCAGCACTTCCGCAGCCGTATAAACTATGAATGAAAACAGAAAAGCACCACGTGCTACAAACATACAAACAGAGTGTCATAATGATGGCGGCTGCGCAAAAATCACGCAGCCACGCATCATACGCTGCTGACACACGTAGCGGTTATGGACCTTTTGCATGCACAAAATGCCACGCTTTTGCGCGCGCAAAAAGCACACGCTTGTGTAAATCCGGCCTTAGGGTAGGAACACACTAGGCATGAACACTGCGGATTTTATGCAACACATTTTATTGTGGAAAATCGGCAGCGTATCACAGTCGCAGCAGAGTGGATGAGATTAGAACAAACCTCATCCACACGCTGCAAAAAAAATGGACCTGCAGTGTGGCTTTTTAAGCCGCAGCGAGTCAATTTATTCTGTGGAATCGCTGCTCCTCTGTTGCGGAAATGCTGCGGTTCTGCCGCAAAAATCACAAATGAGAAAAAAAAAAAAGGCACTTTTTTAAATTTAGAAAAAAGTCTAGACTTGCCCCGGCCGTAGTCCTGGTGACGCAATCCTCTATTCTTAGCGCAGCCCCGCCTCCTGTCATGACGTTTCATCCCATGTGACCGCTGCAGCAGTCACATGGTCTACAGCGTCATCCCAGGAGGCGGGGCTACGTTCAGAAGAGAGAGACGTGTCGCCCTAAACTACGGCCGGGGCAAGTCTAAACTTTTTTTTCCCTGCAGGATTCCCGCAGCGGACATGCCTCACGAAACCTGCGCCACTATTTGGTGCGATTTTGCTGGCAGAATTCCCTGCGGCTACCGGGGCGGATAAGCTGTGGAGTTTTACTCAGCATATCCGCCTAGTGTGTCCCTTATGATGTCGCTCCTGGAGCTGCTGCCGGTCTCTAAATAGGCAGTTGGTCCAGTAGAATTTGGAATAATTTTTTTTTGTGAACCAGCTTAAAAAAATACAAAACTTTTGTGTTAGGGCCTGTTCACATCACCGTTCGCTTCCGTTCCGGGGTTCCGTCTGAGGTTTCTGTCGGGTGAACCCCGCAACGGAAAGTGAAAGTGACAGCACAGCTTCCGTTTCCGTCACCATTAGCGCAGTCAACTGCGCTATTGATTCCGTCCGAAAACCAGCCGGAATGGCGACGAACGGAAACCATTAGCGATGTTTCCGTCACCATTGAGATCAATGGTGACTGAAACGGAAGCTGTGCTGTCACTTTCACTTTCCGTTGCGGGGTTCACCCGACAGAAACCTCAGACGGAACCCCGGAACGGAAGCGAACGGTGATGTGAACAGGCCCTAACACAAAAGTTTTGTATTTTTTTAAGCTGGTTCACAAAAAAAAATAATTCCAAATTCTACTGGACCAATTGCCTATTTAGAGACCGGCAGCAGCTCCAGGAGCGACATCATAAGGGACACACTAGGCGGATATGCTGAGTAAAACTACACAGCTTATCCGCCCCGGTAGCCGCAGGGAATTCTGCCAGCAAAACCGCACCAAATAGTGGCGCAGCTTTCGTGAGGCGTGTCCGCTGCAGGAATCCTGTAGGGAAAAAAAAGTTTAGACTTGCCCCGGCCGTAGTTTAGGGCGACGCGTCTCTCTCTTCTGAACGTAGCCCCGCCTCCTGGGATGACGCTGTAGACCATGTGACCGCTGCAGCAGTCACATGGGATGAAACGTCATGACAGGAGGCGGGGCTGCGCTAAGAATAGAGGATCGCGTCACCAGGACTACGGCCGGGGCAAGTCTAAACTTTATCAATTTAAAAAAGTACCTTTTTTTTTCTCATTTGTGATTTTTGCGGCAGAACCGCAGCATTTCCGCAACAGAGGAGCGGCGATTCCACGGAATAAATTGACATGCTGCGGCTTAAAAAGCCACACTGCAGGTCCATTGTTTTTGCAGCGTGTGAATGACATTTGTTCACATCTCATCCACTCTGCTGCGACTGTGATACGCTGCGGATTTTCCACAATAAAATGTGTTGCATAAAATCCGCAGTGTTCATGCCTAGTGTGTTCCTACCCTAAGGCCGGATTTACACAAGCGTGTGCTTTTTGCACGCGCAAAAAACGTGGCATTTTGCGCATGCAAAAGGTCCTTAACAGCTCCGTGTGGCAGCAGCGTATGATGCGTGGCTGCGTGATTTTCGCGCAGCCGCCATCATTATGACACTGTGTTTGTATGTTTGTAGCACGTGGTGCTTTTCTGTTTTCATTCATAGTTTATACGGCTGCGGAAGTGCTGGGCGTGATTTTCACGCACCCATTGACTTCAATGGGTGCGTGATGCGCGAACAATGCACAAATATAGGACATGTCGTGAGTTTTACGCAGCGGACACACGGACACACGCTGCATGAAAATCACTGACAGTCTGCACGGCCCCGTAGAGTAACATAGGTCCGTGCGAGGCGCGTGAAAATCACACGCGTTGCACGGACGTATTACACGTTCGTCTGAATAAGCCCCAACAATAAGGCCCAGTACACAGAGTTTTTGGGCCTTGATATTGACTCGGACACTGCGTCAGAATCAGCACCAAACAACTTCCAAAACCGCCTCCCATTGATTTAATCTGAAATCAATGGGAGCCAGTCGCGGAAAAAAGAAAAAGCAGCACGTCCTTTCTTGCCGCGGTTCCGCCTCTGACCTCCCATCGAAATCAATGGGAGGCAGAAAATGCATTTTTCGCTGCGTTTTTTGTCTGCTGTCCTCAATCGCCGCGGGCAAAAAACGCAGCAAAAAACCGCGGCAAGATAGTGTGGGCAGGTCAAAATCTGCCTCAAAATTCTTTAAGGAATTTTGAGGCAGATTTTTTTTTGCCTGCAAAATACTGTGTGAACAGGGCCATACATGATCAGCACTTTGAGATAATTTACTCACTGTGTCAGAAGAGCTGCTCCCACTCCAGTCCTCTTCCGGCGATGTCTTCCAGGCGAGGTCATCGGTCCAGACGTCCAGTCCTTCACCTCCAGCCAGGCTCCAGGTAAGTTTTGTCCATGTGCGTCCGCGGCCGATCGCGGGTGCGCGCGGGCGGTCTCGAGTGCGGGCGTTCGTGGGTGCGCGCTCGCTAGTGCGCACGCGCGGGAGTTTCCTTGTGTGCGTGATCGGGTGCGCGGGCGGACGGTTTGACGGCCCCCCATGACGAGGGGAGGGGGCCCGCAGCAGCAGCAGCTCACGACATTCTTTCGGTGAAAAAAACGGGCCCCATTGCAGGGGCCCGTTTTTTTCCTACCAAAAGAATGTTGCGGCAGTTGCCGGGCCCCCCTTTCAATTAGATTTGGCCGAGCCCCTCACACCAGTACCCCTAATACCCCCCTGCTGACAGGAAGCCTACGACGACCACCCTCGGGGTAGTCCTCATAGGCTTCTGTACATGGCAACCCGGAAGCCATTGTCTGGCGTCCGGTTGCCATGGGTACCATCGCCAGCCCCCGTGATTTCACATGGGGGCTGCCGATCGGCGCTAAAGACCTTAATTGTGGCGTTCAAAATCGAGCGCCGCAATTAAGGGGTTAACTGCCGATATCAGCGGCGACAGGCCGCTGATCGGCAACGGGGAGAGCAGGGCTGACACCCTGCACAGTTAACCGCCGCTGCGGTGTAGCGCCGCGCGGCGGTTAACTGTCAAAGCACTGACGTTACTGTACGTCAAGGTGCGCGAACTTACTGCTCACCTTGACGTACATTTACGTCATGGTGCGTTAAGGGGTTAAAAAATAGAGCATAGTAGATATGACTACTGAGAAACAGGCAATGGGCACCAGCATTTTTTTTACACTACGTAGCCATATAGCAGAGATAATTCTGTGTGTCCTATATGCGGAAGTTATTATGTAGTTATAATTCTGACCTGGCTTGTGAACAACAGATTCTAGTTCAGTGTTTTCGTCATTCATGCCTTCTCTCTTGACAGGAAAAATCCTCTGGATAATCTTAACATCTCCGCTATAATCCCAAGTAGCAATGAAATTGGAATATTAATATAATACATTTGTATTAAATTTTCAGCAGTGCAATGGTCGCACGCGCTTCTTGAGTCAGCAAGAGATACTGTTAAATTCAAAAAAGGCTGCCTGCCGGCAGAAATAAGCCCTGTTTTCCAACCATTATTAAAGAGTAAAAATAAAATAAAAAAGTCTTTATTCAATTTGCAACAAGGACAGACTACATGAAATTTAAAAGTTAATGTCCATTTCTGACAGCAATTAGCACAGTGCCAGACGTAAGAGCTCTGTCTAGAAAGGGTTAAGTACCACAACCACAGAGCGCTAGTTATTAGTTAGATTCAAAGGTGTCAATAGGACAATTATTAAAATAAAGGTAGAAGCCCCCCCGACATGTTTCGCTACGATGTAGCGTCCTCAGGGGTATCGGGGCCAATGACAGCGAGCGGCGGTGTCAGTCTCATTAAGTATTCACTGCAACTAGCTGAACATGTGTCCACAATCAGTCGATAGCCTATCCAAGGAGGAATAGAGGACCGAGCCTCCTCCTCCGTTGATTGACAGATTCTGCCACCAATCACTTACTAGTTAGATGCCACCAATGAACAGCACTCAAGTGCACAAGCACACCAGGCTGCTTGATGGTAATCTCTGTACATATAATTATAACATTACTATAATACAAGAAAGAGGTCACCGATGAGTTTATAGATAAGTGCACAGAGGCACAAAGTGAGAAAAGTGATGGGATAGTAACGAATGTGATTAGTAATAGTACCATTCTAGGTACAAACGCTGTGCCCTGATTAAAGACGATATTATAGTTGCTGTGAGCGGCACAACAATATTACTATGATCTAAAGAAGTTATTAGTGGGCTTATAGATCAATACGTTTATAGGGTAGAAAGACATAATAGGCAGAGTTATCATGGACACTGTAGATAAGTGTACGAGTCTACACACGGAGACAGACACACTGGTGTACTGGCATGACTGAATCAGAATGCCGTATATGCCGGACAGCAAGATAATCGCTATACACAGTATCGGGACACTGCTACTATGCAAAAAATAAATTTAAAAAAAAAAAAAAAAAAAAAGGTTTACTAGAGAGTTTGTAAAACGGTGCACAAACGCACAATGTGAACAGAGTGATACAATAATAATACAATTTTATAAAAAAAAAAAAAAAAAAAAAAGGTTTACTAGAGAGTTTGTAAAACGGTGCACAAACGCACAATGTGAACAGAGTGATACAATAATAATACAATTTAACACGCTGGCGCTGTGAGGTGATTAAAGGTGATGTTACAATTACTGTAAGCAGCACAAAAGATGTTACTGTGATCTGGGAAGGTTATCAGTGGACTAATAGATCAATGCGCTAATAAACTAGGGTAAATCAAAATGAGCAGATTCATGATAGGCATTGCAAATTAGTATACACGCTGAAATACCAGAGATATACGCGCAAAGGTGTACCAGAACGGCATAGTAAGAATGCCATTTATGTCAGACAGCGATATAAGTAGTATACAGAATAATACAATAATATCTATGGATAGATAAAAGGTATGAGATATTACACTCATCGGGCTTAGTAGAGACCAAGCATTCAGAGTCAGTTGCTATCAAAGTGACTCATAAAGAAACGCAGTGAGTTATAATTGATCAAAATATTCAAACCGCCGCTATGTCGCTTACCAAGCTGTAGCCTGGGGGGTACCTGAAGCAAATACTAAGTATGATTGATAGTAGTATATTCATATAAGAAATGTGGATAGTAAGGCAGATTATAAAGAGTTTAATGACTACATTGTCAGTACAGTACCAGAATAATCACACAAACTGAAGTATAGTTCCAGTGTTTGGGTAACGTGTAGGATTCACAGAAAAGCAGCAAACGTAAATCCCTCATTGAGGCCTCCTGGGCTGAGAGATCCAAGGCGATGGATCCAACGTGCCTCCTCCTGTAACAACTTGCGGTCAAGGTTACCTGCTCTAGGGCCAAGTTTGACTTGCGTAATGCCCCAGAATTTCAAGGAGCGAATGTCCCCATCATGTACAAGACGGATGTGCCTAGACAGTGGTGTATCCTCTTTTTGGTTTATAGTGCTTAGATGTTTAGAAATTCTCCTCCGTAATTCTTGTATTGTCTTCCCTACATATAACTTAGGACAAGAGCAGCTGGCTATGTAAATAACTCCCTTGCTACGGCAATTAATAAATTGTTTAATCCGATAGGATCTGTTATCAAGTGGATTGGTAAATTCTTTTGTAGTAGCCATTAAGTGGCAAAAAGAACATCGGCCACATGGATGAGAACCAGTGACCGATGTCTTCAGCCAATTTTTTGACACAGAAATCACTCCAGAATGATGACTATGCACCAGATAGTCACGTAGATTTCTACCTCTTCGATATGTGATGTTTGGTGTGGAAGGAACAACACCCTGTAAGTCAGGGTCTGCCAGGAGAACCGGCCAGTGACGTTCAAGAATATCACGAACCTGTTTGGAGCCAGTATCAAAGGTCCCAATGCATCTTACACTGGTCATTACAGCAGATTTGCCAGTGACTGTTAATTGTTGATCAGTAACGGATTTACGTTTACATAATAGATCTCTTCTATCAGTGGCTCTCGCTCTGGCATATTTTCAGCAGTGCAATGGTCGCACGCGCTTCTTGAGTCAGCAAGAGATACTGGGTACACGTTCTGATCTCTACGCCTCATATGCAATTATAGAAAGTAGCTTTCCTATAAACAAATCACATATATATCAAAACATCTACAGTTAGTCATCTCTTCAAGTGCCCACTATAGGGTCCAAGGTGAAGGCTAGGAGATGTAGAAGAGAGCTTATGGGGGGGGGGGGGCTGAGCTTTTCTCTGTATGGGCCCAGATATTTCTCATGGCAACCCTGCCTGGGTCTAGTGATATCACTAATAGTACTTATTGATTCTAGGTATTACAATGTAACATGAGCGGTACAAGTTCTCAGTAACTTACCAATGACTAATAATGTAGTGGAGAATCAGGCAGAGAATCGTGATGGCTATTCCGGGCAAGGTAACCTGTCTTGAACTGTTAAAGAAGAAAACAATTCACATGAAAGAACATTCAATTCCAAAGTCTTGTTATACAGATCAGACATAAGAGAGAATAATTGATTATATGTGTAAAGAGGTCTTCACTCCTCAGTGTTACCTATGACCGGTCTATGCGGTAAGATGGTGATGTTCGCAGTCATGCTTTGGATGGAGATCTGGGGTTCCTTGTATATAATAGGAAGCGATGGAGATTTTTTTCATTTATGGAACAAGAGGGAGAATAAAGGAAACTGACACTTACCTTACCTTATCTGCCATGTCCTTAGTCTTTCCTGCACCTATAAAATAACTGGAATATAGCACATGTATTGTCCAGCCCTGAGTCCATAATCCATAAATACACACTGCGCCGCATGTAGAAAATCTTCTAATAGATGTTGATGTTTATAAGGACCAATCAAAATCCTCAGTTAATTTTTTGTTGGACAGTTAAAAAAAACGCAGCGAAAAACGCTTGGAAACTAGCGCCGCAGGTTTTTCCTGCCTCCCATTGATTTCAATGGGGTGTCAGAGGCGGAAACCACAGCAAGAAAGACATGCCGCTTTTTTCCCCCCGCGAGCGGCTAAAGGCTGCCCTGGAATAAAAACACCTTTGCCTCCCATTAAAATCAATGGGAGGCGATTTCTGATATTTTTTGGCGCTGATTGCGACGCAGTGTCCGCGTCAAAATCGGCACCAAAAAACTGTGTGAACTGGGCCAAATAAATAAGGCCTAATTCTGCACTGCCCTGATTTACATCACACACATATATGACATTATATTATTCATTCTGATGTAGGAGCATAACTACAGGAACATGAAATTTACGAGATGTTAAAATGGGAATTCTATTTACGGAAGTCATAGACGTGGTTCCGCTATATGAGCCAAAGTGAGGAGTCGCTAACAAGCAGCAGCTCCGCTGGACCCAGTCAGTACATGTATTTAACATGGCTGCATGTAATAGGACTTCCCCGACCACTGCAGGAAAATGTATAGCTGGCTGTATCATCGTGTTGAAAATCAGCTGTTTGCCAGTGGTCTCAGGAGCTAGACCCATGGCGATCAGCTGATCACCACAGCAACTCTTAGATCAAGGGGTTGTTTGTGCTAAGGGACCCCTTTAAAGGGAATGTGTTGCCAGCAAAACATGTTTTTTTTTTAAATTAAACATTTAGTGTGTACGTGATTAAACATTGTTCAAATTTTTTTTATTTTTTTCACGAGTCAGGAAATATTATAAATTAGATTCTAATTTATAATATTTCCCATTGCTGGTCACTAGATGAGAATGAGGAGAAAAAAGCCACGGTGCCACTTGGTATGAATCACAGAAGATGAGGTGAGAAATAGGAGGAAATATATATGCTCACCGTGTGGTTTAAAAACGTTCAGCGTCGGGGTCCACGGGGTAGCTGCTGCCAGATCCTGGCCGGTCGCCTAGGAGACCGCTTGAGTACGAGAGATGCAGATAAAACAAAGGATCTATAGTGGCGCTGCTGCTTGTTCGTGGACAGAGTAAATATCCTGAGATCAAGTCAAGTTTTGTAAAAAACTACTGTTTATTCGCAACGCGTTTCAGCACCGAACTGGCGCTTTCATCAGGCATAGGGTTACAGAAAAAAGTGACATGTTTATATAGGGCCAGTTCAGATTGGATGATTGGGTAAAAAACCGCGAAAGCACAGTGACAGGTCAAAGTTCAAAATGTACGAGCTGATAAAACATGTTAAAATACAAGTTCAATGGGGGCAGGTAAGGGTGTGGGTAATGAAGGGATGTATGTTCTGTCAAAGACTGATTGCGGAACGGAGTGAATTAAAACCATGCGTGCAGCGTAAAATGTGAATAATACCATCTACCTAAAATTCACAAATCACTAATAGATCCCCCAGGACGTCCCATCATTTCGGGAATAGGTTCCCTCACCAGCAATCTCTCACATTTCATAGACCTTCATCTCCAACCACTCGTCCTCACCCTACCTTCCCACCTCAAGGACTCCACACCACTAATCAGAGACTTAAACGACTTAAAACTTGACCCTACAATAGCCCCAGTCTGCTTCCTGACAGCGGACGTAACCACACTGTACAGCAATATCCCACATGATAAAGGCCTAGAAGTAGCCCACACATTTCTTTCCCAAATTAACAACATTTCCAAACCCCAGGTTGATTTTCTAACAAACTGCATTGACTTTATTCTTAAACATAATATCTTCAGTTTTGACAGCAGCCTCTACCATCAAATAAAAGGATGTGCAATGGGCAGCCGCTTTGCACCTTCCTATGCAAATCTGTATATGGGGTCCTTCGAAGATACATACATCTATGGCGAACACCCCTACAAAAATAATATTCTACTATACAAACGGTACATAGATGACCTGCTTTTAGTGTGGAAGGGCACGGAGGAGGAAGCTGTATGCTTCATCGATACCCTCAATAAAAACAATTATGACCTAGCATTCACATATACATTCTCTCCAACATCCATAGATTATCTCGACCTGACCATTAAATACGACATTGCCAGCAACGAATTTATAACGAAAACACATTTCAAATTAGTCGATGTCAATAGTTATATTGACTTTAGAAGTGCCCACCACCGCCCCTGGCTGAAAAACATACCCTTTGGTCAATTCAGGAGGATCAGGAAAAATTGCAGTACTGACAATGATTTCAATAAAGAATGTGCAGTCCTTGAAAAAAGGTTCAAAGACAAAGGTTTTCCAACAAATCTCATAAAAGGTGCACGATCAAAAGCTACAGAGCTTACACAAATGTCTTGTCTAAACCCCTCTGTCAAGATTTCAAAATTGGGTGCAAATAATTCCAATCTCAATTTCATCACCACTTACAATAGGGGCAATAAAACAATCAGGAATATTCTTTCCAAACATTGGCACATCCTTAAAAATGATCCGTACCTCAAAGACACATTATTATGTAAACCTAATATCACTTTCAGACGGTCCCTAACCCTGAAAAATATTCTGGCCCCCAGTAGAGTAAGAAAACATCCTATAACCAGTGCAGACTTCCTTTCCAGCATCAAAGGGTCATATAAATGCGGACACTCTCGTTGCCTGTGCTGCAATTCCATCAGCCACAGAAAATTAGATTATACATCCACAGTTACCAACGAAACCTTCAATATACAAACTCTCCTAAATTGTGGCAGTTCCTATGTCATCTACTTATTAGAGTGCCCTTGCCACTTACAATACATTGGTAGAACCACTCAGTGTCTAAGGACCAGAGTTAACAACCATCGGTACAATATTAACAATGGATACCTGTTCGGGTACTAATCAGTCTCAACCGGCAGGGATAATACGCTGAGTTCGTACGAAAGGAATCACACCACACAGAGTCTGGTACAAAGCTCCTCACTCAGCATCAGGCGTCACTGATTTATTTATTACACATATTTGTTCTATATCCCCTTTCTCCTGGGGGTGGGTACATGTTATCACACTTTTATAAAAGCACGTATCACTGTAAGCCTCTTGTTACTTTGTGTCATCCTTGGATAGGTTCACCCTTATCTGGTCCTTTAGATATGTCTTCATAGTTCATAGTTTGTTCATACCAGGAAGTGACTTGTTATTTTATTAGTGCGTAGTCCCTGTTCAGGGGCCATCTTGCCACGTATACTTATCTAATCCTATTACTATCGCTTCATCACAATTATGTACACAACTCTATAGTCTATATTTTATTAAAGAAAGAAAATTATTATAAACATTAACTTCTGTCCACTCCATCCTTCACACAGTTACCAACGAAACCTTCAATATACAAACTCTCCTAAATTGTGGCAGTTCCTATGTCATCTACTTATTAGAGTGCCCTTGCCACTTACAATACATTGGTAGAACCACTCAGTGTCTAAGGACCAGAGTTAACAACCATCGGTACAATATTAACAATGGATACCTCAAGCATAGCGTTTCTAGACATTTCCTCAAAGTACATGACTGCCAATACAATAAAATCATTATTACACCAATAGAACACATTAATATTGATGTCCCAAACAGATTCAGCAAGTTAAAACAAAGGGAAAACTACTGGATTTTTAAAATGAACACACTTCATCCTCTGGGTCTTAATGACATCACCGAGTCATCTCTAGACTAATCAGTCTGACGATGTACTAAACCAATTTTAATTTTGTGTGTATATATTAAAAAATATATATAAAAATTAATTTTTATATAAAAAAACATTATAAATATAACATCACTTAATATCCCTTCGTTCTTACAGCATTTAGCCATGTCAAACCTCCAACTGGGCAATGTGCATTTATCACGGAATTCACATAACAAACCAACAAACCTATAATCCAATTCTCCTGCTGAATAAAGCACACTGTGGCAATAGTCACCAAACAATTAATATGGGTACGGGCATCCTTACCGCCGCTATCGTCACCCATTACCATTTATGTACGCCCACAAGTGTTATACCAACCTATTCAACCTAAGGTCCTGAGCATATCTATATTAGATATTAGTTATAGATCTTTCACTCACCCCCTGCCCGTTCTTCAGATTCCATTTCGGTCCAGTAGTCTCCGCCGGTCCTGTCCGAGCATCTCATCCTGCGGTTCACCGTGCGTTCCATTTCCTTTTGGAGCGTCTCGGCTTCCGTAACTCTTCTGGTTTCCGAGGCAACGTGTAAACATTGAAAACAGTATACAGTATTACTCTTAAAAACACTACACACAAACCCCTAATAAAATCATGTCCACCCACCCCTTCTTCCCGATGGTACCAACTATTGTTTCTAGTTAAAACAAAACAATATTGCTAATATTCACATTTTACGCTGCACGCATGGTTTTAATTCACTCCGTTCCGCAATCAGTCTTTGACAGAACATACATCCCTTCATTACCCACACCCTTACCTGCCCCCATTGAACTTGTATTTTAACATGTTTTATCAGCTCGTACATTTTGAACTTTGACCTGTCACTGTGCTTTCGCGGTTTTTTACCCAATCATCCAATCTGAACTGGCCCTATATAAACATGTCACTTTTTTCTGTAACCCTATGCCTGATGAAAGCGCCAGTTCGGTGCTGAAACGCGTTGCGAATAAACAGTAGTTTTTTACAAAACTTGACTTGATCTCAGGATATTTACTCTGTCCACGAACAAGCAGCAGCGCCACTATAGATCCTTTGTTTTATCTGCATCTCTCGTACTCAAGCGGTCTCCTAGGCGACCGGCCAGGATCTGGCAGCAGCTACCCCGTGGACCCCGACGCTGAACGTTTTTAAACCACACGGTGAGCATATATATTTCCTCCTATTTCTCACCTCATCTTCTGTGATTCATACCAAGTGGCGCCGTGGCTTTTTTCTCCTCATTCTGATTTAGTTCGGATTGCATCAGCTCTGCAAAGCTGAAACTCCGACATCAGGAGCACCGCACCACCCACTCCCGGTGATCCCCACCGGGTCTGTGTCTGGTTAGCAAGCAGACTCCTGCACTGGCAGCCATTTACCTTGGATCTACCATTTTGGAACTATCCCCTACCGTCTAACGACCCCAAGGAACGGATTGGATCCACTAACCTCACGTCCTTTGGCAACATCGTTTTACCTCTGCAACCACCCTCCACGATGTTGGATTTCACCAATGAAAGGAACCAACTACGTGAACGTCTCATCCTCGAGTCTATTGGGACTGATATTTTGCCAGGACACTCTCACACAGTGAGTAACACCTCATCAATTGAGGAAACCCTAAAGATGACAGACCTATACCTGTATCTTGAGGACCTCCTGAAGAAAGAGGCCCTACAGAATATTGACTGTCAATTTTTGTTGTTATACATCTCTGCCAATATCACCCCTAGAGGGTTAAGGTTATCCATCACTAACCCCTACCCTGCAGACATATCTTTCAGCAACGACTGGAAGTCTCATATAGATGCATGTCATCTAGGTTTCCTTGAAAGACTGCTTAACAAACGTACATCACTTAGCAATGCTTTGCTGTCAGACATCTCTACTACCAAGGAACAACTACTACATTACAGCGATCACTGTGATTTCCTCAAACTAGAGGAATCCACTAGTAGAAGACTAATCTCCTATGAAAAAGACCTCATTCTGAGAAAAGTTAAAAAATTCAAACGGGACCAACTAGATTATGCTATTGACCCTGCCGGTGGATGGAAAACAAGCACCATTCCTCCACTAGCCAAAAAGACCACCATATCTGAACCTGATATTTCTACTAATAGAAACATTCCGAATAAACCCAATCATACAACCCCACGGGACAGGGTCATGACTTACAGCAGGTCTTTCAGGAATAGCTCCAAGTCCAGACCTAACCCGACCAATGTAAACACAACACTAGGGAAGGAGGGTACTGGGTTGACTCAAAACCACCCTCCGAGGACGAACACCCCAATAATGGTCCCAGAAACCATGTGTCTCAATACAGTTATGATACCCACCCCAAACCAGGTCCCACAACCAAACATACCTTTCCGGTACAGCCAATATAGCCCCAGAATACCCATGAACGCTTTCAAATCTTCAGATTTAGCATTCCATCTATCCCGGTTACCCTCCGTATCGGAACCAATGGAAGTACCCCCAGCTATCAACCTTTCAACCACATCCCTGATCAACGATTCCATAGACGAGGAGGGTGGTAATCCTTTTCCATCCCTTCTTGGGTTATCAATCCATGACACCCCCTATTTTTCTAATCCAACCTCACCTGATGACCATTTCTGTAACCACAACATCACCCAGGGGCCCATAAACCCCAATATTGATTTAGCCACATCAGTTTTGGATACTACATATGCAGCGACTTCTTTTTTAGGTCTACCTTCCCAACTAGTCAGACCTCCATTAACTCCCACCGTTGTGAGCAAGGACATACTGATCCCATACATCATGAGCCCCAAAGCTCAAACTATCACCAATTTCTTTCCCAAAATCCAAAAAATCTCAACCAAAAGGAAACTAGGTTCAGACCCAGAGGACGAAGAGGGGGTAAGAAACGCCACAAACCATCATCCATCTCTCAACAAAAAGAGGAACCTTGTCCAGCAATAAAAATATTCAATCTGTCACTACATTCTCTAAGCACATATGAACACAGCCTTTTGAATAGGGGTCTTTCTTTTTGTCCAACATCTTCAACCAACAACTTTGAGCTTTTTATGGACCTCAACAGGTTCACCAGGAAGCTTACCCTCTCCAGACATTTTGCCATGACCAAATTCACCACTATACCTAATATTAACATAGAAACATCTGAAGACTCAGCCACACCCAGGGCCATCCCAGTAGAAGTCCGTCCAAAATCGAATTTTTATCCAACCCACCACCAAGGGCCTATGATCGAAACCTTTTCGTCCCTGGTGAGCAATGAGTTCAGAACTCTTGATTTACCATCCCATTACTCTGACAATTTAACCATACATGAAAGGAAGGCCATGAAAAATCTTCAAAAAAACCAAGACATCATAATCCGCCCGGCTGATAAGGGAGGGGGAATAGTCATTCAAGACAGGGATAAATACCTAAAAGAAACGATGAGGATTCTGAGCGACACCACTTTTTACAATAAATTGACCAAAAACCCACTACCTATGTACATACTTGAATACCAAAACCTAATTGAATCAGCTGCCTCATCAGGTCTGATTAATAAAAAAGAAAAAAGGTTCCTCTCTGTCACGTTTCCAAGCTTACCTTTCATTTACCATCTACCTAAAATTCACAAATCACTAATAGATCCCCCAGGACGTCCCATCATTTCGGGAATAGGTTCCCTCACCAGCAATCTCTCACATTTCATAGACCTTCATCTCCAACCACTCGTCCTCACCCTACCTTCCCACCTCAAGGACTCCACACAACTAATCAGAGACTTAAACGACTTAAAACTTGACCCTACAATAGCCCCAGTCTGCTTCCTGACAGCGGACGTAACCACACTGTACAGCAATATCCCACATGATAAAGGCCTAGAAGTAGCCCACACATTTCTTTCCCAAATTAACAACATTTCCAAACCCCAGGTTGATTTTCTAACAAACTGCATTGACTTTATTCTTAAACATAATATCTTCAGTTTTGACAGCAGCCTCTACCATCAAATAAAAGGATGTGCAATGGGCAGCCGCTTTGCACCTTCCTATGCAAATCTGTATATGGGGTCCTTCGAAGATACATACATCTATGGCGAACACCCCTACAAAAATAATATTCTACTATACAAACGGTACATAGATGACCTGCTTTTAGTGTGGAAGGGCACGGAGGAGGAAGCTGTATGCTTCATCGATACCCTCAATAAAAACAATTATGACCTAGCATTCACATATACATTCTCTCCAACATCCATAGATTATCTCGACCTGACCATTAAATACGACATTGCCAGCAACGAATTTATAACGAAAACACATTTCAAATTAGTCGATGTCAATAGTTATATTGACTTTAGAAGTGCCCACCACCGCCCCTGGCTGAAAAACATACCCTTTGGTCAATTCAGGAGGATCAGGAAAAATTGCAGTACTGACAATGATTTCAATAAAGAATGTGCAGTCCTTGAAAAAAGGTTCAAAGACAAAGGTTTTCCAACAAATCTCATAAAAGGTGCACGATCAAAAGCTACAGAGCTTACACAAATGTCTTGTCTAAACCCCTCTGTCAAGATTTCAAAATTGGGTGCAAATAATTCCAATCTCAATTTCATCACCACTTACAATAGGGGCAATAAAACAATCAGGAATATTCTTTCCAAACATTGGCACATCCTTAAAAATGATCCGTACCTCAAAGACACATTATTATGTAAACCTAATATCACTTTCAGACGGTCCCTAACCCTGAAAAATATTCTGGCCCCCAGTAGAGTAAGAAAACATCCTATAACCAGTGCAGACTTCCTTTCCAGCATCAAAGGGTCATATAAATGCGGACACTCTCGTTGCCTGTGCTGCAATTCCATCAGCCACAGAAAATTAGATTATACATCCACAGTTACCAACGAAACCTTCAATATACAAACTCTCCTAAATTGTGGCAGTTCCTATGTCATCTACTTATTAGAGTGCCCTTGCCACTTACAATACATTGGTAGAACCACTCAGCGTCTAAGGACCAGAGTTAACAACCATCGGTACAATATTAACAATGGATACCTCAAGCATAGCGTTTCTAGACATTTCCTCAAAGTACATGACTGCCAATACAATAAAATCATTATTACACCAATAGAACACATTAATATTGATGTCCCAAACAGATTCAGCAAGTTAAAACAAAGGGAAAACTACTGGATTTTTAAAATGAACACACTTCATCCTCTGGGTCTTAATGACATCACCGAGTCATCTCTAGACTAATCAGTCTGACGATGTACTAAACCAATTTTAATTTTGTGTGTATATATTAAAAAATATATATAAAAATTAATTTTTATATAAAAAAACATTATAAATATAACATCACTTAATATCCCTTCGTTCTTACAGCATTTAGCCATGTCAAACCTCCAACTGGGCAATGTGCATTTATCACGGAATTCACATAACAAACCAACAAACCTATAATCCAATTCTCCTGCTGAATAAAGCACACTGTGGCAATAGTCACCAAACAATTAATATGGGTACGGGCATCCTTACCGCCGCTATCGTCACCCATTACCATTTATGTACGCCCACAAGTGTTATACCAACCTATTCAACCTAAGGTCCTGAGCATATCTATATTAGATATTAGTTATAGATCTTTCACTCACCCCCTGCCCGTTCTTCAGATTCCATTTCGGTCCAGTAGTCTCCGCCGGTCCTGTCCGAGCATCTCATCCTGCGGTTCACCGTGCGTTCCATTTCCTTTTGGAGCGTCTCGGCTTCCGTAACTCTTCTGGTTTCCGAGGCAACGTGTAAACATTGAAAACAGTATACAGTATTACTCTTAAAAACACTACACACAAACCCCTAATAAAATCATGTCCACCCACCCCTTCTTCCCGATGGTACCAACTATTGTTTCTAGTTAAAACAAAACAATATTGCTAATATTCACATTTTACGCTGCACGCATGGTTTTAATTCACTCCGTTCCGCAATCAGTCTTTGACAGAACATACATCCCTTCATTACCCACACCCTTACCTGCCCCCATTGAACTTGTATTTTAACATGTTTTATCAGCTCGTACATTTTGAACTTTGACCTGTCACTGTGCTTTCGCGGTTTTTTACCCAATCATCCAATCTGAACTGGCCCTATATAAACATGTCACTTTTTTCTGTAACCCTATGCCTGATGAAAGCGCCAGTTCGGTGCTGAAACGCGTTGCGAATAAACAGTAGTTTTTTACAAAACTTGACTTGATCTCAGGATATTTACTCTGTCCACGAACAAGCAGCAGCGCCACTATAGATCCTTTGTTTTATCTGCATCTCTCGTACTCAAGCGGTCTCCTAGGCGACCGGCCAGGATCTGGCAGCAGCTACCCCGTGGACCCCGACGCTGAACGTTTTTAAACCACACGGTGAGCATATATATTTCCTCCTATTTCTCACCTCATCTTCTGTGATTCATACCAAGTGGCGCCGTGGCTTTTTTCTCCTCATTCTGATTTAGTTCGGATTGCATCAGCTCTGCAAAGCTGAAACTCCGACATCAGGAGCACCGCACCACCCACTCCCGGTGATCCCCACCGGGTCTGTGTCTGGTTAGCAAGCAGACTCCTGCACTGGCAGCCATTTACCTTGGATCTACCATTTTGGAACTATCCCCTACCGTCTAACGACCCCAAGGAACGGATTGGATCCACTAACCTCACGTCCTTTGGCAACATCGTTTTACCTCTGCAACCACCCTCCACGATGTTGGATTTCACCAATGAAAGGAACCAACTACGTGAACGTCTCATCCTCGAGTCTATTGGGACTGATATTTTGCCAGGACACTCTCACACAGTGAGTAACACCTCATCAATTGAGGAAACCCTAAAGATGACGGACCTATACCTGTATCTTGAGGACCTCCTGAAGAAAGAGGCCCTACAGAATATTGACTGTCAATTTTTGTAGTTATACATCTCTGCCAATATCACCCCTAGAGGGTTAAGGTTATCCATCACTAACCCCTACCCTGCAGACATATCTTTCAGCAACGACTGGAAGTCTCATATAGATGCATGTCATCTAGGTTTCCTTGAAAGACTGCTTAACAAACGTACATCACTTAGCAATGCTTTGCTGTCAGACATCTCTACTACCAAGGAACAACTACTACATTACAGCGATCACTGTGATTTCCTCAAACTAGAGGAATCCACTAGTAGAAGACTAATCTCCTACGAAAAAGACCTCATTCTGAGAAAAGTTAAAAAATTCAAACGGGACCAACTAGATTATGCTATTGACCCTGCCGGTGGATGGAAAACAAGCACCATTCCTCCACTAGCCAAAAAGACCACCATATCTGAACCTGATATTTCTACTAATAGAAACATTCCGAATAAACCCAATCATACAACCCCACGGGACAGGGTCATGACTTACAGCAGGTCTTTCAGGAATAGCTCCAAGTCCAGACCTAACCCGACCAATGTAAACACAACACTAGGGAAGGAGGGTACTGGGTTGACTCAAAACCACCCTCCGAGGACGAACACCCCAATAATGGTCCCAGAAACCATGTGTCTCAATACAGTTACGATACCCACCCCAAACCAGGTCCCACAACCAAACATACCTTTCCGGTACAGCCAATATAGCCCCAGAATACCCATGAACGCTTTCAAATCTTCAGATTTAGCATTCCATCTATCCCGGTTACCCTCCGTATCGGAACCAATGGAAGTACCCCCAGCTATCAACCTTTCAACCACATCCCTGATCAACGATTCCATAGACGAGGAGGGTGGTAATCCTTTTCCATCCCTTCTTGGGTTATCAATCCATGACACCCCCTATTTTTCTAATCCAACCTCACCTGATGACCATTTCTGTAACCACAACATCACCCAGGGGCCCATAAACCCCAATATTGATTTAGCCACATCAGTTTTGGATACTACATATGCAGCGACTTCTTTTTTAGGTCTACCTTCCCAACTAGTCAGACCTCCATTAACTCCCACCGTTGTGAGCAAGGACATACTGATCCCATACATCATGAGCCCCAAAGCTCAAACTATCACCAATTTCTTTCCCAAAATCCAAAAAATCTCAACCAAAAGGAAACTAGGTTCAGACCCAGAGGACGAAGAGGGGGTAAGAAACGCCACAAACCATCATCCATCTCTCAACAAAAAGAGGAACCTTGTCCAGCAATAAAAATATTCAATCTGTCACTACATTCTCTAAGCACATATGAACACAGCCTTTTGAATAGGGGTCTTTCTTTTTGTCCAACATCTTCAACCAACAACTTTGAGCTTTTTATGGACCTCAACAGGTTCACCAGGAAGCTTACCCTCTCCAGACATTTTGCCATGACCAAATTCACCACTATACCTAATATTAACATAGAAACATCTGAAGACTCAGCCACACCCAGGGCCATCCCAGTAGAAGTCCGTCCAAAATCGAATTTTTATCCAACCCACCACCAAGGGCCTATGATCGAAACCTTTTCGTCCCTGGTGAGCAATGAGTTCAGAACTCTTGATTTACCATCCCATTACTCTGACAATTTAACCATACATGAAAGGAAGGCCATGAAAAATCTTCAAAAAAACCAAGACATCATAATCCGCCCGGCTGATAAGGGAGGGGGAATAGTCATTCAAGACAGGGATAAATACCTAAAAGAAACGATGAGGATTCTGAGCGACACCACTTTTTACAATAAATTGACCAAAAACCCACTACCTATGTACATACTTGAATACCAAAACCTAATTGAATCAGCTGCCTCATCAGGTCTGATTAATAAAAAAGAAAAAAGGTTCCTCTCTGTCACGTTTCCAAGCTTACCTTTCATTTACCATCTACCTAAAATTCACAAATCACTAATAGATCCCCCAGGACGTCCCATCATTTCGGGAATAGGTTCCCTCACCAGCAATCTCTCACATTTCATAGACCTTCATCTCCAACCACTCGTCCTCACCCTACCTTCCCACCTCAAGGACTCCACACAACTAATCAGAGACTTAAACGACTTAAAACTTGACCCTACAATAGCCCCAGTCTGCTTCCTGACAGCGGACGTAACCACACTGTACAGCAATATCCCACATGATAAAGGCCTAGAAGTAGCCCACACATTTCTTTCCCAAATTAACAACATTTCCAAACCCCAGGTTGATTTTCTAACAAACTGCATTGACTTTATTCTTAAACATAATATCTTCAGTTTTGACAGCAGCCTCTACCATCAAATAAAAGGATGTGCAATGGGCAGCCGCTTTGCACCTTCCTATGCAAATCTGTATATGGGGTCCTTCGAAGATACATACATCTATGGCGAACACCCCTACAAAAATAATATTCTACTATACAAACGGTACATAGATGACCTGCTTTTAGTGTGGAAGGGCACGGAGGAGGAAGCTGTATGCTTCATCGATACCCTCAATAAAAACAATTATGACCTAGCATTCACATATACATTCTCTCCAACATCCATAGATTATCTCGACCTGACCATTAAATACGACATTGCCAGCAACGAATTTATAACGAAAACACATTTCAAATTAGTCGATGTCAATAGTTATATTGACTTTAGAAGTGCCCACCACCGCCCCTGGCTGAAAAACATACCCTTTAGTCAATTCAGGAGGATCAGGAAAAATTGCAGTACTGACAATGATTTCAATAAAGAATGTGCAGTCCTTGAAAAAAGGTTCAAAGACAAAGGTTTTCCAACAAATCTCATAAAAGGTGCACGATCAAAAGCTACAGAGCTTACACAAATGTCTTGTCTAAACCCCTCTGTCAAGATTTCAAAATTGGGTGCAAATAATTCCAATCTCAATTTCATCACCACTTACAATAGGGGCAATAAAACAATCAGGAATATTCTTTCCAAACATTGGCACATCCTTAAAAATGATCCGTACCTCAAAGACACATTATTATGTAAACCTAATATCACTTTCAGACGGTCCCTAACCCTGAAAAATATTCTGGCCCCCAGTAGAGTAAGAAAACATCCTATAACCAGTGCAGACTTCCTTTCCAGCATCAAAGGGTCATATAAATGCGGACACTCTCGTTGCCTGTGCTGCAATTCCATCAGCCACAGAAAATTAGATTATACATCCACAGTTACCAACGAAACCTTCAATATACAAACTCTCCTAAATTGTGGCAGTTCCTATGTCATCTACTTATTAGAGTGCCCTTGCCACTTACAATACATTGGTAGAACCACTCAGCGTCTAAGGACCAGAGTTAACAACCATCGGTACAATATTAACAATGGATACCTCAAGCATAGCGTTTCTAGACATTTCCTCAAAGTACATGACTGCCAATACAATAAAATCATTATTACACCAATAGAACACATTAATATTGATGTCCCAAACAGATTCAGCAAGTTAAAACAAAGGGAAAACTACTGGATTTTTAAAATGAACACACTTCATCCTCTGGGTCTTAATGACATCACCGAGTCATCTCTAGACTAATCAGTCTGACGATGTACTAAACCAATTTTAATTTTGTGTGTATATATTAAAAAATATATATAAAAATTAATTTTTATATAAAAAAACATTATAAATATAACATCACTTAATATCCCTTCGTTCTTACAGCATTTAGCCATGTCAAACCTCCAACTGGGCAATGTGCATTTATCACGGAATTCACATAACAAACCAACAAACCTATAATCCAATTCTCCTGCTGAATAAAGCACACTGTGGCAATAGTCACCAAACAATTAATATGGGTACGGGCATCCTTACCGCCGCTATCGTCACCCATTACCATTTATGTACGCCCACAAGTGTTATACCAACCTATTCAACCTAAGGTCCTGAGCATATCTATATTAGATATTAGTTATAGATCTTTCACTCACCCCCTGCCCGTTCTTCAGATTCCATTTCGGTCCAGTAGTCTCCGCCGGTCCTGTCCGAGCATCTCATCCTGCGGTTCACCGTGCGTTCCATTTCCTTTTGGAGCGTCTCGGCTTCCGTAACTCTTCTGGTTTCCGAGGCAACGTGTAAACATTGAAAACAGTATACAGTATTACTCTTAAAAACACTACACACAAACCCCTAATAAAATCATGTCCACCCACCCCTTCTTCCCGATGGTACCAACTATTGTTTCTAGTTAAAACAAAACAATATTGCTAATATTCACATTTTACGCTGCACGCATGGTTTTAATTCACTCCGTTCCGCAATCAGTCTTTGACAGAACATACATCCCTTCATTACCCACACCCTTACCTGCCCCCATTGAACTTGTATTTTAACATGTTTTATCAGCTCGTACATTTTGAACTTTGACCTGTCACTGTGCTTTCGCGGTTTTTTACCCAATCATCCAATCTGAACTGGCCCTATATAAACATGTCACTTTTTTCTGTAACCCTATGCCTGATGAAAGCGCCAGTTCGGTGCTGAAACGCGTTGCGAATAAACAGTAGTTTTTTACAAAACTTGACTTGATCTCAGGATATTTACTCTGTCCACGAACAAGCAGCAGCGCCACTATAGATCCTTTGTTTTATCTGCATCTCTCGTACTCAAGCGGTCTCCTAGGCGACCGGCCAGGATCTGGCAGCAGCTACCCCGTGGACCCCGACGCTGAACGTTTTTAAACCACACGGTGAGCATATATATTTCCTCCTATTTCTCACCTCATCTTCTGTGATTCATACCAAGTGGCGCCGTGGCTTTTTTCTCCTCATTCTGATTTAGTTCGGATTGCATCAGCTCTGCAAAGCTGAAACTCCGACATCAGGAGCACCGCACCACCCACTCCCGGTGATCCCCACCGGGTCTGTGTCTGGTTAGCAAGCAGACTCCTGCACTGGCAGCCATTTACCTTGGATCTACCATTTTGGAACTATCCCCTACCGTCTAACGACCCCAAGGAACGGATTGGATCCACTAACCTCACGTCCTTTGGCAACATCGTTTTACCTCTGCAACCACCCTCCACGATGTTGGATTTCACCAATGAAAGGAACCAACTACGTGAACGTCTCATCCTCGAGTCTATTGGGACTGATATTTTGCCAGGACACTCTCACACAGTGAGTAACACCTCATCAATTGAGGAAACCCTAAAGATGACGGACCTATACCTGTATCTTGAGGACCTCCTGAAGAAAGAGGCCCTACAGAATATTGACTGTCAATTTTTGTAGTTATACATCTCTGCCAATATCACCCCTAGAGGGTTAAGGTTATCCATCACTAACCCCTACCCTGCAGACATATCTTTCAGCAACGACTGGAAGTCTCATATAGATGCATGTCATCTAGGTTTCCTTGAAAGACTGCTTAACAAACGTACATCACTTAGCAATGCTTTGCTGTCAGACATCTCTACTACCAAGGAACAACTACTACATTACAGCGATCACTGTGATTTCCTCAAACTAGAGGAATCCACTAGTAGAAGACTAATCTCCTACGAAAAAGACCTCATTCTGAGAAAAGTTAAAAAATTCAAACGGGACCAACTAGATTATGCTATTGACCCTGCCGGTGGATGGAAAACAAGCACCATTCCTCCACTAGCCAAAAAGACCACCATATCTGAACCTGATATTTCTACTAATAGAAACATTCCGAATAAACCCAATCATACAACCCCACGGGACAGGGTCATGACTTACAGCAGGTCTTTCAGGAATAGCTCCAAGTCCAGACCTAACCCGACCAATGTAAACACAACACTAGGGAAGGAGGGTACTGGGTTGACTCAAAACCACCCTCCGAGGACGAACACCCCAATAATGGTCCCAGAAACCATGTGTCTCAATACAGTTACGATACCCACCCCAAACCAGGTCCCACAACCAAACATACCTTTCCGGTACAGCCAATATAGCCCCAGAATACCCATGAACGCTTTCAAATCTTCAGATTTAGCATTCCATCTATCCCGGTTACCCTCCGTATCGGAACCAATGGAAGTACCCCCAGCTATCAACCTTTCAACCACATCCCTGATCAACGATTCCATAGACGAGGAGGGTGGTAATCCTTTTCCATCCCTTCTTGGGTTATCAATCCATGACACCCCCTATTTTTCTAATCCAACCTCACCTGATGACCATTTCTGTAACCACAACATCACCCAGGGGCCCATAAACCCCAATATTGATTTAGCCACATCAGTTTTGGATACTACATATGCAGCGACTTCTTTTTTAGGTCTACCTTCCCAACTAGTCAGACCTCCATTAACTCCCACCGTTGTGAGCAAGGACATACTGATCCCATACATCATGAGCCCCAAAGCTCAAACTATCACCAATTTCTTTCCCAAAATCCAAAAAATCTCAACCAAAAGGAAACTAGGTTCAGACCCAGAGGACGAAGAGGGGGTAAGAAACGCCACAAACCATCATCCATCTCTCAACAAAAAGAGGAACCTTGTCCAGCAATAAAAATATTCAATCTGTCACTACATTCTCTAAGCACATATGAACACAGCCTTTTGAATAGGGGTCTTTCTTTTTGTCCAACATCTTCAACCAACAACTTTGAGCTTTTTATGGACCTCAACAGGTTCACCAGGAAGCTTACCCTCTCCAGACATTTTGCCATGACCAAATTCACCACTATACCTAATATTAACATAGAAACATCTGAAGACTCAGCCACACCCAGGGCCATCCCAGTAGAAGTCCGTCCAAAATCGAATTTTTATCCAACCCACCACCAAGGGCCTATGATCGAAACCTTTTCGTCCCTGGTGAGCAATGAGTTCAGAACTCTTGATTTACCATCCCATTACTCTGACAATTTAACCATACATGAAAGGAAGGCCATGAAAAATCTTCAAAAAAAACCAAGACATCATAATCCGCCCGGCTGATAAGGGAGGGGGAATAGTCATTCAAGACAGGGATAAATACCTAAAAGAAACGATGAGGATTCTGAGCGACACCACTTTTTACAATAAATTGACCAAAAACCCACTACCTATGTACATACTTGAATACCAAAACCTAATTGAATCAGCTGCCTCATCAGGTCTGATTAATAAAAAAGAAAAAAGGTTCCTCTCTGTCACGTTTCCAAGCTTACCTTTCATTTACCATCTACCTAAAATTCACAAATCACTAATAGATCCCCCAGGACGTCCCATCATTTCGGGAATAGGTTCCCTCACCAGCAATCTCTCACATTTCATAGACCTTCATCTCCAACCACTCGTCCTCACCCTACCTTCCCACCTCAAGGACTCCACACAACTAATCAGAGACTTAAACGACTTAAAACTTGACCCTACAATAGCCCCAGTCTGCTTCCTGACAGCGGACGTAACCACACTGTACAGCAATATCCCACATGATAAAGGCCTAGAAGTAGCCCACACATTTCTTTCCCAAATTAACAACATTTCCAAACCCCAGGTTGATTTTCTAACAAACTGCATTGACTTTATTCTTAAACATAATATCTTCAGTTTTGACAGCAGCCTCTACCATCAAATAAAAGGATGTGCAATGGGCAGCCGCTTTGCACCTTCCTATGCAAATCTGTATATGGGGTCCTTCGAAGATACATACATCTATGGCGAACACCCCTACAAAAATAATATTCTACTATACAAACGGTACATAGATGACCTGCTTTTAGTGTGGAAGGGCACGGAGGAGGAAGCTGTATGCTTCATCGATACCCTCAATAAAAACAATTATGACCTAGCATTCACATATACATTCTCTCCAACATCCATAGATTATCTCGACCTGACCATTAAATACGACATTGCCAGCAACGAATTTATAACGAAAACACATTTCAAATTAGTCGATGTCAATAGTTATATTGACTTTAGAAGTGCCCACCACCGCCCCTGGCTGAAAAACATACCCTTTGGTCAATTCAGGAGGATCAGGAAAAATTGCAGTACTGACAATGATTTCAATAAAGAATGTGCAGTCCTTGAAAAAAGGTTCAAAGACAAAGGTTTTCCAACAAATCTCATAAAAGGTGCACGATCAAAAGCTACAGAGCTTACACAAATGTCTTGTCTAAACCCCTCTGTCAAGATTTCAAAATTGGGTGCAAATAATTCCAATCTCAATTTCATCACCACTTACAATAGGGGCAATAAAACAATCAGGAATATTCTTTCCAAACATTGGCACATCCTTAAAAATGATCCGTACCTCAAAGACACATTATTATGTAAACCTAATATCACTTTCAGACGGTCCCTAACCCTGAAAAATATTCTGGCCCCCAGTAGAGTAAGAAAACATCCTATAACCAGTGCAGACTTCCTTTCCAGCATCAAAGGGTCATATAAATGCGGACACTCTCGTTGCCTGTGCTGCAATTCCATCAGCCACAGAAAATTAGATTATACATCCACAGTTACCAACGAAACCTTCAATATACAAACTCTCCTAAATTGTGGCAGTTCCTATGTCATCTACTTATTAGAGTGCCCTTGCCACTTACAATACATTGGTAGAACCACTCAGTGTCTAAGGACCAGAGTTAACAACCATCGGTACAATATTAACAATGGATACCTGTTCGGGTACTAATCAGTCTCAACCGGCAGGGATAATACGCTGAGTTCGTACGAAAGGAATCACACCACACAGAGTCTGGTACAAAGCTCCTCACTCAGCATCAGGCGTCACTGATTTATTTATTACACATATTTGTTCTATATCCCCTTTCTCCTGGGGGTGGGTACATGTTATCACACTTTTATAAAAGCACGTATCACTGTAAGCCTCTTGTTACTTTGTGTCATCCTTGGATAGGTTCACCCTTATCTGGTCCTTTAGATATGTCTTCATAGTTCATAGTTTGTTCATACCAGGAAGTGACTTGTTATTTTATTAGTGCGTAGTCCCTGTTCAGGGGCCATCTTGCCACGTATACTTATCTAATCCTATTACTATCGCTTCATCACAATTATGTACACAACTCTATAGTCTATATTTTATTAAAGAAAGAAAATTATTATAAACATTAACTTCTGTCCACTCCATCCTTCACACAGTTACCAACGAAACCTTCAATATACAAACTCTCCTAAATTGTGGCAGTTCCTATGTCATCTACTTATTAGAGTGCCCTTGCCACTTACAATACATTGGTAGAACCACTCAGTGTCTAAGGACCAGAGTTAACAACCATCGGTACAATATTAACAATGGATACCTCAAGCATAGCGTTTCTAGACATTTCCTCAAAGTACATGACTGCCAATACAATAAAATCATTATTACACCAATAGAACACATTAATATTGATGTCCCAAACAGATTCAGCAAGTTAAAACAAAGGGAAAACTACTGGATTTTTAAAATGAACACACTTCATCCTCTGGGTCTTAATGACATCACCGAGTCATCTCTAGACTAATCAGTCTGACGATGTACTAAACCAATTTTAATTTTGTGTGTATATATTAAAAAATATATATAAAAATTAATTTTTATATAAAAAAACATTATAAATATAACATCACTTAATATCCCTTCGTTCTTACAGCATTTAGCCATGTCAAACCTCCAACTGGGCAATGTGCATTTATCACGGAATTCACATAACAAACCAACAAACCTATAATCCAATTCTCCTGCTGAATAAAGCACACTGTGGCAATAGTCACCAAACAATTAATATGGGTACGGGCATCCTTACCGCCGCTATCGTCACCCATTACCATTTATGTACGCCCACAAGTGTTATACCAACCTATTCAACCTAAGGTCCTGAGCATATCTATATTAGATATTAGTTATAGATCTTTCACTCACCCCCTGCCCGTTCTTCAGATTCCATTTCGGTCCAGTAGTCTCCGCCGGTCCTGTCCGAGCATCTCATCCTGCGGTTCACCGTGCGTTCCATTTCCTTTTGGAGCGTCTCGGCTTCCGTAACTCTTCTGGTTTCCGAGGCAACGTGTAAACATTGAAAACAGTATACAGTATTACTCTTAAAAACACTACACACAAACCCCTAATAAAATCATGTCCACCCACCCCTTCTTCCCGATGGTACCAACTATTGTTTCTAGTTAAAACAAAACAATATTGCTAATATTCACATTTTACGCTGCACGCATGGTTTTAATTCACTCCGTTCCGCAATCAGTCTTTGACAGAACATACATCCCTTCATTACCCACACCCTTACCTGCCCCCATTGAACTTGTATTTTAACATGTTTTATCAGCTCGTACATTTTGAACTTTGACCTGTCACTGTGCTTTCGCGGTTTTTTACCCAATCATCCAATCTGAACTGGCCCTATATAAACATGTCACTTTTTTCTGTAACCCTATGCCTGATGAAAGCGCCAGTTCGGTGCTGAAACGCGTTGCGAATAAACAGTAGTTTTTTACAAAACTTGACTTGATCTCAGGATATTTACTCTGTCCACGAACAAGCAGCAGCGCCACTATAGATCCTTTGTTTTATCTGCATCTCTCGTACTCAAGCGGTCTCCTAGGCGACCGGCCAGGATCTGGCAGCAGCTACCCCGTGGACCCCGACGCTGAACGTTTTTAAACCACACGGTGAGCATATATATTTCCTCCTATTTCTCACCTCATCTTCTGTGATTCATACCAAGTGGCGCCGTGGCTTTTTTCTCCTCATTCTGATTTAGTTCGGATTGCATCAGCTCTGCAAAGCTGAAACTCCGACATCAGGAGCACCGCACCACCCACTCCCGGTGATCCCCACCGGGTCTGTGTCTGGTTAGCAAGCAGACTCCTGCACTGGCAGCCATTTACCTTGGATCTACCATTTTGGAACTATCCCCTACCGTCTAACGACCCCAAGGAACGGATTGGATCCACTAACCTCACGTCCTTTGGCAACATCGTTTTACCTCTGCAACCACCCTCCACGATGTTGGATTTCACCAATGAAAGGAACCAACTACGTGAACGTCTCATCCTCGAGTCTATTGGGACTGATATTTTGCCAGGACACTCTCACACAGTGAGTAACACCTCATCAATTGAGGAAACCCTAAAGATGACGGACCTATACCTGTATCTTGAGGACCTCCTGAAGAAAGAGGCCCTACAGAATATTGACTGTCAATTTTTGTAGTTATACATCTCTGCCAATATCACCCCTAGAGGGTTAAGGTTATCCATCACTAACCCCTACC